>NC_069794.1:56378627-57003627 GCF_027406575.1 Nycticebus coucang | reverse complement strand
ATGAGAAGTATATGTATTCAGTTTTGTTGGGATGAAATGTCCTGTAGATGTCTGCTAAATCCAAATGTTGGATGGTTAGGTTTAAATCTAAGATTTCTTTGCTCAGCTTCTTGTTGGAGGATCGATCCAAAACTGCCAAAGGAGTGTTGAAATCTCTGACTATTATGGAGCTGGAGGAAATCAAGTTGCTCATGTTTGTTAGAGTTTCTGTTATAAATTGAGGTGCGTTCTGATTGGGTGCATCGATATTAATAATTGAAATCTCATCATATTGAGTCTTACCCTTAACAAATATGAAGTGACCATTCTTGTCCTTCCTTACTTTTGTTGGTTTAAAGCCTATTGTATCTGCAAATAAAATTGCAACACCTGCTTTTTTCTGATTATCATTTGCCTGAAATATGGACGACCATCCTTTCACCCTGAGTCTGTATTTGTCTTTTAAGTTAAGATGTGACTCTTGTATGCAACAAATATCTGGCCTGAGTTTTTGTATCCGGTCAGCTAACCTATGCCTCTTTAGAGGACAGTTTAAGCATAAATATAGGAATATTGGATTTGCTTTTGAAGTGGCATCAAACACATTTCCTTGTGAGGATCTCCCAGAGGACTATTTGAGGACCTAAGTGCTAAGTACTGAAATGCATTCCTTCCCAGTTTCTCTCACTAAAACCGGCAACCCCAGTTCCTCATAAACTCCTCATAAGGTGAGTCCATGCAAACTCCTAGCTTAAGAGTATAATAGAGCAAAGTGGAACCTTGGGAATGTGCTGCCGGATGCAGGTGGTTTCTCCTACCAGTCCTATTTCCTTTGGCATATGAACATGTAAGGGTTATCTTCTCACTGACCCATTTTCCTGCAATAAGCATTTAGTCTGAATACAAATTCCCATAAATAAGTGGCATGCTGGTGGCAACTGAATTATACAGAATTTCTATTTTTTTTTTTTTTTTTGACACAGAGTCTTACTCTGTTGCCCTGGGCAGAGTGTCATGGTGTCATAGCACCTCAAACTCTTGAGCTCCAGTGACCTTATTGCCTCAGCCCCTGTGTAGCTGGAACTATAGGCGGCCGCCACAATGCACAGCTAGTTTTTCTATTTTTAATAGGGATGGGGTCTCACTCTTGTTCAGGTTGGTCTCAAATTCCCAAGCTCAAGCAGCCCACCTGCCTCAGCCATGCAGTGCGCTAGGATTGCAGGCATGAGCCATGCCTCACCCAGTCTTGTTTTTCTAGAATTTAATCCAAAACTGAAAAGGAAGTTAAGGGAGCTAATTTTTACCAGTGAGGATTTTTTTTTTTACAATAATATCTTGTAAAATACTCATATATTTATTCACATCCGACTTTTATGGTTAGAATGGGAAATTCCTTTTGGAGCAAGATCCAGAGCCAAATCTTGGGCTTTTCCATTTGGCAAAGACAGTAAATGCGTTGTATTTAGACAGTGCTCAGAACCAAATTCAGTAGTTCTGTATTTTTATTCTGTATCCCCCCAGTACCTGATCAGCAGTCAATAAGATATGAAATCCTTTTCTGGTTAGAATTCTTTTCTGAAAAGAGTCAATATCAATCTGTCGTCCCCAGGGGTACGTCTATGAAAATTATTACAAGCTGTCCAAGAACTAGGGGTTCTCCGACTCCTGTGTGGGGGGAATGCCATCTGTCTATCAAATCGTTACTCTTTGTCATAAGCACACCCCTGGTTGTGGGTTTATGATCTTTGGTCTTATTTAGCATGTACATTGTGCTCCCGTCTTAATAAAGATATGCAGCAATCATTTTAATAGCTATTACTCTTAGCACCATGGTAAAATAAAAGAGTACTTTTGTTCTTATTCTATAGATGAAGAAGAAACTTGAGCAGGACTTGGAAGTATGGCAATTTTCTGTTTATACATTTGAAATTAATGGGTATGACTCCAAGGTTGCTGTTTCATAGCATAAGCCAATGAAAATATTTAAAAAATAAATGAGGAATTTAGGTCCACTTTGTGTTTCAATTCACCTAACATTTGTGTGTGTTTGCTGCCTTCCAAATAATAAACTGGGATGTAGGTAAACTCATTTATTAGAAAGCTTACAAAATCCTCAAAACACAAGCATTAATATATTCAAATATTAAACTAAGAATCCATTTTTACTAAAAAGAGCTGGGTGAATCAGTTGCTATTTTTTGTGGCAAAGTTATCTTTCAATTATCCTTTTCTGGGACATAACACCTTGGGAAAAAGAAACTTTGCTAACCTCTTTGTCGATTATACATTTGCCTTCTGCAGCAATTTCTGCATTGCCATCTTTGGTTGTGATTTCTCTGTGTTTGTTCCTCACATAAGACTTAGTAGTTACAAGAACAAGAGATTCATGTATAGTTTAGCACTATCGAACCAGTTATTTTTTCATTATGCACCAATAGATGTATACTTAACCCAGGTAAGCACTCATTTCACTGATTATAATGTTAGAGCTGGTAGAATGTTTATCTGGTTGGTTTCTCAGTATCTGAGTTACTTTGTTACAAAGAGTTAATTCCTATAGAAGTGGTTAAGTATGTCAACTACGTGAATGAACATTGGCAATACTGGGGATAAAAACTGATGTGACAGGTTTAAAGAAAATAAAAAAATAAAGTCTCCATTAGTTGACATACATGATGACATTTTCCCTAGATACTAGCCTCACTTTGACTAATTATCTAGCACTTTTGATAATTTAAGCAGTCTATATTTATCACTGATGTTTACCATGCCTACTTGAGACTAACATGCTCCCGCAACTATGACCAGTCTGTGGCTTCAGCCCTCCGTTGGAGGGAGGAGAATGAGAAGTGCAGCTTCCTCTCTCATGTCTCCCACCCTTCTACCTTCTCGTGCTTTCCTTCCATTTACTTTGTAGTATAGGGCTGGTGTGAGAAAAGTAGAAAAATGAGGATTACTTGAGTAAAGTTCTTGGTCATGATGATTTTTTTCTTCCTTATGTGAACACACCCCCTGTCCCTGGGGGTAAAGGTAGCTCTCTCAGTTTGTTAACAATCACTGTTAATTTAGCTCATTTTCAAAAGGGATTCTGTAGATTACTAGAGGCCTCATTAGGTCCTGGTGATACTCGTCAGAATGTCAGTCAACTTTCTTAAGCATTTATCGTCCCACATCTTCCACCTGACCCCCCAGCAAGTAGCCCAGAGCTGACGTTCTCTGATAAGAGTACAGTAAGCCCACGGCTCTCCATCTCATCTGTCTTTCAGTGCCTCAATTTCATCTTTTAGAAATCTGTAACCCCAGGAGCATTTGCTGCCCTCTTTGCTCCTGGTCTGACTGCATGCCATCTTTCGGCAGTCCGACTTACCCATACTTTGACATCATTTAGACAGGATGGTGAGCCCTAAATGTGCAGTAGATATCCAATAGGAGAACACCATCTTAAGAAGTTCTCCTTAAAGCAATTCTCTTAAGAGTTCCTTTCTTGATTTTTGGAAAAAACGGTAGAGCAATTTTCACAAATACTGCACTTCAGTTTAAGGCAACTTCTTCTCATACCTGGGGACTCTTATCTCTTTGGTTGTGGTCTTCATACTGGTTTTGCCCTGATAGTGAATAGAATATTGAAAGAAATATACTTCTCAAAAATAAGTAATTTACAAAGAAGTATATTTCTTTCAAAATTTTGCTTTTATGGATTTAGTAATTCTCTCTCATTCTCATTCAGTAGACTACAGAGCTGGGTTTAGGGAGTGGTGGAGTCATTATACAAAATGTCCCAAACAACTCTTGACAGTGTCTTATTATACAGGGTGTCCAAAAAGTTTGTGTGGAATTTAATACAGAGTGGACATAAAGTTCATGTACAATTTAAAATAGTTTAACATAGTAAACTGCACACAAACTTTATGGAAACCCTGTGTGTGTGTGTGTAATATAGTTTCTTCATTGTGTGTTTCACTTGATGGGAAAGTCATTCATTGTGTGTTTCACTTGATGGGAAAGTCACAATCCACACATTCTGAGGGTTATAAATGAAGTACGGCATTACCCCAAGGAGCTAGTAATTATTTGTGATGGGGCTAATCAGGCAAGGCATCATGGAGAAGTAGACATTAGAATGATATGTTAAAATATGAACAGGTTTTTAAAAAGGAGTTTCATAGTTTATCTGTCCAGAGAAGATGATACCTCTAAAAATAGCTTGCCCCAAAATTTATCCTTTCCACTATCAAAGAGAAAATTGTACCAGAGACAAAGTTAAATAGGCAAGGAAGACATTATTCAGGACTATTACAATTAAGGAGAGAAGCTAAACTCAATTTCACTTAAAGAAAAGGCATGAGCATTTTTAAACACTGAGGCAAGATAATAGTAAAGCTCTGGAAAATGCTAGGAGGGAGGTTAATCAATGGAATATGCCCAGTTCATTTTATTATTTCCTTATTTGCCTAAAAAGTAAAGTGTTTTTCTCTGTGACTAGAGCTTTGTCTGTGACAAACTCTGTGTTTGCTAATTGGTGCCTAACCTAGGTTAGGCTCCTATGTTTCACTTAGTCTAAGTTAGGCCTCTACTGTTTCACAGAGACAGGGAGACAGGAGTGCTGTATCTTTTGTGGCTTGTTTCATAGAGGTGATTCCAGGTTTTTAAGCAAGATATTTCCTGGTTTGTAATACTTGAAAGAGTCTGGGGTGGGGGAGTAAAAAAAAAAAAAAAACCTACATTCACTTCAAAGGGGCACATAAAGAATTTATACAGCAAGTTTCTAAAGTAATGATCTCAGAAAAGAACTGAATTTAGTTAAAATGCTATTTTTGAAGGTGGTGCCTGTGGCTCAAGGAGTAGGGTGCCGGGGGCCGGCCCCATATACCTATACCAGAGGTGGCAGGTTCAAACCCAGCCCCGGACTAAAAAAAAAAGAACTACAAAATACTATTTTTGAAATTCATTTGATGGGAAATTTGGAAAATTTGACGTTTCTGCTATTGATAGATAATCATACCTACTTCCTAAGTATATTGAAAGAAGTGTTATAAGTCATGTTTTCCACACAGTGCTTGGCACATAGGAATGTTCATAAAAGGGTGGTTATTTTATGAGTATCTAAATGAGGTGGGAATCCCTGTTTGGCCTATTTTCTAATATCATTTTCATTCCCTGAGCTCAAGTGCAGTAAAAGGGGCACACCACATTTCATGTTGTTCTTGGGGGATGTAATAAACATTTTAATCATATTAAATTAATTAATGTTTATTATAGCTATTAATAATACATTAAGTGAACATATAAAGTATGAAATGATAGGCTGGAATTGACCTTAAATATTCCGAGAAAGAAGGTTTTTACCTCATCCTTCGCCAACTCCATTCATTACTTTAGCTTTTAAAAATTTTACCTGACTGATTATATTCACCAAAGCTTCATGTGTCCTATTACTCTACAATTCTGATCTTTAGAAAACCTGTGTGTTATGTAAGCACTGAAGACTTTAGAAAGAAAAATCAGTAAAGACAGAGTTAAACTCATTTAAAAAAAAAAAATCCCCAAAGTTTCTCAGGCCATCAATGAAAGAAAATTTTCCTTATAATAAACTTTCTTTATAAGTCCTGCTATGCTATGAAATTATCTTCGAAATAGAAGAGAATTTTCTGGATTTGAAGCTTCCCTTAAAGGGAAGGGCTTTACTGACTGCAGGGCTACTACTGACTGCCTCAAAGGAAAGATATTAAATAACCTCTTAGCCCAGAGTATAGGACTGCAGGCCTTACTCAATGACTAGGAATTCAAAGTTGACTAGAATTCCAACAGAAATATGATCTGGATGTAGGTGTAGTGCCCCCAAACTAATCTCATTCCATTAACATTGATAGAGTAAGAAAGTATTTTACAAATGCCTGCTATGTGCTCAGTATTTTTTATGTACTCATTTGATCTCTCCAAAAATAAAGATTGATATTATTACTACTATTTTCAAAGATGAAGAAAGACAATTCTTAGATTAATATGAGATACAAAAGTATTCACGTCTAGACTTCTGAACATTTCCAATAAATTCTAAGAAAGTAGACCAAAGTAAATCTGTAAATTAGGAGGAGGAGCACTTTGAGAGATGTCAGAGCAAGTGAGTGAACCCATGGAGGAAAGGTTGTCTTTCCTTTACAGAAAGAGAAGTAGCATTTGCTGATGCTCTGGGGAAATACAGAACTTTATTTAATGCTCTTATCAAATAGAATTTAAATTAAGGATATGAGCAGATGTTTCCCTTCCTGTGTTTCTAAAAGAAAAAGGCTATCCTTCTCAATTTCCTTTTCTTAGAAATATTCAGCAAAATGTCAATGAAAACTAGAAAAAAATAAATGGATATGTAGGGCAGAAAGTGAAGATTCCACATTACTTGTTACCATTAACTGAATAATAATGTGTGGCTTTCTATAACTTGAAACTATAGAAATAAAATTCTCCCAAACACTTTAGATAAAAGAATAAAGAGTCAAATAATTAATTTGATTAAATATATTGTTATAGAGATACTAACCTTTGTTTTTATTCTAATAGAAATAACTATTAAACTATTAAAACTAAATTACTGATATTGATGAGCATTCTAATTCAAAGAATTTAGCCTAAGGGAGGGACAAAAGACTTGATAAATACCAATATTTAGAGTGGAAAAATCTCAGAGTATAAAAGCTTATAAATTATTTCTTTTAAGAATCCAAAAATATGCCAACGCAGGCAGCAAGTCTAGAAGTTCCAACAAGGAGAAATATGTTTATGAAACTTGTCGTGAACAAGAACCTTGCTGCTGAGAGAATTGCAAAGAGAGATTTACAATAATGTAGCCTGCTGGCAAGTTAGCTTAACCAGAATCATTGAAAATATATACATGATATTAAAATGCTTGATGTCTTGTTCCTATGACAGAAGTGATGATGACAAGGACAAAAATGTCCATTGTGATTATAGAAAGCGTAGAACCACATAAAATGGCTGAGGATGTCATCAAAATGAAAACAGTATGAGGTTATTTTCCTGAAATGTTTTCTTCACACAGCAACTAAAATTAGTTGGAAATGTGATTCTGCCTTATTTAAGATAGTTTTTTTTTTTTTTGAAAACTGCATTTAGAGAAAAATCTTTTCTTTATAAGCAAAAAGTGTGCTTACAGAAAACTGTACAACTTCCTGAAGCCTCAGTCGCAAAAATTCCAACAATCAAATTAATGGTCAAATCTATAGTTGATAATAATTTAAATCTATAGTTGATAATAATTTATTCCATTACCTCTAGTCACTTGACCTTAATACAACTATTACTGCATTTATTTGCTCACATTCTGGGCAAAATCGAGATTTGGAAATTTAATAACACAGAATCTTACATTCTGATATAGGAAAATTTCTATAAAAAAACCCCAAAATGTCTAAGTACTGTCCCTTAATGTTACATATTTATTATTGTATTAATGGGGCTTTAGTATGATGTGCTTGGATTAGTTTGAAATGTGATGCTTTATATTTTTACCCTACAACATTGCTGGTATTTAGAAATTTATAATTACTCTATTTTTGTAACCTTTGACTTAATATCATCATTATCATAATCTAGTTGAGTATAAATTAGTAAAACTCTGACAGAAGTTCATTTGCAATTATCTATTAAAATTGACCCAGAAATTCTTCCTGTAATAATTTCAAAACGTGGGTTTTCAAAATGTCTTACATACAAGAATAGTCATTGAATCATTGTTTCTAAAGCAAACTACTGTAAGCTACTTAAATTTATATAAATAAAGGAGGGGTTCAATCAATTATTGTATAATCACAAAATAGAAAATTATGTAGTCATAAAAAATGAGGTTACTTGTTTATGTATGAAAATAAAAAGCTCTCCATGATTTAGTGTTAATTAAAATAAGGTACCAATATGTGGAAGAGTACATAAAAGAAGATGTTTACATATATTTTTGAAAAAATGCAGCAGAAGCTAAGATTACTTTTGCTCTGTTCAGAGAAACTGGGTGAATGAGAAATAACTTTCAGTGTTTTCCATTGCATATTTTTAAATTTCCCATTTTTCCAATGTACAACGGGGCAACAAAGAATTAATTCAGCAGCTCTGAATTGCTGAAACCCTGCATATTCTAAAAAAAAGTTTGTCTTTAGAATTTGCCTTTAATATCTACTTGTGGGTAACCTCTTAGCCCTTGGAATAACTTGCCTATTCCAAGGGGTCTGATTTGAGAAGTGTGATTTGGTATTACTGGGGCCTTAGGCCACATTGTATTTATGGTAAATGACTGCTTTTGTATGCCTGAGACATAAACCATGCCCACCAAAGTGGCACCATGCTCTACAAGTTTGGCCAGACAAGTTTTATCCTAACAATGTGATATGTGGTGAACATATTTTTTCCTTAGGGGATCAGGAGAAGGAGGAGTTAGAAGTGGTAAGAAAGTGAAGATGAGGGCTGGGAGCTGGGTCAGAGAAGAACAATGTAAGCACTACATGGCAATGTGACAGACATGTCACATAATTTTTTTAATGTGTAGCTGTAATCTATTAACCAAGTTTTTGTTGAGTATTTTTGCATTGATATTGATTAGTGAAATTGGTATGTATTTCCCCTTTGTAGTTGAGTCTTTTCTATTTTTTTTTTTATCAGGATTATGTTTGCTTCATAGAATGTGCTGTGGAAGGTTCCTTCCTTTTCTATGTTTTGGAATAGTTTCTGCAGTATAGGTACAAACTCATCTTTGAAGACTTGATAGAATTATGATATGAACCCAGTTTCTTGTTGGAAGCTTTTTTTATTGTTTGTGTAATTTCAGTGCTTGATATTAGTCTTTTCAAGAAATGTATTTCTTCCTGGTTAAGTCTAGGAAGATGGTGTGAGTCCATGTGTTGGTCCATTTCCTCTACATTGTCAAATTTCTGGGCATAGAGTTTTCTGTAGTAGTCAGAAATAATCTCTATCTCTGTGGTATCAGTTGTTATTATGCCCTTTTAGTATCTGATTGAGGTTATTAAAGATTTTTCTTTCCTGTTTCAAGTTATTCTGGCTAATGGTTTGTCAATTTCATTTATCTTTTGCAAGAGCCAACCTTTGTTTCATTAATTTTCTGAATTCTTTTTTTTTTTTTTTATTTATTTCGGATTTAATGTTGGTTATTTATTTATTTATTTATTTTTTAATGTTGGTTATTTTTTCCTTCTACTATGCTTGGGATAAGATAGTTCTTCCTTTTCTAGTTCTTCAAGATGATTCATTAGTTGCTATGCTGGTGTGGTCTCCTGTTTTTCAGATTCAGGCAACTAATATGTTTAATTTTCCCCTTAAAATTGCTTTTGCAATGTCACACAGGTATTGGTAATTTGTGTCTTTAGTCATGTTTGAGGAAGTTAATGATTTTCTTCTTTAAATGTTCTTGATCCTATTCTCATTCAGCATAAGGGTTTTTCATTTCCAGGTCTTTGCATGGGGATGAAGATATTTCTTGGAGTTGAATCACCTTTATTGCCTTGTGGTCAGAGAAGATACAATATAATTTCAATTCTTTTCATTTTTTTTTTTGAAGTTTTATTTTTGTCCTAGGATATAATCTATTTTGAAGAATGTTTCTTGGGCTCTTTAACAGATGTCCCTTAGCTTTGTGATGGTGTGTTCTATATAAGTCTATTAGCACAGTTTTCCCAGGGTCATATTTAAGTCGCTTGTATCTTTGTTTAGTTTCTGTTTAAAGACTCTGTCAAGCACTATTAAAGGGTTATTGTGGTGTTATAGAATATCATATTACTCAGACTAATTAAGGTCTACTTCAAAAATCTTAGAGTATTTAAGTTGGGTACATAAATATTTAGAATTGAAAGTTTCTCTTGTTATATTATTCTTTTGACCAGTATGAAATGTCCTACTTTGTCTTTTTTGACATTAGTTACTTCAAATCCACTTGTATCTGAAAATAAGATTATGTACTCTTCTTTCTTCTGGTTGCTACTTTCCTGAAACAATGTTTTACAGCCCTTCACACTGAGCCTCATCTTGTCCTTCAAGGGTTGATGTGTTTTCTGTAGACAGCATATGCATAGTTTATGCTTGTTTATTAAATCAGCCAGGCTGTGCCCCTTCAGTAGGGAATTCAAACCATTCACATTTATTGGTAGGATTGATAAATGTGGTAGAGTTCTACTTACTATATTTTGTGAATATCCATTGCTTAGTTTTATCCTTTGTATCATTGTGGTAAGTAGCTTTTGTCCTTTAGGTTCTAGGTGTTTACTATGCTTGTGGTCCATTGTGAGGGTCAGTGTGGAGAATAGGTCTAAGTATTCCTTCCTCTATGTTTGCATATCAATAAGAGCCTTGATTTCTTCAACAATTTTTAAGCTTAGCTTAGCAGAATATAAAATTCTTGGGTGAAAATTGTTTTGTTTAAAAAGTTTAAAGGTAGATGCCCAGTCCCTTCTGGTTGCGAATGTTTCAGTTGAAAAGTCCACTATCATCCCGATCTTCTTCTGTAGATCAATGGGCATTTATTCCTGGCTACCTGCTGTTTCTCTTTTGTCTTTACTTTAGACAGGTTAATGACAATGTGTCTTGAAGAAGCACTGTTTGAGATGGATGATCTAGGGTTCAATATTACTCTAAAAGGAGTGTGTCTGTATCTTTGGAGATACTTGGGAAATTTTCATTTATGATATCCTCCATTAAGCCTTTAATTACTCTGGGGATTTCTTCTTCCCCTTCTGAGATTCCTATAATTCATGTGTTTGAGTGTTTCATGAAGTCCCTTAATTCTATGAATGAATGTTCTTCCTTCTCTCTCCTCTTTTCTGCCTCTTTAACTGACTCTGTTAGCTTAAAAGTTTTATCCTCTACATCTGAGATTCCTTCTTCATGGTCTAATCTGTTATTGATATGTTCTACTGCATCATTAAGTTCCCTGACTGGCTCCTTCAATTCTTTAATCTATGCTTTTTCTTTCTATATTCTTCATATCTTTCATCCATTATTTGGTTATGATTTTAGATTTCATTTTAGTTATTTTCCACTTTTTCAGCAATTTCCAATTCCCTTTGTGTCATAGCCATCATTTCTTCATAGGTGGAATCCTCTGCCGTAGCTACCTCATGATCCCTTGTAGGAGGAGGGGTTGTTCTGTTCTGGTTTTCCATGTTGCCAGGATTTTTCTATTGGTTCCTCCTCATGAGTATTTTCTTCTTGTCCACCTTCTGCCCTTACTTTTTCCTTTCGCTTCCTCCTTCTCTTTAAATTACCTTGTCTCTGTGCTTAGGTCTTGAAGTGTCCTTTAGTATAGAAGGACCAAAAGAAAGACAAGAGTGAAGAGCAAGATAATAGAAAATATAGAAAAAGATAAAACAAAAAGGGGGGGGGTTAAAAGGACAGATTGATATAAAGAAGAGAAGAACAGAAAGACAGAGACAGGAGTAATAATCATGTTCACCAGGGTGCTTTGACCCACACCTGCAATTCCTGTCCTCCCAGGGCTAGAATGCATGAGTCCCTTGAGGTCAGACACTCCTTACTAGCCTGAGCAAAAGTAAGACCACATCTCCACAAAATAGAGAAAAAAAAAAATAAGTAGCAATATGTCACAGTGGGGACCAACCAATAGCTTCCTTCCAAAGGCCAAAGCCTGAAAGACCCCCTACACCAGGGGATCAAGGTATTCTTGAGCCATAGCAATGCTTGCCTTCCCAGGCCAGACCTCAGAGTGAGGCTCTGACCCATAAATGAAACACAAGATGACAAGGAATAAAACAGAACATAAAAAAGAAAAACAATAATAGAAGTACATACAGAAAATAGAACTAAAATTATATAAGATATAAAAAAAGAGTAGTACATCTTAGGATTTTTTTTTTTTTGAGAAATTTATATGGGACAGATAAGAAAAATAGAAAAATCTTTACAGTAAGAGAGCAAAAGGAGAGAAATGGAAAGGAAAGAAAGAATAAAAGGGATAGAAAAACCATATCAAAAATGGAGTCCTTATTATTGAAGACAGTACAAAAGGAAAAATTAAAATAAAACAAAACAAAACCAGCAAATAAAAAACCTGAAGGGAAAAAATTGGGAAAAAAAGAATATATCAAGAATAGCAAAACTGCAGCAAAAATGGAGCTCTTACCCTTTAAGAAAGAATGAATGAAAAAAGATAAATATAACAAGAAGAATAAGGAGGAGGAGGAGGAAAATCTGGGGGAAATAATTTTAAAAAATGGAAAAAGAAAATATATTTTATATATTGCTTGAATAATACGTGATGTTCTGGGGTATGAGATGCTAATCATGACCCTGATATGGCTATAAAACATGTGGGCTGGAGTACACTATCTTGCTGAGGAGACTTGGTGGTTCCATGTTCCTGATTTATTTGCCCTCAATCCCCATAGGGTTAGGAACCTGAAGCTCTTGTCAGCTCACTAATAGGCACCCCTGGACCTTTCCAAATAGTGTCATGCAGTGGCTCTCCCAGAAAGAAAGATTTTGCTTCAGTCTCCCAACGGGTGGTTGCCCAGCTCAGCAGGCATGCCAGAACTGACCTTGCACTAGGATTTTGCAGGCTATTCCTCCCAGGCAACTATTCCAAAATTGCTATGCCCACCCAACATCCAAGGGATGAGAGCTTTGCTCTGCCCAGTGGCTTAATCCCAGCCTCTGGGCTCTGTTCAAGATCACTCAATCTCCCAAGCTCTCCCAAGGTAAGTCCACCAAGTGTGCAGGTCCAAAAAAACTAGAAAAGCTAAAATCTGCTGCTAACCCTGCTGGCCTCTGCTAGCATGCAAGCACATGCCTTCTGTGCCAGTTATCCATTGCTCCCAACCTCTTCATTGACCCCCAGAGTTTCCTGCTGTCTGCCTGTGGCCTCAAAGCAATGGTTCTAAGCAGGGTCCCCCAGCCAAAGGAGGCTGGAGTCCTCCATCCTTGATCTCACCACAAGTGGCTGCAAAGGAAATGTCTCTAATTTGCCATTTTGCTCCCCATCAACAGCATTATTTGGCTTTAATTTTTAATTGGGAAGAATGAGGAACTCTTTGAAACTTGCTGTGCCATAAAAGCAATAAGCAAAGATGTTATTGCCAAAGGCCAATCAGATACAAAGACAATTAATAGGAGGTTGGTAAAATAGATGAGGAAAATAATAACATAGCTATCTGAATCATCAAAGTTTTTCTAAGATACAGTTTATGAACTCAGCACTATGAATCTCGTAGAACATGGTTGTAGGATTAAAGTGCTGTTTATCTCCTGCTGAGATTTTGCATACACTGGAGTAGGAACACTTTTGATGTACGTGCAGAAACTGAGTTAATGCTTATAAGTAGCCTGTCTTAAAATTTTTAAGGAATAAAAAATAGTATAAATCAGGCAGGGTACATTCCTTAATCTTATGTTTAATTTCATTCATGTTTGAATAACGAAGGACGATCCTGAATATTTTGGAGGAGTGGAAGTAACGAGTGGCTTCATGGATTGTAGTCAGTCCAAAGAAGGAGATAATGATGATGTAGGAATAAACCACTGATTAGAAGTCTGTTGATACTTAGTATAATAAAAAATTGTCCTTTTATTATTGTTATGAAATTTAAAGTATAACACTTTTAATAAGAATAAGGAGAAAAAACACTTTCTATGATTTTCTTAAAACTGCCTTTTTAATTAAGTAAACAAAATACGTTATTAAGTGCATACCAATTGCCAGCAATACATTTAATTATTTGTTTCCAGAGGATCAAAAATAAATGCGATATGGTCCTTATTTTAAAATCCTTTTAAAATACATAATGAAGGATATTAACACCTAAAAGTTATAGGAATAGTCATAAAAACGTGTAGCATATTTGCCCTATGATATTGGATTCAAATTTCAACTAAGGAGAAATTACATTTGGAAACTAAAAAGGAAACACTCAGAATGATGCTACACTTGGAAGTGAGGACCAACTTACGTTTCCTTCTACATGATTTTAGGCTGAGTTTTAGGAATTTCCCAAATGTTATACATATATATAGGGAAGGGAAGCTAAGAGCTTTTCTCGAATTGTTCTCTATGTTTTATTTGGCTTATTGAAAATGCCCTTCAGTGAATACATTCCTCCCAGTATTTTTAGTTCCCCCATCCCCAGAGAAATTATAATATTTTAAAAAACAAACATTTTCCACAGAAGTGCATCAATTATCATGGATAATCAATACTTAGAGCAGAAATTTTGTATTAGCTGCTTTTCCAAAGAAAAATTTTAGTGAGAATTTAAGCCTCTCTTTGTGTATCTGTGACCCTGTTTACTCTAAACAAAATTCTTTCTCCTCTTTACTCCTCTCTTTCCTACTTAAGCAGGATTTATTTTGTATTTCTTCAGTAAATGTATTCATTTCTTTTAATTAACAGCTTCATTATATATATATACTCTATGAAACAACTCCTAGTCATATTTATCACCCTAGCCTGAAGTCAGTTAAGAAACCATATGGAGAGTATCCTGTGAATTAAGACCAGTGTTTGACCCTTGGTTTATATACAAGTAATAATTTAAAAAAATAATTGAGACACAGATTCATCCATAAAGAGACAAAATTGTGTGGGTTTTATGTATGTACCCATTTTTATTTTTTTTAAAAAAGTGTACTGTGGGTCGTGTTTCTGATCTTTTGAGTTTGGGGAGATGTCACATAACATTTTGACATCAGCAAAATTAAACATATTACTGGAATATATTACCAGTGAAAGCTGCTGTTTTTAATTCTACATTGATAGCTGCTGGCTGGAAATTCTAGGAATTTTTTTTATATATATTTTCTTTCTTTCTTTTTTTTATTTTGGCAACCATGTTTCCAAACAAATTTAATACAATATTACATTGTAGTAATGACTATATTGATTGATTCCATGAACAATAAATAGCACATGTAATGGTAAAGAGAAAGTTATGATTTAGTTTGATTAACTAATGAGACACATTTGATGGATATTCAGCAATGTGCTTAAAATGAAAGTTAAACAGATTACTCATTTACTTTGCTATATATATAGAAACTATAAGATCTTGGTTATTAATTCTCTTTTGGAAGTTGAGCCAGACTAATTTACAACGTGTGATAGTTCAATCTGAATTTATTTCTACTTTTAATTTTCCATAAAGAGTGCATATACAATTATATTTCAATTATTTTGATTAAATTACTCAGTTTCAGTATTTGTATATATTAAATTCTTGATCTGTTTCCTAATCTATAGATTGGGCATACTAACATTCACTAAAGCATAGGTTGTTGTGTGTATTAAATTTGAAATATATTAAGGTTAGTACCTGGCACATAGCAATCATTCAATAATTAATAATATTTGCTACATCATCATCAACACATCTGCATATACGAATTATAAGTAATTCATAAAATTAAAAATAAATTCTGTAGATTTGCTATAAAAACATTTTGTTAATTTCTAGAGATAGATTAGATGTTTGAAAGCAACAATTTTTTTTTTTTTTAAGTCTTACTAAGTAGACTGGACTTCCTTCTTTTTAGGCTACCAAGTAGACAACTACAAAATTGCAAAAATTCCTATCACAGGGATGGACAGTGTTCTCTAGGAGTGCACAGCTAAGACATCTACACTGACTTGGCCAGTTTAGGAAAGGCTTCTCATACAATGAAGTACTAACTGAACTCTGAGGAAAAAGTAGAACTTATTCAACAAAAGTTATAAATGGAAAAAAAATCCAAATGGTGTGTATCATGATATGAAGGTTTTTTGGCTGGGGCTGGGTTTGAACCTGCCACCTCTGGTATATGGAGCCAGTGCCCTACTCCTTGAGCCACAGGCATTGCCCAGGTTTAAGAAGAGTATCACATTGGGGAATTTTATGTGCAATAATTCGGTATTACTGGAAGTTAGAAAGCATAAGCAAGTTTGGAAACAGGAGAAAAAGAAATCTAAATGATAAACATGAATTAGATAGAACTTCGTATGTGTTTTAAAGGTATTTGCAATTTACCCTAAAGGCAACCAAGAATCAATACAGATGTTTTTATTTGGTGTACGGTTTTTAAATTGTTGAGACATAATAGACATACATAATTTCCTTAGTGTGTGGTTTGATGAGTTTTTATATTTGTGTAGCCACATTTCATAACGACCCCAATCATGATACAAAACATATCACCACACACAGTTCCCTCAAGCCCCCTTTAAATAAATGGCTCCACTCCATAAACTAACCATTTTCTTATTTCCTTATTATTTTATTACTTTTGCTTTCTCTTGTTTTTTGTATAATACAATCATAAAGATTATGTTTTCTGTTTCGTTTCTTTTTTTGCCCAATAAAATGTTTTAGAAATTCACCATGTTGTTGAATATATCATTACTTCATTTCAATTTGTTGCTACTGATAAGCATTCCATTGTATAAATAAACTACAAAGGTGCTTGTCAATTTTTCTATGGACTAATATTTGGACTGTTACCATATTTGAACAATTATGCTTAAGGCTGCTAGGATCATCTACAAATGTGTTTTTGTGGACATGTGTTAGGTACCTTGATGTGGAATTATTTCATCATAGAATGGAGACGTACAATTTTATTAAAAAATCCTAACTACAGCATTGTCCCTGAAATCTAAACACCCCAGAACTTGAACAAGTTGCAATCCAAACAAAAAAATTGAGCAAATTTTGCCTGAAATCCAAACACTGCTTTGGAATCTGAACACCCGGTGTGTTGTTCCAGGGTTTTTGTGTGTACATTTCCCCAGTGCTCTGGCCACTCCTGTGCTGTCATTCAGTTCATTGTCCCAAGCTTTAGTGAAAGCATCTCGTGTGATTTTTGCTTCTAATTTTATGCTCCTCTGCCTGTTTTGTGTTTATTTTTTTTCTAATATAATAACAACTAAGTGTATTCTCAATGGGTTCTAAAAAAGTATGGTGAGAAAAATAAGAGTAAAAGGAAAGCTGTTAGAGGTACAATTGAAGTTAAAAAAGATCTTGTCACTGAGCATGAAAGGTGCGTAGGAGGCTGATCTCGGTACCATGTTCTGAATCGACTGGATGATTTTGGAAAATAAGCTTTCAAAGCAGCTGAAAGGGGTTACGACGCTGGCCTCTCGGAGATCAAAAGTATGGAAGAGATGGAGAAACTTTTAGTTTGGATTAACAGCTGGCTGGGAATGTGATTTCTGAGATGATAATTGGTGAGAAAGCCAAGGCCTCACGATGATTTAGTGAAAGGGATGCCTGATATTCATGCTCAAAAGGAAGAGTTTAAAGCCAGTAAGGAGGTGGTTGAAGAACTTTAAGAAAAGGACTGGGATCCATAATGTTGTGCACAGAGAGCCAGCCAGTTCGAATTCAGAAGCAGCAGAAAAGTTTGAAAAGGAGTTTAAGGAGTTTGTGAACAGTGAGGGGTATGTTTGGAATCAAGTATTCAATTGTGATGAAACAGGCCTTTATATTTTTAGGGTTTTATATTTTCAATTTCATTAATTTATATTTTTATCAAATATTATTATTTGTTAATATCTTACCTTAAAACCCATGTATTTACTGTTAGAATATTTTATTATTTATTTATTTATTTTAAAAATCATTTTGAAAATTTGAGTTTGTAGGACCCAGGAATGGATTAATCCAGTTTCTATTATTTTAAAGCAAAAAACCTGTCTTGGGACTGGAACAATTTGGTACTTGAATGTGGTTCTGGGACAGATTAAGTTCAGATTGCAAGGTATCACTGTAGTTCTCTAAACTTACTGTGCCATGTACACTATGATTAGTAGTTTATGAGAGCTTTAGTTACTTTAATTTTTGGTCAGCATTTGAATATTTTTGATATTAGCCACTGTAGCAGGCAAAAAATATTATCTCATCTTGGTTTCACAGGCACCAAGGGAAAACTTCCCCTTTGCCCTCTGAAGTTTCATTGAAAATCAACAGACAGGGGTGGAGCCTGTGGCTCAGTGAGTAGGGCGCAGGCCCCATCTGGCGAGGGTGGTGGGTTCAAACCCAGCCCCGGCCAAACGGCAACAATAAAAAAATAGCCGGGCGTTGTGGCGGGCGCCTGTAGTCCCAGCTGCTTGGGAGGCTGAGGCAAGAGAATCACATAAGCCCAAGAGCTGGAGGTTGCTGTGAGCCGTGTGATGCACGGCACTCTACCAAGGTCAGTAAAGTGAGACTCTGTCTCTACAAAAAAAAAAAAAGAAAATCAACAGACAAGGGGAAATTGATAGAAGAAAATGCACACAAATTTATTTGATCATAGCTTTATGTGACATGAGAGACTTCAGAATGAAGACCCAAAGATACAGAGGAAATTCCCCATTTTTATGCTTAAGCTCAACCAAGTATGGACAGCCATATAGAAATATGATTGGACAAAGGTATGATATAATAGTACCGCAAGCGGTGAAACCCAGCAAGTCCTGTCTGTTTAGATTCTTCTTGGCCTTTCTGTGTAGAATTCCTTGCTTCTAGTTATGGGACTACACCTTCTCTGGAATGGACTTTTAAGATCTACCATCAAACAAGATAGGTCAGATAATTTATGGCTAGTTTTTATATAGAAAGGTGAGGGGAAAGTTAGAGTGATACCTGTGGGTCTATGACTGGCTTTGAAGAAAAGGCATCCTAGTTTCTGGTGTCTCATCTTTTTTTCTTTTTTTAGAGCTTCAAGCTGTCACCCTGGGTAGAGTGCTGTGGCATCACAGCTCACAGCAACCTCCAATTCCTGGGCTCAAGTGATTCTCCTGCCTCCACCTCCCAAGTAGCTGGGGTTACAGGAACCTGCCACAATGCCCAGCTATTGTTTTGGATGCAGACGTCGTTGTTCAGCGGTCCCTGGCTGGATTCGAACCCACCAGCTCAGGTGTATGTGGCTGGTGCCTTAGCCGCTTGAGCCACAGGCTCCGAGCCGCTGGTGTCTCATCTTAAGGAAGAGAGATTCTAGCCTTAGGGGAGAATGAGGTGCAAGGGCCAGGAGAGCAAGAGAAGGTCAGAGAGAGACTTTTGTTCCTGAGGTTACTTCTGATGCCTAAATTTGGGGGGATTGTTTTCTAAGCCACAACAGTTTGATTTTGTATTTCTCTAATGAGTAATGATGTTATGCCCTGGTAATGTGTGTATTGGACATCCTCTTTCATTTATTTTCAACTCATTTGCCTATTTTTGGATTGTGTTATCTGTTCATTATTGCACAGTAGAAGTTCTTCATATCATATATCCTGATTGTGCATCCTTTTAAGTATGTGGCTTGCTAATTCATTTCCTTAATTATGTGCTAGATGAGAAGAAGTTATTAGTTTTGGTTAAGCCAATTCCTTTTTTTTTTTAACATTAATACTTAGGTCTTCTAAGACACACTTTACCATAATCATAAAGAATAGTTTACTGTTTTCCTATAGTTTTTATGTTTCTAGTTTTTTATTCAGGTGTGACCCATTTCAAATTAATTTTCACTAATGAATAAGAGCAGGTTTGAGATTCTTTTTCTGTTTTATTTTTTAACATAGATATTCAATTATTACAACAACACTTGTTACATATACATACAGTGACACACAAGGTCAGACAATTAAATTTGCAAACTCATCCTAGAAAAAGTGCTGTGTATCTCATTGCTAAATATCACTACAGTCACCAGACAACCAAGATGAGTAGTTTGAAGGTGCCCCATAGTGATACTCAACAGAGAGGGAATCGGCACTTTTTCTAGAACAAGTTTGGGAACTTAATTGTTAGAACTCATATGATGACAGCTCTGATGACCATTCCAATCAACTGAGTTGGAAAGTATTCCTTCCTCTCTATCTTCAGAAGAGACTTGCTTTTTATTTGTATTATTTCCTCTAAAAGTGATTGATGGAATTCACTGCTTATAGCATCTGGCTCCTGAATATTTTTAAGCATGTGGGGAAGTGTTAGATTATTAATTAATTTTAAAATAGATATAATATTTAGGATTTCTTTTCTGTTTATACTAGTTCTGCCAAACTGTTTTCAAGAAATTTCTCCATTTTATTTAAGTTTATCAAACTTATTGGCATTATATTTTCCTTAATATTCCCTATTATATTTTTCAAATAGAATTTATTCTCATGTCCTCTGTTTCACCCCTGACATTAGTGGTTTTTGATTTTTTATTCTAGTTATTTTTCTTGATATATCTTCTGAAAGTTTATGAAAATAATTAATTTTGTTCAAAGGGCCAACTTTCGACAAATTGATTTTAAACGTTTTTATATATTTTTATGACTTTTATTCTTACTTTATTATTTCTGATTTCTGTTTGTTTAAAATTTTCTCTTTTTAATTTCTTAAGGAGTCTCAATATTGTTTGTTTATAATTTTTAAAATACAGACACTTAGAGCTATCAATTTCCTTCTAAGAACTGCATTAACCACATCTTTAATTTTACATTGTATTAGATTAACATTCAATTTAAATAATATCCCTCATGATTTCTTATTTAATTTAGAAACATATTTTTAAATTTTAAAATATTTGGGGATTTTCTAGATTGATTTCTTGTTCAGTTCTGTTGTGACCACAGCACACGTTCTGCCTGATTTGAATTCTTTTAAATTTGTTTGGATTTGCTTATTGACCAACATACCATCTATCTTGGAGATTTTTTTGTGTTTCTCAGAATAGAATGCTTTTTCTGTAGTTGTTGGATCCTATGTTCTCTATTAGTCACTTTGGTCAAGTTGATGGATAGTATTATATCTTTACTGGCTTTTTGTGTACTATTATATCATTTACTGAGAGGAATTAGTACTTCTCCAAATAACATTGTACATTTATCCGTTTTTGCCTTTAATTTTATTTTTTCCTTTTATAGGGACATTTAGATGTAATTGACCACTTTTGGCGAGGCAGTACCAGGCATTTTATTTTAGCAGGGGTTCAGGAATGAGCACCACATGGTTTCTTGAGGTAACTGTGAAGATCCTGTTGGGATACAGTAACTATTTTTCAAGAGGAAACATTTAACATAGTCATTTTCTAGTTACAAGGGATTAACTATAAAGAGGTAAATAAAATTCCAAAGAATACCCGAGGGCTGAGGAGGAATACTGAATGGGAAACACATTTAGTAGCGGGTCTTCCACAGCCCAAGGCTAAGATTCAGACCTTTCTGAAAACACCTCTGTCCAGAATGCAATGGTGAGAATATCACTGTTTCAAAATCCCCTCACAGAGGGGATTCAATGGGAAATTCAATGGGAAGCCATCCACTGAAATTCAATGGGAAGCCATCCACTGAAGTGACCCTGAAACTTGATGGAAGTGAGCACTCCTAATGCCATCTATGCATGCCTTTGGTGGCCAAGGAGTAGGAGCTTGTTATGAACTGGATGTTTGTGTCCCTCCAAAATTGATATGTTGAAGTCTAATCCCCAATGTGATGGCATTTGGAACTGGGGTCTTTGGAGATAATTAGGTCAAGAAGGTGAAGGTGAAGCACTCGTGAATGGGATTAGTTCCATTGTAAGCGGATAGAGAGCTAGTTTGTTCTCTTTCTGCTTTGTGAGGATACAAAGAGAAGGTGAGTTTTCAACCCTCACCAGAACCTGACCATACTGGCACCCTGGTCTCAGATTGTAAGTCTCCAGAAGTGTGCGGAATACATTTCTGTTGTTTAAGCCAACCAGTCTACATTATTTTATTATTATATGCTAAGCTAAGAAAAAAAAAGAAACTGTAGAACCAGAGTGAATGATAGATTAATGGATTAAGATGAAAACAAAATTTGTTAAAAGGCTATGAAATACATGTGAATTGGTAAGAAATAATGAAACTCTTGTATAATCTGAGTAAAAGGTAACAGGGACCTGAATGAAAACAAAAATGATGGTGGAACAGAGGCGATGAGCTTAGGGGATGTATGTCTGTATACATCCAGAGTTGATGATATTCCCACATTTTCATAGACATGGACCACATGTCTGTGTCAGTATGATAAGCCTTGTTCCTTATGTCCACCACCTCTCAATGTTGGCCAGGTTGTTACAGTCCATTGGGTGGTCAACTCACAGAGGTTATACTGTATTTAAAAGATACAGTTTGTAGTACTAGATGCTGCTGAAGTG
The DNA here is from genome assembly GCF_027406575.1 of Nycticebus coucang. NCBI lineage: Eukaryota > Metazoa > Chordata > Mammalia > Primates > Lorisidae > Nycticebus > Nycticebus coucang. The sequence goes on along the minus strand of NC_069794.1, from coordinate 56,981,533 downwards.
ACTCATCAAAAAAAAAAAAAAAAGAGAAGAAAAAAGAACAAAAACAAGAACTGACAAGTAGGTTTTGTGTGTATAACTACCCCAACCAGATTGATTTTACCACCAGATCCCTAGGATTCTTGACTGTTTAACTTGCCATGGTGCAAGCTGACATCAATCAGCATACTATAGTCCTCAGGAAGTAAGAAAAACGTAAGTGGCAGGAAAATGCTGCATGTTTCTCATTATTATGTAGCATAATATTTTCTATTGCTCACGCCACTATTGGTGCTAAAGATATTACAGGGAAAGTTGGCTGATTAAATTGTCAATGCTTTGGGTAAAGAAGTAGGAAATGCTGTACAAAATTCTACCTGATTTAAGCAATTATTATGTTTTCAACTGAGGATAAAATATATATATCAAAAGTGATAAGTGATTATGGGACAATTAACATCTAAGAGAAAATATATATACCACTGCTTCATTTCTCTTTATGTTAGTATAACCATCTCTATGAAGCTTCTCTCTGGACATGAAGATTCACCCACCCCCACCACAAAGAGCAAGGCAATGAAAAATAAATGATTAACAACTAACTCACATGCAAATTTTGAATTTCATAAGAGACTTGATGGGCCAACTATTCTGAGAGCTTATAATTTCTCAATCCTAAAGAATGCTACTAATTTCAAAATCAAAGAAAATATTATTTCTGTTCAGGAAAATGAATCGCATTACTCACAGATATAAGAAATAGTGTTAAAGTTATCAAATGCATACCTTTTAGTTTGAATAAAATTAAGACTTTTTTTTTTTAAATTGCAGAACAAAACCAAAGTTATTGATTGTTTGCCTACCCAATATCTCACCAAAATCTCTCATGTTTAAAAGGGGTTTATGAGCAAGTTGGGGCAATTATAACCAAGAAGATTTTGTTATTCTAGCAAATAAAACTTATTTTTCTGTGGTCAAATTTTATTTCCCTTTAATTCAGTAGAAAAACTGAAATACAAACTTAGATTCAGATCAACATATACACAAACAAGCTTTTGCAACCCAGTTACCCTAACAATATTCTCAAAACGGTTAGTCTCACAAGCAATGTCTATTGGATTTATTGTGTATTTCATTCCATCAATCTTCAAGTTCCTTTCTATTTGTAATTTAATCAGCCAAAAAAATTATAAAAGCTGAAGCATAGAATATTTGACTATTTTCACATGAAAAGGTAAACCTATAATCGGACAATAACCTCTAGTAATCTCTACATGTTTTACTTAATGACTATTTAAGTGGAAGTAAACAATTAGAAATTTTTTAATGCTATGTCTATTTTATATTCTTGGAGGTCTCTTGTCCTTGAAATTTGTCAGATATTTTGCCTTACAGAAATGTAAGCCTCTGAATTTAGAATGTTTTGTAAAAGAAAGAATGAGATAGTCAATTTCCCAAATAGCTAAGAGTTAATATTTTAACCACTAGTGTTTGTCCTTGTGCTTTAAAAAGGACAGAGTTTTAAAATATGCAACTTTTCCCCTGGCTCTGAAATAGAACACCTGAGCATAATTTAAACCTCACTTTATTATCCTCAAAGTTTGGCCATTGCTCTAAGTATTATGTAAAACTGAGGTCAATGGTGTTACACACCATCCAAAAAAGATTCTGATTGCTTCAGTTGTCCTTAGAAAACAACACTAATAACATTTTGTCCTTGGGTCACTTGCTGCTAATTACATAATTGATTACTGAATGAATATAACACTCATAAAGCAAATACAAAGTGTCAATTACTGGTCAATGCATTAAGGCTTCAAAGATCTTTATATTAATCTCTGACCTCAAGAAGCTTGCTTTCCATTAAAACAGAAAGAAAAGCATATACTGGCCAACCATCTCTAGCCAAGCCCAACAATTCCAGAAGGCAGGGGTATGATACTCCTGTTTTCCATGAGAAAATCTGGGTTCTGAAATGTTGAATCATGTGACCCATAGTGACGGGAACAGCAATGTTCAGTGCAGACCTCTGACTTTCACACTCATGTTCTTTCTGTCTTCAATATTCCTTGAAAAAGCAGCTTATTCACCCAAGGACTTTTGATATACAGGGAAGGGGCGGGGAACGAATTCTGCCTTATCTGTATGGACGATTGCTCATTTCTGCACTCATAACTTTCGGAGGCAGCCCGTGGTGCTACCTCTGCTGTGATAATTACCAATGTCATCAAACCACAGATCTACAGGACTGGAAAGCCCCTTAAAAGTTGTTTAATTCAGCCTCTTCCTTGAGTGATTAAGACACTTAAGCCCAGTGAGCCAGAGGCTACACAGTCATAGCACTGTTGGCACAGCCAACAACTGAACTTGCTCTCCAAACTTCCAGGAACCTAGCGTGGCCATCACACTATGCCATTCTTTTCCAGGCATGTTTTCTTTACTTTACTACTCACTTCTTTAAAATTTCTCAGTCTTCATTCAAATACGTGTAATATAGGCTTTGACACAGAAACCATCTGTCTATTAGACGATTACACTTTTTCCTATGTGGGAAATTATCACAGAGAGAGCATACTTGTCTGGTTTTTAACCCTTGTTTATATGTTATGAGATGTTTCTATATTATTCTGGTTATCAAAGTCTGTGATCTCCACGATTGGGTTAGCTCGCACACCTGAGATAGCTGAGATCTTACAAAGCTAAAGTTGCCTTAATGTGAATTGCCTAGAAACTATGTTCAGCTTTGTTTAACTGGAAGTTATTTTTGTTTTGTATTATAATATCCTTTTGCTTCTGCAAAAGTCTGGTTAACGTTTGTAAAAGTAACAATCTGTTAGTATTTTTATTGGTTCCCAATTTTATTAATATGTCAATCAAAATTGCAAACTAAAAGACATCACAATGACAACAAAGTGACACATCTAATGCCAAAATTTAAAAGAAGGAGGAGAAGGAGGAGGAGGAGGATGAAGAAGTCCTTTCTTTGAATGAGAAGCTCTGGCCCCGCTCCTATGGGGGGACATCACAGGGCCCCTGGGCTCAAGCTGAATTCAAGCTCATTTCCTTCTTTGATCAGGTATCTCCTGGACACAAATTACCAGAGATATATTTTCAACCATGACAATGAAACAGAGAATCCCTTGGTAATTACTAAAGACCTGTACAGTCTTTAAATTATTTTTATGTACAGGAAACAGAGAATGATCAAGACAAAGAATATGATGACTACACTCTAAGAATCTCTTGAGATACCAGGTTTGGTATAGCCTGGGCCCCATCTGGATTGTCAAGTACAGTGTTTGTGATTTGGTTAGTGCAGTTTCAGATGTGTCTGGCACTACCTACCTCTGATGTCACATTGAATATGTCATGATTTTATTACCTTTTCCACTATGATGGGTTCACTGTCACTATTTTAAAAGAGTGAAGGAAAACCACTAAGTCTGATTTGTGATGATGGTCACATAGACGATACATCATTGTCACAATTCTATTGTATTTTTCAGAGTGTTTTCAGGAAGAATTGGTGAAATCTTTCTAAATACTTCAATAGAGATATCAGATATATTTGTCAATTCTGTTTTGATACAATGTGCTAAAAATGCACAGGTAATTTAGTACATTTGATACAGTTTTCAGAAAGTTACTTTAAGTGAAGATTACATTTTTCACAAGGATTCTTGGAGTTATGTTTCATATAAAAACAAACATTAAAAGGAATGGAAAATAACATTATATATTCTTTCATTCCCAGAGAGGGAACATCTGAAAACCTAGAAGAGTAATCTTTTTATTGTTGTGTTAATGCAAAATATTTGCATTTTTGCTGCTCTTAATAGCATAACGGCTGTAGAATTTTTAAAATCGCCTTTCTGTGAATTGGCCTGGACTAGTAACATCCATCACCTTTGTACGTCAGTGAAACTTTATGGCCCTATGAATTGTTCGTGTGTCAGATTGCTGTAAAACTTTTTCTGTATTTCATAAGAAGAAATATGCTGCTGAAAACTGAACTAAGATTTTAGAACCTGGGAACTAGTTTAAGAGGTACCAATTTCCAGTCAATTAACTTTCGAAAATTCACAACGTTTATGAGGCTCATATTCCCCACTATAAAATGGGGCAAGAAACACTTGCCCTGACTTCCATCCTATGATTGAGTTGTTAGGAGGACATGACAATACTATATGAAGGTATTTTAAACTTGTGATGCTCAATGAAGAAATGTAATTATTTAAAGTTTATTAAGTTGCACTTTGACATATGGTTTGATTTCTGCTTATTGACACCGTGTATCACACATCAGGTGCGGTCAGCCAAAATACATTTCTGAATGTCATTTCTTAGCTAATCCACTTCAATCAATTGTTAGCCCCCCAAAATTGTGCACTCACGTTTTCCGGGGTGTTGATTCCAAGTACTTCATATAGTCGTCCAATGATGGAACATTGTGGGTCATGCTTCTGGCAGCTGCTCTAGGTGACTACTTTTGGAAGGCCGATTACAGCTCCCCCTAAGAGCAAGCTAGTGATGTGGATCTGTTTCATTAGTTGATATACCTAGAGGATATATCTCCTCTCACCTAGAACAGTAACTGGCTCAGAAAATCTCTTAAGAAATACTGGGTGAATAAAGGAAAGAAATTCTCTCCTATGATACATACTCCTATGTCCTGAGTGCAAGTGGGACAAAAGTAGTCATCCAGTCTGGCACCTTTTGAAACTATATCCAGCCATTAGGTTGCTCTCTTCTCTCTTCCTCTCTACTTTACTGCCAGGGAAAAGCCAGTAGACTTAGGTCTTCCATAAAACCCACCCATATGCAGATAGTAGTCCTGCTGCAAGTGTTCCAAAGCACTCAATGAAGACCAAGGGAAACATCATAGTAGTTTCCATGTGATGCTTTTTTGGTTTTTAAGTTCCAGTACTTGTTTCTACTGTTTTTATTAGCAGGCATTATATGTTCATAGGGAAAAGTTCATATAATACAAGCAGGAAGTTCAAATGATACAAATAGTTAAAGAGGAATGCATCTTCCTTCAATGATCTCTGTCAGTATTTCATTTCTTCCAGAAATATCCAGCTACCAGTATAATTTCAGATGTATCTCTGAATACTTAAGAGGTACCATAACATATACCCTGGCTTGCAACTTACTTTTCTCTAATGCATATTGGTTATCATTGATATCACTTTACATAGATCTCTTTCATTTATTTAATATCCATAGTAATATAATAATACATTGCTTGGACATAAATAATTTATCCAACAAATAAGCTCTTGACCATTTATGTTGTTTTCAATCTTTTATTACCATAGAAATTATTGGGATAAATATTCTTATTTAAAAGACTTTGTGTTAAGCGTGAAAGTATCTGTTGGATACATTCCTAAAAAATGAAATGGCTGTCAAATGTTACATGTGACTTTTATTTGGTCAAGTATAACCAAATTTCCTTGCAAACGAGTTTTCGTTGTGTGAGGCCACATACCCATTCCATTGTCAACACAGTTTATAATCAACCTTTCACATTTTGCAGTTGTGATAGTTGAAAAATAATGTCTCATATGTTCAATTATGAATTAATTTTATAATAGTGGTAGTGTTTAGATAATATTTTTCATATACTGTCATGTCCTTTGTAATTATTTTTATATGATCTTTTTATACCCTTTTCCCATATTTTCATTGATTTGTACTTGCTCATTATAAAAGATTAAGAAATAAACTTTTGGCTTTCAAATTTCCCGTTATCTTATTTAGTTAGTTATTTATAATTTGAATGATATTACCTTGCAGGCAAAAATTTTTAAATCATGTAGCCTAATTATCTGTACTTTATTTTTAAGACATCTTAATTTCATATTACACTTAGAAAATTTTTTCTTACTAAAGTTATGGAAAAAACTTTAAGTTTAGCTATTATAATTTTATGATTTTAATTTTTCTGTTTATTTATTTCCCTTGGAGTTTATTTGACTAAGAAGTGACATAGAGTCAAATATTTATTTATTTATTCAAAAAGTTACCAAGTTTGCCCAGTTTTATTTATTCGAAGAGGATTTCTTTTGTAATTGTAATGTAACTTTTTTTTCAACAATGAATTTCTATTGGGCATCTGTTTATGGGTTCTTTCTTCTGTTTCATTGATTTCTCATTATATTTTTATGTTTCAAGTTTCAAGTTTCTTTGGTTTCTAAAACTATACACACATCATAATATCTTACTATGCTATTTCTACCTACTATTACCCTTTCAAAGAATTTTCCTGGCAATTCTTTCAAGGTTTTTCTTCCAAGTAAACCTGTATTTAGCTTATTTTGTTGCAAATAAAAATACTTTTGGTGATTTTTATCACTGTTGTGCTAAAGTTATGATTACTTTATGTAAAACTGATATCTTTAGTATTAGAGATTCAAGGGAAGGGTATACCTTTCTACTTAAGTATTCTTTTAATTCTTCCATTGTGTCTTTATTTAGATCTTCAGTATTTCCTTTTATGATTTTGCTTATGTAGTTCATCTTCCTCTGTTACTTTTAAAGACAGTCTCGTTACTTCCATTACACTTTCTAGATGGCTGTTTTTTTTTTTTCTTTTGAAAACAATTTAATTAATGATCTTTACAATTTTTCCCAGCACACCTAAGATCCTCTCGTAAATAGCTGGTATAGGGCTTCATTTTCTCTACAGCCTCTCCAACACTTATCTTTCCTCTTTTCTTTCTTTCTTTTTTTTTTTTTTTTTGTAGAGACAGTCTCACTGTACCGCCCTTGGTAGAGTGCCGTGGCGTCACACAGCTCACAGCAACCTCTAAGTCTTGGGCTTACGCGATTCTCTTGCCTCAGCTTCCCGAGCAGCTGGGACTACAGTCTTTTTTTTTTTTTTTATTGTTGGGGATTCATTGAGGGTACAATAAGCCAGGTTACACTGATTGCAATTGTTAGGCAAAGTCCCTCTTGCAATCCTGTCTTTCCCCCATAAAGTGTGACACACACCAAGGCCCCACCCCCCTCCCTCCATCCCTCTTTCTGCTTCCCTCCCCCATAACCTTAATTGTCATTAATTGTCCTCATACCAAAATTGAGTACATAGGATTCATGCTTCTCCCATTCTTGTGATGCTTTACTAAGAATAATGTCTTCCACATCCATCCAGGTTAATACGAAGGATGTAAAGTCTCCATTTTTTTAAATAGCTGAATAGTATTCCATGGTACACATATACCACAGCTTGTTAATCCATTCCTGGGTTGGTGGGCATTTAGGCTGTTTCCACATTTTTACATTGTTGTGAAACATATTCAGAACCATTTCATCTTGCATATGTGAAACTATATAACCACTAAACAACCTTCCTTTTGCCCCTTTCCTCCAAACCCTGGATACTACCATTCTACTTTCTGTTTTTATGAATCTGATTACATCATATTTACCTTTTTGTGGCTGGCTGAATTCACTAACCATAAGTTGTTAAGTTTCATTTAAGCTTCATCCATGTTGTAGCATATGACAGGATTTCCTTGTTTTTAAAGTTTAATAATATTTCATTGTGTATATACCCCATGTTTGTTTATCCATTCATCTCTTTATAAACATTTGGGTCTCTTCTGCCTCTTGGCTATTGTGAAGAGCGCTTATATGAACATAGGTGTGCAACTGTCTTTTCAAGACCCCACTTTCAAATTTTTGGTATATACCCAGAGGTGGAATTATGAAATTATATAATAATTTATTTTTAGAATTTTGAGGAAGCTCCATATTTTTGCCCACAATGCTTGTATTATTATGATTGTAATCCTATCATTGGTACACAAAAATTCCAGTTTTTCCACAACCTCCTAAACACTTGTTATTTTCTGTTTTGTTTTGATTCATATTTGTATAGTAGTCTTCTTAATGAATGTGAGGTGATACCTTATTGTGGTTTGGATTTGCATTTCTTTGATGAATAGTGATGTTGAGCAGGGTGCTGTGGCTCACTGCCTGTAATCCTAACATTCTGGAAGGCCAAGGCCTGACATCAGGAGTTCAATACCAGCCTGAGCAAGAGTAAGACCCTATCTCTAAAATTAGCTGGGTGATATGGTGGGCTAGTTCCAGCTACCTGGGTGGCTGAGACAAGAAGCTCAACCTCTTGGGCTCTAACCAGGGTGACAGAGTGAGACTTTGCCTCAAAAAATAAATAAATAAATAAGAAAAAAGAAAAAAGAAAAATAATGATGTTGAGCATCTTTTCATATGCTTGTTGACCTTCTGTATATCATCTTTAGGGAAATGACTTTTCATGTCTTTTGCCCATTTTTAATAGGATTATTTGAATTTTTTTATTTGGTTTGAGTTATAGGAGTTTCTTACATATTCTAGTCATTAATCCTTTGTCAGATAGATGATTTTTAAATATTTTCTCTCACTCCAGTGGGTTGCCTTTTCACTCAGCTGATTGTCTTATGATGTCCAAGTGTTTTTAAATTTGTTGTGGTCCCATTTGTCAGTTTTCACTTACATTGCCTATGTTTTTGTCATATCCAAGATACCATTGTCAGGGCTAATGTCCTGAAGTTTTTAGCCTATGTTTTCTCCTAGGAAATGTATAGTTTTAGGTATAGTTTAGACTTAGGCTTAGGTATTTCATCAATGTTGAGATAATTTTTGGATATTGTGTATGGAAAGAATCCAAGCTCATTCCTTTTCATAGGGATGTCTAGTCTTCTTAACACCATTTGTTGAAGATACTATCCTTTTCCCATCAAGTGTCCTGGCAACTAGAAGAAAATCATTTTACTATATATTAAAAAGTTTACAGCTGTCTTTTCTATTTCATTTCATTGGACAATATGTCTGCTTTTACAACAGTACAATACTGTCTTAATTATCGTAGCTTCAAGATACAATTTGAATTCAGAATATATCCGTTCTTGACTTTTATTTTTGTTTTTGTCTTTTTAATCACTTTGGCTGTTCAGTATGAATTTTAGGATTTCTGTAATTTTCTCAAAAAATAGCATTGGAATTCTAATTACCTTGAATCTGTAGATCACTTTTTTTTTTTTTTAAGACAGTTTCACTTTATTCCCTTTGATCACCTCTCATACTATGGATATTGTAAAAATATTTAATCTTCTAATCCATGAACATGAGATATTTTCACATTTGTTTGTGACTTTTTTTATTTCATTCAGTAATTCATTCTGCATATACATCTTTTACCTGGATTAGATTTATTTGTAATTTATTTTTGATGCTATTGTAAATGGAATTGTTTTTGAAAGTTTCTTTTTGAATTGTTCATTGTTGTTTAAAAATGCAATTAATTTTGGTGTGTTGATGTTATACTGTGCAACTTGGCCGAATTTTTTTATTAGTGCTGAGTTTGTTTTTGTGGACTCAGGGTTTTCTAAGATCACATCATATGTATACAAAGATTATTTTACATCCTCCTTTCAAATTTTATACTTTTTTATCTTACTATGTTGAATTGAAATAACAGAAAGAGGCAGCCGTTTTGTTTCTGATCTTAAAAAAAAGGCATTCAGTCTTCATTATTGAGTATTATGTTAGATGTGGATTATTTACATATTTTTTATAGTGAGGTAGTTGTGCCTATTTTGTTTTTATTCACCAACCCACTAAAATTATTTTTTATTCGATAATAAATTTTTTAATTTATTTGCTTGTGTTTTAAAGTTATAGTTCCATCATTTAAAATATTCATAACTTTGATTTTCATCTTCAATCTAAAAATGTTGAATAGTACCTCACAACAAATATCATATATTTATAAATTATAATTCTTTTACTTTTTCTTATATTTCTTTTTTTTTTCTTACATTAAGTGGATCTTCTAATTTTTATCCATTAAATATGATCTTGGGGCAGTGTCCATAGCTCAGTGGGTAGGGCGCCAGCCACATACACCGAAGTTGGCGGTTTGAGCCAGCTAAAACAACAATGACAATTGCAACAACAACAAAAAAATAATAATAATAATGATGATGATAGCCAGGCATTGTGGCGGGTTCCTGTAGTCCCAGCTACTTGGGAGGCTGAGGCAAGAGAATCACTAATGCCCAAGAGTTTGAGGTTGCTGTGAGCTGTGACCTCACAGCACTCTACCCAGGGTAACAGCTTGAGACTCTGTCTCAAAAAAATATTTATATATATGATTCTGGATTTTGCCTTTTTGTATATCTATACATATTTCTACAGGTAGATATTATACATGTAGATGTCTGATAAATATGTGCATATATTGATATATTTAAATAAGACATAGTATAAATCCATGAGGCAATATATTATATATGACATATTATGTTTTACTTATATTTTTATTTTTTTATTATTTTTATGTACATATGCTAAAAGATGTGTTTACCTAACTTTGTCTGTGATACATCAGTATTTCTTTTATTTTACAAAGGAATCCTAGTTCTCTAGACTATGTATGACAATAAAATTAGAATATGTCATAAGTGTAATTTTTTTATTCCATGTGACATACAAAACATTCTCAGAATAGTAATATTAATGCTACTGCTATATTTACAATCATTGAAAATAGAAAAAATATTCTTTCACATTTGTTGCCTCTTTATTATAATTGTGTGTCAGTTTTTGTTATTTAGTTTTTCTGATGGTGTTTATATGAGGCCTTAGAAGATCAAAAAAAGCATCATTGCCATTAACACAAAAGTCTATAAATTTTCTTTTTGATCTTTGGTAACCTCTTGAATCCAAAGATTAGTATATTTTGTTTACAATATACATATTTAAAAGTCTAAAATTTCCTCTAAGTGTTTCTTTAGCTGTATCATCTTCCTTTTGACATTTATTTTATGATTGTTAGGTTATAAATACAACATTATTTAGCCTTGTTTTCTTTGACCTAGGTATGATAAATACACACAGCTTTTATTTATAAATATATATATATATTTCTTTTTATTTATAAATAATATATTCAAATGTATTTGTTTTCCACTGGTGATAATATTCTATAGTTTTATTATTGCACTGTGATTGGAGAATGTTGTCCATATTTCTGTTTCTGGGAATATTGTAGTTTTTTATGTGTGGTATAATTATGGTTACTTTGTTAATATGTCACATGTTTTAAGTGACATTATTTTCGGATTATAGAGTTTGATGTAATTTTTAGAACTAATTAATGGATTAAATTTCTTAAGATTAATTGAATTTACTTTTCTAGAATATGATACATAGGTGACTCACAGAAATCACTTCCTAAATAAAAATAAGTAAATATTAACTATAAATATTAATAACCTAAATCTGGTTCCAATTTTAACATTAATTCATACTAATTATAAGGTTTATAAAACTTCATGTCAAGATTTTTTTCATACCGACTTTAACATAATCTCACAGATTTAGTTCTTTTGAAAGTGAATTCATAGTTAGTATTATGAAACATGCAATGCGAGTCTTCAGTCTAGTTGAATAAAGAGACTAATCAGATTAAGAAATACTTCATACAATTTTAAATACAATCTGTATATGATTGATTCCTGAAGTTATATTTCTAGTTTTTCTTCTAAACTTTAGACTTCTATATCCCAATATGTGCTTATAATTTCCTCTTGGTTTTCTTATAGGCATCTCAAACTCAACATGTCCAAATCGAGCTCTCGATCTTCAACTAACTTTACCATCAGTACCTGATCTCAGTTACTGGTACTGTATTCTAGTTTCTCAGGCCCATGCTCTTTGTGTCATAACTCATTCTGTCTTTAATGTTTCCAACCAACATGAAGGCATATTCTACCCCCCAAAATATCCAGTTAAAACACTTCTCATCAATGCCACTGATTTTGTTCTCTTTTGAGGTATCCTATTTTTCTGAAATGATGTCGGTCATCTCTTAACTTGCTCCCCTGCTTCTAATTCCTTCAGTTTAGAAGGAATGAGTGATAGAAAATCCACAGGGAAACATTTTTAAATATGTAAGACCATGTTATGCCCCCAAAGCAAACACTTTCACTAACTTCTCATTTTACTTAATATAAAAACCATGGCTTTATAATTTTCTTAAGGACCTAATGATCTGGCTTCAGTTATGTCTTTGACTTCATCTCTATATTCTCCATACCATTTTACTCAAGTGGTACTATCTTTCTCATTCTTCCTAGGGGTAGAATAGGCTGAATCCTGCCTTAAATTTTTGTATCAAGCATTTTGTCTGACTGGATCTCTCAATTTCTCAATATCCATGTGGCTAGCTCTCTCGTTTTCTGTTTTTGTTAATGCCACCTTTTCATTGAAGCTTACCCTGACCATTCTACCTTATATCTAGAACAATTCCCAATGCATAATGCTCTCTTGATAAATAAGATTTAATAAATAAAATTAATCATTTCATTAAATTGATAACCCTGTAAGATAGGTGTTATCATTTATGTTTTATAGATGACACAAGTGAGATGTGTACAGATACATGGTTAACAAAAAATCTGGTTCCAAGAAAGATTCAAGTTTTTGACATTTTGCTTTGTGCTTTTATTCATATACTGTGTGATTCATATTATACACGCACTCTCTTATTCTCATAAGGAAGCAAGAAGGCAGACAGTATTTTTTTGGGCTCAGTCAGTACATTTTACTTAGTGTTCATGATGTGATCTACCTAAACACTATTTAAAAAGTCAAATTCATTGGCCTGTTCACCTAGTTTACGTATAATAAGGCTTCCTAGGATAGAATGAATGTGTCATTTCAGAAAGAAAGAATAAAAATTGGGGAGGAGGGGTGGATGGTGGGAGTAATTCTGAGGATTTTGGTGTCTGAAACAAAAGGACATACCCCTTGAGTGGTAAGGCAGAATTAAGAGTTGTAGAACGAGGTCTTCTTCTACATGTGTGACATTTAATTCATAGTTTGACTTTTTTTTGGCAATTTTAAATGTGAGAAAGTTAGAGTAGAAAATTCTAAAATATTTTTCATATTTAACATTTTTCAAATTCTGTAGCCTAATGCAATCTTCTAGGTGATGATTTGGCAAACTAGATTATGGAATAGATTATAATCTCCATTGATGAATCTTTATTTCCTACAGAGCCAACATTCAGGGAAAGAATGAACTTCAAAGCTTCCATTTTGGCTTTGTTTTTTTTGAGGGGAATGGAATAAATAATTTTTTCTTCTATTGTTGGGGATTCATTGAGGGTACAATAAGCCAGGTTACATTGATTGCAATTGTTACACAAGTCCCTCTTGCAATCATGTCTTGCCCCCATAAAGTGTGACACACACCGAAGCCCCACCCCCCTCCCTATGTCCCTCTTTCTGCATTTCATCCCCCCCATAAGCTTAATTGTCATTAATTGTCCTCATATCAAAATTGAGTACATAGGATTCATGCTTCTCCATTCTTGTGATGCTTTACTAAGAATAATGTCTTCCACGTCCATCCAGGTTAATACGAAAGATGTAAATCTCCATTTTTTTGAATAGCTGAATAGTATTCCATGGTATACATATACCACAGCCTGTTAATCCATTCCTGGGTTGATGGGAATTTAGGCTGTTTCCACATTTTGGCGATTGTAAATTGAGCTGCAATAAACAGTCTAGTACAAGTGTCCTTATGATAAAAGGATTTTTTTTCCTTCTGGGTAGATGCCCAGTAATGGGATTGCAGGATCAAATGGGAGGTCCAGCTTGAGTGCTTTGAGGTTTCTCCATACTTCCTTCCAGAAAGGTTGTACTAGTTTGCAGTCCCACCAGCAGTGTAAAAGTGTTCCCTTCTCTCCACATCCACGCCAGCATCTGCAGTTTTGAGATTTGTGATGTGGGCCATTCTCACTGGGGTTAGATGATATCTCAGGGTTGTTTTGATTTGCATTTCTCTAGTATATAGAGATGATGAACATTTTTTCATCTGTTTGTTAGCCATTCGTCTGTCGTCTTTAGAGAAAGTTCTATTCATGTCTCTTGCCCATTGTTATAAGGGATTGTTGGCTTTTTTCATGTGGATTAATTTGAGTTCTCTATAGATCCTAGTTATCAAGCTTTTGTCTGATTGAAAGTATGCAAATACCCTTTCCCATTGTGTAGGTTGTCTCTTTGCTTTGGTTATTGTCTCCTTAGCTGTACAGAAGCTTTTCAGTTTAATGAAGTCCCATTTGTTTATTTTTGTTGTTGTTGCAATTGCCATGGCAGTCTTCTTCATGAAGTCTTTCCCCAGGCCAATATCTTCCAGTGTTTTGCCTATGCTTTCTTGGAGGATTTTTATTGTTTCATGCCTTAAATTTAAGTCCTTTATCCATCTTGAATCAATTTCTGTGAGAGAGGAAAGGTGTGGGTCGAGTTTCAGTCTTTTACATGTAGACATCCAGTTCTCCCAACACCATTTATTGAATAGGGAGTCTTTCCCCCAAGGTATGTTTTTGTTTGGTTTATCAAAGATTAGAGGTTGTAAAATGTTAGTTTCATTTCTTGGTTTTCAATTCGATTCCAAGTGTCTATGTCTCTGTTTTTGTGCCAGTACCATGCTGTCTTGAGCACTATGGCTTTGTAGTACAAACTAAAATCTGGTATGCTGATGCCCCCAGCTTTATTTTTATTACTAACAACTGCCTTAGCTATACGGGTTTTTTTCTGGTTCTATACAAAATGCAGAATCATTTTCTCCAAATCTTGAAAGTACGATGTTGGCATTTTGATAGGAATGGCATTGAATAGGTAGATTGCTTTGGGAAGTATAAACATTTTAACAATGTTGATTCTTCCCATCCATGAGCATGGTATGTTCTTCCATTTGTTAATATCCTCTGCTATTTCATTTCTGAGGATTTTATAATTTTCCTTACAGAGGTCCTTCACCTCCTTCGTTAGGTATATTCCTAGGTATTTCATTTTCTTTGAAACTATGGTGAATGGAGTTGTGTCCTTAATTAGCTTCTCATCTTGACTGTTATTGGTGTATACAAAGGCTGCTGACTTTTGGACATTGATTTTATATCCTGAAACATTACTGTATTTTTTGATGACTTCTAGGAGTCTTGTGGTTGAGTCTTTGGGGTTCTCTAAGTATAAGATCATGTCGTCAGCAAAGAGGGAGAGTTTGACCTCCTCTGCTCCCATTTGGATTCCCTTGATTTCCTTGTCTTGCCTAATTATATTGGCTAGAACTTCCAGCACCATGTTGAATAGTAAAGGTGACAGAAGACAACCTTGTCTGGTTCCAGTTCTAAGAGGAAAAGCTTTCAGTTTTACACCATTCAGTAAAATACTAGCTGTGGATTTGTCATAGACAGCTTCAATCAGTTTTAGAAATGTGCCACCTATGCCTATACTCTTCACTGTTCTAATTAGAAAAGTATGCTGGATTTTATCAAATTCTTTTTCTGCATCTATTGAGAGGATCATGTGATCTTTATTTTTGCCTCTGTTAATATGGTGTATAACATTTATGGACTTGTGTATGTTAAACCAGCCTTACATCCCTGGGATGAAGCCTACTTGATTATGATGAATGACTTTTTTGATGATAAGCTGTAATCTATTGGCTAGGATTTTGTTGAGAATTTTTGCAGCTATATTCATGAGTGAGATTTGTCTGAAATTCTCCTTTTTGTTTTGGTCTTTTCCTGGTTTTGGTATAAGGGTGATGTTTGCTTCATAGAATGTGTTGGGGAAGATTCCTTCTTCCTTGATTTTTTGGAATAATTTCTGCAGTACAGAAATAAGCTCTTCCTTGAAGTTTGATAGAATTCTGGAGTGAAGCCATCTGGACCAGGGCATTTTTTGGTTGGAAGATTTTTTATTGTTTCTTTGATCTCAGTGCTTGAAATTGGTCTGTTCACAAGCTCCATTTCTTCCTGGCTAAGTCTAGGGAGAGGGTATGATTCCAAATATTGATCCATTTCCTTCACATTGTCAAATTTCTAGGCATAGAGTTTCTAGTAGTATTCAGAGATGATCTCTTGTATCTCTGTGGGATCAGTTGTTATTTCCCCTTTTTCATTTCTGATTGAGGTTACTAGAGATTTTACTTTTCTATTTCTCGTTAGTCTGCCCAATGGTTTATCTATTTTATTTATTTTTTTCAAAAAACCAACTCCTTGTTTCATTAATGTACTGAATGATTCTTTTGTTTTCAATTTCATTGATCTCTCATTTGATTTTGGATATCTCTTTTCTTCTACTGAGTTTAGGCTTAGATTGTTCTTCTTTTTCCAATTCCATAAGATCTCTTGTGAGATTGTTGATGTGCTCTCTTTCTGTTTTTCGAATGTAGGCATCTAAAGCGATGAATTTTCCTCTCAAAACTGCTTTTGCCGTATCCCACAGGTTTTGGTAGCTTGTGTCTTCAGTGTTGTTATGCTCAAGGAAGTTAATGATTTCTTGTTTTATTTCTTCCTTCACCCATCTGTTATTCAACAGAAGATTGTTTAATTTCCATGCCTTTGGGTGGGGTTGAGCGTTTTTTTAGACTTGAGTTCCACCTTTAGTGCCTTATGGTCTGAGAAGATACAAGGTAAAATTTCAATTCTTTTAATTCTGTTGATATTTGTTTTGTGTCCCCGGATATGATCAATTTTGGAGAATGTTCCATGGGGTGATAAGAAGAATGTATATTCTTTATCTTTGGGATGGAGTGTTCTATATGTGTCTATCAAGCACAGTTGTTCTAGGGTCTCATTTAAATCTCTTACATCTTTGTTTAATTTCTGTTTAGAGGATCTGTCCAGCTCTGTAAGAGGAGTGTTAAAGTCCCCTGTTATTATGGTATTATCAGATATCATATTGCTCAGACTGAGTAAGGTCTGTTTCAAGAATCTGGGAGCATTTAAATTGGGTGCATAGATATTTAGAATTAAAACGTCTTCTTGTTGTATTTTTCCCTTGACCAAGGTAAAGTAACCATCTTTGTATTTTTTGACTTAAGTTGCTTTAAATCCATGTATCTGAAAATAAGATTGCAACTCCTCTTTTCTTCTGAATTCCATTTGCCTGAAAAATTGTCTTCCAACCCTTGACTCGGAGCTTTAATTTGTCTTTTGAAGCCAGGTGTGTTTCTTGCAGACAGCAGATGGATGGCTTGTGTTTTTTAATCCAGTCAGCCAATCTATGTCTCTTCAGTGGGGAATTCAAGCCATTAACATTTATGGAGATAATTGATAAGTGTGGTAGTATTCTATTCGTCTTATTTTGTGAGAGTCCATTGCTTAGTTTTATCTTTTGCATCAGTGTGGAGGTTAGGTTCTGTCCTTTAATTTCTGAGTTCTTACTTTGCTTCTGATCCATTGTGGTGGTCAGTGTGCAGAACAGGTTGAAGTATTTCCTGTAGAGCTGGTCTTGTTGTGGCGAATTTCCTCAATGTTTGTATATCCGTAAATGATTTGATTTCTCCATCAATTTTGAAGCTTAGCTTAGCAGGGTACAGAATTCTGGGCTGGAAATTGTTCTGTTTAAGTAGATTAAAGCTAGATGACCATTGTCTTCTTGCTTGGAAAGTTTCATTAGAGAAGTCTGCGGTCACTCTGATGGATTTGCCCCTGTAGGTCAACTGGCGCTTACTCCTGGCAGTTTGCAGAATCTTTTCTTTTGTCTTGACTTTGGACAGGTTCATCACAATGTGTCTTGGAGAAGCTTGGTTAGAGTTGAGGTGACCTGGGGTCCGATATCCCTCTGAAGGCAGTGTGTCAGAATCCTTGGTGATATTTGGGAAATTTTCTTTTATAATATTCTCTAATATGGCTTCCGTTCCTCTGGGGCATTCTTCTTCCCCTTCTGGGATTCTTATAACTCGTATGTTGGAACGTTTCATAAAGTCCCATAATTTTGACAGTGAACGTTCTGCTTTCTCTCTCTTCTTTTCTTCCTCTTTTACTATCTAAGTTATCTCAAGAACTTTCTCTTCTACCTCTGAAATTCTTTCTTCTGCATGGTCTAACCTGTTTCTGATACTTTCCATTGCATCTTTAAGTTCCCTAATTGACTGTCAGTTCCTTCAGCTATGCTATATCCTTTTTATATTCTTCATATTTTTCATCTCTTATTTGATTCTGTTTTTGGATTTCCTTTTGGTTATTTTCCACTTTATTAGCAGTTTCCTTTATTGTTTCCATCATTTCTTTCATTGTTTTCAACATGTGTATTCTAAATTCCCTGTCTGTCATTCCTAACATTTCTTTATAGGTGGAATCCTCTGCAGTAGCTACCTCATGTTTCCTTGGCAGGGTTGTTCTGGACTGGTTCTTCATTTTGCCTGAATTTTTCTGCTGATTCTTCCTCATGAGTGATTTCTTTTATTTGTTTCCTTGCCCTAATTTTCCTTTCACTTCCTCTTTCTCTTTAAGTTCTCGTGCCTGTGGACTAAGGGTTAGATGAGTCCTTTGGGAACAGGACCAGAAGTTTGAGAAGGTTGAAGAGCAAGAAAGGGATGAAAGAAAGGAGGACTGAGTGAAAAGAAAAAAAAATAGAGAAAGAAGAGAGGATGGGTAAAAGGAATATTGACAACAAGAAGAGAGCCACAGAAATAGGGAGACAGAGCAATATAGGTGTACAGTAGGGTACTTTGATACAACCTTAAAAAAAAAAAAACACCTTCTGGGGTTGCCAAGTTGGGTGGTTCCATTGAGGTTAGCAGCTCTTTGCTAACCTGATAAGACACAGTATCCCACCTCCACCAAGTAGAGAGGAAAGACAAAAATGCTATAAATCAAACCAAACAAGCAAACAGAAAACTTTACGGGATAAAATTGGGTGAAAAACCAAATAATAGCGGTACAAACACTAGCAAAAATGAAGTTCTAGTTATTAAAAAAGGCAGCGATGGAAAATTAAAATTAAACTAGAAAAATTGAGAAAGAAAAAAGATCTGTATGGAAAAGGTTGAAATTAAAAAACAAAACAACATCAACAACATCAAAATAAAGAAAAAAACAACCAAACCAAAAAAACAAACAGACAAACAAACAAACAAAAAAAACACAACCAAAAACAAAGCAGTATGTATATGTTGTTGAATATTGTGTGGGCAACACATGGTTTTCTGGGGTATGAGATGTTTATCACAGTTCTGATATGACTGGAGGCTCCTGATTTCTCAAACCTCAGCAGGTAGACAGCCTAAATCTCTCTTCAGCCCACTTAAAAGGCAGTTTCAACTTGTAAACTTGCTGAACAGAAGCCTTCCCAGGAACGTGCTTGTCGCTGGAATCACTGCTGAAGTGGCTATTCACTTACCCAGTGTGCCAAAACCGGTCTCACTCTGCTCCTGAGGGTTAGGGCTGCAAGGCTGCTCAGACCCCACCCTTAGGCTACTCGGTGCTGTGTTACCAGCTCCCACCCGGATTCTAGCTCTAGGACCCTGAGGGCGGAGCTTGCCAGGGCAGATCGCTCACAATGGCTCCCTGAGGCCCACAGCCAAACACTATTAGCTCAGTCTGGCTCAGCAGCTCAGACTGGGGCCCTAGACAATGGCCAAAGTTCTCTGCATTCCCACTCAGGCTGTCCCCAAGGCAGCTCAACTGAGCACCAAGTCCAAAGACACCAAAACAGTTCACAGTTAAGACCCTTCCAGTTTGCAGTCTGGCTGCTACTGAACTTACAGTTGCGGGCGGGTTCAGACTGATTGAACACACGCGACCACTTGCATGTTTTCCACTGTTTCAGTCCTCCTCTTGGGGTCCAGAAGTCTCTTGTTGACTCTCTGTATCCTCACAGGGGTGATGATAGGCAGATCCCACCTGCCAGAGATGCCTGGAGTCCTATCTCCCCGGACTCACAGTGCGCAGATGCAAGGAAGCTGTTACTCATCCGCCATTTTGCTCTCCTCCCCATTTTGGCTTTTTTTTGATATTTATATTTATTTGTTTGAAAAATAGGAAATGATTTCCAAAATACATTTCTGATTAATTTTATGTTCTTCCAAGTATTTTCCTAATCTTGCTGACAAATTTAAATTATTATATAAAATGAATATATTGTCCTACTAAAATGAAATGTCTTGGTTGTTAAAATAACAAATGGCAGAATAAGTGTTTCACTGATATGGAGTGAGCAGGTACCAATACATCTAGTCTCTTTTTGGAAAGTAAATCCTCATTGTTATAATAGTTTAGTGTAATTTTTGGGGGGTGAAGATAAGGTATTTTTCTTCTGCTAAGCAAGTGCATTCACCGTCACCTTTGCCAAGTCAACCTACTAGACAGAATTTGAAATGGCGGGTTATAGGTGTGCAGGTTTGTTTTCTGCAGAGAATGTACTTATCACCAGTCTAGCTTGGCATCTATAAAGCAGTGATAGTGAAATGTGGGCTTGCCACAACTCTTCGCCGAGTATCTTAAAACTTTATTCAGTGTCACTCAAGAGCCTGTGAAAGAGGAGCAGTAAGAAGGATCACTAAGAACGAAGTCCTGGCAGACAGCCCATCTCTCTGCAGTGAAGCACTGCTCACTTTAATGTAGCTCCACTGGGCTGGATACTCAGGAAGGATGAATGACAGTGGGATGCTGAAACAGCTGCTAGGTGATCCACTGAAGTGGCCCAAATGCACGTGGGTGTGGAAGAAGGAGTGTGGACATTAGAACGCTTGCTAAAGTTCTGCTAAACCACACTCTGGAGCATCACGGTGCCGTGGACTGATACAATACAACAGCATCAGAGAATCTCTCAGCCTGTAACTTTCAAAAATCAAAAGTGATTTTTTTCGTATAATATTACCAAACCAAAAAAAAGCAAAGATCAGAAGTTCTTTCCTAGAATGCCAGATTGATTCTTCTTTTGACATGGAGTCTCTTGAATAGGGAACCAAGAGATACTTAAATGTTTCCATTTTTTCCTCTATAAAACCAGCAGCTACTACATTTCTAGTCTTCAGATAATGCTTTTTTAACTTCATTTTCAGGTCCTGTAAATCAGTATGAGAAAAGGTATGGCATGAGCTAAGGCAAGGTAATAAGAAATGAAATAACACTTAAGAAGCAAAAATTCTATACTACTTTTATAATAATTAAGCCCTCTCCTGGTGGGCTTTGCATATTTTTAGAGATTAAATTAGTTTTAAGTTATAGTCATGTCTTGAAATTGTTGTCTAATAAAATAAGTACTATGTTGGTATAAAAATCTACTGAAGAGTATTTATTGTTTACAGGAAATATGCTGCATTTAAATGCTCATGTATGTGAATACAGTTATCATCAAATATTTTAATATAATAGTCAGAATCTACTCATCTTTAAGTCCCTGTTTGAAGCTTTCCAATTAATTGTGATTTATAAATTAATGTACAATTTGCATCTGTTACTATTCCTGACTCCATGTGTGTATTTAGGTTTAATCCATAAAATCAAGCTCTGTAACAAATACTCATTGATTTGCTTACATTTATTTATTTTTTTTTTTTTGCACATCTGCTATGCATTTGATACAGTGCATGATACTGAAGGTACAATAATGATATAATTTCTAAAATCCCCAAACTTCAGTATTTACTGTACAAATCCTGCTTTATTATCATCATTTAGGGTTACTGGCACCTACTCAACACAGGTGATAATTTCACCGAAGAGGAATAAACTACATGAAAAAAACTGTAAGCGCCAATATGTCATAATAATACAATGAGTCTTTCGGATTAGGGCAAATTTTTCTTCAAAGAGCCAGAGTAAATTCTTTACATGTTGTGGACCAAATGGTTTCTGCTGCAATCACTCAATCCTGCCCTTGTAGTACAAAATAAGTTGGAGACAGTAAGTAAACTAATGGTGTAATTTTGTTTCAAATAAAATTTCATTCACAAAAACAGATGGTGGGCTGGATTCGGCATATAGACTATAGTTGGTCAGCTCCTGATTCAGAAAATAATTTATGTAGGAACCAGGGAAGAGAAAGAAGCAGTTATGAGAAGAAACAGAGATGGTGTACTGGTCTCAAAGACTGAAAGGAAAAAGGGTTCACATCATTTCATGGAATTTCAGCAAAATAGATAGACTATATCCTATACCTTTTATAAATTTATTTATCTCAACCCAATCTTTTCTATCCACATCAGGTTTAACTTCATCTTTTCTGGCCCAGATCTTTCTACATGAGGCCTTATTCTTTCCATTGGTTTTAAGCTTGACCACCAGAGAATATATTCTGTGGATATTTAAGCACTTATTTTACAATCATAAATGATTGCTTTAAGGCCCAGGTCTTGGTTCTGTATTAGTAGGCAATCATAGACTTCTGTACTTGATAGTGAAGCTAAGAAGAAAACCAATGAAATATGGAGTAAGTGTATATAAGGAGAGTAGAAATGAACTGGATGGGAAGAACAAAAAATTAGAAAAAATTCTCAAAAATTGAAAGATAAGCACTGGTGAAGGATATGCATCACTTGATAGGATTGAAATGTATTGTTAGGAAATTTATTTGTTGTGCAAACCTCATAGAATGTCTCATAAAAACTTAGCTGGGATAGCCCATTACACACCTCAGCTATGTAGGAGAGACTATTACTACTAGACTACAAACTTGTACAGCATGTTACTATATGAAAATCTACAGGCCATTGTAAGACAGTGGAAAATTTTGTGTACCTAACCATATTTAAGCATAGAAAAGTCACAGTGAAAATGTGGTTTAAAAGTTCGCAATGACAGTGGCAAATTATATGTACCTAAACATACCAAGCACAGAAAAAGCACAGTGAAAATGTGGTTTAAAAGAACAATGACCAGGTACAGTGGCTCGGGCTTGTAATTCTAGTACTCCGGGAATTTGAGGCGGGAGGATTGTTTGAGCTCAAAAGTTTGAGACCAACCTGCACAAGAGCAAAACCCAATCTCTACTAAAAACAGAAAAATGAGCTGGGCATTATGATGGGCACCTGTAGTCTCAGCTATTTGGGAGGCTAAGACAGGGGGATCACTTGATCCCAGGAGTTTGAGGTTGCTGTGAGGCTGATGCCATGGACTCTAGCCTTGGCAACAGAGTGACACTTTGTCCCCAAAAGGAAAAAGTTTAGTATGATAAACAAAACCAATAATGTAGTCATTTATTGTGTCAAATGTTAGGCAGTGCACATAACTGTATTTCCTATACTTTTATATAATGGGCAATACAATCAGTTTGTTTACATCAGCAGTATCACAAACATGTAATACCTTGTGCTGTTGATAGGATGACTATGCTGTCACTAGGCATTGGAACTTCTCAGCTCTATTATACTCTTATGGGGCCACTGGTATATCCATATATGTGGTTTGTCATTAACTGAAATGTCCTTGTGAGGCACATGATTGTACATTACTTTCCTTTAGAAGATACAGATTACTACAAGCATGACATTCCAATGGATTGAGACAACTTTATCAAACATTTTATGTTCTAGTTGGTAAATACTACCCTTACAGAGAATACATGGAAACTTTATATATTAGTGGTAAAGTTAATAAATATTTCATTAACCCAAATATAGTTTTCTTTTCCATAATATTCTCCCTAGTCTGCATAATTAAGCATCAATAATTTAAGTCAGTTTCTGAGGGCTTTGAGGACTTGCGGCTTACAATGTAAGAATTGTAGAACTTTAACATTACCATCCCTCTTTTGCTAAATTGTTAATCAAATAACAAGCTACAAATAATTCATTTCTAAGTACCAGATGCATTTTAAATAAATGTACTTGTGAAATGTCTACTTCTCACATACTGATAGAGACTCTCTAGACAAGGAATTTCTATACAATCTTAATACTTTATGGTTCTGGGTATCCCTGTGTTTTCTAAATGTCATCCTTATGTGTGCGCTTTACCTTGAATACCACATGTAACTTAAACTCCTTCCCCTGATCTTCCTCTCATCCTTCAAAGGAATTTTCCTTGCCTTGGACAAGAGGGTTGAGTATAAAATAAACGTGATTACACAGCACTGTCATACTTGCCATACCCATTTCTAATCGCCTTTCCTTTTCTATCCATTAGAGTATGTGTTCCTAGAACACAGGAATTCTTTTTCGCCGGTAGCCACCACCAGGGCCTAGCACAAAGCATGTACTCAATTAATATTTGGAGAAACAAAAGAAGGACAAATCCCTGTGGTACAAAGTAACTCGATGACGAGCATAACCCAGAAGCTGTAAGAAGCAGTTTGTCTTTGGTGTGATAGCTAATAGACTAGGCGTCTCATGTTCATAACTCATCTAATTTATCCACGTTTGTGTTTAAGGACAGTTGAACACAATACATGGAATTCGCAAAGTGCCTTTATATCCAGTGATATTATTCTGATCTTGGACAAAGATAACTTGAGTTCATTATGATCGTTATGAGCTATGATACTTTGAGTAAATCCCTTCGCCTCTCTGAGCCTTCCTTGCCACATCTATAAATAGGATGATGATAATATTCTCCATGGCCGCTCTGAGGATGGAAAAGATAATTCTTAAAATGGCTTTTAAATCACATCATGAAATATAAATCATCATGATTATTTCATTTCTTTTCATGTTAAGCTCTAAGTATCACCAAGTAAAACATCATTAAAAGCCTCCAGGAGTGGGACCGGCCTTGATATTTATATGGAATATTATTTTCAATAATTAACTATTTGCTCCTCTTATCTTTACAGTTCCTACTGGATATTATAAAGGTTGTAACTGCCACACATTTCCTAAGTATTATTTATTTCTGCCCTTGGTTCTGAATTGTTACTTACAAATAGAGAATTAAAGTATAAAACAATTTAATTTGCTAACGAAACAGAATTAGAAAACTAAACATAGTTCTTTGGTTCTATCTAAAGACAATGATTGGTCTTTAGATAGAGCTGTATTAAGGGATTAGTTTACAAAGAATATATTTACCAGAGCTTGAATACACACCAGAGCTTTTATTCTAGGTATTCACTTGTCCAGAAGAATAATGATTCTGTCTTTTGCTAGATAGAAGTATGGTTATACCTCTAGCCAAGTCATACTATTTAACTCTTCATATCCACTATCTGAAAACTGGTCTGTAGAATGTTAACTCACATTTACAATGTTTGCTGGAGCTTGCAGTGCAGGAGTGAATCTTTAAAGAGATGTACTGGCAAATTCATCATTTATCCGATTTAATAAAATGGAACAGTGGAGGTGTTTTAAAAGTCACGATAGTTCTACAAATCAGGAAAAAAGCAGCACATATCTAAAATCAAATGGCTTGTACAGAGATACTTCTTGCCTAGTTCATTAGTGTGAGATGTGACCAAAAACTGTTGTTATACCATCCTCAATTGTGAATATATTTCAAAATAACTTTTCTTAATTTTGACCTGCAACACTTGGAAAAAAAGATACCAAAGCAGATATTTTCATATAATGAGGTCAAATCCTATAGTGGGACCTAATTTTTTAACATTGAATATATCAATGACAGTCACAATTTAACCTTGGTCAAAATCATCAAAATATTTGCATCTTCTTTTTTTTTTTTTTGGTGGGGGGAGTCCTCTCAGTTTTCTTAGGTTGCAAATTGCAGAAGAATGAAGTTGAAATGGAAAAGGAAATAGGAAAATGAAAAGGTGGATTGCACAGATTCCAAGCATAAGGCTGCCAAATTTTGAGATTCTTATGGAGTGACCATAAGCTCCTTGAAAGAGACCTTGATAACAGAGCCAGAACTAGTACAAAAACAGATTTCATGTGGCATACTTTCTAAAACATATTGCCCCTGGGAGAGGAAGACAAATTCTAGCCTTTTCCCTTCAAATTTCCAGATCAATCTTCTAAACTAAGTCACTTTGGCTGTCTGGATAGAGATGCTAACATATATAACAACTTTTCTTACATTCTGAATGTTCTATAAATGATTGAGAATATGATTAATGCAACAAACCAGGATAGAGTCATAAAAACCATCATGATTTCCCAGTTAAGGTAGGGGCGACTTTCAGAGCGAATGCTCAGGAAGGACTTAGTTGCAAAAGCGATTGTGGGGTGTGAAAGGTAAGCAGAGTCAAAGCCTGCTGTGTAAAGGCCCTGAGTGATGTGGAATGACCCTGATCTCCTAGGGCCTTGAAGCCACTATGGCTAGTAAATTAAGGAATCTCACAGTATAAGGGGACAAATATATACACAAAATCTTTTATTCAAAGCTGTCATTGTATTAAACTGTGTTCAGGAAAATTCATTCTTTTTTATCCCTGAGAGACACATTTCTAGTCACATTTTATTTTTATTTATTTAAGACAGAATCTCACTTTATCACCTGTGGTAGAGTGCTGTGGCATCACAGGTCACAGCAACCTGCAGCTCTTGGACTTAAGTGATACTCTTGTCTCAGCCTCCCGAATAGCTGGGACTACAGGCACCTACCACAATGCCCAGTTATTTTTTAGTGCAGTTTGGCCAGGGCCAGGTTTGAACCCACCACCCTCGGTATATGGGGCCGGCGCTCTACCCACTGAGCCACAGGTGCCGCCCTCTAGTCACATTTTTTAAAAATCTATGCAGTCCATTCAAACAATTTTAGGGTCATGTTTGAAACCCAGGTTTTAAGATCTATCTCCTCCTTGCTATGCTAAAATGTTGTTCTTTCATAATGTTCAGAGGACAGAGACATGAAAAAGACAAAGACAAATGACTCTTCATCACTGCCATTGGGTTTCAGACCCTTCCTGGCCAACTCTGTTCTCTCTGGCCAAAACTGCTGGCCACCAGCTTCCAAGGGGCAGGCACTGACTTGCTGGCTTCTACACAGTGTGTATGGCAGCTCTTTGGAGACCTTGTACATCCTCCCCTCTACCCAAGTCTCTGATCAGGGAGTTCTGGCTCCTATTCAGCCTCCATGCACCATCCACACTGAAGTAGGATTGCAGGCTTCTGAACAAGCAACTGGCCATCACTTTCAGTAATTTTTTTTTCTTGCTATAAAAAGGCAAAGAGTAAGGGCAGTGAAGTCACTGCCTTAACAGATATCCAACTAGAAAATTGAAGGCCAATCTTCTCTTCCCATTATGTCTCTATGTAGCTCAATGCCTCTCCAAGCAAGCAGAGAACGGTTGCAAGTAATGATATTTACGTCCACCCTGCTTTCTTTAGTTTTGTAAGCGTGTACATTGGGAAGGGAAAATGAGAAAGTGCAAGCTTTCGACCTTTGTTGGCTCTGACAAAACTCAAAGACAACAGATAAAGTTGAATTTAATATTAAATCACATTTGCTAAATAATAGATCATAGCATAGTCATCAGGAATATTATGGGCTTTAGAATAATTGACCTGTGCTCAAACCCTGCTGCTAGATTTAATATGGATATCTACTTTTGTATAAGTTAAATTATTTCAGTATTTTAATTTCTAAATATGAAATATGGGCAAAACAATAACACCTACCTCGTGAGGTTATTGTGAAAAGGAGATGAATTAATGTCTCTAAAATATTTACAAGAGTCTTTATTAAGAACTCCAGTTAATAATGATTTTTTCACCTTTTATTTTTAGTTCTATTTCTTCTCTGAATAATTGAAGTATAATTGATAAGATCTATCTATCTATCTATAATGGTGTACAATAGGATGTTTTTATATATACAAGAGCTGTCTAGAAAGTATTAGCTACCCTGCTTTCCCGAAAATAAGACATCCTCCGAAAATAAGACCTACTTACAGGAAAGATAAGACGTCCCCTGAAAATAAGACCTAGCGCATCTTTGGGAGCACACCTTAAAATAAGACACTGTCTTATTTTCAGGGAAACAGGGTATGTATGTCTCTATTTTTCATATAATGTGGCTGGATACTTTCAGGACTGCCCTGGTGTGTGTGTATATATATATGTATATATATATATATATATATAGTGAAATGATGACCATAATTAAGCTAATGAACATACCTATCTCCTCACAGAGTTTTCTTTGTGCATGTGCACGTGTGTGTGTGTGCATGCACGTGTGGGGAAGCATGAGGACCTTTAAGATCTCTCGTAATGATTTTGAGAGACACACATCATTTTGACTACTAGACAAAAAATAAACTAGATGGGAAGAGTGGAAAAAGAACAGAAGCAGAATTATCTTTTAGGCAGATAAGGCAACAAAACAGCAATCTGGACTAGAGTTTACAGGAAAAGGTGATGAGAGTCATTTTCATTATTTATTTCTAGGTATAAGTATCAGGACTTGCAGAGGAATTGTAGGGCTTGAGAGAGAACAACAACAAAAAGAACCAAAATGGGTCTGACATTTTAAGCCTGAGAAACTGGAAAAATTCTTAGATATTTAAGACCATGGGGTTACATGAGATTAGAAAATAAAAATTTTGGGCGGCGCCTGTGGCTCAGTGAGTAGGGCGCCGGCCCCATATGCCGAGGGTGGTGGGTTCAAACCCAGCCCCGGCCAAACTGCAACAAAAAAATAGCCGGGCGTTGTGGCGGGCGCCTGTAGTCCCAGCTGCTCGGGAGGCTGAGGCAAGAGAATCGCGTAAGCCCAAGAGTTAGAGGTTGCTGTGAGCCGTGTGACGCCACGGCACTCTACCCGAGGGCGGTACAGTGAGACTCTGTCTCTACAAAAAAAAAAAAAAAAGAAAATAAAAATTTTAAAAGTATACAAAGAGTGTAAAGGAAGAAACTAAACTGTCCTTATTCACAGATAATATTACTTTCTACATATTCAGAGATGCTACCATTAGCTATTAGAACTATAACACATGATTTGGATTAAAATAATTTTTATCAAAAAATAATAGTTTTTGTTGTAGGTAGAATAATGGTCCCTCACATATGTACACACTGTCATTCTGTAAATATACTGTCTTACATGGCAAAAGGAGACTTTGCAAATGTGATTAAGGTTATGGACATTAAGATGGGAGACGTTATTTAGTGAACCCAATCTAATCACATGAGTCATAATAGGTGAACCTTTTCTGGGTGAATCCAAAGTGAGATGTGATGGTTAAGAGGAGGGTCAGAGAGTCACTAGTATGAATATTTGATGCCCTTTGCTGGTTCTGTGATGTAGAGGCAATGTGCAAGGACTAAAGAGAGGCTTCTTGGAAAAAGAAAACAGACATCTCAGTCTCCAAGCTGCAGGGAAGTGAATTCTGCCAACAAATGGATGAACAAAGAAACACATTCTCTCCAAGGGCCTCGAGAAAAAGAACATAGCTCGCCAACACATACCAGACTCCAGACCTACAGAAACGTAAGATAACAAATTTGTACTGTTGTAAGCTACTTGAATTTTGTTAATTTATTGCAACAGAATTACAAAATCAATACACATGCCGTAAAATTAACCCACTTCAAATGTACACTGCTGAATTTTTAGGAAATTTGTAGAGCGAGGCAAGGTTTAGAACATTTCCATCACTCCTAAAAGGTCTCACATACCTATTTGCATCTAATCTCAGTTCCAGTCCCCAGCCCAAGCAATCACCATCTTCCTTCTGTCAATATAGATTTTATTTTTTCTGGACACATCATACACTATGTAGTATTTCCAGACCGTGTATGATCAATTTTAAGGTAATTTTTGCATATGATATAAGTAATATATATAAATTAATAATCTCCATGGAAATATCCAATACTTGCAGCACCATTTGTTGAAAAGCCTAGCCTTTTCTGCATTGAGTTGCTTCAGCATCTTTGTTGAACATCAATTGAACATAAACGTTGGAATTTATCTTTGAACTGTTGATTCTACTTCACTTATCCATATATTTTTTCCTTATGCCACTACCATATCTTTTTTTTTTTAATTTTATTTTATTATTTTTTTTCTTGTTGGGGATTCATTGACGGTACAATAAGCCAGGTTACATTGATTGCAATTGTTAGGCAAAGTCCCTCTTGCAATCATGTCTTGCCCCCGTAAAGTGTCTTAATGATTATTCTGTAGTAAGCTTGCTATGATTCTTTTCCAAAATAATTTCAGTTATTGTGGATTCTTTTCATTCTTATTTAATATTAGGATAAACTAGGCAGGGTACGGTGGCTTACTACCTGTAATCCTAGCACTCTGGGAGGCCAATGTGGGAAGATTGCTTGAGCTCAGGAGTTGGAGCAAAAGCAAGACCCTATCTCTAAAAACCTAGCCAGGCATAGTGGTGGGTGCCTGTAGTCCCAGCTTCTTGGGAGGACTGAGATGTTCTTCCAAGAAGTGATGAAAAGGAAACAGAGTCCAGATATAGTGTGGGCAACAAGGCCATTTATTTCACTCAGTGCAAGTGGGCTGTGTTGAAAAAGGAAGTCAGTGAGAGGGGTAAGGCAAGATGGGAACATAAGGTTCCGGGGTTTCTGGGTTGGTGCACTCATTCTTTTCTGGGCGGGACTTATGCACTTGGCTCTGTAGGTGGGCTTTTTGTGCTTGGGTTTATTTGTGGGTGGGCTTTGCACTTGGCCCTATCTAGGGTGAGGCAAGAGGGTCACTTGAGCCCAAGAGTTTGAGGTTGTTGTCAGCTATGACGCCACAGCACTCTACCCAGGGCAAAAAAGTGAGACTTTGTCTAATAAATAAATAAATAGTGGGATAAAGTGGTCAATTTTTGCGAAACTTTTGACTGAAATTTAATAGGAATTGTATTAATCCCATAGATAAAATTGGGGAATCACTTTCTTAACGATATTGAGCTTTGCACTGCTGGAGCATGGGATCCTCTCCATTTATTTTAGATCTTTTTAAATTTCTCTTGGCAATGTTTTGTTGTTTTCAGGAAACAAGTCTTGAACTACTTTTGATACATTTATTGTCAATTATTTTAGTTTTGGGTGCAATTGTGAATGAAATTGTTTCTCTTAATTTCATTTTCAGATATTCTTGGCAAGCATATGGAGAATCTGCCAGCTCCCCTTTGTGCTGCCATTCCAGATGTCAGGCATGGTCACACCAGGGATGATTTATAAATCCTGGGGGCAGGGGAAGGGATGGGTTTTGTGTTAAGTAGCTAAGGGTATATTTGGAAGGCCATGCTGAAACTAGATTTAGAAGTACATAGTGTTTGTATTCTGATTTGTATTACAAAAAATTAACCTTAACAGTGGAAAAGAGAAAGAAAATCTAGAAGGAAGGAAATGGAGATCTTTGCAAAAAATGAAAAAGTGATCTTCTCAACTGAGGAGAGTTGAGAAGGGCCTAAATGGAAACAGTACTGTTAGGAAGAAATACCTGAAATGGTTTTCAGGTAAGCTGAATAGCTAGCTACCTTAAGTCTAATGAGCCAAAAATAAGATATGCCCTTCAGAGTCAAACATCTATCTAGTACCACTGTTGTGGGGAGAGGGGTTGCTCAACCAGTGGGAAAAATTGCCAAAAATTAATAAGAGGAAGTTTTTTCCAATTAAGCAATATTTTTGGCAAATAAATGTTTATGATTTTCTATTTAATATTGAGTTTTAGAATAAGCATTTTCTGTGCTTTATTAAATATGTATACATTTTCAAAGACTTAGTTTATGGCTCTACCATGATGCAATAATTAATGAGCAAAAAACGTACCTATTTATTTACTTTTACTGAATAGTACCCAAATTGCATAAAATTGTGTTGAATGTTAAATGAGGTAATATCTAGCACATGATAGAAAGAAAAGCAGAAAAAGTCATTACCTAAATGCCATTTTTCTATTTCCTTTCCCTTATCACCCATATTTCATATTTATTGAAATGAAAATTATGCTTGACATTCAGAAATGAGGTCTCCTTTAAAGATTTTTTTTTTACATTGTGAAGTCTAAACTTTAAGATTAAAACATACCAACAGAAATTTCACAGTGCACATCGTACAAGAAGGACAAGAAAATGAGCCTGTAATTAGATAAAACTGCATCCTTTCAAAGAATTGTATTATTAAATATTCAAGATTGAATATTTATGCATTAATGCATTAATGTGGACATACACTCATAGACATACCTTTTGGCAAGGTTCTGACAGTAACTAACCATTAAAGAAACATTAAATGAAACATTGAAAGAGGAAGATAATTCCAGAAATGGACCAATTTGGACAATTCAAAGGCACTCTTTCAGATGGCACACTTTAAGGAACAAAAGACAAAGCAGAATCAGAATGAAAAAATCATTTGGAGACAAAGTGGCTACTGTCCATTGATTGAGAGGTCACACTTTAAATCATTTTGACAGCTGGAGAGGAAGAAGAATAGTTTTCTCAGAATACAGTTTTCAATTTTGTTTTTTTAAAAAATAACCTAATGTAAGGAAAGAACATCAAAACTGACCCAAAAGTGACTTAAAAAATTAATTTCTGAAGATATGACCAACATAAGGCTAAAGTCGGATAAGAACATTTAAAAATTGGTTGCAGGATAGATGAAGGAAACAATTCACTAATTTGCCATTTTCTGGCTCCTTTGGAAACCGTATCTCCCTCTTGCAATATTCCACCCTTCCAATTCCATTTAAGAATAATCTTATTTTTTCCAGCATGATCTGGGTTTGTGACAACTTCCATTTTTTCTTAGAGGGAACACTTATTAGATATACTGCTTATAACAAATTCTCTCAAGGTTTAGACTATAAAAACAACAGCAACACTTGATTTCTCACTTTATAAAACCTAAATATGTAAATAGTATCTACTAAATCTCTGTATGTTCTAGAGAACATATTAAGGTGAATTAATAAAATGAAGTGTGATTTGCTTTCCATCTCACAGATTTGTTTTCAAACAGAGTTGGTGTTCATGTTATAGCTTGTGAGATTTCTTTCTGAGTTTCATTTTGAAACGTTCAGTTGTCCTGTCACTTGGACCCATGCTGCATTCATACACACAGAGAAAAATGAGGAGATGAGAAAGTTGTCTGGATGATATGAGCAAATAGCCACATTTTTATTTTTTATTTCTTATGTTTTCAGGACATGAATGTCAGTCAGCGTGACTTAATGATTAGGTACTCTGGTTGGGAGTAAAATATATCTGGACACGAATTCAGTTTATGCTCCTTTACCTAATTGATTGTCCTTCATAAATTGGGATAATAATCAAATTGACATAATAATAAATTCTATGAAGATTAAATGAAATGATGTATGGAAAACCCTTAGCATGGGTGTCAGCATAGGTAGTCACCCAGCAAACCCAGGTGAAGTAACGGTTACGGTAGTTATAGTGGATGTGGCAGTAATAGCAGTAGTTACAGTGAGATTATTAATCATAGCAATTGTGCTATCAAGTTTTGGCCCAAATTATCACATAAAGATTTTGATTTCACTTATATTCTGAAACCTAGCCCGAGTCATATAAAAAGCAAGACTCTTATATATGATCTGAGTGAAGAAAATAAATTATGGTAAAAATAGCTTCAATTTACAATGTGCTTAATCTATGACTGATACTTTATATGCACTCTCTTTTATCGCCAAAAACATCATAGAAAGGAGTAAAATGAATGGAAATCTAGTTTTAAGTGGCTAACACATCACTTTAACTGGCTTGATTTTAAAAGGGAGAATAGTTGACTTCTATGAGAGATAGAAGTGACCTCAAAATGTCTTCATTTTAGATTAAGTATCATTTTTTGCTACTAAAGACGTGCTTTTCTTTGTCTTTAAGTGACCCTGAAGTTTTACTGTGCAGATCCCTGATGAAAAGGAACTGGGCCCTCATCTCTCTCATTTCTAGTCTGTATAAAGTGTGCAGGACTTCTGTTTTACCCCCCTTCAGCAATGTTCTCCTTCCTGGGCGCTAATCATTCTTTCGGGGTTCAGAGGAGGGTTGGGAGTTGACTAAACTAGCTTAGGTAACATCCTGTGTCCGTGATAGTGAGTTCTGTAACAAGTAGAAGGCAGGGAGTATTGCTTGGCACCAAGAGAGATGGCTACCACAGCATGAAACTAGAACTCTTTATTAATAGATGTGACATTAGAGCTTTAACACAATAAGTAATTTTATATTGTTTATTTATTTATTTATTATTGTTGGGGATTCATTGAGGGTACAAAGAACCAGGTTGCCCTGATTGCTTGTTTTAGATAACAGAAAGGAATACAGATGCAGTAAAAAGCACTGGAGCTTCTGGCAAAGGGGAAGCCCCAAGTCAGAAGTCTCCCCAACAATATGTAATTTTAACTCTTTAAACTTATAATGATAATTCACTTTGTGACTCTTTGACTTCAACATGCATGATCTATTTACTGTACCCTCCTGTTCTTCTATTGTGGTTTCATAGATAATGTTTATAACATGAATTCAAGTAGCAAGCATTGAATATTAGGTCAGGGAATCCATGCTGGGTTCCAAAATGTAAAAAGTAGGTAATCTTGAGTCTTGAAAATTGGCAGACCCTCCCTCAGTATTACAAAACTTTCCTAAAGCTCCATTAAATCCACACTGAACTCAAGTGTTGTCTTAATTAGATCAGATTATATTCATTCGGAAACTAGCCCAATTGCTACTTATTATTTACTTATCAATCTTCAATAGTTGCATGATGCTTTGCAGCACCTTTCTTTACCAAAGACTCCCCAAAATCTGGAGAATGTTTACATTTTCTTTTTTATTTTAGAGAAAGGCCCCCAAGTGTGTGTGTATATGTGACATGTTTCAATCATGATTTTTTGCTTCACTACTCTTGGCCATGGTTAAATAATCAGTACAGCTTATTTTGTGAGGTATTTTGGAGGTACAGAAAGTGTGCAAGTACAGACCAAAGAAAATTCTTTGATTCAGTAAGTTGTAAGACTCAAGGTCTATAACACTTAAGGGTCTTGAAACATCATTTTATATCTTCTGAACATTTTTTGACTCTTAAAGTCATTGACTTCATCATGTTTTTTTCTTAAATTCAACCTGTTTATTTAGTGTTCATATAAACCTCCAAAAATATGATTTTATTCCTGTGTCCCTTGAGATATTACAACAAACTAACACAGTAATACATAATACACAATCTATTATGTTTTGTGGTATGATCAATAATATAAATAAAAGGTGCTTTGATGGAATTTTCTTTTTGAGATGTTAGTGGCTACAATTTGTTAAGCTATTTATAAACTGAAATTACATTTACTGTAATTACCTGAATTTTCCCTTTGTGCTGCCACAGTATTCTTTATTGTGCAGCTGTGTAAATTAATGAACAATCATTCCCTTTGTTTTATGAATCTGCATTTTATTGTACAGACTAGTGTGACTGTTACTGTTTGATCTAAGTGCATACCTGCCTTAACAATGAATTTACTCTATTTTCCACATAGATAAGAAGATCAAATTTTTCATTATGCAAAAAAGGCCTGTTTTTAAAGGAATTCAAAAGTTAATGTTATCATAATCCTAAATAGATGAAGAAATGGTGAAGAAAACTGCAGAGCAAATACGAAATTTAATAATGGCCTTCCAACAGCTTGCTTCTCAAATTGTTAGGAATTCATTAAACGATGGTTGAGCAGCACTGACAATTAAATTACTCTCATATGAGGTATCTAGCCATATTACAAATATTGCATACTACATAGCTCTCATATCTAAAGGGATCCAGACAACAAATTGGATTTCAGACAATTAGCATGAGGTTTGAATTCAATCTCCAGACACATTCCACTCCATTTCCAAACAAAAATAATTGGGATATAATTGTATAAAGAGGGTTAACCCTAAAGATGTTAACAACAACAAAAAAGTATAGAATGTGTGACTGCATTAGAAGTTTACTACATTGTAGAATAGTTGGGAGCATAAAGTACTAATAGTGGCTTTATAGAATTGTAAATATTTTGCACAAATTAAGCCTTCTAAAGCCTCATTCTTCAAGTCACTCACCTTCATTAATCCATGGATGTTTAAACAATTGCTAAAAATCATGCTGCTAGTGTCCTAGCTAGGATTGAAACCTGTCGAGTGTAGACTTACAACTGTTGCACCAGAGATTTTTTTTTTAAGACAGATAGAGAAGCATCATCTACACTTTTTACTACTGGACTACATTTTCATATTCATATTTAGTGTCTAGATTTTTCCTCAAAAACATTGAAAACTTTATATTAAGAAGACTTTTTAAAAAACCAAAAAATACTTAGAATGAAGGTTTCATTTAGAGCTATTTTATTCATTCATTGGGTAGAGTTGACAGGAAAGTTAGGAAAATGAAGAAAAAATAAGTATAGATGGTAAGCTTGAGCAGGGGCCAGAATTTTTGAGGAACAGAGGCAATGTCTATGCATTTTCATGTAATGTGTTTCAGTTACCTTTTTTTTCAAATACAATTTGTAAAAAGATCAGAATAGATTTAGATTTAGAGGAAAATTGTGTAGGTGGTATATAGAGTTCCTATAGATTCCACATTCAGTTTCTCCTACTATTAGCATTTTACATTAGTATGGTATATTTGTCACAAGTGATGAACAAACATTGATACGTTATTATTATGTAAATTCCATTCATTTATTCATATTTCCTTATATGATGTCCTTTTTCTGTTCCGGGATACCAGCTAGGATACCACACTACATTTAGTCGTTATGAAGTTTGAGGCTTCTCTTGACTCTGAAAGTTTCTCAAAATTTCCTGATTTTTGCTGTCCCTGACAGTACATAGAGCAATAGTCAAATAATGTAAAATGGCCCTCACTTCATATTTGTCTTATGCTTTCTTTATGATTAAACTGGGACTTCAAGTTTTTAAGAGGAAGATCACAGAGGTAAAGTGCTATTTTTTATCACATCACATTGAGGGTGCATAGAACAAACATTACTCATCACTTGTTGAAATTGTCCTTAGTTTTCTCCACTGTAAAATTGCCTTTGTTCCCTTCTTCTGCTCTGTGCTCTTTGGAAGTCACTATGCACAATCGGAATGTTAAGAGTTAGAAGTTATGTTCTATCCCATATGAATGGGATTAGACAAACCTTTTTTTTTTAATGCCCAAGGTAACTTTTTTGTCCCTTCCCCCATATGCTCCATTGATCTGTTTATCTTGATGGAAATCATGCACCTTGTAGACTACATTTTAAGAGACGTATTTTCTCATTTCTTACCAGTGGATATAGTTCATGATATAATGTGATAATTAGGATAAACAACATGTTACTATATATTCGTGATGATTTAGTATCCTAATAATAGAACCCAATCTCTGTCAAACTTTCAAATTTTTATAGAAAAATGTATAAATATTTATTTCAAATATTTACTGTAATCATTTTGTTAGGTTTTAAGTTTTAACATTAAAGAAAAATAAGTACACGTGAGTAATTAAAATCTTACAGTATTTTCATTACATTTTCTAAACATTGGGGCTTAAAATTAATCATTTAACTGATTTTAGTTCAATTTAACACCCATTTGAGTTTAACTATTGTGTTTAAGTAGCAAAAGATGCTGGGGAATGGAGATATATGTATGTGTGTGTGTGCACATATATATCTGTGTGTGTGTGTGTGTGTGTGTATAAAACACCAAGTCTGTCTTTGAGAAGACAGACAACAATAGATACATGATTAATATACTATCACAGTAGCCTCCTTTTCAACATTCTCACTAAAAACTACATTAACTTTCAAAAATAGAAGTTTGATTATGACATTCACATTAAAGTTCTTCAAAATTTTTCCATTGGAACACATTGTGCGTCCTTTGCTACTATTTCATGCCTTTCACCATTGGCCATTAGTAAATTTTCAGCCTGTTCTGTGTCTGTCATCCTTTCAATATTCTCTACATCTAGGTGCTTGTAATTTTTTTATATTTCTGTATTCTTACTCAGAATGAAGGCATTAAGAGTCATCAAATTTATGAAACTTGTGTCTAAGATCAACAGTTATTAAATGAAAAATCAGACATATATCCAGAAAAATGTCACCTTAAATTAATTTTTATGAAGCTATTCTAACTACCCTTGGTTGGAGTATGGCTACCGTCAAATAGATTTTATATGTGGTACAGTTCAATTACACTAGAATGTCACCTCTTGATTTTGATTTCAAAGAAAGATATAAAAAATGTACAAGACATGACTGATATTCACCTCGGTTTAAGAGTGATGGCATGTCATTATGTTAATTTAACTTTCATAAGAAAGAAAAATCCATGGAAGAACATTTTACCTAGGTTTAACAAAATTAAATATAATAGGGCTCCTATATTAAAACAGAACTCCATGAAGAAGAACATACAAATAGAAATAAAAAATGAAGTTTTTAGTTAAATGAGTTAATATAAAAAAAAAAGCCTCAAAAAATTTTGTTATATTTGAAAATATTTCTGTAATGAAACATGACAGAAAATGGGGTAAAGGCAATTTTAAAAGAGAAGTTTATGGATAATTTTCCAGAGCTGGAAAAACAAAACAAACAAACAAAAAAAAACGAAAAAACATACCTTCTCAAAATGAAGACACAAGGTAAGCACAAATGACACCCAGGCAAACAATGTATGCAAAAATAAGTCTCTAAAAATCATTCAAAAAGAAAGGGACGCATACACAAAATAATCAATAATTTAAGCATCTAGTTATCCAAAGCAATAACCGAATCCAAATGATAACACAAGAAAATAACAATCAACTGAAACTTATGAAACTAATAATGTAGGTTATACACACACACATCTATATACACACATACACATATACATACACACAGAGAAAGAGAAAAAAAGACAATGACTGAAACTTTATCCTTAACAGATCCTCAGTGTAGAAGATAAAATCATAAATACTTTAAGAGGAAGAAAATTTTGGGGTGGAGTGAGATGCAAGTTACCAAAAAACTTAAACAAGTTTTAAAAAGAATTGGGTACACAATACATTAGTAATTATGATGACAAATGTTTGAGGTCTAAGACAAGGTAAAATACCTTATTGAGTTGAAATAACATTGACAAAAGATTGCATTTTAATAGCCTTTCGTTGATTAAATTTAGAATGTGAAAAATTAGGTGACGATAATAAAATTTTGTGGAAAGAAAAGAATTAAAATGTGTCACTTTCAAATCAAATGAAGAAGTAAAAACAGGTTTTAAAAACTTTATTATCTAGGTGGAACCAATATAATCGCATGGCTCCATAAAATTTGAGACTCTTATAGGTTGAGGAGAAACAAAAAGATGGCAGCATGAGAAAGTCTTGATTTTCTATTACTATATTTTTAGGAATAGAAAGTGGATTATGAGCCAAAGAATGTGTCTGGTTTGCATTAGATGGAAAATGCAATCAAATATAGAGCCTCCAGAAAGAAATGTGGTCTTACCCATACTTTAATTTTGGTCCACTGAGATCTGTCTAGGACTCTGACCTACAGAATTATAAGATAAAATCAATTTTTTTTATTTTTACCTTTTATAAAATCGATTATTTTAAAGTCACAGAATTTGTGGTAATTTGTTATGGCAGAATAGAAAACTAATGCCGTGATTATAAAAAAAAAATACTTGATGATGAAATAAATTCCTACTACAGCCAATGCAACAAAATCATACACAATTATAAAACATAATTTTAAAAGAAAATATTATTTATAAGACTGCCAAAAAATACAGATAGAAAGAAATTAATCTGACAAGCCATGTAGTAGTTCTTGAAGAAACATTACTTTCAGGATTGCACAATCTCTTTGCAAAAACTTAGCAATATATAACAAATACTAGGTCTGACAATTAAGTTTGTGATCTTGCCATCATGCACTTATTGGCACCACTGTACAAAGAACTTGGTAAGATTCATAACCTTGTATATCAGTATCACACAGTTGTGTTCGTGTTGATGTGTGATGGTGTCTTGCTGAGTGGCATTCATTATTGTTATGTGTTTTTGTGTACCATTGCAAGAATGTCAGAACTTGAATTAATATTCATAATTTTTTTATTTAATTTGCTGAGAGGAAAGTGAAATCAGGGATATGTTAGTCCAAGTTTATGAGGATAATGCCATGAAGAAAACAGTAGTGTACAAATAGACTAAACCTTTTTCTGAGGGGATAGCAAGTGTCACTGATAAAGAGAAGTTATGGCATCCAGTAGCAAACAGAAATGAAAGAAACATTGGAAAACTTTATTGAATTGTGCATTAAAATCTTCACCAATTATTAGAAACATAGGAGTCCAAGTAAACACCAATAAAAAAATGGAAAACCTTTTTTTTTTGTAGAGACAGAGTCTCACTTTACTGCCGTTGGTAGAGTGCCGTGGCGTCACACGGCTCACAACAACTTCCAGCTCTTGGGCTTATGTGATTCTCTTGCCTCAGCCTCCTGAGCAGCTGGGACTATAGGCGCCCACCACAACGCTCAGCTATTTTTTTGTTGTTGCAGTTTGTCCGGGGCTGGGTTTGAACCTACCACCCTCGGCATATGGGGCTGGCGCCCTATCACTGAGCCACAGGTGCCACCAAAAAAATGGAAAATCTTAATTGAAAATCTTGGCCAACATCTTGTGGCTCTTGTATTACAACAATACACCAGTTTCTACTGCACTGTCTACAAGGGAGTTTTTACCCAGTAAACAACTAATTCTATTGGAATACACTCCTTAAACACCTGATCTGGCCCCTAATAACTTTTTTTTTTTTAGTTTTTGGCCAGGGCTGGGTTTGAACCTGTCACCTCTGGGTTCACACCTAGGGTATGGGACCAGCACCCTACCCCTTTGAGCCACAGGCGCTGCCCACCCCCACTCCCCAATGACTTTTCAAATTTTTTTACCTGAAGTTAAAGAAAATATTGAAAGGAAAACTTTTGTTTTATTGTTTTTGTTTGTTTTGTATTTTGAGACAGAGGCTCCCTATGTCATCCCTGGTAGAGTGCCCTGGTGTCATAGCTCATAGCAACCTCTAACTCTTGGGTTCAAGTGATTCTTTTGCCTCAGGCTCCCAAGTAGCCAGGACCATAGCTGCCTACCACAATACCTGGTTATTTTTTTTTAGAGATTGGGTCTCACTCTAGCTCAAGCTAGTCTTGAACTCGTGAGCTCAGGCAATCTTCCCACCTTGGCCTCTCAAAAATGCTAGGATTACAGGAATGAGCCACCATGCCAGGCTGAAAGGAAGACATTTTGATGACATTCAAGACATCAAAGGTAATATGATGATAGCTTTGATAGCCATTCCAGGAAAAGAGTTCCAAAATTGGTTTGAAGGGTAGAGTAGGCCAGTACAAAGCTTCCCAAGGGAAGTGCATCAAAGGTGATCATAGAGATACTCACCAATGAGGTATGTAATAATTTTCTACAGTGAGTTAGCAAACGTAATTTTCTGAGCTCTTGTGCTCACATATATGACTCATGCATTTTCTTTCCAAATCCATAAGTGAAGCTCTAAAAGTTTCATTAACTCTATGAAGGGAGGAAGGTGGAGAGACCAGTCTTCCAAAAGAGAAAAAAGCCTTTCTTTGGAAATGCCAGGTTGAGGAGAAACTCAAGATTTTTTCAAGGAACTGGAAAAGTCTGTGTTTTTTGGTGCTGAAAAGCAAAATGGAGTGTCCTTTAAGCATAAGCTTATAGAGGAATCCAAAATCAGATTTTACAAACATTTTACTAAAACAAATTTTAGGTCTTAGACCTTGTTTTTCATGTAGATTAAAGATATAGGTAGGTTTATATAAGTTAGTGACTAGAAAAATTTGAAATTTTAAGTATCTAGAAGGCTGCTCTGTAGCTTGAAAGGGTAAGAATAATGAAAGCAAGAGACCCAGTACCCCCATTTAGGCAGTCATTACAGTATAGACAAAAGTCCTTGCCTCAAAGAGCTTTCATTTTACTGTTAAAGGAGCTCGATACTAAACAGGTGAGCACAACATACAGCTCGTCAGTTCATGGTAAATGTGAGAATAGCAAGCAAGGGAATACAGGCAGCAGGATGGGAGGGAAAACCCTGCTGACAAACTAGCATTTCGGAGTAGACTAGAAGAAGGTGAGGAAGACGGTTGGGGGAAGAGAGGGCAATACTTCAAGTGTGGTTTTTAAATTTATTTCATTTTATTTTAAGATTAGAAATAATTGGAATGTATTTTAATTGAATAGGGCCAGTGTGTGTGCAGTGCAGAGCATCGTGGTTACAGATACTCATTTTCATTTTCTGGAATTCTTCTTTTTTTGACCTTAAGGAAAGTTTTCTCTTAGGACATTCTTCACCTTCATTCCATGCCTCCTTCCCAGTCTAATTTATCAATGCTTCAGTTCTCATTGAGAACATCATTTCCTCTAGAAGGAAGGTCTTCCATGGCTTTTAAACAATATTTGTTTGGTCTATACACTAGCTTTTTAAAACCTTGTGCTTCTCTTTCAATACCCTCATCACAGTTTATTGTAATGACTTTTCTTCCTGTAATAGCTGTTATGTAAAGAGCTATGTGCTCACCTTTCTGAATCTTCAGCATCCAGCCAGCTGGATAAATAGATGACAACAGAGCTTCTTTGTGGTTGGAAAGTAAAGCCTTCCTATAATTTACAGCATTTAAAAAATCTTTGCTTAGAGTAATATGTTCCATAGGTACCCTTCAAGCTCCTTTGAATTAATTTGTTCAATAGTCATTCAGCAATTATTTATTGCTTGCCTGCAATGTACCAGACCTCAGGAACAATGTTATGTTTCCAATGGTGCATATGATAAATATGGCTTCTTTGATAATAGAGCTGCTTAGAATTTAGTAAGAAAGGGTATATATACTTATATATCCTTAACAGTTGCTGATAATATGCTTACTTCTAGACAGGAAACCATTATTTTGATTCAGCCAACCATGTGAAGGCTTACTTTCTTGATGAGCACTGTGCTAAAGTAACATAGATGAATGACACTCTTCTACTGCCCTAAAGGACTCATAATCTATCAGAAGATTTTGACTAAAGAGCTCAAATGAGTGAACCTGATTCTGCTACTTGAGTCTGTGGCAGAATTGGTAGCCTGATTCTGCTACTTGAGTCTGTAGAAGCATAGGGAAGCAAGTAATGTTGTCTATCTGAGGCTGCACAAGAGAAAGCATCTGTTATGTAGGCATTGAGCCCTGAATTAACTTGCTGAGTAAGTCCTCCTCAGGACATCCTGGTGAAAGATAGCATGAGTCAAGGATGGCAGGTAGACACCTTCACTGACTTTTCAGAATTAATAAGCAGAATTAATACACATTAAATGTTTATTTAAAGAACAGCATCATATTATCAAAAATATGACATGACTAATATGCAGTGAGAGTTGCCATGGAAATGTGACACCCTTAAAATTGGGATTGTAGATGTAGCTATTTATAATAGCTCTTTATAAAGTGGTGTAAGAGTTACA
This sequence comes from Nycticebus coucang, assembly GCF_027406575.1. Taxonomy (NCBI): domain Eukaryota; kingdom Metazoa; phylum Chordata; class Mammalia; order Primates; family Lorisidae; genus Nycticebus; species Nycticebus coucang. The sequence continues at coordinate 56,938,395 of NC_069794.1, read as the reverse complement.
GTGGTCCATATATAACTCACAAAAATAATAACCTCTCCTGTAAATTAATAAAGTACATAATTTTTTTTAAATCTCCTAAAAGCAAGCATTCCATTATATTCCTCCACTAATTACCATAAATTAATTTAAGCCAAATTCAATTTACACACTTATCCTTCTTAATTCTGTGAACTTAGCATATCATAATTGTATTTATTACATTTCATTTAGAAAATTCAACTCTTCAGAAGCCTACTTCCATTATAATACTACTTACTCTGTCAAAACAGGTCAATGAGCACATTTACTTCCATCGCTTCCATCGTGCAGAGTGCTAATTGAATGCCAAAGTATGTTATTTATGCAATCTGCATTCTTCCTCAGAGTTTGTGATCTTTATTTATATTCTCAAAGGTGATCAAGATCCAAAAAAGTCTCAAAACTGCTTAAAATCTTTTTGTCTTCTATTTTCAAATTCTTGACATTCATTAAAAGTCAAATGTTGTTATGAACACATTGAAAGTTATTTTTAAATATATGTTATTTTTATTATATAAAAAAATGGAAGAGTAGAATTTATCCCAGGTATGCAAGACTGGTCTAGCATTCAAGTTAATTAATGCAATCCATTACATCACTGGATTAAAATTTAAGATCATTTCAATAAATGCAGAAAAGAAATTTGAGAAGTTTCAACACTTATTTTTGAGTAAATGCTCTCAATAAACTAGAAATAGAAGTGAACTTTAACTTGATAAAGAATATATATATATAAATAATTCCCATAACTAACTTCCTTCTTAATGGTAAGAAACTTGAAGCTTTCCCAGTAAGAGCAGGTATAAGGAAAAGATGTCCACTCGCAACACTCCTTTTCAACATTGTAACATTGTACTGGAAGTACTAGCTAATGAAATAAGACAAAAAAATAAAAAAATAAAATATGTTTCATTGAGAAGAAAAAAAATAAAACTTTTTTCACATATGACATGATAGACCGCTCATCTGAAAGAATTGACAAAATGCTCTTAGAATTTTTAAGCAATTATAGCAAACTGCAAGATAAACAATTAACAAATAAGAATCAATCACTTTCCTATACACCAAAAATTGAACAAGTAGTTCAATGGATAAAAAAATAAATGTAATATATCTAGGCAACAGAATATTTGTCAGCTGATAGAAATGAAAATAATCAAAATAAACAAAAATAAAATACTTAGGTATAAATCTAACAAAGAATGTATAAGATCTGTTCAAAGAACTAAAAACCTTTAATAAATGAAACCAAAGAGAAGCTAACTAGAGAGATTTTCCATGTTCTTGTATAGGAAATCTCAATATCTTCAAGAGGTAAATTCTTCCCAACTTAATCTATAGATTCAATGAAAACTCCATCAAAATCCTAGTAAGGTATTTTGTGAATATTGATTCCAAAGTTTAATATAAAGAGGCGAAAAACAGACAAACAAACAAAAAAAAAAACAGAATAACAAATACAATATTCGAAGAAAAGAAAGTTGAAGTACTAACACTATCTGATTTCAAGACCTCTTGTAAAGCTACAGAAATTGAAACAGTGTAGTACTGGGAAAATATAGACAGATTAAATCAATGTTATTTTTATTATATAAAAAAATGGAAAAGTAAAATTTATCCCAGGTATGCAAGACTGGTCTAGCATTCAAGTTAATTAATGCAATTCATTACATCACTTGATTAAAATTTAAGATCATTTCAATAAATGCAGAAAAGAAATTTGAGAAGTTTCAACACTTATTTTTGAGTAAATGCTCTCAATAAACTAGAAATAGAAGTGAACTTTAACTTGATAAAGAATATATATATATAAATAATTCCCACAATAGACACACATGAATACAGCCAAGTGATATTTATCAATGAGTAAAAGCAGTACAATAGAGCAAACAGTCTTTTCAACAAATGGCAGTAGAACATCTGGATATCCACAAGCAAAAGCAAAGAAGAATGAAATCTAGACACCAATGACTTCACACCCTTCACTATAATTATTTTGAATGTATATAATATACCTAAATGAACATGACAATACTGTATAAATCCTAGAAGATAACATAGGAGGAGACCTAGATGGCCTTGACTGTGGTGATGACTTTTTAGATATAACACCGAAGGTATGATCCATGAAAGAAAGAATTGGCAAGCTGTATCTCATTAAAATTTTAAAAACGTTCTTCTCTGTAAAAGACAGTACCTAAAGAATAAGGAGATAAGCCACAGTATATATATAAAAAAAAAAATGCCAAAGACACATCTGATAAAGGACTGCTATCCAAAAGATAAAAAGATCTCTTAAAACTCAATAATATGAAAGCAACATGATTAAAATATAGGCCAGATGCCTCACCAAAGAAGATTTAAGATGACAAGTAAACATATAAAAATATTTTCTACATTATATGTCACCAGGGAATGCAAATTAAAACAAAAATAAGATACCAATACACATCTACTAGAATGACCAAAATCTAGAACAACGGCAGCTGTTGATAGGAATATGCAACAACAGGAATAATTGATCATTGCTTGTGGGAATGCACAATTGCATGGTGACTTTGAAAAGCATTGGTGATTTCTTACAAAACAGAATGTACTCTTATTATACAGCACAGAAATTAAGTCTCTTGCCATTTACCCAATGGAGAAGATAATCTATGTCCACACAAAAACCCACATGCTGGTGTTTGTACTACCTCTATTCACAATTGCCAAAACTTGAAAGCAACCAAGATTTCCTTTAGTAGTTCAATGGGGGGATAAAAAAGTAATGTATCTAGGAAACAGAATATTATTCAGCACAAAATAAATGAACGATCAAGCCATGGAGATGGAGAAACCTTAACTTCTTATTACTAAGTGAAAGAAGCCCATCTGAAGAGTCTACATAATGAATTATTACAATGATATGGCATTTTATAGAAGGCAAAACTATAAAATATGAAGACAGAGAGGGAGGGAAGGAAGCACAGTTGGAGACAGAAGAATTTGGGGGAATTCAAAATACTCTGTGTGTTGCAATAATTATGAACATATATCATTATGCATTTGTCTGAATTTGTACAATGTATAATGCTAAGAGTGAACCCTGGTATAAACTGTGAACTTCAGGTGACTATAATGTGCCGATGAAGATTCATCACCAGTTTTAAGAAATGTATCATTCTAGTGTGTTAATCATGGGGGAAGCTGTGTATGTTCAGAGCAAGGGGATATGAGAAATCTCTATCCCTTCTTCTTCATTTTGCTATTATACTAAAACTACTCTCCCACAATTAAGTCTCTTAAAAAAAAAAAAGACTTCTCTTGGGACCCACTCCACAATTCATCCATAGCATGTATCCTTATCAGTACTTGATTACTTAAACTATATTTTCAACACCTAATGTCTGAGATGAAATTTTATTTATTGTAGTATATCATACACAATATACATGTCTCATAGTTGAACCTCCATTAATGTGTAAAATTTCAATAAATGAATGACATGAATTGCTTTTCTGTTGAGTGCTGCTTGATGATTAAGTGAATGACACACAATTCCTTCACATAGTCTGTTTTGTGGCTACATCCATTGTAGGTCTATGTAATGTAAGCAATTTAGGTCAGAGTCCTTGTTGCATAGTAAATATCTGATAAATATAAGTGCATAATAAACGAGTGTCAATCAAAACAAATTGATGTGTACAACTGTTTTAGTTCTCTGAAAAACAAAATAATGAACATATTTCACCTTAAAGTGTTCTATTATTTGTACCTATATTCTCATCATTCATGCTCATTTTGTTCTTTAATGTTATCAAGTTGCCAGTGGGGAGACTTAACTGAAATGCCTGCCAAGTGAGGATAGGACTACATTGTAATGAAATCAGCAAAAGTGAGACTCAGTGCATTTTCATCGTAATTTAAGGCCTAGTTGAAGCATGATAAATGAGCCTTGTCCTTGATCATTATACTACCCGAGCGCTGATATGTCATTCATGGTTTCCCATTGTACTTTTGGAACTGCCATGGGGGTAGCAAATGTACAATAAATATATTGCTTGATTAAATTTATATTTCAGGGGAAAAAATCAATGTTTTAGAAAAATAAGACTAGCAAAGTTAAACATAGCTCAAAGTACTAGAGGAAAAAAAAATTCCTTATTGACCACCCTTGGCTCTAATCCTAATTTTATGGTTCAGAAACAGTTAATTTGAATAGTTCAATTCAAAAAAGTACATTGTGCTATTATTCCTGATGGATGCATCCCTACTTTGGAGAATATTTTCCCCAAAGTGATAACCAATTACTGTCAGATATGGAATTAGAAAACAGATTATTCCCTAAGGTATTTGTTGCACAAGCATTTTTTGAGTAATTACAGTGTCTCAGGCACTGTTCTAAGTATATATTGTGTTAAAAGACAAATTCTGCTCTAAAGGTCTTCAGATTTAATTGGAGTCACTGACAATTGTAGTCACTGATAATTATAATGTAGATCAAATGAGAACAACTTCCAAGAACAGTTTGAGCAAGATCCAACAGAGTCATAGGAGATGCAAACTTAAGTCATTCCAATGGATTCGAGGAAAGGATTCTTGCAAAGGAGACCGGCTGAGAGACAAATATAATTTAAAGAGACACATGAAGAAATGATAGACAAAAATAGGCTCTAAGCATAATAAAACTTAAATATTTTTATAGTCAATTAAGACATGTAGACTTAAAAACAAAGGAGATTCAGTAAGGGAATTATTATAATATAATAATGTAAGAAGACATTTTCTGTTCAGAAAAAAACATTTTGGTTGCAGTATGGAGGTTAGATTGAAGCAGAAGGAGACTGAATGAGCAACCATTAAATAGCTTGTGTAGATATCCATGCAAGAAATGATGAGGAGGGAATTAAAGAAGATACTTAATAAGATGAATATTTAGGTATATGAATAAGACTGAGGACATGGAAAGTGCAGAAGAGGATTGGAAAAATGGCTCCCAAATGGTAAACAGTGAAACTATTTTAGGCAGAATTCTGGTTTTGTGCTAGCTACTTCATTATACCAACAATACACTAACTGGGTTTAGATGCCCTTGCCAATGAATCAGGGTAAAAGAGAAGCTTAAGGATAAATATGATGCTTCCGGCCATCAGTTATTTTCAGGCATAAATGATCTAAAGCCTTATTTTTATGCTAATATAAACCCTTACATGTACAAAATACAATGTCTATATTTTGAGAAATGAGACTTCAAAGAATTTTATAATTGAAGGTAGGAGATGTAGAGCCATGGATCCTCCCACAGATTTGGAGCTATTGAATTTTCTCTGCTACTTGAGTTTTTTCGTAGAATTGGTAATTAAAACTAAGAATATGCAAGGTAATTTATCCTAATTGCTAAGAAATTTGGCTGATTAGTGAGTCTGTTGCTGTTTTTAACATTATTTGAGAATATAAAAGGTCACATATTTGTTATTTTTACCTTCTAATGAGATTAGATTGCCAAAAAAAATATAAGATTGCCAAAAAAAAAAAATATAAGATTGCCAAAAAAAAAAAAAAAAAAGTTACAGGAAATTCAGCTAAACAATGATTCTTTTTTAGTATAAGTATGTCCAAAATATGAAATTACACATAAAATGCATTTATTTATTGTAGCTAACAACCCATTTGTTGTTGGTGACCATTTCTTAATCCTAGGCTATGAAACTTTGTAATGTTTTGAAGTATTTTATTTGTTTGAACTTCAGCTACCATTTTTATTTTCATTATTTAATGAACTTTTTAAAATTCCTTTAAAAATTTGTTATCTATTTTATATTAGTAGCTAGTATGTCATAATTTTACAAACTTGAGTACTTATATTACATTTCATAATTATGACTACTTTGTGTCCTCTGATTTGACATGAACTGAGAAAATCAAATTTTCATTTAATTCATATTTAACCCATGTTCTTACAGGAAACTTCAGTGAAATTCACATCATCCACATACTCAACCTTGCTGGTCTGGCTCCTCAATATTAATTTCTATTTCAACCTTCTGACAAGTCACTCATGTGCTACATAATAATTCTAAGATCTAATAAGTCTAAGTAGTAGTAGTTATCATAGCAACAGTACTTCACAACTCTAGTAGGTAGCAGAAAACTATTCTCAGGACGCTGATGTTCTTCCTTAATCACGTCATCCTGATATTAGACAAAATTCTTCCTGTAATTTTCAGCTGAAACTAAGTATATACAGAAACCACTCCCATAATTTATAGCTGAGGCCATGCCATAGCTATAATTAAAAAAAAAAGACTTACTGTAGTTTTAAAGCATAAGAAAATGGAACTCCCATACAGAGAATAATGTCTAATTATTACCAATATGAAGATTCATAATTATCCCATATTGATACGTATTGGGCTTTTATCTCTTTCACTGTCTTGAGAAATGTACTCCATAAAATATCAATAAATATAATATTACATTTTTACCATTCTAAGATTTTGGGGTACACCTTAGCTTTCAAGGTCACACATTAGGAAAAATCATGTCCACATTGAAAACATACAAATTGGGCGGCGCCTGTGGCTCAGTGAGTAGGGTGCCGGCCCCATATGCCGAGGGTGGCGGGTTCAAACCCAGCCCCGGCCAAACTGCAACAAAAAAATAGCCGGGCACTGTGGCGGGCGCCTGTAGTCCCAGCTGCTTGGGAGGCTGAGGCAAGAGAATTGCGTAAGCCCAAGAGTTAGAGGTTGCTGTGAGCCGTGTGACACCACGGTACTCTACCCGAGGGCGGTACAGTGAGACTCTGTCTCTACAAAAAAAAAAAAAAAAAAACATACAAATTCTGTAATTTGACTTTGAAATATAAAAATCTAAAATAAAAATGCATATTTTAGTATTGAAAACATGAAATACATTTACCAAATCTATCTCATTTAACTATAGATAATATATGATTTTCACTTAAATTATGAATCAACAAAATGAGATACTTTGGATAAGAAGGTGTTAGGGAAGGGAAAATACCTTGTTCTCTCTGTGATGGAGACACACTTGCAATAATGAATTTGAAAATCTTTAATCCAGATTGATTTATGTAGGTACTACAATAATTGAATGCTATAGGGTAAAGTGTTAATTCAAAGAATATAGATAGTCAATGTAATCTGCGATAGATTTACAAAGAGTTTAAAATGCATGCAAGTTTTGATAGGAAAAGAAGAGAAAGAAGATAACATGTTATCTGTGGATATAAATTTGCATAAAACTATTTGGAAGAATTTTAATAGAATGTCTATGAAATCTTGGACCCATCTAAATTATTCAATTGTGGGGTGACAGAGCTCCCCACATGAAGCACATGAAGTGAGCCTGGTAAGGGTTAATTGGCTTTTGCTAACACAGAAGCAGCTATTGCAAACAGCAAAAAGGCTGGACAGAGGGCTGGGCTCCCCTGAAGCAAACACAAGGCTTGTTACCATGGAAATGAAAAATTCCAGAAAAAATGGCTCTGAAGTCATGCATTCCATCAGACTTGGGGGTCATAGGTGTTACAGCCTCACTCCTAGAGTCACAGATCAGAGGTTGACAAATGTGAAAATACTATGTCGTAAGAAGCCTATAGGTTTCTGTGCTGTGGAAAAACAAAGCCATAAATCTAAACTGGGTGAATTGAATGTGCTTATGAGGAGTTTCACTTCCTAATTTCCCTTGCAGTTTCTGCTATGTTTAATCAGATTTGTAGTTAGAGTTACTTGTAGTTAGAGTTGACACATGTCTGAGAGGAATGTAAAAAACAGAAGAAATTGTGTTAATGTCGAGATTTGATATTTACCCACAAGCTAATTTTAGGTAGAGTAAGTTAGGTAAGATTTAGGTAATAGTAAAGTTTATAGATTAAGTTTCTACATGACCACCAATGTATATAAGGTGGCACAAAATAAAGTTTCTTTGCTACATGCCATCTTTTGTGTGTGTAGTCAATTATTCCTGGGCCCATCAACATTGCAGGAGCGAGCTTACACCTGTGGCAAAGTTGCTGACTCTCTCACGTCTACGATCATACAACATTCAATATTTTGTGAGGTGAAGGACTGGGCAATTGATATATTTTGGCCAAAACAGTAATTTGATGAGAATAGGATGCTATAATTATTTATCTGGAAGTATTATTGAAAGTGAATTGGTGGTGGTTATGTAGTCTTTGGGAAACAAAGAGTAGAAAATCCACTGTACTATTACTACAATACTTCAATAATACGGTAATAATTATGTTACTGGCAATAAAAATGTAAAGAGGAAAAAGGAGTGACAGAAGTGATAGAAAACCCCATGAAAGAATTAAAAGGCAACAATGAATGACTTATAGGATATATAAGGTAAAGAAATAGGCTGTAAGTTCTTTTTTAGCTTTCTTTTTGACCCCACATCCCCTCCCTATCTCCCTCTCCCTGTATTCTCCTTCCCCCATCCTCCACCAGGTACTAGGTCATCAATTGTCCTCATATCAGAATTGAGTACATAGGATTCTTGTTTGTCCATTCTTGTAATGCTTTACTAGGAATAATGTGTTCCACTTCCATCCAGATTAATACAAAAGAGGTAGTTGTCACATTTTTAATGGCTGAATAGTATTACATGGTATGCATATACCACAACTTGTTAATCAATTCCTGTGTTGGTGAGCATTTAGGCCATTTCCACATTTTGACAATTGTAAATTGATCTTCAATAAACAGTCTACAGCAAATGTCCTTATTATAAAAGGATTTTTTTTCTTCTGCATAGGTGCACAGTAATGGGATTGCAGGATCAAATGGGAGGTCTAGTTTGAATTCACCATACTTCCTTATAAAAAGGTTTTATTAATTAGTCTGTAGTCCCTCCAATAGTGTAAAGTGATCCTCTCTCTCCACATCCAAGCCAGGATCTACAACTTTGGGAATTTGTGCATGTGGGCTAATCTTATTGGAATTAGGTGACAGCTCAGGGTGGTTTTGATTTGCATTTCTCTAATAATTAGGGATGATGAACATTTTCTTCATATGCTTGTTAGCCATCCATCTATCTTCTTTAGAGAAGATTCTATTCATTTCTCTTGCCCAATGATACAAGGGATTGTTGGCATTTTTTATGTTGATTAATTTGAGTTCTCTGTAAGTCCTACTTATCAAGCTTTTGTCCAGTTCATAACATGCAAATATTCTTTCCCATTGTGTAGGTTGTCTATTTGCTTTGGTTGTTGTCTCTGTAACTGTACACAAGCTATTCAGTTTAATTAAGTCCCATTTGTTTATTTTCATTGTTGTTGTCATTGCCATGGAAGTCTTCTTCATAAAGTCTTTCCCTAGGCTGATATCTTCAAGTGTTTTGCCCACACTTTCTTTGAAGATTTTTATCATTTCATGACTTAGATTTAGGTATTTATCCATATTGAATCAATTTTTGAGAGTCGAGAAAGGTGCAGGTTCAATTTCCATTTTTACATGTAGATATTCAGTTCTCCCAGCACCGTTCATTAAATAGGGATTCTTTCCCCCAGTGTAAGTTCTTGTTTGTTTTATCAAATATTAGGTGGCTATAAGATGCTAGTTTATCTCATGGTTTTCTGTTTGGTTCCAGATGTCTGTATCTCTATTTTCTGTGCTATTATCATGCCATTTTGGTCACTGTGGCCTTGTAGTATGGAATTGGAAAAAGAAGAGCAATCTAATCCTAAACCCAGCAGAAGGAAAGAAATATCCAAAATTAAATCAGAGATTAATGAAATTGAAAACAAAAGAATTATTCAGAAAATTAATGAAAGAAAACATTTGTTTTTTGAAAAAATAAATTAAATAAACCATTGGCCAGACTAACTAGATACAGAAAAGTACAATCTGTAGTAACCTCAATCAGAAATGATAAAGGGGAAATAACAACAGATGCAACAGAGATACAAGAGATTATCTCTGAGTACTACAAGAAAATCTATGCCCAGAAATTTGACAATGTGAAGGAAATAGATCAATATTTGGAATCACATTCTCTCTCTCTAGACTTAACCAAGAAGAAAAAGATCTCCCGTATAGACCTATTTCAAGCACTGAGATCAAAGGAACAATAAAAAAAAAATCTTCCCCTACCTCCCCTCCCCCAAAAATGCCCTGGTCTGCATGGCTTCACACCAGAATTCTATCAAACCTTCAGAGAAGAGCTTATACCTACACTGCCAAAATTATTCTAAAAAGTTGAGGAGGAAGAAATCTTCCCCAACACTTTTTCTGAAGCAAACATTACTTTTCTTCATGTGCTTGTTAGGCTATGAAGAAGGCTCAAAGCAGAGCCAAAACAGAAAACCAGGAAAAGACCCTAAAAAGGAGAACTTCAGACCAATTTCACTGAGGAATATAGATGCAAAAATTCTCAACAAAATTCTAGCCAATAGATTACAGCTTCTCATTAGAAAAGTCATACATCATGATCAAGTAGGTTTCACCCCGGAATGCAAGGTTGGTTTGATATATGCAAATCAATAAACACAATTCACTATACCAACAAAAGTAAAAACAAAGACTATGTGATCCTCTCAATAGATGCAGAAAATACATTCAATAAAATTAAACATTCTTTTTAAATTAAACCCCGAAGAATATAGGCACATGTGGCACATTTCTCAAACGGTTAGAAGCCATCTATGAAAAACCCACAGTTAATATTCTACTGAATGGAGTAAAATGGAGAGCTTTTCCAATTAGAACTGGAACCAGACAACATTATCCTCTATCGCCACTACTATTCAACATTGTGGTGGACGTTCTAGCCAATACAATCAGGAAGAGAAGGAAATAAAGGGCATCCAAATGGCTTTTGATTCCAAAGAGGGTCAAACTCTCCCTCTTTGCTTATGATATGTTCTTATACTTAGAGAACTCTGAAGACTCAACCACAAGACTTCTGGAATTGATCATAAAATACAGTAATGTCTCAGGATATATAATCAATATTCACATGTCAGTGGCCTTTGTATATGCCAATAACAGCCAGGATGAGAAGCTAATTAAAGACACAATCCCCTTGAAAGTAGCTTCGAAGAAAATGAAACACCTAGGAATATCCCTAACAAAAGATGTGAAGGACCTCTATAAAGAAAATTAGAAAACCACAAGAAAAGAAATAGTAGAGGATATTAACAAATGGAAGAACATACCATGCTCTTGGCTGGGAAGAATCAAAATTGTTAAAATGTTTATACTTCCCAAAGCAATCCATGGATTCACTGCCACCTCATTAAAATACCAACATCATACTTTCAATACTTGGGAAAATTTTCTTTTGTTTTGTATGGAACCAGAAGAAACCCCATATAGCTAAGGCAATTCTTAGCAATAAAAACAAAGCCTGGGGCATCAAGCTACCAGACTTTAGGCTGTAAGTTTTTGTACATGAGTAAGAGAAAGACAATTCACTAACAGAAATAGGGAGGTCTGGATACAAAGATTGATGGTGGTAGGGAATTAATGATTAATACAGCTTTGGACAGTCTGTGTATGAGATGGCAGAGGCCATGGCAATGGAAAAAAAGGTGGTTTGAAGTGTTAGATAAGTAGAAAGAGAATGAGATTGAGGTATAAGCTGAATATACAAGTTTAGAAATTGTTTACCAAGAGGTAAAAGTAAATGTTTACATTTAAATGAGATTCTCCTCAACTAAAAGTTACCCTCTTTTACAAATTTTTCAGGTGAATAACAGAGCTATTGTTTACCAAGAGGTAAATGTAAATGTAAACAGAAATTGTTTACCAAGAGGTAAATGTAAATGTTTACATTTAAATGAGACTCTCCTCAACTAAAAGTTACCCTCTTTAACAAATTTTTCAGGTGAATAACAGAGCTATTTCTTAGAAGTCTAATATTATCCTTAGTGATATGATAACAGACATGAAGATGTTTTCTAAAAGACAAGAGTTTGGTGTAGGAAACAAATTTTAAAAAAACATTTCCCCCTGCCCAAAATACTTGTAAGCATGACCATGTGACATATAAAGAAAAGTATTGTACTAGAACATTCCTTGAGTTACGTGATAACAGTATCAATTATCCAAGAAGACATGACAATTGTAAATATGTATATATTTAACAAGTCATCAAAATGTGAGAGGCAAAATTGATAGACCTGCAAGGAAGAAATGCAAGATGAATCCACTATTACAGTTGGGGATGTCAATACCCTGCTTCCAGAGATGGACAAATCCAGCAAGAAGCAAGTAATTGAACCTAATGACACCATCAATCAAATAGATATAATAGACATTTATAGAGTACTTTATCCAGCCATAGATGGAACATTCAAATTCACATGGAACATTCTTCAAAATAGGCCATGTTCTGGGTTATAAAACAAATTTTAACTAATTTAAAGGAATTACTTCTCTCAGAGCATGGTGGAATTAAAGTAGAATTTAATAACAAAAAGATATTGGAAATCCCTAGATACTTTGAGACTTAAAAAAAATATGCTTTTAAATACTATTTGGGTCAAAGCAGAGCATACCTTAAATTTGGAATATCATTATATAGTGATGCTTATATAATAGTATCATCAAACAGTAGGTCAACTTTTAGTTCTTTGAATTCTTCATACTTCTTTCGAAATGGTGGGTTAACAAATTGTGGTCTATGTATACCGTGGATACTATGCAGCCATAACAAAAGAGGGAGACATTACATCTTTTATGCTAAGCTGGATGGAGCTGGAACATATTCTTCTCAGTAAAGTATCTCAATAATGGAAAAAAAAGTATCCGATGTACTCAATACTATTATGAAAACAATATAGATACACTTCCATATTTATATGAATGATAAAACACAAAGAAGGAAAGAGGGGAGAATTGGGAGGACAGCAGTGTGAGGAAGAGGGTTGAGTGGATATTTGGTGGGATCTCCCCTAATGTACACAATCCAAGGGTGCATTTCAAAACAACTAAGAGTATATTATAAATGTCTCACAAAAAAAAAAATAAGTAACTGAGGTGATGGTTATGTAAATTAGTTTGATTTAAGCATTCCACATTGTACCTCATAAATGTATAGAGTTAAGATTTAATAAAAATTAAGTTTTTTAAAAACTAGGATCATCCTTATTTCTTTCTATGATTCTTTATTCCAGAAACTTTTGATGTCCATAGTTAGTGAATGACTGAAGAAATATCTTTTGGGGGGAAGGGGTGACAAATTGGCTTTAATTGAAAACAAGGGTACATGGTAAATGTAGTAAATGTAGAATATAAATGTCTTAACACAATAACTAAGAAAATGCCAGGAAGGCTATGTTAACCAGTGTGATGAAAATGTGTCAAATGGTCTACAAAACCAGCGTATGGTGCCCCATGATCGCATTAATGTACATAGCTATGATTTAATAATAATAATAATAATAATAAAAGAAAATGTATGAAGAAAATGTGTCACTTTAGTAATGGCCTTAGTTTGTGTCTAGTGAGGATAGCCTTTGCTCCCAATACAGTTATGTTGGCCCAGTTTTTCTTCAGTGATTACAACATGATTTCCTTAATGAGGCAGTTTTTCCTTTACTCCAAAATGAAATAAAAATATTTTACTATACTCTTCTTGAATCCATTCAATTTATGAAAAGCATAGTGCTTATTAATGACAAATGAAGAAACAGTGGCCAATATTCTCTCATCCTTCCTGCCTGATTCTGAAAATAATTGCAAATAATTACAATTTGTTTGTAATAATTTGCAGATTTGGTATATTTTTAAATATTCACCATATTATGGTTCTTGGTTCAAATATAAATTATTTTTCATTACAAATCATACAGGAGCTACGGTGTGAATCAGATTTTTTAATCATAAAAACATTTATGGTACTACTACTGATTGAAACATTAAGAGTTTCAGGATGTAGTATTTCTATATGTATACACTTTCATATGTGTAATGACTGTCATTGAGAAGAAAGTACTGCTTTTATGAAGTTTGAAAAGACTATTTCTTTGTAAGCAAATGCTGTGTCAACAAAGCTCAGAATGGTCATCTGTTTTCATGGAGATGTTTTTAAAATCAAAGATTAGATTTTACTGAATGGCAGAAATATACTTTGTAGAAATAAAAACAATAGAAAAGTCTATCCAAAACAATAAAAATAAAAAAAGGTTTTTATTTAAGTGAAGTACCATTCAGCTTAAAATGCCTTGCCTTTTAGATAGAATTTTCAATTTTTGTATAAATGTATCAAATAAATGTTTTTATCAGTGAGTTATTTTGGTTATTATAATATCTTTTAAATAATTATTTCCGAGATCTATATAGATTCATAAAAAGAGAGGTCTCCATATAACAAATTTGCAGTAAAAGGATACTTTTAGATCTTAATTTAGGCAGAGAAATGTGACTTCTACTACACTGAAGATTTTCTGATGCTTTAACATAATTTTAAATAACTTTCCAATCCCAAAATGTTTCTGAGAATTATTACTTTACATGCGTTTGATTAGAATTTCTTATTAAGAGACTTTTAAAAATACGGATTTAGAAAACTCCTTGCAAAAGATAGTCTGTAAAGGTATAACATTGACTCTGTAACATACATGCAGTAAAATATTTGACAGCTGAAAAATTTTTGATTATTTTTAAAGCTTTCTCTAGTATGAAAATATATTACTTTGTCAGGATTCATTTTATTTCTTTCTCTTTTCATTGATTTTAAATTTCCCTGTTTTTTTTGTTCATGTCTGTGGCAGTGAGTTATTGGTCTTTGATCTCTTGTCTCCTCTTGACTTTGCCTCATTTCTTGAATCTCTTTGGTAAAAGTTATCTGTGGGCAGAATGATATTTCTGACAGTAATATTTTCTATTGAAACAATCTTTATAATCAAGAATATGGTTTCTCATTGTACCCCTAGGTTGCACAAATGTTCACAGCTATGATTTAACAATAAAAAAATTAATTAAATAAAAAAAGAATATGGTTTCTGAACACACGTATTAATGGGAATTGGCCCAATGAATCCCACAAATGGAAGCATGAACTTTTAAAAGTTGAAATTATTTTCATTAAGTGATTGCAAATTATAGAGATGGAATGATTGGTTATTGAAGTGGCTTATGAGGAAACTGACTTCACTTCTATGCTGTTAAAAGTTTTATGAAACCATGTCACTTTATTTCTCCTTCAGCTCAATTATTTTTGTATAATGTCGACAATTTCCCAAGCAGTACGCCTACAAACTCTATTTGTACATCAGAATTTTGAAGCACGTTGAGAATCATCCTATTTTACTGTTCTCTGTTTTATCTCTCACTTAAAAGGTCCTTAGAAAACTTAATCATCTTCCCACTTTATTGCACATGATCTATTATTGAAAATCATTCAATAATCTGCAAATTAAGATAATGCCAGGAATGAAGATAATTATTCTCAAATGGGGTAAACCATTAAGCCATGATTAATCACTAGCATGAATAAATTTTTCAACTTAACACACTTTGTCAAGAAAATAACCTTCAAATGAGAAAGGGGACAAAAATCTCATCTTAAAGGCGGAGTACTGTCATAAATAGTAAAACATGGATTTTACCTAACCAAGGTTAACCAAGGCTGCGTGTAACACTGCAGCGGTGACGGTTGAGTTTGAGGACAGAGAATGGCTGCACAGCTCCCAGACATGTGTGGGTGTCCAGGGATAAAGGAAAGAATAAAAATATGTGGAACATCAAAGAGAACTCCAAGCTTTCACCTTGTCCACCAGTTTTTTAAAAAGTCTAACAATAGCTTTTATAAACTATAGGAGATTATCCCTACATGTCTATTTTACCCTTGTTTTTGTCTGATTTGCTCTTTGATGTTTGCTTATATCACTTTACTACCAGGGTTTCTACAAATGTTAACTAACATCTTTAGCAACTTCTGGCACCTTCTGACACCATAAGGAAACTGTGGTCACGCAGTCTGCTTCTATGTTAATAATTATTTTTACTTGTGCAAATTTGACAAGTCATTGGAGGGTGAAAATGATGAGTATGTTAGACATAATAGAAAGTCCTCTTTACTTAACTGACACTTCATTTGTTTTCTTGCATTAAGGAAATTGTGCTAGCAATGAACTTACCTTAGCCTGAGTTTTATTCCTTCATTCTTTTGGTTCATGGAATCTTCCTTTCTTCTAATGATTCACTAACTGCTTACCATTCCATTTTTATAGCCTCTGACCTAAGCTAATCAGTTTTCTTCACTAGCTGTTATTTCTACTATTCCCCTTTAGAGTAATACAAATATAATGAGAACTCCCTTAAACCATATAACTACATAAAATGTGAAACTTTGAGAAGAAAGTCATGCTTATGTTATGCATGTGATACAGCATACTTAATGTGGTTTTTGTCTTAAAACATCTTGAATCTTCATAGGACAACATCTTCAACTTGTAAAACAATATTTTGAAGAGAGCAGAAATTTCAGTGAGTCTATAAATATAAAGTTTGAAGACTATCTCTAGGGTTGATCTATTGGAATTACTTGCCTAAGCCAACGTAATTCAAATAATTCAGGTGTAGTGAAACACTTCTAATTTTAAATTCAGAAGAATTAAAGAGTGAGATGGATTATTGGCTGTAGTACTTACTTGATCCTCTTTCTTATCATCCTTGACTTTTAACAGCTGGCCTTTTTTAAATGTGCTTCAGAAATCTGTATGCTCAGAAGCATTTGATTCATTAGTTTTGAAAGACTATTACAAAGGTCTTTTATAATAAGTTCAGAGATACCAAAACCCAACTGTGAACATATACAGTTAAAATAAAGAACTCTCTAAAAAATGCCACAATGAATCAGAGGTTTCACAGCGAATCTTGATGAATATTATAACAGGCAAATCATAAAATTGAAATTAAAAAGTATAAATCCTCATTCAATGGCTCCGTGGAGTTAA
This sequence comes from Nycticebus coucang, assembly GCF_027406575.1. NCBI lineage: Eukaryota > Metazoa > Chordata > Mammalia > Primates > Lorisidae > Nycticebus > Nycticebus coucang. The sequence continues at coordinate 56,921,462 of NC_069794.1, read as the reverse complement.
GGGTGAGTAGAGAATACAGAACTTCCTTTTCGTCCCTGCATCATGCATGTTTTCAGTGAGCACATTTGTAAGCCTTTTGTCTTTGTTAAAGACAGATTTTACATGTATCAAAATAAACTTTAACATGATTAGGTAGATAATGTAATTACAGAGGCCTAGAAATAAACTAACTTTCAAAATATTATCTTCTCTTTTTCCATTTTGCCTCCCTCCCTTACCTCCTTCATCCTCTCTCACTTTCTTCCTTTCTTCCTTTCCTGACATATATAATCTCATGTAGCAAGAGTAGAAACGACATTTTTGCCATTATTCAAATCCCTGTTTCTATCATGTTTCCTATTGTAGTGCATGTACGTATGTGTACATGTGAGTTGATAACGTACAACTACAGACACACACAAATATGGAATATATAATATATAATGTTATATTATGATAGGATTAATACTAAAAAAACTTATTTCAGGTTAAAGAATTACTTATAGTTTGAGCTTGTAAAGCTTACTAAATTGCATTCCAGTATTAATACAAACTTTTTAATAATGAGTTACATATTTTGGTATGTCATTAACTAAAAATATTACTTACTTCACTTTATCTTACAATTTTGTAGAGCTTCTTGTTTACTCCCTGATGTGTTAATCAAAGTTAAGGTAAAGAGACACATCATTATCCTTTTTAAAATATAAAAAATTCAGAATATTCATAATTTTCAGTAATTCACCATTCAGCTGGAGGAAATAAGCTGACAACTACTACTTAATCTAGTCCTTGGAAAGAATTAGAATTTTTATAAGGAGAAGGGAGGGAAAAGGGGAAAAAGAAAGCGACTTCAAGATGCAGAAGAATTTTCAAAAACAGAGAAGGATTAGCACTGCTTTCATGTGTTAAAAAGAGTAAAAAAAGAAGCCTGCTGTGAGGTAAGGTCTTGTGGGCAAGGTAGGAGTAACTTTGCATACATACGCTGTGTCCTGTAGGGAAAGTCTGGACAGTTAGTCTGAGTGATGGATACATACGTTTCTAGACAGGAGGAAAAATTTTAAGATACTTACTGTACAATATGATGACTATAGTTAATAAAAATACATTGAAAATTGATGAAAATAAAGTTTAGGTGTTCTAATCATTAAAAAAAAAGTGTTAGGTTAGGTGTGGTAATGCATGTGTCAGCTCAATTTAGCCATTCCACCATGTATACGATTCTCAAAACATTATGTTGTACATGATGAATGTGTACAATTTTAACTTGTCTATTAAAGTAAATAATTTCAAGCAAAAGAGTAAAACAAAAGTCAACCTTGAAACAAGGAAAAGAATTGCCAAATCCAAGAAAACTAGAGAAGAAATGGACAAAAAGTAAACAAATCTCAGGAAAGTGAGCATGGCCCAGCTGCATATGTGCACTTCTGATTTTTGTCACAATTGTTGCTAATTGACTATAAAGTTTTCCCTTTACAGCAAGGACTTGGTCAGCCCCAGAATCATTCACAAGCCAGGACTCTAGGAATTCTTATTCATCATTATTGACAAATAAGATAAAACTTAGTTGTCATCTTAAAAATAATGCATAAGGGTACAAGGAGCATTTTGACAGAAATCTCTAATATTAGCCTTTTTTACTTATTGAGATAGGTAAACCATTTTATTTTATTTTTTCTGCATAGATTGTTGATTGTCCAATAGTGAGAGTTTACTTACCCAAAAATAATTCATATGGTTATGTGTCTCAAATTATGGTCTGCAGACCACCTCCAGCAAAATCTCTGGACCCCAGAGTCTACAACTATTATGCTGAGATATGATGAATGAAAATTCATGACGGGAGGAGAATGAGCTGTGTTTTTAGTACGAACCTTGGATGAATCTGTTACACAGAAAATTTTGAATTACATGATTATATGGAATACTCATCTGGGTATCTTCCTGAATATTGATATTATAATAACAAGTACTGATAACAGCCAACCGTTTTAGGTTACTTTTCCTTAATACTGTACCTGGTTCTCAACCTTCCTATTGCTGCAACCCTTTAAGACAGTTCCTGTGGGTTACGACCCACAGGTTGAGAACTGCCTTAGACACTGTAATCTACAGCTCCAGGAAAATAGCACATTAGTAGCTGAGATAAAACTTAACAGAGAACTGGGTTTGCTAAGTGGCAACACAAACACATAGACACTGTAAATACTTAAACAGTAAGAAAGTAAGATATTGCTACAACTGTATTATCTCTGTTGTTAACTATCACTGCTTTAGACTAGATGATGATGAAAGTTGACCCAGGCATAATCAGATCTGTCTCCTGACTGGATCTTGTTTTTTTTTTTTCTGCTGCTTTCATGCCTCTATAATCGTCTTATTCCTTCTTCTTTTAGGTTTTATAGCATAATAGACTGCTGACCATTGTATGTTCTTAATAAAGAATTGTTAAATTAAATTGTCCTTGATTTTCCCCTTTGGCTCTGCAAAACAAAGTAACATGCAATCCAGGGATGTGAAGAAAGAAAAACTACCCTTTCATAGCTTGTGATATGTCATGAGATTCAAACCATATCTTGTTTAACATCATATTCAGAACTAGTAATGATCAAGCTCTACCATAAAATTCAAAGTCATATTTCTTTCTACTTTTCTTCATTTTTCCTAATACATGATTGTTATCTTTTGTACCTTTTCTTATTTCTGCCTAAACATCTGTCTTCCCCTCATGTTCCTGTCCTTCCTTACTTCTGCCTCTCAGGATTCTAGACTTCTCTGGTCTTTCCAGTAGAAAATAATATTTTCACCCTATAACGATCCATAATATCTCTTATGTTTTCTGTGGTTCACTTATGACATTCGAATATAACTTATTTTTCTTCTACATTTGGGCTTATAGTTCTTTCTTTACATATAAAAGCCTCTAAGAACTATTTTATTTGTTCTTCCAGCAGCAAAGTGTGTAATGCAGGTGCTCAATTATACTTTACAAAATTAATGAATGAATAAATGATCAAAATAGCAATTTTGGGAGAATTATATAAGGACAGACTTTTTTTTTCATCACTCTCACTGTAAATGCTCCTGCTGGACAAATTTGGCCCTGATCTGTACATGGAACAAATCTATCACTCCTGAAAAATAATTATCTTATATTTGAAAAAAACAATGGATTTTTTTTGAAATCTTTATTTGTGAATAATATACTTGGCAGAAAATACACAGTGGATATAAAAGAAATTAATTATATCATTGTGATTCATTTGATAATCCACCTAAATGAGCATTTTTAAATGATTTATTCTAGTAGTTTTAGAGATATTTATGAAAATGAGTTATAATGCCTAAAAGTCTATAAAAGTAAAAAACATAGCAATGGACTATAAGATTTTATGACAAGAGTGAAAAATGAGACAGGATGGACACATTTTGTTTTTCTACTACATTTGAATCCATTGTCAGAGCCACAGTATGTGATATGCGTGGTCTACCAGTAGGCATAAAAACAAGTAAAAGAGAGAATATGAGAGTAGCTCAGCCAACTATTCCAAGGGACTCTTAGAAAAAGTCCAGAATTTAAAAAATTTTTAAAGCATAGGGAAAATACACGTCTTAGAATATTTTCATCTAATAATTTTTTTTTTTTTTTTTTTTTTTTTTTTTTTTTTTTTTTTTTTTTGTGGTTTCTGGCCAGGGCTAGGTTTGAACCCACCACCTCCGGCATATGGGACCGGCGCCCTACTCCTTGAGCCACAGGCACCACCCTTCATCTAATAATTTGATGTCTAATATATTACTACAAAGAACATTCTGTTGTTCTGCTAAATATCAGTGACTAAATAGTAATTTATTCCCCGAGGTAATGAATACTGAGAGTTTGTGTTATAGGATTGAAGATTACTGACTTCATTAGATTTCTTTTTTTCTTCCCTTGGGGTTTGTTGTATTTTATATTACCTTATCCCATTAATTCATATTATAGCACTAAGAAGTACTTGGATCATCAGATTTACTGGTGAGTTATTTAACATCCTGAAACACTGGCATTCTAATAAGTATATTAATTTTTCACTTTTTATTTCAGATAACTCACTTTTGGTAAAAGGTTTGTGCTAATTTTTCTGGTAAAGCATCAGCTGATGAGTCCCCTAAAGACACAGTTAAAATGTTACAAAAACAGGTCTCTTCCCTTAATTAAATATCTTTGGGAAGTTGTGAGGCCAAATTAATATACTCACTCTGACTCTTCCCATACCCAATTAAAGGAGGAAAAAAAATAATAAACTTATACTATATGTATTTAGCCTCTTTTACATCCTAGAACATTTTATTGAAATGAACAAAACATTTAAAAGTTTTAAAACATGTTCTAAAAATAATGCAGAGAAAATACAAGCTATCCTTCAATGTCAGCTTTTGGAAAGAAAGTTTGAAGCTATTATACACATTTCCTCTGAATTTGCTTTTAAATATGCATAAATTCCCATGACATTTTGGTAAATGTATTTCCCTACGAAGATGCCATGAATTTCTAGAACTGTATGATTTGGCAATTACTAAAGAAATTATTCATTTCTCATGTATAAAAAATAAATAGTTGCATTAAATACATGTAACCTGTCAGAATGTGACTTACGGTTGCCTCCAGCAATAGCAACATATGTGCTCTGCTCATTCAATTTAATAATACACTTTCAATAATATATAAATGAGGCAATAATTTTTTTTTATGTACTGGAACCTAGAAATAATTCTCTTTCTCCTCCCATCTGCCTTTAACTCTCCTTACCTCTTTCTCTCTTACACACTCTTTATATTTGTGTGTGTCTCTCTCTCTCCTTCCCTCCTTGTCTTTTCCAGTAGTCAGTCCTCCACTGAAGTCAGAATATTTTGAAGAAAGAAAAATAAAATAAGTATTTTTTCAAAATAAAAAGAAACAGACCAAAAAACAGGGTAATAATCTACACGATCAATAATCCTTGAGGGAAATGGCGCAAGCTGGCAGAATAAAACACTCCAGTAATTGTCCCCTCAAAGAAATGTCAAATTTAACCACTCTCCATGCAAGAAAATATCTTCACAAGAGCTAAAGAAACCATGCAAGAGACCATGGTACCCTGCTCTATTATAATAACAAGAAAAGCCATAGTAAAGAGGGCGGGCTTACACATAATTAATAGATGCAGAATACACATTCTACTCAGATGCACATGGAACATTCTCTAGAAGAGACCATTTTTAGGTCTCAAAATGAGTCTTAACAAATTTTAAAAGATCAAAATCATATCAGTTGGGGCAGCACCTTTGGCTCAGCAAGTAAGGTGCTGGCCCCATATACTGAGGGTGGTGGATTCGAACCCATCCCTGGCCAAACTGCAACAAAAAAATAGCCAGGCATTGTGGCGGGCACCTGTGGTCCCAGCTACTCGGGAAGCTGAGGCAAGAGAACTGCCTAAGTCCAAGAGTTGGAGGTTGCTGTGACACCATGGCACTCCACTGAGGTTGACAAAGTGAGACCCTGTCTCTAAAAAAAAAAAATCAATCAATTAATCAATAAAAAAGAAATTACATTAGTGGTATTTTCTGATTGCAATGAAATAAAACTAGAAATATAGCAATAAAAAAGAACTTTGGAAACTGCAAAAATATATGGAAATTAAACACAGTGCTCATAATCAATATGTCAATAAAAAATAAATAATTCTTTAAGACAAATGAAAATAGATACACTACATAACAAAACCTGTGATATTTAACAAAAACGCTTTAAGAGGAAAGTTTGTATCACTAAGCCCTTATATCAAAAATGTAGAAAGATGGGCTGGGTGCTCACCCAGTGAACACAGGAATGGCTGTAATCTCTAGGGAGGTAGAGGTGCGTGGATTGCTGGAGCTCAGGAATTTGAGACCAGCCTGAGCAAGAGTGAGAACCTGTCTCTACTAAAAAATAGAAAAACTGAGGCAAGAGTCTCCCTTGAGCCCAAGAGTATGAGATTGCTGTGAGCTATGATGCTACAGCACTCTACCCAAAGCAACAGAGTGAAATTTTCTTAAAAAAAAAAAAAAAGTGGAAAGATCTCAAAGAAGCAACCTGCTCTTATGGCTGAAGGAACTACAAAATAAGAAAAATCTGAGCCCAGAACACGTAGAAGAAAAAATAATAAGGACCAGCACCAAAAAAAAAGAAGAAGAAGAAGAAAATAGAGACAAAAAATACAAAACCAACAAAATAAAGTTCTAGATTATATATATATATATAAAGCAGAGGCTTTAGGGTATGTGTATATATACCCTAAAATTGATAGAACTAATAAATAAATTTTGCAAAGTAGCAGGATACAAATTAACATAAAAAATCAGTAGCATTTTTCGGGCATCAGCCCCATATATCGAGGGTGGCGGGTTTGAACGTGGCCTAGCCAGCTAAAAGAGCAATGACAACTGCAGCAACAATAACCAAAAAAAGCCAGGAGTTGTGGCAGTTGCCTGTAGTCACAGCTACTCGGGAGGCTGAGGCAAGAGAATCGCTTACGCCCAAGAGTTGGAGGTTGCTGTGAGCTCTGATGCCACAGCACTCTACCAAGGGCAACAAAGTGAGACTCTGTCTCAAAAAAAAAAATCAGTAGCATTTTTATATGACAGTAGTAAACTACAGAAAATTAAAAAGAAATTTTCTTTAGATCTATTAATAATCTAGCAAGTGAAAGATCCTGCAATACAATCTATTAAACATTGATACAAGAAATTAAAGAGGGCACAAATGAAAGGAAAGACATCCTGTGTTCATGGATTGGTAGAATTAATGTAGTTTAAATGTCCATATTACCCAAAGTGCACTAGAGATAAAACACAATGCCTATGAAAATACCAATTACATTTTCCTTGGAAATAAAAAAAAAAATCCTAAAATTCATCTAAAAAAGCAAAAGACTCCAAATACTGAAAGTTATCTTGAGCACAAAGAACAAACCTGTTAGTATCTTACTTCAAAATATACCACAAAGCTATAGTAACCAAAATAGCAAGATATTGACATGAAAATGGACCAATGGAACAAAGGAAAACCCAAAAGTAAATTCATGGGTTACAGCCAGCTGATTTTCCATAAAGTTGCCAAAAATACACACTAAAAAAAGAAGTCTCTTCAATAAATGCTGCATGGAAAACTGGATATCCACATACAGAAAAATAAAACTGAATCCTCAGTGCACTCTGTGCACAAAAATAAAATCAAAGTAGATTGAAGACTTGAGTGTCAACCTTAAAAGTATAAAATTACTCAAAGAAAACTCTTTATGAAAATGGATTGGAAGAGGATTTAAAAAAAAATAAGACCTCAAAAGCATAGGCAGCAAAAGTGAAAATAGAAAATTGACTTACATCAAACTAAATTTTCTACATAGCAAACAATTAGGTAAGTGCAGAGACAACCTACAGAATGTAAAATAATATTTGCAAACTATCCAGCTCACAAGAAGTTAATTTCCAAAGTATATAAGAACCTAAACAAATCAATAGCAAAAATCAGGAATACAATAAAAAAATTGACAAAAGACCTAACTTGACATTTCAACATAGGATGAAATCCTGGTGATTTGTGGCAACAATATGAACCCAGAGGACATTATGTTAAGTAAAATGAACCAGGCACAGAAAGATAAACACTGAAGGTTTCATTCATACGTGGAATCTAAAATATGTGCAATTTATGTGCACATTGGCCATTAATCTATCTTGTTTTGAAAAGTTTCTATTCATTCCTTTTGCTCACTTTTTAAAGGGGTTGTTTGATATTTTTTTCTAAGTTGCTTGAGTTTTGGAATTACAAACTCAAGCAACTTACAAATTGGAATTTGTAGATTACAAATTGGAATTTGTAGATTCCAATTATTAATGCTCTGATGCATGCATAGAATGTAAATGGGTTGTCTATTTGTTGATCATTTCCTTCATTTTCCAGAAGCTTTTCAATTTAATCAAGTCCGATTTATTCATTTTTGTTGTTCTTGCCCCTGGTGCCTTCTTCATAAATTTGTAGGCTGATTTCTGCAAGAGTTTTTTTTTTTTTTTAATTTTTTTTTATTAAATCATAACTGTATACAATGATATGATTATGGGGCATCATACACTCACTTCATAAACCATTTGACACATTTTTATCACAGTGGTTAACATAGCCTTTCCGGCGTTATCTCAGTTACTGTGCCAAAATATTTACATTCTACATTTACCAAGTTTCGCAAATACCCCTATAATATGCACCACAGGTGTGATCCCACCGATTCCCCTCCCTCTACCCACCCACCCCCCTTTCCCACTTCCCCCTATTGTTAAGTTGTAGCTGGGTTATAGCTTTCATGTGAGAGTCCCAAGTTAGTTTCATAGTAGGGCTGTGTACATTGGGTATTTTTTCTTCCATTCTTGGGATACTTTACTAAGAAGAATATGTTCCAGCTCCATCCATGTAAACATGAAAGAGGTAAAGTCTCCATCTTTCTTTAAGGCTGCATAGTATTCCATGGTATACATATACCACAATTTATTAATCCATTCGTGGATCGATAGACACTTGGGCTTTTTCCATGACTTAGCTATTATGAATTGGGCTGCAATAAACATTCTGGTACAAATATCTTTGTTATGTTGTGATTTTTGGTCTTCTGGGTATATGCCCAGCAGAGGAATTACAGGATTGAATGGCAGATCTATTTTTAGATCTCTGAGTGTTCTCCATATATCTTTCCAAAAGGAATGTATTAATTTGCATTCCCACCAGCAGTGCAGAAGTGTTCCCTTTTCTCCGCATCCACGCCAGCATCTCTGGTCTTGAGATTTTGTGATATAGGCTAGTCTCATTGGAGTTAGATGATATCTCAAAGTAGTTTTGATTTGCATTTCTCTGATGATTAAAGATGATGAGCATTTTTTCATATGTCTGAAGGCCTTGTGCCTGTCTTCTTCAGAGAAGTTTCTCTTCAAATCCCTTGCCCAGCCTGCGATGGGATCCCTTGTTTTTTTCTTGCTGATGCGTTTGAGTTCTCTGTGGATTCTGGTTATTAAACCTTTGTCAGAGTTATACCCTGCAAATATCTTCTCCCATTCTGAGGGCTGTCTGCTTGCTCTGCTTACTGTGTTCTTAGCTGTGCAGAAGCTTTTTAGTTTGATCAAGTCCCAGTAGTGTATTTTTGAAGCTGCTTCAATTGCCCGGGGGGTTCTCCTCATGAAATACTCACCCAGACCAATTTCTTCAAGGGTTTTCCCTGCATTCTCCTCTAGTATTTTTATAGTTTCATGTCTTAAGTTTAAATCTTTAATCCAATGAGAGTCTATCTTAGTTAATGGTGAAAGGTGTGGGTCCAATTTCAGTCTTCTGCAGGTTGCCAGCCAGTTCACCCAGCACCATTTGTTAAATAGGGAATCTTTTCCCCACTGAATGTTTTTAATGGGCTTGTCAAAAATCAAATAGCGGTAAGTAGCTGGATTCATCTCTTGGTTCTCTATTCTGTTCCAGATATCTACTTCTCTGTTTTTGTGCCAATACCATGCTGTTTTGATCACTATCGATTTGTAGTAAAGTCTGAGGTCTGGTAGTGTGATTCCTCCTGTTTTGTTTTTATTTCTGAGTAATGTCTTGGCTATTCGAGGTTTTTTCTGATTCCATATAAAACGAAGTAATGTTTTTTCAAGATCTTTAAAATATGACAGTGGAGCTTTAATAGGGAGTGCGTTGAAATTATATATTGCTTTGGGTAGTATGGACATTTTGATAATGTTGATTCTTCCTAGCCATGAGCATGGTATGTTTTTCCATTTGTTAACATTTTCAGCTATTTCTTTTCTTAGAGTTTCATAGTTCTCTTTATAGAGATCTTTCACATCTTTTGTTAGGTAAATTCCCAAATATTTCATCTTCTTTGGCACTACTGTGAATGGGATAGAGTTCTTAACTGCTTTTTCAATTTGACTGTTGTCGGTGTATATAAAGGCTACCGATTTATGAATGTTGATTTTGTAACCTGAGACGCTGCTGTATTCCTTGATCACTTCTAGGAGTTTTGTAGTAGAGTCCCTAGTGTTTTCCAGATACACAATCATATCATCTGCGAAGAGCGAGAGTTTGATCTCTTCTGACCCTATATGGATACCCTTGATCGCCTTTTCTTCCCTAATTGCGGTGGCTAAAACTTCCATTACAATGTTGAAAAGCAATGGAGACAATGGGCAGCCTTGTCTGGTTCCTGATCTGAGTGGAAATGATTCCAATTTAACTCCATTCAATATGATATTGGCTGTGGGTTTGCTGTAGATAGCCTCTATCAGTTTAAGAAAAGTCCCTTCTAGACCAATTTTCTTGAGTGTTCTGATCATGAAGGGATGCTGGATATTATCAAAAGCTTTTTCTGCATCAATTGAGAGAATCATATGGTCTTTGTTTTTTAATTTGTTTATGTGCTGAATTACATTTATAGATTTACGTATATTGAACCAGCCTTGAGACCCTGGGATAAAACCAACTTGGTCATGATGTATAATTTGTTTGATGTGTTGTTGGATTCTGTTTGTTAGGATCTTGTTGAATATTTTTGCATCTATATTCATTAGTGATATTGGTCTATAATTTTCTTTTCTTGTTGGGTCTTCTCCTGGTTTGGGGATCAGGGTGATGTTTGCTTCATAGAACGTGTTGGGTAGTCTTCCTTCTTTTTCTACATTTTGGAACAGGTTGAGTAATATAGGTACTAATTCCTCTTTAAAGGTTTGGTAGAATTCTGACATGAAACCATCTGGTCCCGGGCTTTTCTTTTTAGGGAGGTTTTGTATAGTTGATGCTATTTCTGAACTTGATATGGGTCTGTTCAACATTTCCACTTGATTTTGGTTAAGTCTTGGAAGGTGGCGTGCTTCCAAGTATTGGTCTATTTCCTTCAGATTTTCATATTTCTGAGAATAAAGTTTCTTGTAATATTCATTAAGGATTTTTTGGATTTCTGATGAGTCTGTGGTTATTTCGTCTTTGTTGTTTCTGATTGATGATATTAGAGATTTTACTCTTTTTTTCCTGACTAGGTTGGCCAGAGGTTTATCTATTTTATTGACCTTTTCAAAAAACCAGCTTTTTGATTTATTGATCTGTTGTATTATTCTTTTGTTTTCAATTTCATTTAATTCTGCTCTAATTTTGGTTATTTCTTTTCTTCTACTGGGTTTGGGGTTGGAATGTTCTTCCTTTTCCAGTTGCGTGAGATGTCCCATTAAGTTGTTAACTTCCTCTCTTTCCGTTCTCTTGAGGAAGGCTTGCAGTGCTATAAATTTCCCTCTTAGAACTGCCTTTGCAGTGTCCCAGAGGTTCTGATAGTTTGTGTCTTCATTGTCATTTTGTTCCAAAAAATTGGTGATTTCTTTCTTAATCTCATCTCTGACCCAGCTATCATTCAGCATAAGGTTATTTAACTTCCATGTTTTTGTATGGGTATGCAGATTCCTGTTGTTACTCAATTCAAGTTTTATTCCATGATGGTCCGAGAAGATGCATGGAATAATTTCTATTCCTTTAAATTTACTGAGGTTAGACTTGTGACCTAAAATGTGATCAATTTTGGAGTAAGTTCCGTGGGCTGATGAGAAGTATGTGTATTCAGTTTTGTTGGGATGAAATGTTCTGTAGATGTCTGCTAAATCTAAATATTGGATGGTTAGGTTTAAATCTAAGATTTCTTTGCTCAGCTTCTTTCTGGAGGATCGATCCAACACTGCCAAGGGAGTGTTGAAATCTCCAACGATTATGGAGCTGGAGGAAATCAAGTTACTCATGTCTGTTAGAGTTTCTCTTATAAATTGAGGTGCATTCTGGTTGGGTGCATAGATATTAATAATTGAGATCTCGTCATATTGAGTATTACCCTTAACAAATATGAAGTGACCATTCTTGTCCTTCCTTACTTTTGATGGTTTAAAGCCTACTGTATCTGCAAATAAAATTGCAACACCTGCTTTTTTCTGATTACCATTTGCCTGAAATATGGATGACCATCCTTTCACCCTGAGTCTGTATTTGTCTTTTAAGTTGAGATGTGACTCTTGTATGCAACAAATATCTGGCTTGAGTTTTTGTATCCAGTCAGCTAACCTATGCCTCTTTAGAGGACAGTTTAAGCCATTCACATTGATGGAGAGTATTGATAAGTCTGGTGGAATTTTGGGTATCGAGTTTTTCAAAGGTCCAGTGGACATTTTTAATCCTTTTGCCAGTGTGGAAGTTGGAGTTTGATCCGAAGATTCTGAGTGAGTTTACTTTTGTGGTATAGGATTGGGTTGGTCATTGTGGAGGATAGGTCTGAGAACATCCTGAAGAGCTGGTTTACTTATGGCAAATTTTTTCAACATATGAATGTCATTGAAGTATTTAATTTCTCCATCATAGATGAAACTCAGTTTAGCTGGATACAAGATCCTGGGTTGAAAGTTTTTTTGCTTTAGGAGATTAAAAGTTGATGACCAGCCTCTTCTTGCTTGAAAAATTTCAGCAGAGAGATCTGCAGTTATTCTAATATTCTTACCTTTGTACGTTATAGTTTTCTTTCGCCGGGCTGCTTTGAGAATCTTCTCTTTCATGTTAACTTTAGTGAAGCTAATTATGATATGTCTGGGAGATGGCTTATTGGGGTTGAATCGTGCTGGGGTTCTGAAGCTGTCTGCTATCTGAATTTCAGATTCTCTAGGCATGTCTGGAAAATTTTCTTTCATAATTTCATGTAGAAGGGCCTCTGTGTCCTTGGCAGCTACTTCATCAGTCTCCAAAATTCCTATAACCCTTATGTTGTTTTTTTTCGAATTATCTGAGAGCTCTCTGAGTGAGTGATCCGTTTTTGCTCTCCATTTCTCTTCCTCTTTGAGAGATTGGGAGCGTTCGAAGACTTTATCTTCAATGTCAGAAATCCTTTCTTCTGCTTGCTCCATTCTGTTACTGAGGGATTCTACTGTATTTTTCATATCTTTGAGGGCTGTAAGTTCTTGTTTCAGTGTGTCTAAGTCTTTGGTGGTTTTGTCTTTAAATTCGTTAAATTCTTGAGACAATTTTTGAATTTCTCCTCGAATTCCTAATTCCATTTTATTAATCTTGTCTGCAAACCAAATTCTGAATTCGACTTCTGACATCTCAGCCAGTTGTTTATGAATGGGATCTTCAATCACATCTGCCGTATCTTTTCTTGGGGGGGTTGATCTATTCTGGTTATTCATGTTACCAGAGTTTTTCCGCTGATTCCGCCCCATGGTTTACTCCCTTTGGTTTTTCCCCTGGGGTTTTATCGAGGGCCCGTACAGTGTTGTGGCCTGAGAAACTGGGGCCCTGTCTGGTGTGGTGGAGCAAAGTGGTTCTGTCTTGCTTTCAGCTGGTTTCTGTTCGATCCTATTGCAACTTCTACTCTGGCTTGAAGTCTCAGCTGTGTGGAAAAATCAGCAATTAAGTCACCCCGCCTGCCCACCTCTGGCCCCAGTTGGAAAAGGAGAATCAAACCTTCCTACAATCGCACACCCAGGGCACCGCCTGAAAAGTCCTCAGTCTATTAGCCCAGTTCAAAAGGTCCGAATCAACTGTCTCAATCGGCACTTGTCTCGGGTGGAAGGGTTCAAGAGGTCTCTGGGAACTGGATCACAGGGGCCTGGTGACTCCTCTGACACGGCTCACCCCAGTGCAGCGTGGAGTCAGGAGGAGCCACCCAGCAAACAGAGCAGTCTGGGAAGGTTGACGTCTCCTTCCCCACTTTGCCCCTCCGTCGGACCCAGTCACTGGTATCTCTGCAGATGGCTAACCCAGTTGCCTGCAGTGAACAGACACTCCAGGGATTTGCACCTGCCTGAATCGCAAGGAAGTCTGCCAGGCCCCCGCAGACTGCCGCTATCTAGCAGGAGGAGATGGGGCCTGACATCTTTGAGTATTTGATGCAGGTGATGGGAAGGAGGTGGTCACTCAGGCTTAGCCCCGTCCCTGATGCATGCTGCTAACAGAACAGAACAGAACAGACAACTTTGTGAGGTTCTGTCTCTGTTCTTGTCGTCGCCTACAGGAGACGGGCTGTTTTGAGTTCAAACGTCTTTGCTGCTGGAGAATTGCGTCTGAACACCTCTCTGGGTCGGCCCCGCCCTGGAGGCTTCCGGGTTTGTGAGCCGTGTCACCAGTGGCCTCCTCTGGTTGCCCAGGGAGACAGGGGGTGTGGCCTCAGAATATCCAGAAGTGAGCGTTCTGCCGTTAAAGAAAAAACGGCTGTTGATCTACCTCCAGGGAACTGCTGCTCTGGTGTGGGCACTCAGGCGACCCTTTTCTCCTCTGTCCCACGCCCCAGAGTCAGCACTGAGCGGCCGCAGTTTGTGCTGGGTCCACACCCCTTAAGAGATCCCCCAAGAATCAGAACTCTTGGGGGATGGGCCCCCAGACCCCGATTGGGAGTGGGGTGGGGGGGAAGCTAGAGTTTCATTCAGTTTCACGCAATACTACGGTCCGGGGAGGGCTCCTGCACTGCACCGCAGGGAAGTGCCGCCAAGGCTTGATTTCCCCTCAGCAGAGTGCCCTCTCCTCGCTCACGTATCCCAGAGTCAGCGCTGACCTGACGCAGCTCAGGCACTGTGCTCTCCCCTCGAGAAATCACCCAAGGAGCCAAACTCCTGGGGGATAGGCCCTCAGACCCCGAGTGAGAGTAGGGGTTCTCAGCTCTCAGCGGGGAGGCCAGAGTCTGATTCAGTCTTGGGCCCGTATGCCCCGGGGAGGGTTGCTGCACTGCACCGCAGGGAAGTGCCGCGAGGCGTGACTCCCCCTCAGCCCGGTGCCCTCTCCTCACTCGGCGCGCCTCAGAGTCAATGCTGACCAGTCGCACTCAAGGGGACTGTCCACTCCCCTTGAGAAATCACCCAAGGATCCGAAGTCCTGGGGGACAGGCCTCCAGACCTCAGTGGGCGGGAGGGGAGCGCCGGGGATTCAGGGTTGCCGGCAGAGGATTCCCAAAGTTTTATTCAGCCCTATGTCTGGCAGGAGAACGCCACGGCACCCCAGTAGGGGAGGTAGGTCCAGTTTTTAGAAGGTCTCTCCCGTGGAGAGACCGTGGAAATTAAAGGGCTCTAATTTCTGCCCGCTTGTTCAATTTCTGCCCGCTTGTTCAATTATGGGGCTCTAGAGCCGGTCTCATGGGGGAGGGGGACTCCCGTCCGCTTGGTGGTGGATTTTGTACCTTTTGTTTGCGTCCTTGTGATCACAACTTGCCTCAGCGGTGTTGATGTGCGTTCTTCAGCCTTCTCTCTTGGTGAGGCTCAAGTCCACCAGGATACTTACTAAATTCCTGTCCCTTAACTCTCCTTCTGGACGGGAGCCTTTGTTGAAAGCTGGCTTCAGTCCGCCATCTTGTCTCCCCCTTGCAAGAGTTTTTCCAACATTTTCTTTTAGAATTCTTACGGCTTCATGTCTGATATTTAAGTGTGTAGTCCATTGTGAATTAATTTTAGTGAGAGATATACTCTTTCAATATTCTACATGTAGCTATCCAATTTTTACAGCAACTTTTATTGAGCAGGGAATCTTTTCCCCAGTGCGTATTGCTGTCTACTTTGTCAAAGATCAGATGACAGTATGTGGATAGTTTTAAATCTGGGTTCTCTGTTCTGTTCCATTGGTCTAGAGTTCTACTTTTTGTACCTGTAGCATACTCTGTTGATTATGATAATCTTGTAGTATAGTTTAAAGTCTGGCATAGGGATGACTCCAAATTTGTTTCTTTTGCTTATGGTTGCTTTGGCTATTTCAGCTCTTTTTCTGGTTCCAGATGAAGCATAGATTATTTTTTTCTCGATCTGCAAAAAAAGGAGAGGGTGGTTTTTTTTTTAATGGGGATTTACATTGAATCTGTAAATCACTTTGGGTAATACGGACATTTTAACCATGTTCATGCTGCCAATCCATGAGCACAATATGCTTTTCCAGTTGTTTACATCATCTGCAGTTTCCTTCCTTCATGATTTATAGTTCTTTTTGTAGAGATCTTTCACCTCCTTGGTTAAATAAATTCCTGAGTATTTTATTTTCTTTGTAGGTATTATGAAAGTTGTTTAGTTGTTGATTTGATTCTCAGCTCAACTCTTGTTGAGGTGTACAAATCTTACCAATTTGTATACATTGATTTTGTAACCTGAGACTGCTGAATATTTTTTTTTAATCAATTCCAGAATTCTCTTGGAGGAATCTTTGGATTTTTCAAGATATAAAATCATATCATGTCACTAATCATCACACAAATGCAAATCAAAAACACAATGAAATATATAGCTTAGGTCCAATGAAGATATTTTTTATCAAAAAGTCCCAAACAATCAATGCTCACATGAATGTGGAAAGAAAAGAATTAATCAAAGTATACACTGTTGGTGGGACAGTAAACTAATATAATCTTTATGGGAAGTGATCTGGAGTTACCTTGAAGAACTAAAATTTAACCTACCATTTGATCCAGCAGTCCCACTACTAGGTATTTACCCTAAGAGGAAAAAAAGCCATTTTATCAAGAAGACACCTGCACTCAAATGTTTATTGCAGCAAAATTCACAATTGCAAAGATGTGGAATCAACCCTAGTGCCCATAAACTCATAAGTGGATTAATAAAATGTGGTATATGTATACCATGGAGAACTATTCAGCTATAAAAAATCAATTAATACATTTTGCAAACTAGATTTAAATAGAGACCATTATCCTAAGTGAAGTACACAATAATGAAAAAATAAACACTACATGCCTTCAATAATAAATTGGAACTAACCCATAAGAACTTGTGTACATAGATGGAAGTAAAACTCAGTGACAATCAAACAGGTGGGAGAAGGGGGGGGATGAGTGAAGTCATATCTAATGGGTGCAATATACTCTATCTGAGCGATAAAAATGCTTATAACTTTGACTCAAGCAGCATAAGAGCCATCCATGTAACCAAAACATGTGTACTCTGTAATATTCTGAAATAAAAGAATGCAATAGTTGCAATTTAATACAAATATAGAGATGAAGGGTGACACCAGACACAGGGGATGATACAGGACTAGGGAGAGATTGATCAAAGAGTACAAGGTTATAGTTACATAGCAAACATAAATTCTGATGTTCTATTATACACCAGGCGACCATAGCAAGCAACAATGCTATATATGTTTCAAGAGAGCTAGAAGATAAGATTTTGAATGTTGTCATACAAAGAAATGATAAATGTTTAAAGTGATGTATATTTTAATTACCCTGATTTCTCTAATTTGATCATTATATAATCAAGTAAAAAAAAGTAAAAAAAAAAGAATGTTTAAAAACTATAAAGTGAAGTAAATAATCTTAAAGACTTCTTCCTTATAATTTTATTCCTTTTTTACATTTCAAACCATTTTATAACGCCAATCTTATTTTATCCTCATAAAAATCTTGTGGGTTTCTACATGTTATTTCTAATTTGGCATCATAGGAAATCAAGGTTGACCGAGGCCAAGTGATTGACTAATTCACATATAAAGTAGTAATTAGCAGTATATTTAGAGAAAACAGTTTCACTTCAGTTCCATATTCTTTACATAGTAAAGAGTAGGTAACAAATAAGCAGGTGGTTTGTTAAGTCACCCCCCCCCTTTAATTGTGCCAGTTTCATGGTTTTGTCTTTTATTCATGCTTAAAATTTTTAATTCTTCTTTCTTCCCTTTGTTACAGTATTACAAAAGTACAAACAATTCAGAAGCCCTCTCCTGCTTTAGTGTCAAAGATGAGGACACAATTTTCAGTTTAATGGGCTGGATTAGACTTGGTGCTAAATGCCGAGAGAATATTGGGGTCCAGATTTTTGAAAATTAGCATCCATGGAATAAATGAAAATAGGACAAATTTTGGTAATAAAAAATACCTTTTGAAAGCTATGAGGCAGGTCAGGGCAAAATATATTCAATTCTTGAAACAAATCATCCAGGTTTTAGGATGAGGATTGCTGAAGCAGAGGCTAAAACCTGAACATTTTGTAAACCAAAATGTTGGTATCTAGAAAGATTCCTGGTGTAGCTGATTTCCAGTGATTTTCAAATTAGATCAATGAGTGTGAATCCTAGTTCTACTAGTCACCAGCTGTGTATTTTTTCTCTTAGAACATTGAGGTTCAAATTTTTAACTAGTAAAATGAGGAAGACTTGTAAAATTTTAATAAAATAATGCATGTGGGTGCTTACTAACTATGTCTGCTGGGTTTTCTCATCTTGCTCCCTGTCCTGTATATCCGTCCTTTTGCTCTTCAGCTTGCATTCAAACAATGGAAGTCATCAAATGAAGAAAGGATATTGGGAGAAGAATTAGTGCAGGTATTTCTTTCGTGAGTTCTCCTCCTACTGGGTGGCAGAGATTACCTTTCTGTACAAAAGGAGACCCCATAAGGTGCCCTCTCCCACCCCACAATTTCAAATTTTGCTGGGGTGCCATGAACCTTCCCTCCCCAGACCACGACAGAACAAGGGTGGTGGCGGCTTTCAAGCTGGAGTTATTTACTTGTTGATTGCTCACATTTCTGTAAATAGTCTGTATATTAAACTCCCTTCAAGTGTCCTTTTTTTGATGTGCCATCTGTTCCCTAACGAGGATACTGATCAAATTGTTATTAACATGATCAGTATCATAATTTTTAAAGGGAGGTCTCTTAAATGTCCTTCCACTGTGGTATGGAGGAGGTTCATACTAACTGCCTTGAGATTCTTAGAGTTATCAGATTACAACTTGGATGGATTTGGAGACACTGTCTAAGGTAAGTATCACAAGAACCAAAAACAAGCATCACACGTGTGCAATACTAAACTGAAACTTGTGAATTAACAACGATGTTCTTGCATGAAAGAAAAACTGAAATTCAAGAAGGGTGGAGAACGGGGCCAGTGTGTTCCTACAAAGCTGGAGCGAGCAATGTCCGTGGCACACTTCCTGGGTGAAGGACACAATTGCAACTTGGACTTTACCTTACAAATGTAAACAACATAACTTAATTGTGTGTAATACTCATATTAATCTGAAATTTAAAAGAAAAAGAATAAATAAATAAAACAGTCAATCCTGTGAGGCTTATGGATAGCTATTTAAAGTACCAGACATCAAAATGGAACTCAAAAGTTCTCATATCTGCTGGAAAATGTACAAATTTACTAAGTATTTACATCTCTTTGACTTCTGTAAATAACTGTTAATGTAAAAATAAGACCAAAACAACTGTGTTTTGTATTTATGAGAATCAAGAAATCCTGAGGGTGCCTAGAATGTGGGCTGCTGACACAGAGAGACTTTTGTGTGGAGACCTCTGTGAGCCAGTTGTGAGCCTGTGCATTGTGACCTCCCCAGAGCCTGTTCTTGTGGGAGATTCACCACCAGCTCCATGCCAGCCTGCATGAGCAGCAGAAGATGAAGTCTATTCAACTGCATGGTGAAAAAGGAAAACACAGAGAGTCAGCTGCGTAGTGTTGAATTGAATATTTGCAAAAGATAGGAAATAGAAGGGGACCAAAATATATTTTTAATTTAGAATACTGCAAACCATGCCAGTTAAATAATCAGTCTGATTTTTTTTAAGTTACACACCAATATTTTTCAGTGATTTTCTCTGAAGCACTTTAATATATTTCAGAGAAAATCAACTAATGTACTTTTCCAAAGGCAGAGCAAAATAAATTAGGATGAGAGATTCTCCTCCTAGTCAATGTCCAGAAGATGAGTATTCATTTTCCTGGTGTTTCCTATCAGTGAGATTTCCAATAACCCATAGTTTCAGGCAATTCTCTTCTTCTAACTCAATTGGTTGACTCAGGCTTTGGGATTGATTGTTACAGGTTTAATATAGCTACAGCTAATGGCTTGTAGATTGTTTTATAATCAAGCCTTGCTTAAAATCTTTATTAAAGTTTGCCCCAGGAATCAGAATGTCAAAGAACCTGGGACAAGTCAGGTAGAGTAACACATCTTAACAAAATAGCAGAGTTTATTTTTAACCTATTAAGATTAATAAAAATAAAAAATAAAATAAGCCAACTGTTTTAAGAGATAAAGAAGATTTTTGGAGGCTTGTAGAATAAAATTTGGTTCACAGTCTAAAGTGGGAGATAGAAAGTCCTGAAGGTATGTTGCTGCCTTTTGCCTGTGATGTTGGCCTGGGCATTGCCATCAATGCACCCAGACTATAAGATAGCAGTCCAATAACTTTGAACTTGTACTTGGACATTTTCAGATCATCTAAATGCTGCTTTTTCAAGAATGAGTACTTTATGAATTTAAATGCTAAGGATGAAGATAATAAATTGAATCCAATTTTCTAGGACTTACTTAAAAATGAGTCAGAATTTGTTGTCCTTGATGGTATTTTAAAATAATTCTTCTTATGTTGTGTCAATAATTTGTTTCATATAAATTTCACTCATGGAATTAATTTCAAGATGCCTGAGAATTTACTTCTTTTGTCAAGACTTAAGCTTAATAAACATTAAGAAGTAAAAGCAATTATCTAAGTGAAACCTCTGTAATAAAAATGAACAGATGACCAAAATTTATTCTCTAGGAATAAGTTGGCTAAGCAAGAAGAATTAGGTAAGAATGAGAGATATAATTTTGAAAAAGATTCTATTAATAGAGCCTAATTTGGTTATGGTTGAAATTGAGAATATCCTACTATGGCTTAATTAATTAATATAAGACCTTAAGTCTTAATTAATATAAGACGAATTAAAACTTGCTCTTTCTTACCTATAGAATAGTGACACAAATTTGCATCTACTTTGAAAGAATCTGAAACAGACAACAAAGGTTTGATTCAGTAGGTTTTTTAAATATATATTACATAACTAAATATCCTTAAATATAATTATTTAAGCATACAATATATCCAAGCACATTTCATTGGATTTTGATATATCTGAGCATATTAAAAAACTGACATTTGAATTTAATTAAAATCTTTTTTTTTTAATTTATTTATATATTTTTTTATTGTTGGGGATTCATTGAGGGTACAATAAGCCAGGTTACACTGATTGCAATTGTTAGGTAAAGTCACTCTTGCAATCATGTCTTGCCCCCATAAAGTGTAACACACACCAAGGCCCCACCCCCCGCCTTCTGTCCCTCTTTCTGCTTCCCCCCCCATAACCTTAATTGTCATTAATTGTCCTCATATCAAAATTGAGTACATAGGATTCATGCTTCTCCATTCTTGTGATGCTTTACTAAAAATAATGTCTTCCACTTCCATCCAGGTTAATACGAAGGATGTAAAGTCTCCATTATTTTTTAATGGCTGAATAGTTTTCCATGGTATACATATACCACAGCTTGTTAATCCATTCCTGGGTTGGTGGGCATTTAGGCTGTTTCCACATTTTGGCGATTGTAAATTGAGCTGCAATAAACAGTCTAGTACAAGTGTCCTTATGATAAAAGGAATTTTTTCCTTCTGGGTAGATGCCCAGTAATGGGATTGCAGGATCAAATGGGAGGTCCAGCTTGAGTGCTTTGAGGTTTCTCCATACTTCCTTCCAGAAAGGTTGTACTAGTTTGCAGTCCCACCAGCAGTGTAAAAGTGTTCCCTTCTCTCCACATCCATGCCAGCATCTGCAGTTTTGAGATTTTGTGATGTGGGCCATTCTCACTGGGGTTAGATGATATCTCAGTGTTGTTTTGTTTTGCATTTCTGTAATATATAGAGATGATGAACATTTTTTCATGTGTTTGTTAGCCATTCGTCTGTCATCTTTAGAGAAAGTTCTATTCATGTCTCTTGCCCATTGATATATGGGATTGTTGGCTTTTTTCATGTGGATTAATTTGAGTTCTCTGTAGATCCTAGTTATCAAGCTTTTGTCTGATTGAAAATATGCAAATATCCTTTCCCATTGTGTAGGTTGTCTCTTTGCTTTGGTTATTGTCTCCTTAGCTGTACAGAAGCTTTTCAGTTTAATGAAGTCCCATTTGTTAATTTTTGTTGTTGTTGCAATTGCCATGGCAGTCTTCTTCATGAAGTCTTTCCCCAGGCCAGTATCTTCCAGTGTTTTTCCTATGCTTTCTTGGAGAATTTTTATTGTTTCATGCCTTAAATTTAAGTCCTTTATCCATCTTGAATCAATTTTTGTGAGTGGGGAAAGGTGGGGGTCTAGTTTCAGTCTTTTACATGTAGACATCCAGTTCTCCCAACACCATTTATTGAATAGGGAGTCTTTCCCCCAAGGTATGTTCTTGTTTGGTTTATCGAAGATTAGGTGGTTGTAAGATGTTAGTTTCATATCTTGGTTTTCAATTCGATTCCAAGTGTCTATGTCTCTGTTTTTGTGCCAGTACCATGCTGTCTTGACCACTATGGCTTTGTAGTACAGACTAAAATCTGGTATGCTGATGCCCCCAGCTTTATTTTTATTACTAAGAATTGCCTTAGCTATACGGTTTTTTTTCCGGTTCCATACAAAACGCAGAATCATTTTTTCCAAATCTTGAAAGTACGATGTTGGTATTTTGATAGGAATGGCATTGAATAGGTAGATTGCTTTGGGAAGTATAGACATTTTAACAATGTTGATTCTTCCCGTCCATGAGCATGGTAAGTTCTTCCATTTGTTAATATCCTCTGCTATTTCCTTTCTGAGGATTTCATAGTTTTCTTTATAGAGGTCCTTCACCTCCTTCGTTAGGTATATTCCTAGGTATTTCATTTTCTTTGAAACTATGGTGAAGGGAGTTGTGTCCTTAATTAGCTTCTCATCTTGACTGTTATTGCTGTATACATAGGCTACTGACTTGTGGAGATTGATATTATATTAATTAGCTTCTCATCTTGACTGTTATTGCTGTATACATAGGCTACTGACTTGTGGAGATTGATATTATATCCTGAAACATTACTGTATTTTTTGATGACTTCTAGGAGTCTTGTGGTTGAGTCTTTGGAGTTCTCTAAGTATGAGATCATGTCGTCAGCAAAGAGGGAGTGTTTAACCTCCTCTGCTCCCATTTGGATTCCCTTTATTTCCTTGTCTTGCCTAATTGTATTGGCTAGAACTTCCAGCACCATGTTGAATAGTAAAGGTGACAGAGGACAACCTTGTCTGGTTCCAGTTCTAAGAGGACAAGCTTTCAGTTTTATTCCATTAAGTAAAATATTAGCTGTTGGTTTGTCATAGATAGCTTCAATCAGTTTTAGAAATGTGCCACCTATGCCTATACTCTTCAGTGTTCTAATTAGAAAAAGATGCTGGATTTTATCAAATGCTTTTTCTGCATCTATTGAGAAGATCATGTGATTTTATTTTTGCCTCTGTTAATATGGTGGATAACGTTTATGGACCTGCGTATTTTAAACCAGGCTGCATCCCTGGGATGAAGCCTACTTGATCATGATGAATGACTTTTTTGATGATAAGCTGTAATCTATTGGCTAAGATTTTGTTGAGAATTTTTGCATCTATATTCATGAGTGAGATTGGTCTGAAATTCTCCTTTTTGTTTGGGTCTTTTCCTGGTTTTGGTATCAGGTTGATATTTGCTTCATAGGATGTGTTGGGGAAGATTCCTTCTTCCTCGATTTTTTGGAATAATTTCTGCAGTACAGGAATAAGCTCTTCCTTGAAGGTTTGATAGAATTCTGGAGTGAAGCCATCTGGACCAGGGCATTTTTTTGGTTGGAAGATTTTTTATTGTTTCTTTGATCTCAGTGCTTGAAATTGGTCTGTTCAGGAGCTCTATTTCTTCCTGGCTGAGTCTAGGGAGAGGGTGTGATTCCAAATATTGATCCAGTTCCTTCACATTGTCAAATTTCTGGGCATAGAGTTTCTGGTAGTATTCAGAGATGATCTCTTGTATCTCTGTGGGATCAGTTGTTATTTCCCCTTTATCATTTCTGATTGAGGTTTCTAGAGATTTTCCTTTTCTGTTCCTCATTAGTGTGGCCAATGGTTTATGTATTTTATTTATTTTTTCAAAAAAGCAACTCCTTCTTTCATTAATGTTCTGAATGATTCTTTTGTTTTCAATTTCATTGATCTCTGATTTGATTTTGGATATTTCTTTTCTTCTACTGAGTTTAGGCTTAGATTATTCTTCTTTTTCCAATTCCATAAGATCGCTTATGAACTTGTTGATGCGCTCTCTTTCTGTTTTTTGAATGTAGGCATCTAAAGCGATGAATTTTCCTCTCAAAACTGCTTTTGCAGTATCCCACAGGTTTTGGTAGCTTGTGTCTTCAGTGTTGTTATGCTCAAGGAAGTTAATGATTTCCTGTTTTATTTCTTCCTGCACCCATCTGTTATTCAACAGAAGATTGTTTAATTTCCATGCCTTTGGGTGGTGTCAAGCGTTTTTGTTAGAGTTGAGTTCCACCTTTAGTGCCTTGTGGTCTGGGAAGATGCAAGGTAAAATTTCAATTCTCTTGATTCTGTTGATATTTGTTTTGTGTCCCAGGATATGATCAATTTTGGAGAATGTTCCATGGGGTGATGAGAAGAATGTATATTCTTTATCTTTGGGATGGAGTGTTCTATATGCGTCTATCAAGCACAGTTGTTCTAGGGTCTCATTTAAATCTCTTATATCTTTGTTTAATTTCTGTTTAGAGGATCTGTCCAGCTCTGTAAGAGGAGTGTTAAAGTCCCCTGTTATTATGGTATTATCAGATATCATATTGCTCAGACTGAGTAAGGTCTGTTTCAAGAATCTGGGAACATTTAAATTGGGTGCATAAATATTTAGAATTGAAATGTCTTCTTGTTGTATTTTTCCCTTGACCAATATAAAGTGACCATCTTTGTCTTTTTTGACTTTAGTTGCTTTAAATCCACATGTATCTGAAAATGAGATTGCAACTCCTCTTTTCTTTGGAATGCCATTTGCCTGAAAAATTGTCTTCCAACCCTTGACTTGGAGCTTTAATTTGTCTTTTGAAGTCAGATGTGTTTCTTGCAAACAGCAAATGGATGGCTTGTGTTTTTTAATCCAGTCAGCCAATCTATGTCTCTTCAGTGGGGAATTCAAGCTATTAACATTTATTCAGATAATTGATAAGTGTGGTAGTATTCTATTCGTCTTATTTTCTGAGAGTCCATTGCTTAGTTTTATCTTTTGCATCAGTGTGCAGGTTTGGTTCTGTCCTTTAATTTCTGAGTTCTTACTTTGCTGCTGATCCATTGTGGTGGTCAGTGTGCAGAACAGGTTGAAGTATTTCCTGTAGAGCTGGTCTTGTTGTGGTGAATTTCTTCAATGTTTATATATCCGTAAATGATTTGATTTCTCCATCAATTTTGAAGCTTAGCTTAGCAGGGTACAGAATTCTGGGCTGGAAATTGTTCTGTTTAAGTAGATTAAAGGTAGATGACCATTGTCTTCTTGCTTGGAAAGTTTCATTAGAGAAGTCTGCGGTCACTCTGATGGATTTGCCCCTGTAGGTCAACTGGCGCTTACTCCTGGCAGCTTGCAGAATCTTTTCTTTTGTCTTGACTTTGCACAGGTTCATCACAATGTGTCTTGGAGAAGCTCGGTTACATTTGAGGTGACCTGGGATCCGATATCCCTCTGAAAGCAGTGTGTCAGTGTCTTTGGTGATATTTGGGAAATTTTCCTTTATAATATTCTCTAGTGTGGCTTCCATTCCTCTGGGGCATTCTTCTTCCCCTTCTAGGATACCTATAATTCGTATGTTGGAACGTTTCATAAAGTCCCATAATTCTGACAGTGAACGTTTTGCTTTCTGTCTCTTCTTTTCTGTCTCTTTTACTATCTAAGTTATCTCAAGAACTTTCTCTTCTACCTCTGAAATTCTTTCTTCTGCATGGTCTAACCTGTTGCTGATACTTTCCATTGCATCTTTAAGTTCCCTAATTGACTGTTTCAGTTCCTTCAGCTCTGCTATATCCTTTTTATATTCTTTATATCGTTCATCTCTTATTTGATTCTGTTTTTGGATTTCCTTTTGGTTATTTTCCACTTTATTAGCAGTTTCCTTCATTGTTTCCATCATTTCTTTCATTGTTTTCAACATGTGTATTCTAAATTCCCTTTCTGTCATTCCTAACATTTCTTTATAGGTGGAATCCTCTGCAGTAGCTACCTCATGGTCCCTTGGCAGGGTTGTTCTGGACTGGTTCTTCATGTTGCCTGGAGTTTTCTGCTGATTCTTCCTCATGAGTGATTTCTTTTATCTGTTTCCTTGCCCTAATTTTCTTTTCACTTCCTCTTGCTCTTTAAGTTCCTGTGGACTAAGGGTTACAGGACCAGAAGTGTGAGAAGGTTGAAGATCAAGAAAGGGATGAAAGAAAGGATGACTGAGTGATAGGGGGAAAAAAAATAGAGAAAGGAGAGGAGGTGGGTAAAAGGAATATTGACAAAAAGAAGAGAGGCACAGAAAGAGGGAGACAGAGCAATATAGGTGTACAGTAGGGTACTTTTGACACAACCTTAAAAAAAACCCACCTTCTGGGGGTGTCCAGTTGGGTGGTTCCCTTGAGGTCAGCAGCTCTTTTCTAACCTGTTCAGACATAGTACTCCACCTCCAGCAAGTAGAGAGGAAAGACAAAAATGCTATAAATCAAACCAAAACAAGCAAACAGAAAACTTTATGGGATAAAATTGGGTGAAAAACCAAATAATAGTGGTAGAAACACTAGCAAAAATGAAGTTCTAGTTATTGAAAAAGGCAGCAATGGGAAATTATAATTAAACTAGAAAAATTGAGAAAGAAAAAGGATCTGTATGGAAAAGGTTGAAATTAAAAAACAAAACAACATCAACAACATCAAAATAAACAAAAAAAAAACAACCAAACCAAAAAAGAAAAAAATACAACCAAAAACAAAGCAGTATGTATATGTTATAGAATATTTTCTGGGCAACACGTGGTCTTCTGGGGTATGAGATGTTAATCACAGTTCTGATACGACTGGAGGCTGCTGATTTCTCAAAGCCTAGCAGGTAGACACCCTAAATCTCTCTTCAGCCCACTTAAAAGACACTTTTAACTTGTAAACTTCCTGAGCAGAAGCCTTCCCAGGAAAGTGCTTGTCACTGGAATCACTGCTGAAGTGGCTATCCACTTACCTAGTGTGCCAAACCGGTCTCAATCTGCCCCTGAGGGTTAGGGCTGCATGGCGGCTCAGACCCCACCCTTAGGCTACTTGGTCTCTGGGTTACCGGCTCCCACCCCATTCTAGCTCTGCGACCCTGAAGGCGTAGCTTGCCGGGGCAGATTGCTCACAATGGCTCCCTGTGACCCACAGCCAAACACTATTAGCTCCGTCTGGCTCAGTGGGTCAGACTGGGGCCCTAGACAATGGGCAAAGATCTCCGCACTCCCGCTCAGGCTCTCCCCAAGGCAGTTCAACTGAGTGCCAAGTCCAAAGACACCAAAACAGATCACAGGTAAGGCTTTTCTGGTTTGCAGTCTCATTGCTACTGAACTTACAGTTGCGGGCCGGTTTAGATGCATTGAACACACGCGACCAATTGCAGTTTTTCCACTGTTTTCGTCCTCCTCTTGGGGTCCAGAAGTCTCTCGCTGACTCCCTGTATCCTCACAGGGGTGATGATAGGCAGATCCCACCAGCCAGAGATGCCTGGAGTCCTATCTTCCCAGACTCACGGTTTCCAGATGCAAGGAAGCTGTTACTCGGCTGTCATCTTGCTCCGCCTCCTTAATTAAAATCTTAAACACATCAATAGTGACATTGAGAGGGGACTAAGATCAAAATGTTGAACTATATTGATACTAGTTTAACATTTTATCAAAATATTCTTCTCAATGTGTCCAGTGTTTTGTCTAGTGCATTAAAATCAAGTTTGCATAAATATCAAGAGATATAAGTATGAAAATTTCTTTACTTTGATAGGTTACCTACCTACTTTTTATATATTAAAACAAAGCAACAATGCAAAGCAAAAGAAAAAAAAACAGTTCAAACTAAACTCAAACTAAGTTTTTTATTAAAATCTAAGAATGTGCAAAACCACAGATGTTTTCATAATACTTATGTATGAATATGAAGCAGGGAGAAGAGGTAAAAGGATAAATTTTTCACCAGGATCATTTACCTCCACCAAGGGGTCGAGGAGGTGGTTGTGAAATAGTTTCAGTAATTTTAAACTAAGATGCAGATTAATTTCTGTCACTGTGAAAAAAATTTTTCATTATGTTATACCACATATAAAAGAAGAGACAATTCCGAGCACTGTAACAACTTTCATTTTGTTTCATGTACATTTTGTCTATTTAGTTGTATTTCTGCTTGCCTACTTGACTTTATTTCTTTTGATATGCACAAGCTTTTGCACCTCATAATATATACCTTTCTCGTCATATTTTAGTCATTCGTTATTTTGACTACAGTTCGTTGAAGATTTTGTTTGATTAGATGTGTTTGCTTTTTTTATAACATGGTGCCAGCAATTATTTGAAATCAGTGTGAAAATAAAAATTGTGGATGTAGGATGTTTTTGTTGTTATTGTTACTGATTTTTTTCTTTTTTTCCTGGTCACATATCGGTGACTTTTTTGAGGTGGCGAAATCAGGACAGGAGAGAAGAAAAATGTAGAAAAATATCATATGAGCAATAATACACTCTGATTAAATGTCTTTATAGCTCAAAATTCATTTTTTATGTGAACAATATAAAATCCCCATATTAATAAAGCTATTATTTAGGTTTTTCAAAATTGTCATATTGATATATTTACTTAGAAATAGGGTGAAAAGTTAGCAATAAGCTTTAAATAAATGTTTGAATTGCTCTTAGGAGTATTAGAAAGGAGTGGATTAAACAACATTAGATAAAAGCCCTTCCCTTATTTTCTCAATATTTATATTTCTTTTGGGGGGGGAGCTTTGAATTTCTGAGGACTAAGAGCTCTCTTTACCATGCTTTGCCATTTGAATTTTGACACATCGTAAGTTGCTTCTGAAGAGCATCAAAATAGATAAGCTTATCAAATGTCCACGTTTACATGTTTTTTAGCTAATGTCTTATGAAATATTTACAGTAATTATAGCTGGAATATCTGTAAATAGTCTTTCTTCAAATTGCTTTGTACTTTAAATAATATAAGCTAAATATTTAAATATTCATTCTACTTTATAGAAACTTTAAGAAAAACACAAAAAAATAATTAAAGAAATTTAGAAAAACAATTTTCTTTAGAATCCACTGTAGCTTCAGATCAAAAGTGCTGAGTAATTAGTTGCCTGAACTTACACTTAAGGCAGTGGTTCTCTCAACCTTCCTAACGCCATGGCCCTTTAATACAGTTCCTGTGGGTCACGACTTGCAAGTTGAGAACCACTGCTTTAAGGTAAGTGATAGAGAAAGCTTAAATATATCATATTTCCTGTAAAAATTATTATACAAATGATGGAAAATTATGGCTACTTTACTTTTCAGGGCCACAATTAAAGAAAAAAATAAATATATCAACATTTACATTGACAAATACACTTACCTTTAGTTGATTACAGTAAGTATGATTTTTTTCAGAAAGTATGGGCTCTACCTGGTTGAAATGATTCTGTATGCTAAAAGCAAGACAATTTCAATTTAAAGTCAAATATTTCTATCCAGCTTATTTTATATGCATATGAACTCTGGGTTGTTTATGTGCCTAATGAATATGTCATAATATTCAGGCACTGATTAATAATGAGAAGGAGTCTAGATAAGAATCATGCAAGCATGAATCTTTCTTTCTTTTCTTTTTTTTTTTTTTTTTAGTGGCCAGGGCCGGGTTTTAACCTGCCACCTTAGGAGTATGGGGCCGGCACCCTTCTCCTTGAGCCACCACAAGCATGAATCTTGAAAACGTATAGGCTATGAAAGGATGGCTTAAGTTTCATTAATATACTTCAGGTGATGAAGGAGAGACTGTTGTTTCATGATCTCCCACTCAGCTCTTCTGCATATAAGGATAACATAAAGAAGTAGGTATATAAGACCGGTCCCTTTAGAGAAACAAATGGCAGGGATATACCTATGATAACATATGTTCTTCATAGAAATGATGAAGTTATTATATTGTAGCATATTTGGCAATTTTGAATTAGAAGAATTAGTATAAATTTCATTTTGAAGTTAGAAGAATTAGTATTATTATTTCAATTTTTTTTTTATTGTTGGGGATTCATTGAGGGTACAATAAGCCAGGTTACATTGATTGCAATTGTTAGGCAAAGTCCCTCTTGCAATCATGTCTTGCCCCCATAAAGTGTGACACACACCAAGGCCCTACCCCCTTCCCTTCGTCCCTCTTTCTGCTTTTCCTCCCCCTGCATAACCTTAATTGTCATTAATTGTCCTCATATCAAAATTGAGTACATAGGATTCATGCTTCTCCATTCTTGTGATGCTTTACTAAGAATAATGTCTTCCACTTCCATCCAGGTTAATATGAAGGATGTAAAGTCTCCATTTTTTTTAATGGCTGAATAGTATTCCATGGTATACATATACCACAGTTTGTTAATCCATTCCTGGGTTGGTGGGCATTTAGGCTGTTTCCACATTTTGGCGATTGTAAATTGAGCTGCAATAAACAGTCTAGTACAAGTGTCCTTATGATAAAAGAATTTTTTTTCCTTCTGGGTAGATGCCCAGTAATGGGATTGCAGGATCAAATGGGAGGTCTAGCTTGAGTGCTTTGAGGTTTCTCCATACTTCCTTCCAGAAAGGTTGTACTAGTTTGCAGTCCCACCTAAGCATAGGAAAAACACTGGAAGATATTGGCCTGGGGAAAGACTTCATGAAGAAGACTGCCATGGCAATTGCAACAACAACAAAAATAAACAAATGGGACTTCATTAAACTGAAAAGCTTCTCTACAGCTAAGGAGACAATAACCAAAGCAAAGAGACAACCTACACAATGGGAAAGGATATTTGCATATTTTCAATCAGACAAAAGCTTGATAACTAGGATCTATAGAGAACTCAAATCAATCCACATGAAAAAAGCCAACAATCCCATATATCAATGGGCAAGAGACATGAATAGAACCTTCTCTAAAGATGACAGATGAATGGCTAACAAACACATGAAAAAATGTTCATCATCTCTATATATTAGAGAAATGCAAATCAAAACAACCCTGAGATATCATCTAACCCCAGTGAGAATGGCCCACATCACAAAATCTCAAAACTGCAGATGCTGGCATGGATGTGGAGAGAAGGGAACACTTTTACACTGCTGGTGGGACTGCAAACTATTATTTCAATTTTGAATTAGAAGCATTAGTATAAATTTCATATGTTGGAAATTGAGTTGAGTAAACTTGTGTGAGGAACTGGGATGATAAATTAAAGGATACCTGTGTGATTTATCACTCCTTCCCCGAGAGCACCTTTAGCAATAGTAAATGTAAATTAAGATGACACTACAAAATAGATTAATGGAAAGTAGTATGTGGAATTCCAGAGAGATTAACAATAAGAACAGGAGGCATTTAAAAATCATAGAAGAAACTCAAGTGCCTACGAGTCTTGGAAAGAATCAGTATTTTAGTTCCTTTCATCCAAGAATCTCAGTACAATTAGCTATATTTCAAACTGACTTTCACAAAGTGAAGTATCCATAATGCAATTTAAATCTTACAGATCAAAATAAAAATCAAAGTGTCCTAACTTTATTGAAAACCAGAAAACAGAAAGAAAGCTATTAATGAATCTCTCTTGGTAAATTCTTCACAAACTGGCACATACATGGGGAAGATGTGCAGAAAATACTACACTTCACTAACACAGGGTAATTTATTAGAAAATTCATTTATGTTTTGTTTTCTCTGCTGAGGAACAATCAAAATAAGAGTTCTCAGTGTTTTGTGCTTTGCATTTTTCCTTCTGTTCTGAGGAGATCTTTGCCTCAGGGGCTCTTCAGGGCTAAAACAAAAGGTATTTGAAAATAACCTCTCTTTTTGGCTTTTGTGAAACTACAAACCAGGGGTCACAAACTCATATACTGACAGAGCCAACCAGGTACCTAAATGAAAAGAGGAGACTGGATTTAATTTTTAACACATGAGCTCAACTTGGTTGCATAGTTCTCTATGTGAGAATAGTTATTGTTTTCATTAAAGAGTATACTTTCTTCCATTTTTCTTAAAATATTTAGAATTCTGGTTTCTTTTTTTCCCCCTTCCTTTTGATAGTGCCAAAGAAAAATTGCACTGGACAGATTTAAATAGCCAAGGAAACCTTTACTCATGATTAGTCCAAAGAGATCAGGACTGTGGCAGGTAGGGGAGAGAAACTGAGTTCAGCTTTGCTGTAATAGAAGGCAGAAGAGTGAGCTGATAGAAGATGCAAGAGACCTGGAGGAGGCAAGTCAGTCAGTGTGACTGGGCTGTCTGTATTTGTTAACTGAACTTAGTCTCCTATTCACCCAGAAAGAAAAGGCAGGAGATCAGGGGCCTATAAGCATGAAAAAGCTATTCTAAAGTTTAACCAAGGGGCAGCGCCTATGGCTCAAAGGAGTAGGGCACTGGCCCCATACGAGGTGGCAGGTTCAAACCCAGCCCCAGCCAAAATAAATAAATAAATAAATAAATAAACAAATAAATAAAGTTTCACCAAACTGGGAGGAAGTTATAGGCATCATAGTCAATAGTGATCATTGCTAGAGGGAAATATTTCTCTTGTACAAGGAAGACAGCAGTACAAACATAGTGAGTGGCAAGTGGTTTGATGTCTAGGAAGATATTACTGGCACTGATCAAGGACAGTGAAGCCTGCCAGGCCCTTCGGTAGGGGGAAATCAGTGCTCTTCCCCAAATGATCTCTGTAGCATTTCCAGTCTTTTTTGAATCAGTAGTCAGAATTTTGAGATCAACTCTGAAGTTAAGATTGTCTCTTCTATTTCAAAATGGTCCCCTTTTCTGTTACCCCCATTTTTTTCCCATGTGGCCTATGGGTGGAGAAAAACCTGTATTCTTAGTAGAGGAAAGAGCTTCAGAGTTGTCCATTGGAATTTTGCTTGTATTGATCTTATACACTGGGAATCAAAGTTGTAGGCAAGATTGTATTGTGAGAACCAATATATGTAGAGTTTAAGAGCATAGGCATTGGAATCAAATTGCCTGAGTTCATAGCTCAGTTTTGCCAATTATTATATATGTGAAATGCAAAAATTATTTAAACTTTCTAAGTCTTGTTTTGGTCATGTGTAAAACAAGGGTAAAAAGTAGTACCTACTCATAGAGTTTCAAGATGATTCAGTTATTTCATACAAGTGCCTGATAGATGGTAAGCTCTAGGGATATATCATCTATCACTGCTTTTCAGGATTGATGCCAGCTGAGGAGTGGTCAGTCCTTCGGTACAGACATCCCTAGAATTGTTGCTGTCGCCTCTAGCGAGGGATGTGTACACTCAGAGTGCCTTTTCCTGCCTCAATGCATTGCAATTGTGGTAAATATCTTCTTTTCTGTACTAGAAGTTCTTGAGGCACCTTCTCCTCACCATAGTTACCCTAAAAGGGATCTGTAGTTTTGATTAACCCACTTACAAGGAATTACTCAATAAATGAGTATGAGCAATAAGAATTTAGAAACTAATTACAAAGAGAATTTTATAAAATTATTTAAACTTCTGTCATTTCTACTTAACCAATACTTACTGAACATTTACAATATACACAGAAACTGGTTAAGGCTAGGATAGGAGGTGAGGACTCTCTGGAATTATAAAGGCATAATTTCTGCCATTTTTAAGCACTGGATTTTAATTCCAGAAGTCCAGATAAATATATTCATATGTACAACATGAGATACAAAACAGACACATTGTGGGTCTTAAAAGCATAAATAAATTCTGATAGCCATACAAAATAAGAGGGTATAATTTTCAACTGAGCAAATATCTCTAAAAAGAAGTTGAAGTATTTGAGTTTAAAACATCTTTAGGGTTTCAATGATCAGATTTTTTAAAAAGCAAACATAAACTAGAGGAAATATGGTGATATACAGAAAATGTGAGGATCTTTCCATTCTTTTAAGTCTTGACATGAAGCCTATTTTGGGGGTAGGTGTAGAGATAGATGTTGGATGGGTGATAGCAATGAACATCCGAAGACACCACCTGGTCTTTGTTCCCTAAGCAATGAAGAGCCTTCAATGGTACCTGTACATGTGAAGACCCAGATTTGTCTTTAGGAATAAATTCTCTGTTGACAGCAAGTTTGATAAAACTGAATGAAGAAAAGGTAGGAATATGTGCATGAAATGAAATCTCAGTTTCAAATTTCTTCATTCTGGGTTTATCTATTTATTATTGGAGAGGTTGGATGAAGTTGAGATCTTCTCTATAGTGATTTTTAGGCATTTGTTTAAATAAAAGGATACCTGGCAGTGCCTGTGGCTCAAAGGAGTAGGGCACCGGTCCCATATACCGGAGGTGCAGCTCTGGCCCCAAACTGCAAAATAAATAAATAAATAAAATAAAAAATAAAAGGATACCTAAAGAACCAACTCTGTGGCTTAAATATCAAGTTTCCTATGCTAAGTCCTATTCTTCTTCCTGTCTCCAAATTTTGACTGAAACAGTTTATCACAAAAATAGAAGAACTCTGAATTAATTCTGAATAAATCAAACAGAATTATGAAGGTGATACAAAGACTAAAATAAATTTATAAAAATTCTGTTATCCTGTAAAGAAATAATGGCAAAAACAAGGCCCAGAACTTATTGTCACAAAAGAGCCAAAACCAAACTGTTAATAAAGATACATAGGCTGTGTGCAGTCAGATAGAGACTTTAAATGTGAATTAAAAGAATAGACATTCATTTATCAACACTATTGCTTTGCTAGAAGGTCCTGGGGAGGGCCATTTTATTTAAAGTTCTTTTAGAGATTATGTGTTGATTCTCAAAAATCTTTGTTGTTATAGTAAAAGAGTTTACGCAAATATGAACTCAGCTCTGCAGCAGGAGCTCTTGGGGAATTCTCTTCTCTTTTGCTGTAGTGCAGAGGGTTGACCTGATTATACTCTTCAATTCTTGTCTGGGTTCATTTTGTTTGTTTGTTTGTTTGTTTTTCTTTGATGCTAACCATACTTCCTTTTCCCAGCACCCAGTGGTGAGATTTACGTATTCTCATAAAATTTATATTTTTGTTTTGTTTGCATGTATTTTAATGTATGTGGTTTGACAGTTAAGTTTGTGAACTTTCCACTATGTGCTTACTCATTAAGCACATAGTTCAAGCAACTCATTAAGGTTTCATAACCTTGGTATGTCAGTATTTCACAGCTATGTATGTGTTGACATGTGGCGGGTGTCTGGCTGAGTGGAGTTCATTATTGTTGTGTGTTTTTCTGTGCCATCATGAGAATGTCAGAGTTTAAATTAGAGCAATGAACAAACATTCATTAAGTTTCTTGTTAAACTTTGCAAGAGTAGAAATGAAATCAAGAACATGTTAGTTCGAGTTTATTTATTTATAGTTCGAGTTTATTTTTAAATAGTACTACAACAAGAATGATAGTGTAAAAAATGTTTTTTTGAGGGCAGCATCTGTGGCTCAAAGGAGTAGGGCACCAGCCCCATATGCTGCAGATTGTGGGTTCAAACCCAGCCCTGACCAGAAACTGCAATAATAATAATAATAATAATAAAATTAAAAAATAAATGAATAAATATATATTTTTTTTTAAGAGAAGAGAAAGTGTGACTGAGGAAGAGCGGTCAAGGCAGCCAGCAGCAAGCAGAACTGATGAAAACATTGCAAAAATTCATCAAATTGTTTGTCACAATCATTGGCTGACTGTGAGAAGCATAGCAGAAGCAGTAAACATTAATGGAAAAACAGTTATGAAAATTTTAACTGAAAGTCTTGGCATGAGAAAGATGTCTTCAAAAATGGTCTTAAAGGAGCTCACCAATGAACACTATCTGTAAGGGAATTTTTTACCTGGTACACAAATAACTATTGGGGCAACCTCCCTACTCATCTGATCTTCCCCCTAGTGACTTTTTTCTTTATGGAAGATAAAGGAAACATTGAAAGGAATACTTTTTGATGACATTCATGACCTCAAGGGTGATATGATGATAGCTCTGATGGTTATTCCAGAAAGAGTTCCAAAATTGCTTTGAAGATTGGCCTAGGTGCAATCTTGGTGAATAACTTCCCCAGGTGATGACTTCAAAACGATATTTGGCAGTGAGTTATGTGGCATTTTTTCCTAAGATAAGTTGGTGAACTTAATTGGAAGACCCCCATCATAATTTGAGTGTGTCATAGATCTCATTTTCCCCACTTTTCTCCCCCAAAACATTGTACTTTTTAATTATGTTCTTGTATTTCCGTGTAGATTTTTCTCTTGCTTTGAAGTTCTACATAAATTCCATTGTGTGCTTTGGTTATACTTTACTTGTCCATTCTGATGGTGATGGACACCTTGATTGCCTTTAATTCACTCTACTCATAATAATGCTGTGGTGAATATTCCTGTCTTTGTTCTATTAAAAGCAGTGGTTCTCAACCTTCCTAATGCCTCAGTAGCTCCCCACTGAAAACTAGAAATTATTAGTATTTTTACTTTGGATATACAGAAGTAGAAGAAATAGAGCCAATTCTCATTTATTTAGTGAAAATCCTTTGGCAGTAAAATTTTTAGTTCAAAAAGAACTTGACACTACAGAAATTTTGCTAAAATATTTTGAGTCATTGGTAAACCTATCTTTACACAAGGTATACCAGGTGACTATTTGCAGTCTTCTTTGGGCAAGAGTTCTAGGATTTTGATACTATATCTTTTGCTCCATGGTAGGTTGCAGGTGTCTTTTGTTTCAATAACCCCCTGGTGAGTTAATGACAGAGTAGGTGGAGCTGGCTACTCTGCCCCTTGGTATCCAGTGCTTTGGTTTCTTGGCTTGCCCTCACCACACGGGATGTTTTACGCAGAACGTAAATATATTTGAAGATAGGGTCTTTTATAGAGGCAATTAAGATGAAACCCTTGGGCCTGCCCCAATTTAATCTGACCAGTGTCTTTGTACAAGAGGAAATTAGGATACATAAATAGCACCAGCTATATCAGACACAGGAGCAGGCATGTGAGGACACAGCAAATAGACCACTCTCCACAAATCAATGAGAACTAACTCAGGAAGCCAAACGTGCTCGGACCTTCACCTTGGACTTCGGGCCTTCAGAACTACGCGAAAATGCATTTTGAGTTTCAAGTATTCACTTTCTAGCTTTAAAATAGCATCCAGTCTGCGTTACTATGTGTGACAACCATAACAAAATAATACCAATGGTTTAACGTGGAAGTGAACTTTATATTGAGCCTTCAGAAAATATTTCTGCCATTAAGTACTATCAGGATTAAACAACAATTACTCCACAGATATGGAGAGAAAGAAACACTTTACACTGCTGGTGGGATTGCAAACTAATACAAACTTTTTGGAAGGAAGTATGGAGAAACCTCAAAGAACTCAACCTAGACGTCCTGTTTGATCCTGCACTCCCCTTACTGGGCATCTATCCAGAAGGAAAAAAAGAAAATTATTATAAAGACACTTGTACTAGTCTGTTTATCGTAGCCCAATTTACAATTGCCAAAATGTGGAAACAACCTAAATGTTCTTTAACCCAGAAATGGATTAGTAAGCTGTGATATATGTATACCATGGAATATTATTCAGCCATAAAAAAATGGAGATTTTGCAGCATTGTACTGACCTGGATGGAGGTGGAACACATTATTCTTAGTGAAGGATCACAGGAATGGAGAAGTATGAATCCTATGTATTCAATTTTGATATGAAGACAATTAATGACACAGTGGGGCATGGGGAAGGGGAGACCAGACAAAGAAGGAGGGAGGGGGTGAGGGAAAGGAAAAGAAGAAAAAAAAAAGAAAATAGTGACTAATTCTCACATAAATTAGATTTAATTTTAACCAAAGTACATTACTTAAACATTAATTTTTAATTCAACTTGTTAATATGTTGTTTAGGATATTGCATCTTCATTTATAAGTGACATATGTTTGTAATTTCCCCTTCATAATAATATCTTTTCTCCAATTTTAATATCAGGTATACTCAGATCAAGTAGAATGATTTTGAAGTATTTCTTCTTTTTCTATTGTCTATAAGATTTGGCATGATCTGTTTTTTGAAATTATCTTTTACTTTTATTTATAAATATTAATTGCCTATTTTTTGAGACTTAAAAAAATAAGAAGTTAATTGATGACTCCATACTGAATCTCAGAGTCAAGGCATTCTATAATAGACATACTCTTATTTGACAATGAGAATGTTACTTTCTTTGCATTATTATTATTATTATTGCTTAATATTTTGATGCAGCAATTGTCTGATTTCTTTTCTGAATGTATTAATGTTTGTTCCTTCTTTATGAGGTTTTTGTTCTTATTTTAAAACATTGTTATTGTTATTAAATTTTAAGCCTTTTAAATTTTGTGAAGACAAAAAATGGAAACCTAATAAACACACGTATATGTAAAAATAAAAATTAAAAGAAATTACTCTAGATAAACAATGACAATCACATCCCCTATAAATACTTACAGCTACTGAATTATGATAAATGCTAAAATACCTTTATCAATCAGTGCTTAAGAGATAGAAGATTATCACGTCACTAACTTCCATGTTTTACTATTATTCATTATTTCCTTAGCTTTGTTGTTGTAAAAGCAATGTCATGCATATATAACGGGGCAGAAAAGCAGTGCATTTGTTTATGAATAAAAGATAGCTTAATATTAGCTTAATTTATTTTCAATAATAATTTTAAACAAGTGCTGGTTCACTTTAATAAATTATTTGTTTATTCTTAATCATAAACATAAGTTGTATAGAGATTCTTTTTTTTTGTTCCTTTGCTAGTCTATCTTCTATATATGTAAGTGGTTCTTTATTAGAATAACTGACTACTACTCTTATGCAAATAAAAGTGAGGTATATTCCTACTTATTATCCATGCTTTGACAGATGAAGTTAAGTTCAGAAATGATATTTTTTTTTCTTAAATAGAACTCTTTCAACCTATAGAAATCCTGTTGGTCTGAGATAGGTTTCTTAATGCATTCATTGCTTTGATGATAATCAGAGCAATACGTGCCTGCAACTGTCAATAAATGCACATGGAGAGAAAAAGCATTATGAAATCTCTCAGGAAAAAATTTATTGTTGAGAACTGGAGCTACTATCATCAGTCAACTGTCTCCTTTCATTTCACCTAGGTAGATTGCTTTTAATTTTTTTTCAGCTTACCAAGGATCACATTGCAGAAGCTAAAGAGTGGTAAGGACTCCCTCAGTGATTTATAGAATGCACAAGCCTCCTGGCCTTAACTGGACTAAAGTTTACCTGAGTAATTCTGATATACTTCAATGATGACAACTTTTTAAAAGTGGTGATAAAACACCAACTCTGTTCAACATTAAACCAGCCAGGCATAGAGGACAGCCACCTACTCTCATCCTCATTCCTGTTGATAAGATTATATATCACTAGGACAACAGCACGTCTGATTCAAGATATGAAATGCCTCTTTGTTCTCTCACATGTAGTGAGGAAAAAATCATTCTGAAGTTTTCGAGATCTCTAGAACTAATCATGACAAATTGATTCTTACCAGGTGACAACATTTTACTCAGCCCTATCAGAATATGTGCACTATAAACTGATTTGAAAAGCATTCAGATGCTTTTTGCCTTTAGAATCTTATAATCTTTTCTTCATCTTCACAGAACAGGATGAAGTGCTGCAAGAAAAGCAATTATGAAACAGCATACGTAGTAGTCTCCCTCTCCCTCTTTCTATCTCAGATTTCTCTGTTTATCATTCTCTAGTTCCCCTCCAGGCGTCCCTGTCATTCCTGCTTTTCCTCTTGCTAGTGTGAGGAGTATACCACCAATGTTGCATTGACTGGGGTTCAAATCCTGATTTTGACACTTAATATCTAAGAAACTGTTGGCAAGGTATTTAACTTTCCTGAATTTTAATACCCCGCTTCCCCAAAAATAAGACATCCTCCAAAAATAAGACCTACTTTCAGGAAAGATAAGACGTCCCCTGAAAATAAGACCTAGCGCATCTTTGGGAGCACACCTTAAAATAAAACACTGTCTTATTTTCGGGGAAACAGGGTATCTTCCTTTGTAAAATGACATTAGTAATGCTCACCTCATAGTGTTGTTATAAGATTTAATTAACATTATCTATTAAAATACCCAGATCCTTAGCATAGTATCTGGCAAACATTTCTCTCTTAATAAATATTAGTATGGTCAAACTACATTACTATGTTGGGTTTTGAACATATCATTTTTGACTTCTATGGTGTATCCCAAAGGTTGCCCAGATAGTTGCTGTACACAGGAAAAATGAGACAATGTAACTAAATATAACTTTATTTACAGAATATTCATTACAACATTTTACAAAACATTTACAAAATATTCTTTCCATGTTTTCCATTGCTCTGTAATGAATAATTTGTAAATGGAGGGACATTTAGCTACAATGTCCCATTTTCCCTGTGTATGGTGATTGTATGGGCGACCATTGGGACACCCATAGTTTTCATTCAGCATGGAAGAAGATTGCCTGTCCCCACTTCATCCTAGTAACAGGTAAAAAGGTGGAGAAACTAAAAAGTCAGTAAGTCTTCTTAGATTCTTAAGAGAAGTGAAGCCGTAGTTCAAATCATTACCCCTAAAGTTGGAAAGACCAACAGACAAATTAAGATAATAACAAGTTATTTAACCAGAAACCTATGAGCTAAAACCTCCATGTGAACCAGTGCTGGGGTAGAGAAATGAGAAGTGTAACTGGAAAATATCTGGAGCTCAGAGTGGACAAATTTAAGAGTTAAAGGCTCCTGGGAGCTCAGTCACTGGGGACCCTCACAGTTTTGTCATTCTTACCTCCTGAAGCTCTACCAAGTTCTCAGAGAGAAGATTTGAGAAAAATTCTCTCCTATTTCTTGCAGGCGTGGGGGAAAAAAACTATTTAGAAATATGTAGGATCATTCTGTTCCCAGCAAGGCTTGCCTTCTAGGGAATCTAACCAGAGCTCACTGACTGGAGTCTAATTCTCCCAGGGGGAGGGAAATACCCAGCTGCAGCCCATTGCAGCCATCCCGTTCCACCTAAGTGGGGGTGGGTGAGGGGTGCACACTGAGAAGCAAGTGTGGAGTTTGCAGTCCAGAGGCAAAAGAGAACTTAAAGGGTAAGGCCTAATATAACCACAGTTTGCAGAATGCTTCCCTCACCTCACATCTTACCACCATAATACTAAATGCCTATTTACAGCAATTTCCTTTACCTAGGACATCATGTTCATCTACAAAGAAAAAACAGCACATACTAAAAGGCAGAAACAAAATCAAACAAAAACCAAAGCACAATTTGAAGACACACAGCAGACACTAGAACCAGACTCAAATATAGCAGGGATGTGGAAATTATCAGACGAGGATTTTAGAACA
Organism: Nycticebus coucang; assembly: GCF_027406575.1. NCBI lineage: Eukaryota > Metazoa > Chordata > Mammalia > Primates > Lorisidae > Nycticebus > Nycticebus coucang. The sequence continues at coordinate 56,879,967 of NC_069794.1, read as the reverse complement.
ACTATGTTTAGTATTCTAGTACATAGTATTTTAGATATTCTTGAACCCTTTTGTAACTGTCATTAATACTTTAAGGCAGGTGGAGCCGCATGATCCAAATACCTCCTTTACGTTTCACGTCACAATATTATTGCACTGGAAATTAGTTTCCAACACATGCTTTTTGGTGGAAAACATTAAACCATAGCAGCCCTATATTTAAGAAATCTATTAAATTACAAATTAATAACTTTCCAAATTAGAAATCACCAGACACAACTGGATTCACTGTTACAGGCTACTAAACACTTGAGAAAAAATTTACACCAATTCCTTACAACATCTTTTAGAGGATAGAAATGGAGAAAATACTTGAAAAATTATTCCATGAAGCCAAAATCATCCTAATGCCAAAATGCATCAAAGACATTGAAAGAATTCAAAAACAGGGACATGTATCACTCATGAACTTCAATGCAAAAGTCCTCAACAAAATATTAACAAATTGAATCAAACCATACATAAAAATAATTATACACAAAACCCAGGTGGGGATAATCCCAATTATCCAAGGCCTATTCAACATTGAAAAATCAATGTATTCATCCCATCAATACATTTAAGAAGAAAAATCACATGATCATATCAATAACGGCATGAAAAGCATTTCCCAAAATCCAATACCCAGTCCTAATAAAAGCTTTTGGTGAACTTTCCAGTAAATTAGGAATAGAGATGAACTTTATCAACTTGATAAAGAATATCCACAAAAGAAAATAGAATTTTATACTTAATGGTGAAAAGCTTGATGCTATCCCATTAAGGAATAGATCCTCCGTATTTCTCTGTGAGAAATCTTCTGAAATCTAAAAGAGTAAAATCCTGCCTTTTCTATTCTTTTTCTTCACCCTCATCCTTGGTGTTGGGTGTTTCAGATGGTGAATTAGTTCCATTTTCAGTACCTAGAACTGCGTTGTTGCACTGTTTTATACTTATCATTCTAATAAATAAATAAAAACAAATAACACAAACATTTCAGCTAATGTCACTGCACACAATACAAAATAGTTAGTGGTGGAAGGGTGGTGTTCATCACCCAAAGGACAGGCAGCACCTGTTCTTGTGGCTTGATGAAACATAGCTTTTTTAGGGGGTGGGGGATTAATAGACAATGAGGTCTTTTGAACCTAAGAAAGCAGAGAGATTTATCCCCTAAGAGTAATCATTGGTTCTCTCCAGAATTGAAACAAACATTTATTTAACTATTCTTGTATCAAAAACACTTGATCTTAGCCAAAAGGCTGAGAAGCAATATTCTTATATAAAATGAAGAAGATGAGGTATCAAAATCCTAAGAGAATATATAATGTCAATCAATGTCTTAAGCCAGTATTTGATGAGCATCTATTAACATCAGTGCTGGTCATTGTCATTGAGATGCTGGATAATGTAACTGGAGACAGAAATGACAAAGAGAAGGTATAGTGCCTGATGATCTATAATTAGTCTCTGTATTAATTTTGTGCTGCTATCACAGAATACCACAAATTGGGTAATTGTAAAGAACAGAAATTTATTTCTTCACAATTCTGGAGGCTAGTAAGTCCAAGATCAAGGTGCCAGCATCTTGTGGGGGCCATCTTGTTGTGTCCCTACCTGGCAGAAGGCAGAAGGGCAAGAGAGGGCTAAATTCTATGTCCTTACAGGGCAGAAGAGCGGAAGAGAGGAACCACTTGCACAAGGCCTTTTCATAGCAGCCTTAATCCATTCATGAGAGTGGAGTCCTCATGACCTAGACATTTATTAAGCCGCACCTTTGAACATTGTTTCATTAGGAATTAAGTTTCCAGCACATGAATTTTGGGAGATATATTCCAACCATACAAGATGCTAAATTCTGTGATGCTACCATTTCAGGGAAATGTTGGGAAAGGAATCAGTGTAGGTTGTATAAGGAAATGAGGAATTCTCCCAAGAAAGGAGGCAGAAGTTGTGCACAACTGCCATGTAATATGTGGCTAGGAGCATGTGATGGATGATACATAGGATCCATTACAGAGTTCTTAATATGGTGAACTCCAGTCAATTAGCATATGATCTTTTCCTTGGACATAGGTTCCAGTAGACTGAGAAAATCTATCCCCCTCAGAAAGAGCCATCTTAAGGGGTCAAAATATTAATTTTATCACTACCTATGTACCAAGGAATTTAAAATGTCACATCACATTTGAAAACTTACCTATGTGATTTCTATTTCAGATTCTTTCATTTTCTTTTTGGTATCTAAAATTTCAGCTTTTCTGGTCACAATCTCCTTGTTTGTTCCCAGTCACAGTCGACCACAGTTCCATCTGCTTCCTTGCCCTGCTTCACTGCCTTCTCAGTGACTGATAGATACACGTAAATAGGAACAGAATAATTAATTTATAAATAAGAAGCTTGCTGTTTATTATCAATAGTGTCATATATCATGAATTTATTTCTCACCTACAACTGTTCATTACTACGAGAACTAGTTTATTACTAGTAAATCAAAAGGATGCTCCTCTACCATGCATGTCTTCAAAAATCTGTATAGTATAAAGATTACCGTTATATAGTAAAGCCCATTCCCTTCTAGCCGTCTACATGCTACCTACAATGAGCTACCTACAATGCTTTTGAGGTATTGTATACCTGGAAATTGAGTTTTCCCCAACAAATCTCATGCATGTTATTTAGTGGTATTCACAGTTACTGATGTTAAAGGTGTCTTAAGAATGAGTCCATGCTAAAGAAGAAATTGCTAAAATGTTTCAAGGACAATATCTCAAAATTGGAAAAGTCACTTTTTTCTCCATGTCATAAGTACAAATAAGAATTACTCCATTCAAAAACGGGTGCCTTTTCTCATTGATTTATATCCAGGGGTATTTTACTGTTAGGACTATGGGGTTCTGTTTTTAACTCCAGTTTTACTATGATGTATAATTCCCTGGCATATCTCAGGAACTAGAGCATGTTAGGCAAACAGAGAAATAGCACTTGCCTTAAATAAAAGAGTTGCTGGATAATCTTTGTTTTGATGGTGATGGATCATACAGTAGGCTCTATGAAATTTAAGCAGCTATGGTTTCAAAGTTCTTTGTCAGAACTATAGTCACTTAACCTGACTGGTAAAAAAACTACAAAGCTTCTAGGACGTCTATGAAAACTGATAGCAAACTTAGGAATCTCATCGGAATCTAAATCTGTCATAATGTATGTTTCACAAAAAAAGAAAAGCATTTGGAGAACTGACTTGTTTCATTTTGTTACTGCTACATTCTCATAACCAGATAGGAGAAATCGATCATTGCTTCTTAGCACTTTTGCTTCTGACACTAGCTTGGTGGGAATGATTTTAAGCAATCCGTGTTCTCAGCCTGCCTGCCTGTCTTCCACACCAACATACTAACTTGGTGGAAAATGGAAACTCATGGAAAATTGATGGCTCCAAATATGTGACTCAAGGGGTTATTTTTAGAATATAATAGAAATTGGATGAGTTGATAGACTTAACTGAATCATTTAGAAATTATTTATAGGTCTTTGGTGTCATCTTAGCAGTGAGAGACACATAGAGAGGCAAGCTAGGGAGTAATAATAGCTGCTTTTAGACTTAGAAAGGTTACCTGATGTGATGACAAGCGAACTACTGTCCTATGCTTGGACATATGCATAGGCATCTACCTATACAGGAATTTGCATCATGAAATGACACTATTACTGAGTATTACAGTATACTTCAGCTGTGCTATAGTCAGAAGATCTAAAGTTACTCAGATTGGCATTAATTGCAAACCTAAGGCAACATTGAAGCAAAAGCTCCTGACTAAAGTAAGTTGAATGAAAATAAATTTTCCAGCCACATTTTTTTATTGTTATAATGAGATTTTCTACTGTTGCAACTTGAAATTTTTCCAAAATAACTGAGCACTTTCTTAAACCAAAAGGTATCCAAATGATCTTAATTTTATAGGCACACTACTTTTCTAATTATCTTTAAATGATTAACTCTGAATGTAGTTATCATGTTTCACATTGTAGACATTTCCTTTTGAGTAGATTACATAAGTTTTCGTTTTCAGTCTTCAGCCTTTTTTGTCAATTATGCTTTTGAAAGTTATGGTACTAACACTATTTCTGTACTATATTATAGGACGTAAGATCATGGGTTCTGTTTTAAGTCAAAAAGGAATTTAAAGACCACATCTACCACTTAGCTGCTGAGAAACTTCTGGCAAGTAATTGAAACTCACTGAATTTTAATTTCTTCATTTACAAAATACATAAATACGGTACCTAAACTATGCCAAGATTAAACCAAGAGGATTTTTGTAAGGATGAATTAATTTTAGGAATAGTTATTTGAACAGCATCTGACTTAAAGTAAGCACTCCATATTATTCACAGATAGAACTTTTACAAAGTAAAAGTTTACTAAATATTTACTAAAGTTTACTAAAATATTTACTAAGTAAGTGTAACTTATTTAGATTCACTAAATCTTTTTCGTCTTTATTGTATCTAGCACGGGGTACAAAAATCATATTCATTTTACATATTTAACTTCTCTCTCTAATATTGTTATGTCCTGGATTCAGTTAAATATTGTTAAGGGATAATATTGTCTTTGTTATCAAAAACTATGCAAAGAATTCAGGAGGGTCACGAGTGTCATAATTATATTTCACTTTATAGTATTTATTTATAATTTCCCATTTTATAAATTTATTAGTGTTCTTGATTAATTAAAAAGGATGAAATGGGGCGGTGCCTGTGGCTCAGTGAGTAGGGTGCCGGCCCCAAATGCTGAGGGTGGCGGGTTCAAACCCAGCCCCAGCCAAACTGCAACAAAAAAAAATAGCCGGGCGTTGTGGCGGGCGCCTGTAGTCCCAGCTGCTGGGGAGGCTGAGGCAAGAGAATCGCGTAAGCCCAAGAGTTAGAGGTTGCTGTGAGTTCTGTGACGTCATAGCACTCTACCCGAGGGCAGTACAGTGAGACTCTGTCTCTACACACACACACACACAAAAGGATGAAATGGCATCCACCTTCAAAGTAGATTCAATCCAAGGGATAGCTGAGAATAGATATTGTGTCCACTGAATTGTCAAAAATTAGTCATTTCTATTCTACATGATTAGCTAAAACAACCAACTGGTGGCTTTCTGGAAACAGTCCTGTCCCTCCAGGGCCTCCCACGGGTCCCTTGGCACCCTGGTTGGAAAGCAATGCTCTACATAATTGACAAATAATTCTTACCCATGAATAAATAACTGTACTAACCTTCAGGCTGTTGTCTATAGAATGTAGTGAAAATTCCCTCTTCTTTTTTTTTTTTTTTAACTTTTTAATATTTTTAAAAGTATTTTACTATTCTCCCTTCTGTCAAAACACATCAATGTCACTTTGAAAAACTTTGATCCATAATGCCACTGTTCCACCTTTCCTTGCTTTTCTGTATAAATATCCATCACGGTTGACATTTAACGTTCATGAATGATTGTAGCAGATTTCACTTATGCATGATTGGGTATGATTTTCTATATTTAGATATGTGTTTGCTTCATCCTGAGAGTTTTCTAAATATGTTAAACAAATCACATTATTTTTCATAAAGCAAATGTACGTAACTAGGATCTTTGAAATTGTTTCTTCTTCAGGTTAAGAGGCAAATATATAATTTTCTGCCAGTTAAAATAAACTACCTTGAATTTACTTCATATATTATATTGAAATGCTAGCTTATATTACAATATCACAAAATCATGTACCAGCATGCAGGTCACATGCTGATTTTGTGAGAACTTCCTTGTGTATTTGTGGTGTCATGAAAAGTATGTGTAGTGCAGAGACCTTTTTTTATTTTTGTACCTTTTTTTTTTTTTTTTGGTTAATCAGCTTTCATTGGTATTTGTGTATCTAGTGTGTGGTGCAAGACAATTCTTATTCTTCCAATGAAAGAAAGAGGAAAAATAGCTTGACACCCCATATACAAACTACATTCAGACAATCAGAATTTAAAAAAAAAAGATCAATGCTTTTAGATAAAATTGAGTCACATTTCAGCCCGATTATCTTACATATGCTAGATTCCTTGTTCTTTTAATATTTCATCTGCTATAGGATTAGCCTTGGTTGATTAGAAGTGACTCTAATTTGGGGCTTGACACAGACATGGACACCAACCTCAAGTGTTAGCTCAAGTATTTGCTTTCATTTGTCCATTATAACTGTAATTTCCTATAGTTAATTAAAATTAAGGTAGAATCTTTATTAACATACATCTTTTATTTTAGATATTAAATTTCCTCTTCATTGCTGAGGAAACTATCCGTCCCTTCCTATACATTTTCTAATAGAAACATTTTAGTCTTACATATACACACCGGGTGAAGTAGTATTTTGGTGTACATGTATGTCCACGTGTTGAGTACTCTACAGTTTTTCACCTTAAACAACAATTTGGTAAATTTTAGATCCAAGAGCAACTCTAGTATGGAATTGACATACCAGAAAGACATCACTGCAGCATGATTTCCTCTAACACCAGTCTTGCTGCTTGTATCAAAAGAAGAAGACTAAACTCCACCCCACCACCCCACCATACATCGATCTATTGCTCGATCGATCTAACCTTAACACATTCATCCATATATGTATACACACATGAACATACATGCATATAAACTTATACACGCACATGTATACATGTGTACATTCATGATGTACATGAATCTATGTACAGATATATGTATACATAAATATATCTGTATTATGCATCATTGAATAAATTGCACATTTTATTTTAACTATCACATAGCCTGGTAACTGAAGTCAAAGGCATTGGAGTTTAAAGAAGACATAGAAGACAGGAATGGAGAAATGCCTATTTATTCAGGCAGCAAGGGACCAATCCACAAGGCTGTGGGAACCTGCACAGAGCCAGGGTGGGGAAGGGCCACGTTCCACTTTCACACAGGTTACCTAACTTTTCTGCTAGCCCTTTCTGTGTGGCATAACTGCAGACAAACTCCCACCCTAGCCACTCTTTCCCAAGACTCACACTCCAAACACTGCCACTGCTAATTTTTATGGAAGTTATGTTCTCTCAAAGCGAGCCAAATTCTATAGAAATCTTTGCAGCCAGACTGGATATTCATTCTCCACTTGTGATTCTTATTTATTGTCATATTCCTCCAAATTTAAAGTGGAGCATACTGCCAGCATATACAAAGTCTTTATGTTCATTGCCAAAAGGCATCCTAACTGGGCAGATCAAGTAGAAAAAGGTGTCTCTCCTCCCAGAGGATGCAATCTGTTTTTGAGTTCAAAGCCGAGTGAGCCTGGTGAGGGAGAGATTTCTGTCCCCACCTGCAGGCTCTCAGCCAGGCATCTTTGTTCAGGGCATAATTGGCACAGCCCTATATGTCAGCCTTAATGGGAAGCCTACACTTGGCCACATTATTTATGGTATAATAACTTGTAATGGTTTAAACGAACTTAATTTTCTTAGACCCCTGCTGTAACTCTTAACATACTAGCCTATGCTGTTTTGAGATCTGGCCAAAATTAGGATGGGCACATGCCTTTTTATAAATCTCTCTGTTAATTAATTTCATCGTTTTTTGAAAAATTGAGATGAAATTTCAGAACACTTAAGAGTAGAAATAATTTGAAAGATTTTTCTCAAGTGCTTTTCTTGGAATTCTTCCCAAACTCAGGGGTTGGCAAAGAGGTTTGCCAAAGTCAAGCTTAATGGTCACTATGTGGTAATTACTTCAAAAGGGGCAGTTTCCTGAACGCCTTTGTAATCTTGGAGACAGAGATATTTGACAGTGATGACATCCAATTATTACTTTTTCCCATTTTGGAAACACTGAAAAGAAGGACTTCTTTTGTCTTCAAAATGAACACTTAAAACTAGTAGACAGGCACATTCTTAGTTGGAGAATAACATTTAGTAGAAGAAAACATTTCCATAACTTTTTCTTCTTAAACAAGATAGATCAACTATCTCTTGGGCTGGAACATTCTAATTAGAGACAGCTTATCAATCCTATTTCTGTCTAAGAGGAAAAAACAAACAAACAAAAAAAAACTGTGGGCTGGTTGATGAATCCAGGAGCATTCCCAATGCTGTTTAAGGCATAAACCACTCTAAAGGCTTCGGTGTATCCAGACATGGATTTCAATCCTGCCTCTGATACCCTGAAGTGGTGGGTTGACCTTTCTGCAGAATTATATTTAGAGTATCTATAAATATAATTCATAATTTAATGAACTATAAAATTCTTTATGGAATCAAATGTTTTTCCCATTGTCTGAGAATATTTACATAATTGATATACAAAATAGAGTTATGGAAAGTGACCCTTCTGGGTAACTGTTTTTTTTGTTGTTATTGTTCTTGTTTTTTTAGCAAATGAAAATCTTTGTTGACTTTGGCAGCACATACATATATCAGAATTTAAAAATACAAAGGAGATTGTTGTGGCCCCTGGACAAGGGGGAATGTATACCTTTTAAAGTGGAAATTCACTGTATTAATATATACTGCAGAATAACTTATTTAAGACTAACATTACTAATCCTCCTTAAATTTTGTAAAGTAGATATTCATATTTAAGAAAAATAATCTGTGAACCAGGAAGATAGATTTCAATTATATATCAATATTCAAGAATAGGGCTTGTTTAAATAAATGCTACCACTGGTTAATTAAGAAATAATTATCATCTAAGCATGGTGGCCGATGCTGTGGACTTTTCTAAAGGAGCCTGGATCTAGTCTCAGGAACCTGTAAGACGCACATGTAGCAATCGAGTGACAGAACGTAGAAGGCCAGCAACTGTTAAAGTCTTCTTTGGTTTATATTATTTCTCAGTTTACATTGACAAATGGCTTACAGTTAGCAAATCATTTAGAAAAAGGCATCTGTAGATGTTGCTTTCAGTGAAATACAAGCTTGAAACATCACCTCTATTACTTATGCAAATTAGAAGGAAGGTTATATGTATACAAAAATTGTGGTATACAGTAAGGGGAATATTTTAATTAAAATGTGAATAAAACCCTCATTATGCAGCTTGTAAAGAGTTTAAGATAATAAAAATATACAGTCAATGCTTTGTATTTGTTAGACCAACAAAACATGATGAACTACATTAAGTAGAGATATGAACTATTTATTATAGAAAGAAATGACAAGAGACACCATCTTTGTGGAGCAATGATTAGTTAATTGTATAATTTAGATATCTTACCTAAATAAGTTTATATTTTTGCCCTGAATTTCAATATTACATTAATGACTATTATAATGAAGTCATTAAATCTGAAAGTCAATATTAATTTATTATCAGAAGATGTGTAGGGAATTCCATTGGCAGGTGAGAAGGAACAGTTTAATATTGTCTATTTGATTATTTCATAACCTATGTATACATTGTAAGCCAGTTTCTAGTTACTAAATTCTTATTTCCATTATAATTATTTGATATTGAAATACAGTATGTTACAGTGGCTTTTCAGTGGACAGTCATATCTTTCATGAAAAACATTTATTACACATTGTTTCCTTTACAGATTAATAGAGTCCAGATATTTTAACAGGTCTAATGAGGTGGGGGGGAAGCAGGATTTTGATAACTCCTCCTTTGCCCTGTGTCCAATACCCCAGGGGAAAGTGAGTTAGTTTTTGGCTATTTTCATGTATAAAATGTATTTGTACATTTCTTAGTAGTATAATGAATCTTCCATATTTTATTTTTTTTCAAAAATATATTATCTACCAATTTCCTTTCATAATAGGTATAGATCTAGTTCATGAACCTCCCTGTCCAGCTACCCAGTGAGCACACATGCACCGGTAGGTCCGCGCATCCTCATATACCTACATACACTCCTCCTCCTCCTAAGCTCTGTATAATTATTTCCATTTTGTTTGAAGTTATATTTAGTGTTTTCCTTATTAGCACAATATTAATATTATTCAGTGCTAAGTCAGGCAATGCACTATGATTATATTTGCTTTTCAGACAATTTTCTCTTGACCTTGGAGGCAACATTTGCCATTGTTATTTACCTCACTTTGTCACTATTAGTATTCAGCCCTAAGGCTACAAGAGAAGTATTAGTTTCTGTTCAATACATTGAAAAGATTGCATGATATATAAGATTTCTTATTGTCTTCACTATAGCCCTTCTAGAGAACTTTTCATCTTTCTCCAAACTGGACCATTTGCTTTCTACGCCTGCTGCGTGACTGAAGGATGGGATGACTTTCACCCTCCCACATAATTATTGTAACATATTATACTCTTATCTTTTTTTTTCTCTTATCTTTTTATATAGAACATATAACATGGTTTTTTCTTAAGAAAAGATAAATTGAAAAACTTTTTAATGATACATATGCCTGAATTGTTTTTATTTTAGCTTTGCGCATGTTTGAAAGTTTAACTTCACATAACGTGCTATTATGGGAATCATATTACCTCCACATTTTGAAAGCAGTATTCCAATATCTTACAACTTTAAGCTCTTTGAAAGTTTAATCTAGTATGCTTGAGTGCAAATGTTTTTTCTTTCCTATGGTTGTCCTCAAAATCACCTTTTTATCATCAATTATTTAGAATTTTCTTGATGATGTGTTTTGATACATGGTAGTCTTTTTTTCATTAATCATGCTGCCTTGTTCTCAATAAGCCTCTTTTAATCTAGAAAGTAATGTTCTTTAATGTATCTTTAATGATTTATTTCTTTTATTTTCTCTAATCTTTCTTTTGGATATTGTATTACAGAATAAGAAAATGGATAGGAGAAAAATGGAGCTCATGGATTAATCCTGTAGTCGTCTTTTTATGTTCAATTTATTGGAATTTTCTTCTGTTTTCTGGGAGATTTCTTCAACTTTATCATATATAAATACACTCCTACCCAAGTACAGTAATTACAGTTCTTTATTCTTTAGTTTTTGTCTTGCTTTCTGCTTTGTTTCAGTTTCCTCAATACAGCTTTGCTCTGTTCATTTTTCTTTCTGTCAAAAGTTACCCTTCCATGCCTACTCAACCCGAGCTTGCTTTAAAGTTATTTTTGATGAAAAAACAAAGAATCTACTGAGAGGTGTGGGCATGGGCAGGGCTTGTGATGAGTTGTGAGGGGAGACGTATTGATCTCCTATTGCTGCCATGACAAATTGCCTCATACTTAGTGGCCTAAACAACACAAATTTATCATCCTACAATTCTAGTGATGAAAAGTTCAGCACAAGTCTCATAAGTCACACTAAAATCAAGGTGTTGGCAGGGCTATGGCACCTTCTGGAGTCTGTAGGGTAGAATCCATTTGCTTCTTTTCTTCCCTCTAGAAAGAAGACATCCACATTCTTTGGTTTCTGGAGCTTTTTTTCCATCTTCAAATCCAGCAACCATGAGTAGGTTAAGTTCATTCTCACCATTTCCGGAGTCGTATCTCCCATTTATTAAAGCCAGGAATGGTTATCTGCTCCTCAGGATACACGTCGTGTGATCAGAGTGGGCCCACTTGGATAACACACTACATATTCCTTGTTGCAATTACTCACATCTGCAAAGTTCTTTTTGTCATCATTGATAGTATTCAGAGATGAGGAACTGGCCATCTTTGGGGACCATTAATCTGCTAGAGATTAACGGAGAGACCTATCCATTTTGTTGATGAACCATTTTTAGCAGTGCCAGTTTAGCTCTCTGAGATAAATCTTTTTTTTTTTTTAACTTTTCTTCTTTTTGCATAGAAGCCTGTCCACTGAGTTTTAGGAGTCAATTATGGAAAAGTGACTGGCATAACACTGACTAGAATGTGGCTTTCCTTAACTGTCCCTGGAGTACTTGTGTTCAAAGACCTTTGATTCAACCTCCACCAAGAAGAAACCTACAGGTGTGTTTAGTTTTGGGTGGGCAGAACTCTCGCCATGCAAAGTCAATATGGGCATTCAACCAGTTAGGCTATTCTTTGATTCTGCATTCGGTGGTATTGTCTGCCAGCTTCTAGACACTCACCAGCCTACAGGCACTCAGCTTTCAGCTTTTTCCCATATGCTGAGTTAGTTATAATATAAATCTGTTTTCATCTTTCAAAATTTGGTTGACATTTCTCATCTGCTGTCTTCTTCTCTCCTATTCTCTTTTGCTCTGTGGAATTGTCTATTTTTTAAATTCTTTACTATCATTTCAGTGAGTTTACAGGATACAGCAGAGGTCAAGGGTTATGTTTGATATATATAATATTAAATGAGAATTCTCTACGCATAGAAATTAATGAAAATTTATACCTTCTGTACTTCTTTTTATTCACAGTTGGTTAATTTTTTCAGTGTTGTGTACCTTATGCTGAGTCATTTTGACACCATAATATTATGCATGGCATGAAGGATTTGTAGTTTAGATGTGTCTAAAAGATAGAATTTTATGTAGCAAAAATCTGTTATTTGAGTACATATGTATAAGGTATTTATTTTGAAAGAAGAGTGGAATATTGAACTCCAGGGAATAAGAAAGTCATGGTCATCATAAGATAAAACTACTAAGTATAAAATTAAATGTACAGAGTTTATGGTGGGCCACCAGAACAATATTGAGTACCATGTCATTCTTTCTGAAATCCATCTACTTATCTTGATAATTCTGGGCATTTTGATACCTATATGGCCATAGAAAATGTTTTTTATTTCCTACTTTAACACTGCTGTAAGAACAAAAGAGCTTTAATTAATTGAATAATGTATCAAAACATGTTTTTCTCAAAACTTAGAGTAGAGTAACATTCTAGGATTCATGTCTTTGTTTACCTTGAATTCCCATTTAGAGCCCAATGATCTAAACATTACACAATTGGATACAGTATATAATTTGGAAGCAAAATATTTTGCAAGTTCAATTAAGTTTACACAGGAAAAAACAAATTGCTGAAAGGCATTTGGAATGCCCCAGGCTTAGATTTAATGACTAAACTGTGTCTGATCTCCAGAGTGTTGCTTTTGGTAGGCTTTTTCTTTTGTTGGAAAATCTTATTTTTCTTAAGATTCTAAAATTACAGGTTGTCAGCACATATGGTACATTTTGAAATCTACACAAAGTGGATAGTAGGCAAATAAATGAATACATACATTTGTAAATATAAGTAAAAATGAGAAAAATAATTAAAGGGTAACTACTAGTCTTGAAAAACAACATTATAGGACTTTAGATTTGATATAATTTAAGGTAAAAATGACATCTCAGCAAAACACAGCAATGAGGGAAGCAAGAAAGTCAAGATAGTAAATCAAAGGCAAGAGGAAAAAATTACTTAGCTAAGAGACATCTAGAAAGTTCAATTTAAATGTCCCAGAGGCATGGTTGTCACAGATGTTCTTCCAACAGGTGGAAACCCAGAGAGGTGGCACAGCAATGTGGTGGCAATGTGGACTCTGTGATATCATTTCTTTTACTACCTAGAGATTACAGTAATGAGATGAAAGATCTTTTGTATGTAACTAGTATAAGATAAATGGGGCAAGGCAAGAGAATTATAGTATTATGAAAGCAAAGTATCATACTCTAGTGGAGGTAAAGGAAGTGACTATAGTCACCACAGTTAGAATATACTTTAAAACAACAAGAAGAGTAGAATTGGAATGATTCTAACACAACAAAATGATACATGCTTGAGGTGATGAATGCCTCAATTACCTTGATTTGATTACTACACATTGTATGCCCATATCAAAACATCACACGTACCCTACAAATATATATACCTATTGAATACCAATTATTTAAATAAATAAAAAATTAAACAAAGGTTCAGCAGCAATGTATTTGGCCAACGTTGATGAGACAAATCCCAAGCCTCCGCATGGTGAGAGTTGATAGCTGATATATTTCCTACCCCAAACAGCATTTTTTGTAATGTTAAGTCTCCAAGTAGAGGGATGCAATGACTTCAGATAGTAGACTGAGGAAGACAGGGAGTGGCATAAAGAAGGATCCACCACCAGTGTGTTCAAAGCCAAAGTTTATTTCCTGAAGCTTTTGAAATTAGAATGTACTTGATGCATATTAATTTATGATATTAATTTAGTCCCAATATGACAAAAAGCATAATTGGTTGAATTTCATTCTCAAGCAATGAATAAAAAAGTCTTCCAGAATGTTTACTACCTAAATAGTTCTTAATCTTGGCTGTGCTTTAAGCTCAACTGGGGAATTTTTTTAAAATATTGATGCCTGGGCCTTCCGAAATCAAATTCTCTGCAGGTGGGGCCTATGCAGCATTGTTTCTTAAAACTCTGTAGGTGATAGTATTGTATAGCTGGGTTATGAACCACTAGACTAAACAAATAATTAAGAGCTTATTATTTGCACTTAGATTGTGGTTGAAGATGTTTGGAAAAAGATGTCTGGAAACAAAGATGACCAACCTTGAGAAATCCAGGGAAAATTGTTTATTTCTTTAAGTTCAAGTAGAGTTTACAAAATTCAGCAGTGAATAAAACTCTGAAAATCGCTCTGCAAGTTTCAATTATTTTTTTATAGTTCTTATGCATTTCTATAACATACCCAGAAGCTACTCTGATATGTCTTTTGCAAGTCCACTGAGGAAAAACAATATATTTTTTGAAAATTGTTTTTTTATCCACACACCAAAAAAAAAAAAAAAAAAAAGGAGTGCAGAAGCTATTACTGTGATATTTTAAGAAAAAAATCCTCTAAGTATACACTTTAAATATCTTGCTAATTGAAGCAAAAGTAGTGTTTTTTTTTTGTCTTTCCTATATTTCTAGAAAACTACCTTGATTATGGACTCTGCAGGCATAGCAACAACCTTCATTTAGAGAGGTAGAATTCATGATTTATTCAAATCTGTAACGGTAATGAGTCATCAGTCTATGAGGAAAATTCAGGTCTATTCCAAGGGTACTGAAAGCTTTCTTTATATCTTGCTGCTGTTCATCTCTGTGACATTCCTGGAGGGTGTCTTTTGATAGTTGATTATTATTTGAAGTGGCAGGAGGCAGGCAACTTCAAACGAAGCAGCTTCTTCAGCCAGAACTAATAGTCTTGGGAAGATGTTTCATGTTCAAAACATATCTAAGTTTGTTGATTGTCACCACAGGAAGTTGGGGAATATTACAGAAGAATGTACATTGGGGGGAAAAGGAATATAGTAATATGTTCTTAACAAGTTAATACAAAGAATGAGTGCTATTTATACTCAAGTAGTCAAGCAAAGATTTGCTAGAATTAAAGATTTGGAGAAAAAGGTGACTAATTCTTTCCTTAAAAGTAATCAATATATTCATCTTTTAAAATATAGTCATATTATAAAAGAGAGTTGGATAAACAGGTTAAGCAGGTAAGTAAATCACCACTACGTCAACCTCAACATTCCACTTTTTTCTTTCCATATAGGTGTTCTACATAATCTTTGATTCAACAGAATTATCTTCATGCTAAAGCAAACAAACAAAAACAATAATAAAAAAAGTTATGAAACTCACCAGGAAAAGAGGTCTAGTTAGGTTTTTGCAACACCCAACTGTAAGAATGTGTATTGGCATCATGTAAACAGAAATTTTCCATGATTAATACCAGCAAGCATATTATTAGTGCAGACTGCTCACCTCATACCATGCCTCACATGTCCTTCTGCCCTTTCTGGACACTTTTCCTTCCATTCTCCTATTTATTTCCCCTTTCTTTCTTTTCTATGTTAATTGGCTTTGGAGTATGGTGTTAACATGTCTACCATGACTTTGACTCCAATGAGCACTTTTCTGTGTTCCATACCCACTAGGTGAGGCAAAAGATAATTCTCCTTTTCCTTCATCTTAGCTCTTTGGAATTCTTGTATCTTAGTTTTGTTTTGTTCCTGCTGATTCAAATATATTGAATAGGTCAAGAACACGAATACATAAGGCTCAGAGCTGAAGGCAAGTCTACTTATGATCTTCCTTGCTGTATTTCAGTCAGTTGTAAAAGTAACTGAAAAAAAAGCTACTTTTGTTGCAGCCTTTGGGTAACTATGAAATCAACAAATGTAGAATAATTGTAAAAAGTCTGTAGTTGAAATGGGAGGTAACAAAATTTTAAATCTTACATGCAAAGTGAAATTATTATTAGGCCATTAAGTGTGAAATTTAACGTTCAATTTTGAATCAAAAGACTAGTCTATTATATCTCAAACAAGAAGCAGTGCAATTAATCAAAGCATGCACCTAAGCTATTGACAGGGTTTTACCATCTTAACAATAGCTTGTTTATTTCAGCAGCAAAGAAGCCTAGAGAGTGAGTGGCTATGAAATGTCAAATGGCGTTTTCTTTAGCTTGTTGAGAACTGAGTATTTTTCCTTGTAAAAAGTGGCAGTCAGTTAGTACAATGTCTGGTGAATACAGTGGGTGACAGAAAGTTTCCAATTCAGCTTCTGTAGCCTGAGTAGAGTTGTTTGTGCAACATGTGGTTAAGTATTGTCTTGGAAGATGATTGGTCTATCTCTACCGACCAGTCTTGTGGCTTAATCACAAGCATCCTTATCATTTCATCCAATTGTTGTAGTAGGTATTAGCTGAAATAGATTGACCAAGTTTCATGAGCTATAGTGGATAATACCAGCACCGGACCACGAAATAGACAATATTAGCTTTTTTTCATGAATATTCAATTTTAGATTATAATTCAGCACTTTATCCAACCATTGTGCTGAACACTTGGGATTGTCAAAAAAGAATTCATTTGTCATCACACATAACAAAAAGTTATAGAAATGGTTTTCGTTTATGCCATGATAGCAAAGAAAGGCAAGCTTTGAGATTATTTATCTTCTGATGCTTGTCTAATTCAAGCAGACCCCATCTCTCCACCTTTTTTATCTTGTCAATTTGTTTCAAATGGTCCGATATTTCTAGAATAGTAATGTCACATCTTGCTGCTAATTTACATCAAGGTTGAGATGGATATGCTTCCAGCCACAGTTTTCAGCTCATCATTATCCACCTTGGCTCAGCTTGCCCATGTGTCTCATTGTCAAAATTAAAATCATCAGAATAGAACTCCTCCAACCATGTACTTTGCTTTCATTAGTCACATTCTTCTCAAACACTTTGTTGATATTTTAAGCTGTCTGTGCTGCCTTGGTTCTATGACAGAACTTGGTTATATGACTCATCACTAATTTTTGACTTATCCATGGTTTCACAAAAAATTTTCTAAAAAAATTTTGAAAGGTAATCATAAGCTAAAATATGTATTTGAAAGGATAAGGATGTGCCTTCACAATAAAAATAAAGCAAATTTCAAAGTGAAATGTCAGAGATATCAATCATTGAACTTGGAACTTAAAGAAATTCGATGTTTCATACTTAACCTACGTGAATTGTATCTTCGTAATTACATCTGGTTTATATCTGTGTGTCTTAGTTCACTTGCAAAACTTGGTTTTCTAATGACCTAGAAACTGAAATTTAAACCACTATATGTCACTAAACGATTACAAAAAGAATCACTGAGCTGGAATCCACTTCAAACAACCATCTACTCCAGCCCCATCTCATACATATCCATAATGGAACCTCTAAGATAAGAAATAACATTCTAAAAGATGAAAATTAAAATTTCAGCTATAATGACTTTATTTTTCCACATTCCTTCATTATATAATTTCATACATTTATTAATTTCCCCTAAAGTAAATAATCAATAAAATCATTTCTTTATGTTCTTTCTTTTTCTGCTTTTCTTCTGCAATGTCCTTGTATAATTGGGTGTAACTATAAACTTGCAAATATCTAGTAAGTAATCATTTAGTTTTATCTTTCACAAACTAAGTTTCCCATTGTGTTTAAAGGAAATAATACATTTTACTACATTACTTGATGCTGATAAATTGATGGGTTGGTTGGCAGATTTATTTGCTCTGACCTAGTTTGTAAAAATTTTGACATGGCCACCTTTTCTGTCTTGGTTGTGTCTTCTATCTACGCTCACCAGCATTTTAACTATTTCACAAAACATAGGTAAAAATTAAATAAATTTTCATGACTACCACAAAAGCATATAAAATAATTAATTCTGGCCTCAAGTTTTAGTTATCCTAAGATATACTGGCACTTTTAGTGAAAGCACATGCCATAGCCAGCATGCTGGACTCTATGACACTGCCATACTTTTATCAATTTTTGACAACTTTCATCAATATAGTTTGATATGCATCTCTAAGTATACCAACTTCTGTGTAAGATGAAATTAATTTTGATGTAGATATTTCATTATTTTATGGATCCTAGCATTTCAAATGAAGAATTTTATTTTAATTCAATAAAGAAAGATGCATTACTTTGATCTTAAGGTATAAGTAGCAGATAAGAAAACGTATTCTGGGAAATTTTATAAACTCTTGTTGAATATTACAGACAAGTCAAAAACAATACACCACCACAGAATATGGTAACAAGACATAAATATTCATAATTTTTCATGTCTTAAAATTATATATAAAAATTAACTTGTTCCAGAAGACTTGATGAAGATATTAAAATGAACTGGCCTAGATCCCTCATAATACCTATTTGACATGTTATTCTAGTTAGTTGTGAACCATTAATATACACAGGGAGAATGCTACATTATAACATAAAAACAGTGGCTACCAAGTCTTTAAGTATAAGACACTGTGCTGAGTGCTTCGCTTACACTTGTGCTACTCTGCAATTATTTTCTTCATTTTACAGAAGAGAAAGCATAGTCTTAGAAAATAATTTGCCTACAGTCATAAAGAAGTCTCAGGCTCTCACAGGGACAGAGACTTCCAAGAGCAAATCATGCACACTTTCTCTGTGTTTCGGGGTGCACAGGAGGATTACTGACTCCTTGTGGTTAGGAGAAAGAAGCAGAAGTGGATGAGTCACTTTCTTCGGCTGCTGTGGCCCCAGTGATATTCAACATAAGGGAGGCCCCTCAACTTGAGACTGACGTGGAACAGAGATCTCCTGCATACTTTTACTGATTTCCCTTGCTGGATGAGAAGCTTAAGGAAGAAGATTCACTGTGTTGAGTCCCTGAGAGTTCTATGTTTCTGTCCCTGAACATTATTTTACGTATGTCATAAATTTCATTCTAGAGCTATCTGATTCTAAGTCTTATAAACTTTTCCAACAACCAACCTGTGTATATTCCAAACATGTGTTTCATACTCTATGTATTAAGAATCCATTCAATATCTTATATACCTTTCTAACTTTCCAAGTGCCCTGCTTCCCTTCCTACTTCTGCTCCTCCTAAACTCTATTCTGTCATTTTGTTTTCTCTAGGTCTGAACTGTCCAATATGTGATTTTTGCCCATATATGTCCACATGACATTATTGAACCTTTCAAATGTGACCTGTGAAAGATCGAGATATGCTTTAAGTACAAATTTGTACACTGGTGTTTGAATACCTAAGACAAAGAAAAAGAATATAAAATGCCACAATTTAAAATAAATACATACTGAAATGATAATTGGGTATATTTTGTTAAGTAAAATATATTTTATAATCAATTTCACCTATTTCTTGGTTTCTTTCCTTTTTTTTAGTATGGCCACTAGAAAAATTAAAATTACATGGGTAGCTCATATTTATAGATTGAATTATACTCCTATCACACAGTGCTATAATAGACCCTGTTGGAAGAATATATCCTTCTTAAAACATTTCCTTATGATCTATGTCATCTCTAAGGGTTTCTTTCCTAGTGTACGGTAGGAAAAACTTCTCCTTACCCATCCCAGGTTCTTGGTTGAGTTCCCTATGGTAAAAGACAAATGAACCAAAGAAAAACATACAAATGTATTGAATACAAGTTTTAATTAATTAATTAATTTATGTATTTATTTGCTTTTGGAGACTGAGTCTCACTCTGTCACCCTAGGTAGAGTGCCATGGCATCACAGCTCACAGGAACTTCAAATTCCTGTGTTCAAGTGATCCTCTTGCCTCAGCCTCCCGAGAAGCTGGGTCTACAGGTGCTTGCTAGGAGGAAGCGACTCCCACAAAATTACCCACACCTAGCTAATGATTCTATTTTTAGTGGAGATGGGGTCTCACTCTTCCTCAGACTTGTCTTGAACTCCTGAGCTCAGGACAGCCTCCCAGCCTGCTGGAATTACAGGCATGAGTCATTGCATCCAGCCTTATATAAGTTTCGTGGGATATAGGAGCCTTTATAAGGAAATGAAGACCTGAAGATACAGTTAAACTTGTATATTGTTATGGTAAATTTGTTGAAGTGTGGATAGTCATGGAGAACTATGACTGGGAAAAGGGCATGGTAATAAACTGGGGGAAGCAACAATACTTGTTTTTTCAGATTCTTCTGTGGCTCTTTGTCTTCAGAGATAAGAATGTTTCTTTCCTCTGAGTAGAGGGAGAGGACCTCATACATGAAATCGTATAACCTGTTTCAGAGGAGAAGGATGGAGAGGGGAGGTAAGAGTAACCTTGAGCTTCTATTTTTCCAAATGCCGGAGTGCCACATTTTGGCATAGTATGATCTGAACCATGTCACTCCAAATTACCTCGTTCCATAAATTCACTTTGCTAAATTTTTTCTCAAATGTGTATATGATTATGTTAATGGCCTTTACCTGAAACGATTTCTCTGTTATACCTCTGAGGTCTTCCTATGATATTTTGCACTGTACCTTGTATTGACTGCACATTTTAGGAATATACACACAATTCCCAGGTAGTTTAGAATATTGTATCATCCTGGGAACAGGAACCTAGCCCCATAATCCCAATTGAAATCACTTTACAACATTCATCTCCCTTTCTCTTCCCTTCCCTTTCCCATTCCTCGTCTCCCCTTCCTTTAGTTCTCTCCCCTCCCTTTCCTTACCTCCCTCCCTCGCTCCCTTCCTTCTTGCTACTATAATACATAGGTTCTCATTTAAAAGAATGCTGGCAAAGACTGAATGCCCACACCCTCTTGGGAGCCTGCACCTGTGTAAATGAGGGTACACAGATTTGGCTATGTCCTCTCCAGTAAACATCAGAAAAAGCAAAGTTGCAGACCCTGTATCATTGGGTAGCACACCAGGTGATACAAAGAGGAAAAAAAAATGTAGAAGCTGAATCATTAAAACCTAGACAACACAAAAGCCTTTCAGACTATGCTGTAGGGAATAATTTTGCTTTGCATTAAGTGCAGAATAGATACTTGTGTATCCTAATTTTATGATTTTTCTGCCATGTTAACAACATTCTGAAAATGGTGTACTACTTTCCTAGTGGTAGGAGCACGGCTACGTCTGCTGACCTGCAGACAATTTCCAGAAACTGAAAAGACTAAAGAGAATTCCCTGCCTGGTGACATAAGGTAAAGATTTCTAGTAAGTGCTCCTCTCAAATGATTGTTACTGCAGGTGAACAGCCACAGCAACAGTCACTGACAGGAGACTGGAGGGCAGCACCAGTACTCCCAGTAGAAGAAGTTCCAGTGTTCTTTTGAGAGTCTCTCTGGCTTTCCAATGTACAATTATAGTTCACAGGCATAGGCTATTTTTTTGAAAAAAAATAGCTACCGTGTATTTTTGTTGTTTTAGCAAGTTGTAATTTAAGTTGTCCTTGCCCTAAGGACCCTAATAACACTTTATTTTTTTTGCAGTCAAGAAGGATTTATGCTCAGCTGCTCAGCTCTAGCTCTCCTCTAAGGTCTTATGCAGGAGATGCAGAGATCCAAACGACTTTCCCTCAAGGAGTTTACAATCGAGTCATTTCCTAATTGTTTTAAAAATATTTTTAATGGGAAGAAACCTACATAAAATAAAATTTACCATTTTGAACTGTATATTTCAGTGACATTTAGTGTACTTGCCATGTTGTGTAACAATTAGCTCTATTTCACTAATTTCAAATTATATCATACACCCCATAAAAAATAGCCAGTACTTACTGAGTAATCCCTCTCTACCTTCTACCCAGCACATTCCATTGTAAACTTTCATCTATCCCTAAAGAGTTGCCTATTCATATTTATATAAATAGGAATAATTCAATATAACACCTTTGGTTCTGGCTTCTGCAACTTATAAAGTTGAAGGGTCATGCTGGTTGTAATATATCAGTACTTTGATCTTTAATGGCTGAGTAATATCACATTGCTAAGTATATACAGTTGGTGTTCAGGAGCCAGTACCCAAATATGGTGCTTGGACATGTTGAAGTGGAGAAGCAGGTTGAGGTCTTTCTGGCCTTCTCCCCTTCCTGTTTCTCAATCCTTTGTCTCTCCCAAAACATAGGATAAAGTTGTTCTCTGTCTTCCCTTATGGTCCTAAACTCAGAAATTGCCAAAGAAAAAACAATTATCTCTGGTTCCTTCCCTGAATTTTTATTAACTGAACTTGTATCACAGGAAGAAAGACTAAAAAGTCCGTCCACACACCTGAGAGGAGTTTTGGTACAAATCATCTGCTCTGCAGGCCCAACAGACTTAGTCCCAGGTCATTGTGTGTTTCTCAAGCCCAATGAATTCTCCTAAAAATCATTTACTACCCACCTAAAACCATCTACACTTCTCTACCTCCCGTCCCACTTAGCAAAGAGATCTATAACTGTTTGTATATCAGTGGGTTACCGAAATGACTTCTCCATGCTATGCACAAGAAAGTAAATTTGTATGCCTTTTCTCCACATAATCTGTTTCAAAAGTTGATTTTTCAGTACAACTTCAGAAGCATGTGGAACATTTTCCCTTCTCCTCTGAAGTTTTTCCTCAGTGAGCAGATTATCAAAGCTCTGCTTCTCTGGAAGCCACAGTTAAGGGAGCTTAGAACTTGAGAAGGTGGCAAAAGGGTATCTGGGTAGCTGGGCTCACAGCCTCTCCTGTAGAATGTGTGGCATGGATAGTAAAAAATCACTGTCTCTTTTAGCTCTGCAAGATTTTCATTAATGGAAGAAAAGGATTTGTGTAACTGTTCTTGGGTATATAGTGACTCTGATGTATTTTGCAGTGCATTTGTTATGAATATTCTTATTTTTTGATCCCTCTCCTCTAAGAAATAGTATTATTTTCTTTTCTTTCTATATATATTAAATAGGGGTGCCATACGATAGAAAATTGGTCTAAAACTCCTATCAGCCCATTGTTCAAGGCTGCCCTGGAGACAACTCAGTTTTGTGGCTCTGACTAAACTAATGTTGACTAAGACAAACTTGGCTGTGGGTCCTTGAAATATAAATTAGATGATGCTCCCTTTCTTCTTGTTTTATATCTTGAGAGCTTGACATGTGACCTAGTGGGTCTCTGCCATCCAAAAGGCATGATTTTTGGATAACATCAGATAGCCAGTCTGGAGATTGCTGGGTTCCCAAAATGCATAAGGTTGGAAGCAGCATAGTTTTAGTTCCAAATGTTCAAGTTCTTAGTGGAGTTTTTCTTTAAAAATCTTATCCATAAGAGACTTTTTCTCTCAAACCTTGTTGCCTGGAACAAATGTCTTGGACACTGGTCCTAAGAATAATTTTTTGGGTGGTGAAGGAGATCTTTGGGATCACTTCTTCTATATCCCCTCTAGAAAACAATTTTTTCTCCCCCTTTTTTAATGGTAAAAACTTACTCTAAACCTCAAAAAATTAAATCCTGGGCTTTCCATGCAGAGGGTATTGCTTTGAATCATTATTGAAATAAGAACATCATAAGTTAATCAGTGACCAGAAGATTAATCCCTTAAATTAGGAAGAACTCTAAATTGAAAAAAGAAGATTTTAGAGACCTCTTAAGCTCAACAATTTGCCTTACTTGTATTTATGGGAAAATCACATTAAGAGAAAGACACATCATAGTGTTATGGGCAGCCTTAGAAATTCTGTTCACAAAACTAAAAAAGCAAAAATAGAACCTAAGATAAAATTACAATCCATTGTAAACTCAGATTGCCTGCTTTAGATTCCTTGTATGGTTCACAATGATGCCTTTTCCACCCTGTAATGCAGTGGCTGAAATTCCATGTTCTCACAATCACAGTTCAGGGGCGATTCCCAATCAGAAATTTAGTCTGCTTTGGTTTGATAATTGTGTGACTTCTGACTTTGGGGGTACCCGTTTATTGATCCTTTCTCCCTTCATAGGCAGCTTTTGATTTCCTGTCCTCTGTTTATTGGGCCTATGGAGTTTTTAGGCCTTTATGTGTAGACAGTCAGCTGAGAGACGGAGACCCCGGAGACCATGGATGGACACCTGCCAGTTGTGCTGCGTTTATGGCTAGTGAAACCTTCCTTTCACTGAGCTGTTCTCGGTACACCACTTTAGAGATGCACCATGAGTCTTTAATTAAGTCCTAACCTTGCTTAATTGGTTTCACATGAAAGCGCACCTTTGATTTAGAAAAAAAAAAAATTCCAAAGCCAAAAATAGCAGCTGTTTGCCCCAGCTAAAATTTGATATTGAAAGATTTTTCATTTGTTTGTTTTTTAAAGAACTCTAAGGTCAGAAGTCAGTTTAATTAAAACATGATATATAATTTATCTGTGTGTATATGTATATAATTTGTTTTTAAAGAGCTTTTCTGCTTTTTTTCTGGTTTTGGAGCCTGTTTTTAGAAATTGTAGTTGACTAAAATCTTTTTTCTGAGAATTATATCCATCTGTTCTCTTCCTTTCTCAAATATTGTTCTCCAATTTACTTCTAGTCCTCCCTCCCTTTCTTCCTCATCGCCATCTTCAGGAACACAGGAAAGGAACTATAGGAGTCTTTTAAAAACTCATACCCCTTAAGAAACTCGGAAATAGATTTGCATATTTTCAATCAGACAAAAGCTTGATAACTAGGATCTATAGAGAACTCAAATTAATCCACATGAAAAAAGCCAACAATCCTTTATATCAATGGGTAAGAGACATACATAGAACTTTCTCTAAAGACGACAGACGAATGGCTAACAAACACATGAAAAAATGTTCATCATCTCTATATATTAGAGAAATGCAAATCAAAACAACCCTGAGATATCATCTAACCCCAGTGAGAATGGCCCACATCACAAAATCTCAAAACTACAGATGCTGGCGTGGATGTGGGGAGAAGGGAACACTTTTACACTGCTGGTGGGACTGCAAACTAGTACAACCTTTCTGGAAGGAAGTATGGAGAAACCTCAAAGCACTCAAGCTAGACCTCCCATTTGATCCTGCAATCCCATTACTGGGCATCTACCCAGAAGGAAAGAAATCCTTTTATCATAAGGACACTTGTACTAGACAAGTTTATTGCAGCTCAATTTACAATCGCCAAAATGTGGAAACAGCCTAAATGCCCACCAACCCAGGAATGGATTAACAAGCTGTGGTATATGTATACCATGGAATACTATTCCACCATTAAAAAAAATGGAGACTTTACACCCTTCGTATTAACCTGGATGGACGTGAAAGACATTATTCTTAGTAAAGCATCACAAGAATGGAGAAGCATGAATCCTATGTACTCAATTTTGATATGAGGACAATTAATGACAATTATGGTTATGGGGGGGAAACAGAAAGAGGGAAGGAGGGAGGGGGGTGGGGCCTTGGTGTGTGTCACACTTCACACTTTGTGGGGGCAAGACATGATCGCATGAGGGACTTTACCTAACAATTGCAATCAGTGTAATCTGGCTTATTGTACCCTCAATGAATCCCCAACAATAAAAAAAAAATAAAAATAAAAGAAAAGAAATACATAGTTTAAACATTTAAAAATGTCTTTATGGCAAAGAACACTGTAGCAGCATTACATAGCTTTGAATTGTCACCGTGGATAAATACATAACTGTTACTTCACAGTGATCTGTGATCCTATTTTGAGCAAGTGTCTTAAAACTTAGATATTTGACAGACTTTGCAAAATAAAATTTCAAATTTTAAATTCCTTTTAAATTTATATTCTTTTTTATTCTTTTTGAGTTAACTTTTTGAATATTAGGGGCCTTAGAAGTCCAAGGTCAACATATTAGGCTTATTTGATATGTTAAAATCATATGGGATATGTGGGATGCATTGTGAAATAAGAAAAGGTGTGTAATTTCATTTGGGTTATATTTATATAAATGTGTTATTAATACATGATCCATATATTATGATATTTATAAAATTCTGATATGTCTTGCCATATGTTGTCAGTAATAAATTATGAGTATTATGTGAAATTGCTCTATGCTACAACAATAATCACACTTCCTTGTGAATTATGTCTTTATGGCTATTCTAAGTCTTACATCATCTATAGAAAATTATTGTTTTACTTTGGTACTTCTCAAAAAGTGATTCTACTTGGCTACAGATTAAAATTTGTTCCTTATTCTAGGAAATTCATGGAAAGTATTCTGAGAGTTATTTTTGACTATAAGTTTCTGATAACTTTGAATATCATTCTCTTGGACTAGGTAAAAAATTTCAGGATACAAATATAAAATGCTGATATATTCCTGAAGATTGCTAACCCAACACCAACCAGAACAAGAACCTAATTACATCAGGTTTAACTAACAGAGGACCGAAGCAATTTATTAATGACTTTTTCTTTGAAATACTGATGATTCTCTTTACGTTTTGTTTTCCAGACTAAAAAAAAAAAAAGTTTTTGCTCTTTTTAACTATTTGTAGCTTACAGAAATTGGGTATGCTTTTGTGAAGAAAATTGAAATGTTTATATTTCTTGCTACCCTCTTTCTTCAGAATTTGGAATCTGTATTATTAGTTTCTGACAATATAATTATTTGCATAAGTTCTCTATGAGTCTGTTTTACAACAGAATATAGAGACACTTGCTATTTTACCAGGGCTTTGATTGCAATGACATATTTTCAGATATGACCAGACTGCTTTGAGGAATTGAAGTTGATTTGTAGAGTCAATGAAAAGCCCATTGCAGAGGGGAGAAAAGATGGCTGACTAGAGACATCATTTGCCAGATTATCTCAGAGGAAGGAAAAATTAGATGAAAAAAAAAAAATAGCCCAGATATAACATTGAGAGAAAAGTGGCAAAATTTACCAGAGATGCCATGGAAGAAGTTATGGAGAAGAACAAGCAGGGGCAACATGTCGGTATAGATCAACTTTTGAGGAATTCGGAGTCCTATGGAATGGAATGGATAGGAGGGGGGATTTGCTTTTTGTCCTTTCAAATTTCTGGCAGAGTGTAGGCTCCCACACTGTTGGAGAGCTTCTCTACCCTTATGAGCCCCAAAGCTGCTGCTACCAGTGAACTAGGAGCTTCTTGAGAACAAAGCCTTAGGCTGCCAGCATCCTATGGGGTCACTGCTCATCACAACCTATATTAGTGACTTAGTTACTGCTTTCCACCCACTATACATGTTTACCCCAGGGAGCTACAGCCTTTCTGTTTCTTGCCATTGGTCTCCACAGAAGCATTCTCAACACCTGCCTAGACTGTGGTCAGCACACAGGGCTAGTAAGTCACTTGTGTAATACCCAAACTCAGACGTTCAGGGAAGGCTTTTGAACTCAGACGTTCAGAGAAGAGAGTGCAGCCCCTCAGGACAAAGGGAACCAGAGTCTAGCTCTCCTCCATTGAGGTTCTTCTCCTCATCCCCTCAAATGTCCACAGCTTCTAAGGTAGCTGTGACAGTTCCCATGTGACTTGGCATTGGTACCCTAAGAGATGAGTGGGCCGGGGCTTCCAGGAGCTGCTCTTTTCCTCTGTTGGCATGCCCACTACACTATGATGTCCCAGAGAAAGGCACTCATGACTTTAACAAGGGGTGCTCAGAATGTGAGTTGCCTGCTCAATGTGCCCACTGGCCCTCCTCAGTGCTGCCAGCCTAGATAGTCCAGCAGAGCAGGAAAAACTTGGAAGTGGAGGGACATTGAGTCTCTTGGGCACTCCACAAGCCACTTTGACCAATATGCTTCTCCCTGGCACAGTCAAGTATTAAACTTAGCAGATCTGCTAACAGGCCTGCAGGCTGGATCATGTACCCTCAGTACTCAATTTTGTTGTTTGGGACACCAAAGAAAGAATTGGGAGGTGAGGGAGCCCATGGAATAGTCCTAAAAGGAGACTATAGTGTGGATCTGAGGCTCAGTGCTCTTGTGAAACATTCCTCTGCCAAAGGAAAACTGTACTTTCAGTCTGGGGTGAATTACAGGGCAGTCATTCTCTTACGTTTTCCCCATGTTATGAATGTTAAAATAAATTTGTAACCTTTTGCTCCAAATAATGTTCCTTTTTTTCTTTTTGGTTCAATAAACTTTCAGAGGAAAAATAGGAAATTCTCCTTGCAAACCGCAGTATGTTTACCCATTTGTCCATTGATAGATATTGGGTTATTTTCATCTTCTACCTTGTACATAAGTATTTGCAAACAAGGGTTCTTGAAGACGAAGATTTTCATTTCTTTGGGGTATCACCTCAAAATGGAATTGTTGGGTAATATAGTAATTCTATGTTTAATTGTTAAGGACTCAAAAATTTCTGCCTATCCCATAGTGTAGAACAGAAGCTTTGAAATTGAAAATAAACTGGGGCGGTGCCTGTGGCTCAAAGGAGTAGGGCGCCAGCCCCATATGCCAGAGGTGGCATGTTCAAACACAGCCCTGGCCAAAAACTGCAAAAAAAAAAAAGAAATAGAAAATAAACTCTGGATTATGTTTGCTTGTTTGTTTGTTTGTTTGTTTTATATAAGGAAAATAGAAGAATATATGAAAATAGATTTAAATAAAAATATTTGAATTTACACTTGAGTAATTAAGGGTAATAATAGCTATAGTATCTTATCTAAAATTTTTATTTTATAATTAATTTTAATACACATTCTTTCATTTTATCTTTATGCCAATTTTGTGTATTTTTGTATATTATAATACTAAAAACAACTACTGTAAAAATATATGAAAAGGCACACTCAAATATACTATAAATAAATCAATAAAAGGCTTAAGATAATACAAAATGGATCTGGGGCAAGAACAAGAAGCAAAAAATAATAATGATAAAAGAAAAAAGAAAATATATAGTGTAATTGTAGAATTAATTAATAATTTATCAACAATTATCTTAAATTGAGACAAAGAGAGTGGATTAAAAACAACTATTTATATACTTTTTACAAAAACTCACTTTAAATTGACAAAAGTAGGTTGAAAGTAAAAGAATGGAATTTATTACGCAAAGGTTAAAGAACTAGAGTGAGTGGTTACATTAAAATTTTACTATTATAGACTATGGAGAAAATAAAATTAGTAGACACAAAGATAAGAATTGCATAATGATAAAAAGGTAAAAAGATAAAAGGTTGAAATTATTTCATGATGATACACAACCCAAATTGGGTGCCACCCAAACAACAGAGACACTAAACAATTCATGTAACAAAAACTAGGTGAATATCCAAAAGACCAAAAATCACTTAGCAACAAAGATATTTGCACCAGATTGTTTATTGCAGCTCAATTCATAATTGCCAAATCATGGAAGAAGCCCAAGTGCCCATTGACCCATGAATGGATTAATAAATTGTAGTATATGTACACCATGGAATAATATTCCGCAGCTTTAAAAAAAGATGGAGACTTTCCCTCTTTTATGTTTACATGGATGGAGCTGGAAAATATTCTTCTTAGTAATATATCTCAAGAATGGAAAAAAAATCCAATGTACTCAGTACTATTATGAAACCAATTTATAATCACTCACACTTTTATATGAAAGATAAATCACAACTATAGCCCAGAATGAAGGCAGAAGGGGAGGCAGATAGGAGGGGAGGGGGCGGTTTGATAGAGGGAAGGTAAACGGTGGGACCACACCTATGGAGCATATTGCAAGTGTATAAGTAAAATCTATCAAATATAGAACATAAATGTCTTAACACATTGATTAAGTAGGGAGAGGTGAAAGCTATGTTAATTAGTTGGATAGAAACACTCCAATTTGCACAAAAAATCAACACATTGAACCCCACAAAGGCATAAATGTATTCATGATCTATGTGTATATGACTTAATAAAAGGGAAAAAAAACTGATAGAAGTAAAAAAAGAAATAGACAAATTCACAATCATCATTAAAGACTTCAATATCCCATTTTTAGGAGATAGCTTATCACTAAGGATATAGAAAATCTGAGCAATACCATCAACCAGCAGATTTTAACTGACATGTATATAAAAGATCCTCTAGTAACAACAGACTGTGTGTGCTCTTTAAAGTGCTCGTAGAACATTCACCAAAATAGAGCACATTCTGGGACATAAAACAAACCCACACAACAATTGAAATCAGAGTGAGCTATTTTCTCAATAAAATCAAGTTTGAAATCAATAAGAAAAAAACAGAACAATCTCTAAATATATGAATATCATTAAACATATGTCTAAATAATCTATAAGTCAGAGTTAAAGACCCAAAGAAATACAAATAAAAAATTAAAATCCAAGTACAGTATATCAAAACATAGAACACATCTAAAGCAACACTAATTTGGCAAGTTATTAACACTAAGTGCTTATACTTGAAATGAAAAATGACTGAGAAAAAATCATGTAAACTTATACCTCGAAAAGCAGGAAAAGAGGAGGAAAATAAGCCCAAGGCAAGCCGAGAAGGGAACTAATAAAGATAAGAGCAGAAATAAGTAAAGTAATAAATGGGAACACAAATTAGAAAATCAATGAAATGAAATTTTGATTTTTAAAAAATGAAATAAAATAGACAAATATGCAGCAAGACTCACAAAATAGAAAAGAAAGAAGTCACTAGTACCACAAATCAAATGGAAGATATTAATATATATCGCCATTAAATGGATAATAGGCGAATATTATGAACAACTTTATGCACATAAATTTAGGGCAAAAATGAATCAATTCCTTGAAAATGGCAAAATTGCATAAATCAACCAAGATGAAATAATTTGCATAGTCCTATAAGCATTAAATAAAGTGATTTCATAATTTTAAAATACTCAAAAAAGGAAATCTTCAGACCCAGTTGGTTTCACTGAAGAAATTTAGAAACATTAAAGATAAATTAAAACCAATTGCTCACCTATTTTTCCAGAAAATAGAAGAAAGAATACCTCCCAATGCATCTTATCAATATCACTCTATCAAATCCACCCAAAGACATCACAAACACTTTAAAAAGAGAGAGAAAAAAAAGATAAAATATTAAGGTCAACCTTGACTTCTAGTGACTAGTTCATTGATTTCTCTATGCACATGATACATTTGCTCAGCAAATTTTAGTCACACATTGATTGGATATGAGGCAAATATTCCTGCCTATTTGCTACACTGCAACACTGGATAGACTCTCATGCATTCCTGGGAGGTAATCCAGTCCACATTACATATTCAGAGAACAGTACTGTTTAGCAAAACACTGTAATTTTGTTATTTTAAAGCTATCACTATATTCTCATTCTATTAATACAAAAACCCAGGCAGTTTTTTTAATTTTAAAAAGTTTACTTACTGGGCGGCACCTGTGGCTCAGTGGGTAGGGTGCCAGCCCCATATATCGAGGGTGGTGGGTTTGAACCCAGACTCAGCCAAACTGCAACAAAAAAATAGCCAGGCGTTGTGGTAGATGCCTGTAGCCCCAGCTACTTGGGAAGCTGAGGCAAGAGAATCACCTAAGCCCAGGAGTTGGAGGTTGCTGTGAGCTGTGACACTACAGCACTCTACTGAGGGCGATAAAGTAAGACTCTGTCTCTAAAAAAAAAAAAAAAAAAATGTTTACTTACTGAGACAAAAAAAAAGGAGTAGTATCACAATCTTGTTAGTCAAAATATAAAAGTTTTATATATTAAATAATTTATCTTTTAAGCTGTGACAGTATATGTCTACTTCTGAAAATAGTCATTATAAAGATTATAAATGACTATATGATGGTATGTATTATTAGTGTAAATTAAGATCTAAATGGCCCAAACCAAAAACAAGAACAAAATATTTTGCATCTTTCAAAATGGAGTGGCTTTTAAATAATGAAAGTGTATACTTTTGTTACATAATTCTGTGGCCAAATTATGCTGGTAGGGTTATTGGAATGAGCAAAATTAGTCCGGGACTTGGGTTCTATCTAACTTGTTGCTTTTATGTCCTTGGGCACATAGCCCTCATCTACATAGACAAATTTGAGATAATGATCCATTCATATTTTGGGATTTAATAAAGAAAAATGGAGCTAAGTCCAGGTAAACTGAACTTATCATATGAAAATATGTGTGTGCATGTATGTATTTAATTGGAAACAGCCCATGCCTTTCACCTAGCATTTTGTATGATTTCCCATAAGCTGTCTTATGATCGTCACATTGATCTCATAGCCACAACTGTCCTAAAGACAATGTAATCTCTAATTAGCTTTCTTTTTTTTTTTTTTTTTTTTCAGTTTCTGGCCAGAGCTGGATTTGAACCCGCCACCTCTGGCATATGGGGCCGGTGCCCTACCCCTTTGAGCCACAGGTGCTGCCCTCTAATTAGCTTTCTTACGAGGAGAAGGGAGAGAATATTTTCTAATTTATGCAGAGCCATAACATAGGTGATAAATGTGCACACATTTTATGGCTAAGATATATAGAAAAAATGTAGAAAGATGATAGACAAATTCAATTAAATCATAAATTCATACCAATAAACAAAATAAGAAAAAATGTAACTAAACATTTACAAGGAACCCAATTGACATAAAAGGATGTAAATAGTTGAGCAAAAATGGATAAAGAGATATTTAAATCAAATTAAAGCTAGTCTGAGCAAGTTATTATTAGAGAAAATAGTTTGAAGCTGAGTATTACTAATTTCCAAAAAAGGAAGAGGATTGTGCATGAAGATGAAATGATTGACTCAGTAGGAAAAGATAAAAATCCTAAATGTGTGTGAGTCTAATATTTCAAAATATTTAAAGCAAAGTTCATAGAATTATAAGTAGACATATACAATTTCATAGTAATTCTTGAGAGATTTTAAAATAAATCTTTAGCAATGTTCAGTAAAGCAATAAAATAAAATAACTAGCAAAGTTGACAAAGGGTACCTTTAAAAAAGCCTATGGTAAATGTATCCCAAGTGCTGACTATGGCCTATTTTTCTGCTTATATTGCCCCAATACACAAGACAAGAGTTACCTCTATAATCACTCTTATTCAAATGGTGCAAGATGGGCTAGCATGGAAAAATAAAAACAATAAAATGATAAATATCAGAAAAGAAGAACGTGCCTCCCATTGCAAGAGGGACTTTACCTAACAAATGAAATCAGTGTAACCTGGCTTATTGTTACCTCAATGAATCCCCAACAATTAAAAAAAAAATAAAAGAAGAACTAAAAATTCCCTTACTTAGCAAGGGGGAAAAAAAAAAGAAAAGAAGAACTAAAAATTCCCTTACTTAGCAAAAACATAGCAGGGTACATGAAAAATCTAGAAAAAATATATTTAAAAAACTATAAGTTAATAACTGAATCTAGCAAGTTTGTTGGCTATCTAGACAATGTTGCTATATATATAAACAACAAACTAGTAAAAGGGAGAATTTAAAATATTTTCCCAGTAACATGAAAAGCTGCATTAATACTTAGGAAGGAACTTCATAAACTATGATGAGATTTCATAATGATAACTATAAAACAGGTTAAATTTGTAAAATGTAAAACCTAAGTCAATGAGGAGCTATACTGAATTCATAAATTTCTATATTATCAAGATTTCACTTCTTCCGAAATTGATTTATATATTCAGTGCAAAACTGTAAATTCCACCACGTTATTTTTTTCTCTTGGTGGAAACTGAAAATCTGTTCTAAAATTTATGGGAAAAGCTAAGTGCCTAGAAAGCTAAAACCATTTTGAAGGTCAGAAGACTTGATCAACCAAATTTCAAGACTTACTTTAAAACTGTAACAATAAGGCCAGTATGATATTGGATCCAGGACAAATACTTCCAAAAAAAAAGAAGAAATATTTAATTCCAAAGCATATCCAGATATGAATAATGATCATAATAAGGGTGGGGTCTGTGGCTCAGTGAGTAGAGCACCGGCCCCATACACTGAGGGTGGTAGGGTCAAACCCAGCCCTGGCCAAACTGCAACAAAAAAAAGCCGGGCATTGTGGCGGGCGCCTGTAGTCCCAGCTGCTCTGGAGGCTGAGGCAGGAGGATCACCTAAGCCCAGGAGCTGGAGGTTGCTGTGAGCTGTGAGGCCACAGTACTCTACAGAGGGTGACAAACTGAGACTCTTGTCTCAAAAAAAAAAAAAGAAGTGCTACATAAATTGACTAGTGCATGCAATTTAAAATACTGTGCTTTGCCTTCTACATTGTATGAAACACAAGAATCAGTTACTGTTGGATTTTTGACTTAAATATGAAAAATAAAAGAATATGTATACATGTTTGTATGTATCTCCCTACATATTTATTATATATATATATATATAGAGAGAGAGAGAGAGAGAGTAATGTGTATATGTACACATTTTTGGCACCCCCTGTATTTATCTCCATGTGGTGCCAAAAAAAAGTATACATACTTTTAAGAAAGGAAAAAACTGCATTAAAATTGTAATACTCAACATATACTGATAACAAAAGATGAATACAAGAGTACCTCTTGTCATTGCAAAAGTCAAATGTGATGAGTATTACAAGCTTAATACACTATTTTCTTTCTTAAAATGTGTATACATTTTTGGCACTCTGTATACATAATCTATTTGATATTTATGTATATATAGAGATTATATATGTATTTATCTATATGTGAAATTGTCCATATATTTTATATTTAGCTCCAAGATCCTAATTTCTTTCTATTATTGATCTGTAGGAGTTGTTCCTATATTACAGATACTGTTATAAATTTGGGTACTCTTAGCAAAATAACTAAGAAAATGCTACAAAAGCTATGTTAACTAATGTGATGAAAATGTGTGAAACGATCTATGAACCAAGTGCATGGTGCCCCACGATCATACTAATGAGCTATGGTTTAATAAAAATAAATAATAAATAAATAAATTTGGGTACTCTGTAGATTTTAATGATTATGTCTAAAATATACAAAGAAGTTTTGAGGGGAAATTTGAGCAGACATTTCACAAAAAGGATATCCAGTAGACCAATAAGCATATGAAAACCTGTTGAAGTTTGTTACACATCAGATAAATAAAAATTTGAGGCACAATAAGATACTACTACATGAGCACTCTGGTGTAGCTAAAAATAAAATGATTGTCTGTAGCACAAGTTGATGCATGTGAAGCAATAGTCACAAACTTATATAGAAGTCCAGTTTGTAAAAACTAAGTATTCCCTGTAACCCTGCAATTTCACTCCTAATTATGCACATCAGAGAAATAATAGTACATATTAAATTTTTGCTATGCAATTTCATGAACGTACAAGGACATTAATTTATCCTTAATAATCTTATTCCTAAAAAATTCCATACATTCATAAACAGAATCAAGGTTAAAAAGATTATAGCATATTTATATATTAATAGAAGAAAACTATACTGTAATAAAATAAATAATAAAGTGAATTTTCTTTTGAATTTTGAGTTTTTAAATTTTATGAAATTCTTTCTCTACATGCATTAAAAGTCATATGATTTTTCCCTTTATTACTTTAACGTAGTAAATTAAAAAAAATTAATGTTAAGCTAGCTTTGTATTTATGGTATAAATGGCACTGTATTATGATGCATTATTTCAGTTATATATTGCTGGGTGACCTTTGCTCATATTTTATATTCAATTACATGGAAGAAACTTACAAACATTATATGGAGCAGAAGAAGTCAAAGACAAATGATTAAAAACTGCATAAACCTATCCATGCAGGATTTGAGAACAAGTCAGAATAGTCAATTGTGATTGACGTCAAAACATTTACCACTGGGGGGAGGGGATAAAAGGGAACTTGAACAAAAAATATCTTTGTTTGGATCATGACTGAATAGCCGCACAATCCATACAAATTTATTAAGCCCTTACCTTAAAATTAATGCACTTTATGTACTTTGCCCAGGGAATATTGAACAGAAAGAATTAACTCAGTATGCCTGTGTTTCACAGAGCCTGCATGTGTCAAACAAAGGCCTATCTTCAGGAATGACACTTGGTGCATATTTGGGAGATGACTTTGTGTGCCAGGAATATGCTGCTCGATAACGTGGTTTTTGTATGCCTGTGGTCTTGGTCAATGTCAGTATGGTAAAAATGGCATTTCAGTAGCATTCAAGTATACCCCATTACACCTCATCTGGATACAAGAGTGGTATAGAGCAAAAATAATATTATACAAAGCAATCTTACATGCTAACATGCTTGTTATAAGCTGAATGTAAATATAACAAGTCAAAGCAAAGGAAAAGCATTATTTCTTTAAAAAAAAAAAAAAGAGGAATCTAATATCACATTATTTCACAACCTTCCAGAAAGGTATTAAGTAGTGGGGACACAAAATTAAGCAATATACATATGGTTCTTCCCTTCACAAAGCCTACATGCAGTGGAGGAGAGAGAAAGCTTAAAAAGCGATGATAATACATTATGTGTTACCGCTTCAGAAGTGCCCTGACCCCCATAGACTGTGAAAATTACAATTATTTCTAAAATATGTAGCAGTAAAAAAAAAAGCAATTATCAAAACTAACATAAATAAGTCCCTAGGAAACTCTTCAGAAGATTAAATACAAAAATGGGGCTCATTCTACGATTATATTCAGTTTTTTTATTTCATCAATATGCTTTCTAGATTATATATTTTAAAGCAGTTAGGTCAGTGAACCTTTGCTCCAGAGTTCTGGTGAAGCTCTGTTTGCACATATCGTCAGAGAGGCAATGCTGTCGTGCAGATGGCCCCCTGGTCTGGCCAGCTTGATGTAAGTGCCTTTGTGTTCCTAATTAACCAGTGAACAACTGTGCCAACTGCTTTGATACATTTGAAAGCTTCTGATCTCAGGCTTTGACGCACTGCTTATTCAGGAGCAATACCTGCCTGCTTTTAGGCCTCAGCATACCATCACTTATTATATAGCAAGGTTGACAAGGACTTTTCTGTACCAAGGACTATCAGGAGGAAGCATGGACCATATATAAGCAGTCCACTTTAAACCTCACAGAAGGAAGGCTAATATCTATAACCATAGAGTACACATATTTCCTGAAGGTAACTCAATAGATCTAGAGCTCGCAGTTCAGTAATGAGCTGCCATATCAACTCGTTCTTTGACTCTGGGAGTTCCCAAATCTGTAGCAGCACTTAAGGAAGCAAGGTTTCCAGAATCTTTACTAAACTCTTAAAATTATTAGTAGTAAATTAGATGCTGGCATAGGGAGCAAATTAGAATACGGAATGATAGTAGAATAATAAATGTTAAAGCGTATGCCAAATTATGTTTAGCAAGTGAAAGGAAAAATATGTTAATGAAGCCCACGGCCCCAGACCACTTTTGTGCATGAAATATAATGGGAGGGGCAAATGTTAGTAGCTTTTAAAAATTTCTTTGAGTGTAATGTAAACAGTCTCAATGTCATGTGATGAAATAACTATCCTTTTGATTTATAAACGTACCAAATTAATGAACATAATATTTTTCAAAATTAAAAATTACAGATCCTTAATTATATATTTGTAATAGCTGTTTGCATGTTACAGAGCTAAAGTTCTATATCAGAACTAGTGGTTAAGTTGAAGAAGGAAAAAATTATATCAATGTCTAGCCCTAAAACAGAATTGAAAAGGAGTGATTTTTTTTGTCTTAATAGAGGAGAATGTTTCATTTGAGATATCTCAAAGTTGGTACGATTGACCTCTGTTCTTGAGAATTCTTTGTTTTTGAGACTCTCTGTACATTTTACAATGTTTAGCAGCACTGTTGGCTTCTTCTCACTAGATTCCTCTATTACTCCCCTAAGTTGTGGCAACCAAAGGTAGCTCCAGACATTGCCAATGGCATATGGGAGCAAAATTGCTGGGTTTGGGCACCACTGATTTTAATTACAGACTACATACTTCCAGCCCAGAGAAATTGGTACAGAAATGTCTCTGCCTGCTCCTACCTTCAAAGTACAATTATAAACCTCATATGAATAAGGTTAAGGTTAATAGTAAATGATTAACAGATGGCCAAAGCAGAAGTTTGAAATGTAAGAAAAAGGCAAACTGTAAGAAGTCCAGGATTGGACAAAACCCTAAACAACAGAAGAAGACAACCCAAGCCTCATGATTTCAGCTTTTGTACAAGCAAACAAAGGTGGATAAGAAAAGCTTTTTCTTTGCCAGGATCCAAGGAGAGTCCCTCTAACAAAACAAGGTTTACCCTACGAAACCAACAAGGGGAATCATTGATCCAAATGTTCTGCTGAAAATCAGAGGACAGAGGAAGAACCAGTGGGACTGAGACTCATGTGACCTTCCCTAGAAAC
The DNA here is from genome assembly GCF_027406575.1 of Nycticebus coucang. Taxonomy (NCBI): domain Eukaryota; kingdom Metazoa; phylum Chordata; class Mammalia; order Primates; family Lorisidae; genus Nycticebus; species Nycticebus coucang. The sequence continues at coordinate 56,841,524 of NC_069794.1, read as the reverse complement.
ACTGTATTGACAGGGGGCACCGGCACCAGCAATGGATATTCTGCCACAACAAGCACATGGTCAATATTAGAATGGAGATGATATAGAATAGAATATGTAAACTTAAAGACAGATTAATAGAATTCACTTAACCAGAACGAAAGAAATAAAATAGAGTAAGAGCAAACAGAAAGCATGAGGCCTCAGTGATCTGTGGGCAATAACAAAAATTCTATCATTAATATCACCAGAATCCCAAAAGGAGAATAGGGGCTGAGAGAATATTCAAAGAAATAATGACTGAAAACTTGCAGTTTGTCGAAAGACATAAACCCACATATTCAAGAAGCTGAGAAAACTCAAAGAGGATAAACTCACAGAAATCTGTATCAAGATGTATCATGATCATACTTCTGAAAACTAAACACAATGAAAATAATCTCGAAAGATGCAGGAGAAAAATAGTGTATTACTTAGAGAAGGACAGCAGGAGGCCATAGGAAAGGCCATAACATTTTTCAACTGCTAAAAGAACTGTCAACACCTAATTTGAAATCTGGAAATCAATTCTTTAGAAAGGAAAGGAAAATAAAAATAATTACTTTTTCAGAAGAAGGAAAACTAAGAATTTTTCACAAATTACCCTTTAAAGATAGCTAATCAAAATTCTTTGCCCAGAAAGAAAGTGTTAAAGTGCTGAAAATTCTTGAAGCATTAAGAAGGAATAATAAATCCCAAAATATACATGGAGTAATAAACTAGTGATAAATTACAATTTGAAACACAGAAGTGTGGAATTATTTTCAAATTATTCTCTAAATCTCCAAATTTAGAGAATGATGGTGTTAGAACTAAAAATACCTTTTTATTCATACTATAGTAAATATCCTAATGTTTTCAGAACACAAATTATTTATTATCAAATAATTGAATCACCAAAAGAGAAATCATTGGTTTTCTTATTTGCAGTAAGAAATACATAATCCAGAATTTAACCAGCAGGAAGGCCCACTGAAATCCCAAGCATTAACCAACACAATCTGCCACAGGATGGACAGGGAAATGAGATAAACAAGTCAACAATAAATGACTCAAGAATCATGTAATAATAATGTTAATGACATCTGTGGTTTTCACGTTTATGTTCCAAAAACTTTGTAATTACTGTTTTTACTTCTGGGCTAATCCTGGCTTTTTTATATCTGGGCCAATCCGACTTCCTTTAACTTTCTGTTTAGTGTCATAGGAGGGCTCTTGTATTATGTGGCCTTAGCTTAGTTCAACTGGTAGAAAAAACTGATGGGAGTTTATGGGCAAAGGAGAACAACTAGGGTAATCTTTCCTCTCCCTTCACCTTGGGTGCTTTCTCCAACAGTTTCTGCCCCTGTATTAACTCTTGGCTGAAACTAACTCTGCAGCTTTTCACGTTTACAGCTACTTCAGGTGACCTTGGTCACTGGGCTTTCTCTTTGTATTGCCCTTGAGCCTAAAGTAGTAGTGGTTTCCTACTGTAGGTACTCTTTGTGTTGCTATCTTGTCCTCTGTTTGGCTTTCAGATATTGTTTCATCTATGAAGCTAGTTTTATGAATTAAATTTATTATGTGATAGACACTCAGATTTATTTTTTTTGTCCTAGTTTAACCCTAAAAGTTACACCTTAAAAATCATGAAAGAGAAGCTGAATGAATCCCTAGGGTCCATGTAGCTCTCCATTCAACTCTATTTGCCATAACACATAATAATTTTTGTTGTTGTTCTTTTGACATGCATTCAAATAAAAGCTAAAATAAGCAAACCTATATATATGTGTGTATATATATATATGTTCCTATACATATTTCCTATATATATTAGGAAAAGTAAAAGAGCATAACCTACTATTTGCTTATGCTGGGATAAATTTGGTTCTCAAAGCTCAAAATCAACTGCTTTGAGTGAATAAATTCATTCTGTGCCGGAGCCCAGAAATTCTCAATGCCTTGAATGTCCTTGTTAACTCATCCTTAAGGATCTTAGAGAGTGTTTTTTATCACTCTAAGACTACCTATTACCCACACCTCAGATTATGTGACTTCAACAAAGATAATAAAGATCACTTGTTACTGTGAATCAGTTGATAAATAAAATATACAATTACTAATTTTAATACAATTAATTTATTGAGTTCATGATTTAAAACATGGTGTGTGTTCCAGAATATTACAGAGGTATACATGTTTTGGTTACATAGTTTGTTTTGTACATTTCAGGTCAAAGTTACAAGTGTGCACTTTACCCAGAATGTGTGCATTATACTTCTAAGGTATGGATTAATCCAGCCCTTTCTTCTCCCCACCTACTTTATTCCTGTCGAGTTTTACTTCCCTATGTAAAGCATATTGACTGATTAGTTCCAATTTAGTAGTGAGTACATGTGGTGTTTGTTTTTCTGTTCTTGAGTTACCTCATTTAGAAACATGGTCCCAGGTCCATATAGGGTGTTACAAAAGATAGATCACCTTTTATTTTTCTTTTCTTTTCTTTCTTTCTTTTTTTTTTTTTTTTTGGCCGGGGCCGAGTTTGAACCCACCACCTCTGGTATATAGGACTGGTACCTACTCCTGGCAGCCACAGGTGCTGCCCTCACCATTTATTTTTCTATGGCTGAGTAGTGCTCCATGGTATACATAGACCACATTTTATTAATCCACTCATGTATCAATAGCAATAGGTTGTTCGCACATCTTTTAAATTGTGAAATGTGTTGCTGTAAACATTTGACAAGTATGAGTGTCTTTTTGATAAAATGTCCTTTTTTCCTTCAGATAAATACCTAGTAGTGGAATTGCTGGATGGAATAGTAGGACTACTTTTAGTTCTGTAGTTTTAAAATATTCCTAAATGAGCTACTTTGAAAACTATGAAAAAAAAAATAAACCAAACACATAAGAAGAGAACTTGAGAGCACAAAATGACATAAGCCAAACCATATACCTGTAATCTGGGTGTTCTGCTTTGTACTGGGACACAGAGTTGATAAAAGTAGCACTAGTGCCATAAGATCTGTGTGATGGAGTTCTTTATAGACAAATTTGTGAAAATATCTTGGGGAATGATACACAGTTAGAAAAATAAGGAAAATAACTAATAACAAGTGATAGTCTTTTTTTTTTTTTTTTTTTTTCAGTTTTTGGCCGGGGCTAGGTTTGAATCCACCACCTCCGGCACATGGGGCTGACACCCTACTCCTTTGAGCCACAGGTGCTGCCTGATAAAAAGACAGCATTATGGAGCCGTGCCTGTGGCTCAAAGGGATAGGGTTCCACCCCCATATGCTGGAGATGGCAGGTTCAAACCTAGCCCCTGCCAAAAACTGCAAAAACAAAAAAAAAGCATTTTGGTGCTAAAATAACCAAGATGAGTCTGAGACATCACATCTAGCAGAAGAGATTTTGTTAACTTCATAAAGCTATTCATCTCTGTATTCTAAGAAAAAAAAGAAAATAAGAGCAGCTATAAGAAAAGAACAGAAATAATTCCACTGGTAAATTTCCCAGTGTGTGCTCCTTTACAGACTTCTAGCTGTGCTTCATTGCTGCCTCTTATCCATCTCCTTGAGTTGCTAATAATAGTTCCATTTTGTTAACTGCATTTGAATTCTCATCTTGAAAAACTCAGACTCTTCCTTGACCACTCATTCTCATGCAGCTACTAGCTACTGCTCTGGTTCTGCTCTTGCTATTACAGGCAAATTTAGGTGAAAACATTTGTTTCAATTACTGTCCGCATTTCCTCCACTTCTATTCATTGTACAGTTGACCACAGACTAGGTTCTTTTTCTGTCATTTTAACTGGACATTGAAGATTATAATTACAGGAGAACTACTGTAATTTAACACCTAAGAGACTGTTACAAGCTGGTCCACATATGGAGAGAGTCAACACAAAGGATGAGGCCTATACAGGTGTAGAATGTCCCGTCTAGGAAAATTAGGTCACTTTAAGGAGGTAGTCAATGTAGGGAGGTGGTCAACTGTGTTTATTTATTATCAAATTGGTTGAAAACTTGAGTACTTAATCTTTGGAGGCATTTGTATTGTTGACTCATCTCTAACCCCTGAAATGCTTTGCTTTTGGTTTTTATGCATGATATGATGTTCTCTACTCTCTCTCTCACCTTATTCTTCTTAGACTTCTTTGGTTAACCTTTTACCTCTGTCTATCCTGCAATTCCTCATGTTACTCAAAGTCAGTACAAGATCTCTTCTGCTTCTCTTTCTGGATAATTGACCCTATTATCTGTTTGAACCCAAGTCGTTAGCTATAGATAACTAATTCATTTTCTTCATGACCCTTCTTCTAAACAAAAAATTTCCCTGCCTATGTTCTTTATATTCTGCCACATTTTATGTTGCTTAAAAAAATTACATAGATTTGATCACCCCAAATAGAAACCTGTATATAATATTTGACTCTAATTTTCCCATCTTTCTTCAATTACCAATTACCCTTCTTTCAACTTTGATATTCTGAAAATAGAATTCCCTATTCTTTCCAATCCAATCACCCTAGTTCAAGGAACCATTACTTTTTACCTGGATTGCAGCAAATATATATATATTTTAATCAGGTTGCCTTTATCCAGCTTTCTACACTTTTGTCTATTGACTTGTTTCGGGGTCCGCTGAGACCTGTGGAAACTAGTGGAGATTGACAGAGTTAGAAGAGAGTTAATATAGAGTTAGAAGCTACATAAAGAAAGACAAGAGACATAGAGTAGAATTAAAAGTGGTAGCTCAGGGGTTCATTGCCAGTGGTGGGATTCTGGCACTGGCCCAGAGTGTCTGCTTCATTCTGATTTTATTGGAGTCTATTTGCCCAGAGGGTAAAATGAGGGAGGGAACAAAGACAACAAAGACATCAGCAGTTTCTTGCATTGATCATGTCAACTTCTATTGTTATTATTATTAAGGCTACCTTAAGGGTAGCCTTCAGAAATCAGAAATATGAACCTTGTATTGGGAGAGCCTCCTTCTTGAGGTCACACACTCAGACGTCTAGGGAGGTGTAAAGCTCCACTAGTTCTCTGTGGAGTAAAATGCCAGGAGCATTAATCTCCTCTGAGGGATTGGTGGGAGGGAGGCATTTTCCTCCCATCACCACCACAGAAGATTTTCCTCTGTGATAAAGGATATGAGCTCTTCTGCCCATATCTCAGAGCTTGAGCTACTCCCTTGGTCTCTACCCCAGACAAATGGAAATCTCCACAATGGGTATCTGCTTTGCTTATGTAACGGGCAGGAAACACCCTAGAAGATGTATCTTTACTAGGACTTTCCATAATCTCTTCTATGGCCATTACTTTCCTCAGAGTGCTCACAGACCCAGCAGGGTGTTTGTAAGCTGTATCCCCAACAGGCTAGAATTTCAGAAAAGGCAAGAAGCTTGCTAGTAATGGCTAGCTTAAATGTGAGCTAGCTGACTTTTCATTGTTCTGACTCACTCGTTTACTTTTTAGTTTTCCTCTTTTTCTGGAAGTGCTTTCCTTTGCCAAAAATGGGGTCTTTGGTCCCCATTCTAACAGCAACTTGTTCTCCCTAAAACATAAACATGATCATGCCACCTCATTTCATTATGCCTTCAAAATAAGTTCCAAAAATACTTAATGTGTCATTCAATATTTTTAAATAAATTATCCATTGTATATCTTCACATTTTTCACCTTTCCTCTCTGTTCTTTCCCATTAAAAAATTTGTTTAATTCCTAAATACATTATGCTTACTTTTACTCTTACATGTGTAGAACAACTCCTTCTCCCCTCAAGATGCCCTCTGCCCTTTTTGCTACTTAACCTGTCAGCTTTTATCTTTGAAGTTGCATCCTTTATGATTTTTTTTCTATCTATGATTTTCCTTGGGCATTTATGGCATCTCAAATGATCTGCTTTACCAGTTTTATTTCTTATCACTCTGTGCAGAAAATACCTTATTAATTTGTATGTATCATCACACCAGTCCCCATCCATTTGTAGGTCTTTGAAGATGGAGATTGTTTAATATTGTATTCTAGACCTTGCATAACACCTGGTAAATTTGCAATAGCTAATTTTTTTTTTTTCAGGGATAAATCAAAGATGACAATTCTCGAATTTTAAGGAAGATTCAATGAGGGAAAGAAAATAAGCTACCTAATGAGATGATAATGACTTAAAACCAACTAAAAAACATCTGCATTATCTTGTGAATAAATATATCCAAGTAGCAGCATCTGCATTATCTTGTGAATAAATATATCCAAGTAGCAGCAAATTCCTTATCATTATCTCATGGAATTAACAAAAATTAACAATAATTAATAATATAGATTTCTTTTTTCTCTTTTTGGTGTACTTGGGTATCCTTCTTGGTAATCATAAAGCCTCCCCACTAAAGCCAAGGAGGGAGACAAGTGAGACCCAAACACTCATGAAAGTGCACAAAACAAATACCTGTATTTACCTATAATTTGGCCTCCATTAAAATCACAAAAATTTCTATGTAACCTTAATATAGTAATTAGTATAATTAATAAAATATACTTTATCATCAATAAATTAATATGATCAATAGTATAATCAACTATTATATCAATGTTTTTGCTGAAAATATGATTAATAATAAAATTATATTTTTTAATGACACTCGGTATAAATGATGTACCCATCATCAAGAAGTTTCATATGAAATTTTTATTTACTTATTCTACAAAGCACAATTAAAATTAGAAAATTGATGTAAATGCCACTTCTGCATTTTATAGGTGAGAGACTGAAACCCAGAAAAAGTGACTATGTGGAAAAAGGTAAACCTTTTTATAATGTAATAGAATCTATCAAAATGTTTAGATCAAAATATTTTAAAGATAAGATTATCAAGATGTCTGAGGATGACTTTCAATTTGATGTTGGGTTAATAAAATTTAAAAGACATTTTATGATACATTTCAAGAACACAGAAAATAAGATAGAAGGAGGACTGAAAAAGAGGGTTCAAAACTGGCTTCTAATCTTAATAAAGTAACTTATATACTTGGGGAATAACAAAAATAATTCATTTCATTATACACTTTCTAAACCCTGGAATTTTCTTATACCAAAAAACAAAACAAAACAAAAAAACAAAAAATGGAGCTTACACTTAAGACCTCCAAATGTAGGGTATTTTCTTTCTTATAGTCATAAAAGGTTTTACTTTTTCTTTTCTTTTTTAGCTGCCTAGTCTTTTTCATTTTTTAATCTCTACTTACCCTTTCAAAATTTCTTTTGTGACAATACATATTTCCTGGCGGCTCTACCTGCTAAAAACTTCATTTTTTCCTCTGTTGAGAGAGTTTAATTCTCAGTTTTCTCTGCTCCAGCCTCTGCTGGCTCATTTAAATTTTTGTTTTCACCTTGTAGCTTTGTATTCTCTGCCTTTCATTCTAGGTTAATCTAAGCGATCTCTTCACTCTTCTCTGTGATATATTTTAGCAGCAAATTACCCTCCTGGCTCAGAGCTTCATGCCTTCAGTGTTAGTGGTGCTTCCTTTTGCATGTCACACTGTCAACATGTCATCCCCCAAATTTCTGCAATTGTATGTTTGCAGAACTGCATCTTTTTGTCCACGGCAACTTCCTTGCAAAGACAACCAACAGTATTGTGAATTACTACCTCAGCCTCTGTTGATAAGACAAGCTCTGCCTCCTCTTCCTCTTCCTCCTTTACCATAGCAGGTAAACTCAGGCAAGCCTTGAGAACAGAAAAGCCTGAAAAGAGTGTACATTTAAAAAAATGTATAATGAACTACTATTTGACTCTTTTAAGCATGTATCTATTACTGACGATGTTTTGAATTAGGATTAAATCCTGGTCTTTTTCTTTTTCTTTTTTTTTTTTTTTGTAGAGACAGAGTCTCACTGTACCACCCTCAGGTAGAGTGCCGTGCCCTGGCATCACACAGGTCACAGCGACCTCTAACTCCTGGGCTTACGCGATTCTCTTGCCTCAGCCTCCCGAGCAGCTGGGACTACAGGCGCCCGCCACAACGCCCGGCTAATCCTGGTCTTCTTTAAGAAGGGGTAAGGCAGAAGGGGTAAGTAGAAATTAAAGTCTTAGGTAGAAGGGGTAAGTAGAAATTAAAGTCTTAGGTAGAAGGGGTAAGTAGAAATTAAAGTCTTCTTCCATTAAGCCTTTCCTCCTCTCTACCCATGTATTCTTGTCACACTAGTAATTCTCAGTTTCCAAAGTGGAGAGTTCAAACTTCACTTCCCTTGCATGGAACTATCAGGCAGGGAGGATGTTAACAGTACCAAATACCACGAAGGGAGAATGTTGATAGCAAAATCACTATCTGATTAGAGTCTCTTCCAATCTTTCACTGAACCAGGAAACTTCATTAGCAAGTAGCATCTCTTGCTGGTACCATGTAAAGAGCTCTGAGTTTGCATGGGTCTGCAGAAGCTCACAGGCTCTATCAAAAGGCAAGCTTGTAGTTCACTTGGTGACTTGAAAGATTAGTGTAATGTCCAGTGAGATCAGAAAGCAGTATCTCCCATTTTGACCGCACGGTTGTGGCTCTGACTGCAGCTGTAGCCTGAGTGGACCAAATCCAAGAATGTGTTTACAGATTAGGATTTCTACTCTAGCATCCAATTCAGGTGCTTCCACCAGTGTTTTGGCAACAGCTTTTATCCTGTGCTTGAGCTCTTTGGAAAACAAGGGATGAGGCCTTTTAAGCCTTCATTCACTCATGGACCAAGACCTTCAAACATTCTCCAACTTCTTTCTACTTTCCTCTTTTTAGAAACATGCGATGGTTGATGGCATGAAACTCCCATCATCCTTCTACTACACTAAAACTATATATTCATTCTCAAACCCAAATAGTCACCTTTTGTGAGGTTAAGTCAGTTACTTATTTATTTTCTTTTTCTCAGTTTTATTATCTATAAAATAAAAATAAAAGCTATAACTATTTCAAGGTGTCTATGAAATTAAATGGTACTTTTGCAGATGTCATTTTATCAAAAAAACTACATGGACTTTAATGTCTATTGTGGCGCAATTTACAATTGCAAAGATGTTGAATTAACACAAGTAAAAAATGTGAGATACACACACACTCTCTCACACACACTCACCATGGAGTACTATGCAGCCATAAAAAGTAATGAATTAATGTCTTTTGAAGCAATTTAGATGGAATTGGCAATATTATCCTAAGTCAGTGGTTCTCAACCTTCCTAATGCCATGACACTTTAATACAGTTCCTCATGTTCTGGTGACCCCCAACCATAAAATTATTTTTTTTGCTACTTCATAATTGTAATTTTGCTACTGCTATGAATCACAATATACATATTTGATATGCAGGAGACCCCCAAAGGGGTCACGACCCACAGGTTGAGAACCATAGTCCTAAGTGAAGTATCTCAAGAATGGAAAAACAAATACCATATGTTCGCTCTAATAATCTGGAACTAATTGATGGACACACATGAGCATAGAAAGAAATTAAAAAATGTTTGTAAATCAAGAATGGGAGATAAAGTTTTATCTAACAAGTAAAATTAACACTGTTTGGGTAGTGGGCATACTTATCCCACACTAAAGCATAATAAAAGCTATCCATGTAACACAAAATAAATAAAATCGATTAATTATTAAAAAGAAAAAGTCAACAGTATTTCTTAAAATGGTACTATTTTATAATGAAAGTGAAATATTTACAATATTATCTGGTACAAAATACATACATTATATTGATCTTGATATATTCAAGATCTCTATCAGTCAAAAAACTAAATTATGGGTGTTTTGTTCTCTCCTTTTATATTTTAGGTAAAGAACTTGATCTTGTTTGACTGGAACCTTTCTGATTTTAGCATCAAATGTTTCATATTCAATGAAACCCTTAAGTCCTAGACAAACTTGGACCTTTGCTCATTCTGCACTTCACCTACCACTCCATCCATTCCCATGAATCTGCACCACATTCATTTTAGTGAATAAAAGTCCATAACTACCTGCTATCTTGCTAGCTAATGTAGAAACAAAGCCTTTCAAGATAAATTCAGGCAGGGCATAAGTGTAAGATGCACTGTAGGTGTGGTCCCACCAATCACCCTCCCTCCACCCATCCTCCACCATCCCCTCCTCTCCCTCTCTCCCTTCCCCATATTCTTAGGTTATAATTGAGTTATATCTTTTATATGAAAGCCATAAATTAGTTTCATAGTAGGACTGAGTACATTGGATACTTTTTCTTTCATTCTTGAGATACTTTACTAAGAAGAATATGTTCCAGCTCTATCCATGTAAACATGAAAGAGGTAAAGACTCCATCTTTCTTTAAAACTGCATAATATTCCATTGTGTACATATCCACAATTTGTTAATCCATTCATGGATCGCTGGGCACTTGGGCTTTTTCCATGACTTAGCAATTATGAATTGGGCTACAATAAGCATTCTGGTACAAATATCTTTGTTATAATGTGATTTTTGGTCTTCTGGGTATATACCTAGTAGAGGAATTGTAAGATTGAATGGCAGGTCTATTTTTAGATCTGTAAGTGTTCTCCAAACATCTTTCCAAAAGGAATGTATTAATTTGCATTCCCACCAGCAGTGTAGAGTGTTTTCTTTTCTCCACATCCACGCCAACATCTCTGGTCTTGAGATTTTGTGATATGGGCTAATCTTACTAGAGTTAGATGATATCTTAAAGTAGTTTTGATTTGTATTTCTCTGATGATTAAGGATGATGAGCATTTTTTCATATGTCCGTAGGCTGTGTGCCTGTCTTCTTCAGAGAGGTTTCTCTTCAAGTCTCTTACCCACCCTGAGATGGGATCACTTGTTCTTTTCTTGCTTATACGTTTGAGTTCTCTGTGGATTCTGGTTATTAAACCTTTGTCGGAGACATAACCTGAAAATATCTTCTCCCATTCTGAGGGCTGTCTGCTTGCTTTACTTACTGTGTTCTTGGCTGTGCAGAAACTTTTTAGTTTGATCAGGTCCCAGTAGTGTATTTTTGATGCTGCTTCAATTGCCTGGAGGGGTCCTTCTCATAAAATATTCACCCCCAGGCTGATTTTTTCAAGAGTTTTCCCTCCACTTCCTTCTAGTATTTTTATAGTTTCATGTCTTAAGTTTAAATCTTTAATCCAGTGAGACTCTATTTTAGTTAATGGTAAAAGGTGTGGGTCAAGTTTCAGTCTTCTACAGCCAGTTCACCCAGCACCATTTGTTAAATAGGGAATCTTTTCCCCACTGAATGTTTAATTCTATTTGCAGATACAATAGGCTTTAAACCAACAAAAGTAAGGAAGGATAACAATGGACATTTCATATTTGTTAAGGGTAATACTCAATATGATGAGATTTCAATCATTAATATTTATGCACCCAACCAGAATCCACCTCTATTTATAAGAGAAAGTCTTAACAGACATGAGCAACTTGATTTCCTCCAGCTCCATAATAGTAGGAGATTTTAACAATCCTTTGGCAGTGTTGGATAGATCCCCCAATAAGAAGCTGAGCAAAGAAATTTTAGATTTAAACTTAACCATCCAACATTTGAATTTAACAGATATCTATAGAACATTTCATCCCCAAAAAACTGAACACACATTCTTCTCATTAGCCCATGAAACATACTCCAAAATCGATCACATCTTAGGTCACAAGTCTAACCTCAGTAAATTTAAAGGAATAGAAATTATTCCTTGCATCTTCTTGAACCATCATGGACTAAAAGTTGAATTCAATAACAACAGTAATCAGCATACTCATACAAAAACATGGAAGTTAAATAACCTTATGCTGAATGATAGCTGGGTCATAGACAAGATTAAGAAGGAAATTACCAAATTTTTGGAACAAAACGACAATGAAGACATGAATTATCAGAACCCTGGGATACCGCAAAGGCAGTCCTAAGAGGAAAATTTATAGCACTGCAAGCCTTCCTCAAGAGAATGGAAAGAGAGGAAGTTTACAACTTAATGGGACATCTCAAGCAACTGGAAAAGGAAGAACATTCCAACCCCAAACCCAGTAGAAGAAAAGAAATAACCAAACTTAGAGCAGAATTAAATGAAATTGAAATCAAAAGGATTATACAAGATATCAATAAATCAAAAAGTTGGTTTTTTGAAAAGGTCAATAAAATAGATAAACCTTTGGCTAACCTAACTAGGGAAAAAAGGGTAAAATCTCTAATTTTATCATTCAGAAATGACAAAGACAAAATAACAACAGACTCCTTAGAAATTCAAAAAATGCTTAATGAATACTACAAGAAACTTTATTCTCAGAAATATGAAAATCTGAAGGAAATTGACCAATACTTGGAAACACGTCACCTTCCAAGACGTAGCCAGAATCAAGTGGAAATGTTGAAGGCCTATATCAGGCCTATATCAAGTTCTAAAATAGCATCAACCATACAAAATCTCCCTAAAAAAGAAAAGCCTGGGACCAGTTGGCTTCATGTCAGAATTCTACCAAACCTTTAAAGAGGAACTAGTACCTATATTACTCAACCTTTTCCAAAATATAGAAGAATATAGAAGGAATACTACCTAAAACGTTTTATGAAGCAAACATCACCCTGATCCCAAAATCAGGAAAGGACTCAACAAAAAAAGAAAATTATAGGCCAATATCATTAATGAATATAGATGCAAAAATATTCAACAAGATCCTAACAAACAGAATCCAGCAACACATCAAATAAATTATACATCATGACCAAGTCGGTTTTATCCCAGGGTCTCAAAGCTGGTTCAATATACGTAAATCTAATTCAGCACATAAATTAAAAAACAAAGACCATATGATTCTCTCAATTGATGCAGAAAAAGATTTTGATAATATCCAGCATCCCTTCATGATCACAACACTTAAGAAAATTGGTATAAGAAGGGACTTTTATTAAACTGATAGAGGCCATCTACAACAAACCCACAGCCAATATCATATTGAATGGAGTTAAATAGAAGTAATTTCCACTCAGATCAGGAATCAGACAAAGTTGCCCATTGTCTCCACTGCTCTTTAACATTGTAATGGAAGTTTTTGCCATCAAAATTAGGGAAGAAAAAACCATCAAGGGTATCCATATAGGGTCAGAAGAGATCAAACTTTCACTCTTTGCAGATGATATGATTGTATATCTAGAAAACACCAGGGATTCTACTACAAAACTCTTAGTAGTGATCAAGGAATACAGCAGACTCTCAGGTTACAAAATCAACATTCATAAATTGGTAGCCTTTATATATACCAACAATAGTCAAGCTGAAAAAACAGTGAAGGACTCTATTCTGTTCACAGTAGTGCGATAGAAGATGAAATATTTGGAAGTTTATCTAACAAAGGCTCTATAAACAGAACTATGAAACTCTAAGAAAAGAAATAGCTGAAAATGTTAACAAATGGAAAAACATACCATGCTCATGGCTGGGAAGAATGAACATTGTTAAAATGTCCATACTACCCAAAACAATACACAATTTTAATGCAATCCCTATTAAAGCTCCACTGTCCTACTTTAAAGATCTCGAAAAAATAATACTGCGTTTTATATGGAATCAGAAAAAACCTCGAATAGCCAAGGCATTACTGAGAAATAAAAACAAAGCCAGAGGAATCACGCTACCAGACCTCAGACTATACTATAAGTAGATAGTGATCAAAACAGCATGGTACTGGCACAAAAACAGAGAGGTAGATGTATGGAACAGAATAGAGAACCAAGAGATGAACCCAGCTACTTACTGTTATTTGGTCTTTGCATATTATATTTTTAATAAGAAATCTAGAATATAAACTTAAAAAAATTTTATAATGAGCTGTTTCCCTGTTTTAAAAAATGAGGGAAGTGTTTGATGCAACCTTATAGGATATTTATGTAGTATGTAGGAGAATTCATTATTCTTGACTAGTACATCTCTAAATTCTTGTGATGTTTTAAAGGCTGGCATTTAAACTCAGACAAGGCAGCTAAGTTTTATTTATACTTTTCATATTTATATTCGGCCCCAACTTCTCCCTAATGCTTGTTTTACTCTTCCCATTGTGAGCTCATTCCTCCAAGAGATCAGTAGTGACCAACTGTGTGCTTGTTATATGGTAATATCTATGATAAGCATTTACATTAATTGCCTCCTTTAATGAACAACATGACTCTATTGATAGACAACATACCCATTTTCAAACTCTGAAAAGATGTTCATATGGATTTAGATAAAGTCTCTAGAATAATGCAGTTGGAAAGTTTTGAAAAGGATATTTAAACTTGAATTTTTCATATTTCAAAGCCTGTATTTTAAACCACTAATAGCAGCTAAACAGAATTGAGACATTTCACTTTCCTGTATCTACAAACATTATACCATATATTAAATGTCTACTTTTCTTTTATTCTTTTCTTTTTTTTTCTCTTTTTGACATATGCTCTTATTTCTGATGCAAAGTTCAACGGTGCTATTATAGTTCACTGCCCCCTTAATCTCCTGAGCTCATGTGATCTTTCTACCTCATTCTTTTAAGCAACTGGGACTCCAGGCATTTGCCACCATGCACTTCTACTTTTTCTATTTCATAGAAATGGTCTTTCTGTTGCCCAGGCTGACCTTGAATGCCTGGCCTCAAGTGATCCTCTTGCCTTGGTCTCCCAAAGTGCAGGATTATAACTGCGACCCACCCGGCCTTTACATCTTCTCTTATTCTTATTCATTTCATTAAGTACATATTTGGCAGCATCTCTCAAAATTATTTTTAAAAATCAGTCTGTAAGTTTAAGTGCATAAAATTTTAAATAACTTTTTTATCTTTCAGAAGACCTATCTTAATTCTGTCTTTATAATTATGAATAGGTTATCTTGTGAATGCATTTCACATAGGTTAGTATTAATAATTATCTCTTAATATGTATCCAGGTAATTTACATCTTTCAAATTCTGCCATTCTTCATTCATTAAGGACATGTGATTTCTTCTTTTCTCCCAAAAATATCTTACACAAATTTCCCCCCAAATCTTACCCTGTTCAATAAAATTTAGTCCAATCAAGCCCAACTCAGCTGAGCGTCTTCTCTTGGCACACAAGTTGAAGAAGGAGCAGGTGTCACAAAGAGCTCCTCAAGCCAGTGGAAACCAAAGCCAACAACTCATCCTGAAATGAAAATCACAGACTATCTATAGAGTGAACACTAGTGGGCAGAGAATTAGAACTATCCCTATCTATTGCTCAGTGGTGTTTGTCCCTCCTTTTCTCTTCAGACCTCCATCCCAGTTCTATTAAATATTACATATCTCAGTGATTCACATCATTGACCTCAACATAACAGAATTGGCCATGTAGGATGAATGTGACTGATTTGCTAGGTTGTATACTGGGCATTGACATTAATGAGAAATACAGTTGCATTTTTCAAGCACTACCTTCAATGTAATAACTGCCATAATCCACAGCTGATAGGAAATAGAGGCTAAATATAGTAATTTCCCAATCTTCTTCAACTTAAATGTGAACATTTTATAATGTTATACTTGGTTTATTGGAAGAATTTCCAAAGAAGTTATGTACATCATAAAAATTCCCCCAAACCTACTAACAGACAGAATAAAGATTGATTAAAAATATTATTTAAATTCTATAAAATTCTTATCCAAATTGATTTTTTTATCTTTAAAGTTTTGGATCTTCATTGTCTTTTTAAATTTTATTTTTATAGAAAAATAAACACTTTGATAGGAATAAGTATTGTAAAAATGAGCAGATATTTTAAAAATATTTGCAAAATGATACTATAAAATATAATTTAGAAATAAAACTACAGATAATTAAAAGGTTGCATATCTTACTTCTTTTTTTGGCCGGGGCTGGGTTTGAACCTGCCACCTCAGGCATATGGGACCGGCGCCCTACTCCTTGAGCCACAGGCGCCGCCCCCATATCTTACTTCTTAATAACACATGGAATAAAAAGACTAGAATAAAACTTACTTGTGAAGTTTGCTTACCCTCAGAATAGCGATACTATACTCCCAATGTTTTCACCCCTTCAATTTACATTTTAAATCCTAATGCCCAATGTCATGGTATTAGAAAGTGGGTATTTGGGAGGCAATTAAGTAATGAGGGCAGGAATTTCATGAATAACATTAATGTCCTCATCAAAGAGACCACAGAGAACTTTCTTACTCCTCCTGGAATGTGAGGTTGCAGTGTGAAAATTTTGAGGAAGGGCGCACTCAGTAGACACTAAAACTGTCTTCATAGCTTCATGGTGGACTTCACAGCTTGCAGAAAGTTTTTGAAGAACAAAACGTTTATAAGCCACCAGTCTAAGGTATTTTGCATAACACCCCAGATGAACTGACACATTTAGTTTAGTTATATATAAAAAAACTCCCCAAATGAAACTATTTTATCATTACCCAAGTATCTCTGTACTTTGTAAATGTCATTTATTTGTGTCTGTTTAATAAAACATCACTTTTGATAAGGCTGGACTAATTCAGTTTTCTCAGAAATGAAGGACAAAGAAGTACTAAATGCCTAAAATTGAGACACTGGATTTTAAATTTTTGAAATTTAAAATCCCTACAGAAATAATCTATGCTTAGAACTTGCATCATACACGTATTCAACGTTCCATCTCTGCGAAGATTATGCATTTGTACCCACTTGAAGTAAGCATCCTGAGTGTGTTAATTTCCTAGGACTGCCATAATGAGTTCCCATTAATTAGATGGCTTAAAATAAACAGAAATTTATTCCCTCAAAGTCTAGGCAGCAAAAAATCTAAAATCATCAAGGCATCAGGTTTAGTTATTTCTGCAGATTTGAAGGAGAAAGTATACCATGTCTTTGTCATTTTTTTTATCCCTTTGCCTGCAGATGTATCATTCTATTTTTTATCTCTGTTATTATACAGCTTCATTTCCTGTATGTCTGTATGTCTTCATATGTCTTTTATAAGAACATCATTCATTGGATTCAGAGGTTACTAATTCAGTACGACCTCATCTTTACTAATTAGATCTGTAAAGCCTTTACTTTCAAGTAAGGTCACATTCTGATATTCCAGGTGAGCACAAATTTTGGAAGATCATGTTTCACCCAGGACATCATGTTACTTTCTTTGGTCAATAAAATGTGCACAAAAATGTCCCAGGTGACTGTGGCTTAAGTTTTAAGAACTAACACTTTGTTTACCTTGCTCTCTCACTTTTGTCTGTCAACTCATGTATTAAAGTGGAATCTTGATCAGCCTGGAAAAGTTCCCCTGTAGTAACAAATAATGTAACATACCTTATAAACAAAAAGATGTGGACATTATTGTCTTAAGACGCTGAAATTTTCAAGTTGTTCTTTTCCATAGAATAAGTAGGTCTATCATGACTGATACAAAAATGAGTACTAGATCAGGCATACTTCCCAAATGAAAATGTAAAATTTGTGGAACTGACTTTGGGACCAGATATTTAACAACAAGAAAATTTTTATGACAAGTTTGAAGTATTATAAATCATGTCATTTAGTTGTTGAAATATTTAGAAAAGTATTTTCTTAGATAATATGATAATTAGAAGGATGTATTTTATCTAATAATTTTTACTTTTAAATAAAAAGGTGAAAATATTGTTAGCATCTATTGGTTTGAACTTTTAAGAAAAGTCAGTCTAATGAGTAAAGTGATATCTCACTGTGATATTAATTTGCATTTCCCCGATAATTATTGACATTGAGCATTTTTCATATGCTTGTTGATCATGTGCATATGTTCTTTTGAAAAGCTTCTCTTCACGCTTTTGCCCATTTTTGATAGGGTCGTTTGATACTTTCTTGCTGATTTGCTTGACTTCTTTGTTGATTCTGGTTATTAGCCCTTTATTGAGGTCAAGCATGGAATATTTTCTCCCTTTCTGTAGTTTGTCTAGTTTCTCTGTTGATTATTTCCTTGGATGTGCATGAGTTTTGATTTAATCAAGTCCCATTTGTTTATTCTTATAGTTACTATACTTGGCTTTGGGGTCTTCTTCATAAATTCTTTGCCTAGGTAAATATCTAGAAGAGTTTTTCCAATATTTTCTTCAGCTTTCTATGCTTTCTTGTCTTATAGGTTTTTTAATCCATCTTGAATTAATATTTTTTGAGTGGTAAGAGATCTAGATTGTGTTTCATTCTTCTGCATGTAGCCGTCAAATTCTGCCAGCATCATGTATTGAATAGGGCTCCTTTTGCCTCATATATATTGTTGTCTGTCTGCTTTTTCAAAGTTCAGTATGTGAATAGTTTTATATCTGGGTTATCTGTTCTGTTTCATTGGTCCATTTCTCTATTTTTGTGCCAATATCAGGCTGTATTTGTTACTATTTATTCATAATATTGTTAATAACCTGGTAAAGTTATGCCTCCAAATTTTTTTCTTTTTCTTCACATTACTTTGGCTACTGGGGCCTTTTTCTGGTTTCAAACAAAGCATAAAATTACTTTTTTTATAGATCTGTGAAAGGTGATATTAGTATTTTGAGGAGGATAGCACTGAATCTGTGAGTCACTTTGAGTACAATAACAATGTCAATTCTGCCAATCCATGAACATATTTTTCCATTGACTTGTGTCATCTGTGACTTTTCTTTGGTTCCCATAATTGTCTTTGTAGGGATCTTTCACCTGCTTAGTTAAATATTTTGTAGGTGTTTTATTTTCTTTATGGCTATTATGAATGGTACTGAGTCTTTGAACTGACTCTCAGCTCGACTGAGAGTATATTGGCGTATATTACATTGATTTTGTACCTGAGACTGCTGAATTTATCAATTTCAGGAGTCTTTTTTTTTTTTTTTTTAGCAGTTTTTGGCCAGGGCTGGATTTGAACCTATCACCTCCAGTATATAGGGCTGGTGCCCTACTCCTTTGAGCCACAGGCGCCGCCCCAATTTCAGGAGTCTTTTGATGGAGTCTTTGATGTTTTCTAAATGTAACATTATATCATCAGCAAACAGTTATAGTTTGTATTACTCTTTCCCAATTTGTTCCAAGCTTGGTGTATGTGCTGCTGAAGCAAAACCTATTTCCTAATTTGGATATCCTTCATTTTTTCCTCTCACCTGATTGCTCTATGATGTATAGCAAAATGTTGAATAGAAGTGATGTCAGTGGCATTGTCTTGTTCCAGTTCTTAGCAAAAATGCTTTCAACTTTTCCCCATTCAGTGATAACATTGGCTGTGCATTTGTCATATATGGTTTTTATAATTTTGAAATATATTCATTCTATACCTAGTTCGTAGAAGGTTTTTATAATGAAGGGGTGCTAAATTTTGTCAAATGCTTTTTCTGAATCTATTGAGATGATCACATCATCTTTGTTTTGTTTCTGTTTATGTGATGAATTATATTTACAGATATGCATATGTTGAATCATCCTTGCATCCCTAGGATGAAGCTCATTTCATCATAGTGGATTATTATTATTTTTTTATGTGTTGTTAAATTCAGTTTCCTAGTATTTTATTAAGGTGTTTTGCATCTACATTCATAAGGGATACTGTTCTGTGCTTTTCTTTGCCACGAACATAGAGATAAATGAATGCCTATATACTTTTGGTAGGACTGCAAATTAGTACAACCCCAAAGTAAAACAGTATACAGATTCCTCAAAAAAATTAAAAATAGATTTGCCATTTGATACAGTAATCCCGACTTAGCATTTTACCCAAAGGAGAAGAAGTCATTTCATCAAAAATGCACCTAAGCATGAATCTTTATTGCAGCACAAATCACAATTAGTAAGATATGAAATCAGCCTAAGTGCTCATCAATTCATGAGTGGATTAACAAAATATGGAGTATTCCATATGCATACTATGGAATACTTCCAAAGAACAAGGAAGGATGAATTAAGGCCTTTTGCAACAATTTGTATGATACTGGAGACCATTATCCTAAGTGAAGTGATACTGGAGACCATTATCCTAAGTGAAGTAGCTAAAGAATGGACAAACACATGTATTCACTAAGAAACTAGAACTAATTAATGACTACATATGTGCAGAGAGGGGAATAAAACTCAGTGGAAATCAAGCATGGAGACAGGGGGAAGGATATGGGTAAAAACTTACCTGACACAAGCTATCTTGGTGATGGGCATATTATTATGCTAACCAAGCATGACAAAAGCAATCCACGTAAGCAACATTTGTAATCCCATAATATTTTGGAATAACGATAAAAACAAATTCTAAAAAAAAAAAAAGAAAGATAATGTTAGCATATTGGTTGCACTTGTCAGGATTATACAAAAGAAAGGAGATCAGAAAACAACTGGCTTTATTGCAAGTGGAATTTAAAGAAAATAGAAAGAATACAGACTTAGATGGTTTTCTGGATTAGATGCTTAATTGATATTTATATCCACCTATATAAAACTAACAAAGTAGTTACATTGAAAAGGTCACAAAAAAACATAAGGACCAATATCAGGCATGGGCATAACATCTATTTTAAAATCATTTAATGAATATGTTAACCATAAAATTCTTTCGATTGGAATAATATAGCTTAGAGAAAAGAACAAAAAACCTCTTTCCCCCTTGAAGGGTAGTAGGCTTAAGTTACCCAAACTAAATCCAGGAAAGAGGAATGGTTCCAAAAGAATTATTGATGTGTCTATTGGTACATGAGCCTCATTCACTGCAATCAAATGGATGAGAAATAAATTAATGCTTTCTTTTTTTTTTTTTTTTTTGTAGAGACAGAGTCTCACTGTACCACCCTCGGCTCACAGCAACCTCTAACTCTTGGGCTTACGCTATTCTCTTGCCTCAGCCTCCCGAGCAGCTGGGACTACAGGCGCCCGCCACAACGCCCGGCTATTTTTTTGTTGCAGTTTGGCCGGGGCCAGGTTTGAACCCTCCACCCTCCGCATATGGGGCCAGCGCCCTACTCACTGAGCCACAGGCGCCCTACTCACTGAGCCACAGGCGCGCCCATAAATTAACACTTTCATAAATTATAAAGACAACCAAACCATGGACCTAGACTATAATAATTGTTTGCTTGAAGCCTAAAGCAAAATGTAGGCCCCCAGGGCAGCGCCTGTGGCTCAAAGGAGTAGGGCACTGGCCCCATATACTGGAGGTGGCTGGTTCAAACCCAGCCCTGGACAAAAACTGCAAAAAAAAAAAAAAGAAAAAAAAAGTAGGCCCCCCAAATTTGATGGATTTTTAAACAGGAAGAGATGATCGGCTGCAAAAAAGCTCATATGATATCAAAAAAAAAAAAAAAAAATTCCTAGCCTTCTTAGAGGCAAAATCAAATCATCTAGGAAATGTTCAATTTAGCTGTAAATAAAATTTCATCATTCTTTGAAACAAAAATGCATAATACCTTCTAGTAGTTATTGACAATTACTGATTAGCTTCAATATCTATAACATGTAAATAATTCCATGTACTTTCTTCTACCTATGCTTCCCTTAATCGGAGAAACACTAAGCTGATCCTGGGGACAGATTCAAATACTTGTCAGAATTTAAGGAGATACATATATATATATGGATTGCTCTCTACAAAATATAGTGTAGTATGAGAAAAGTTTAAAATACCTTCATTATGAACACTTAGGTAAAATTATAAAAGAATAATTCTTTCAATGTTTTAATAACTGAAGATTAACACAATGAGATGTGAGTTTTTCTTTTTTCACTAAATACAATACTTCTCTTCAAATTATGTCCTAATTTTAACTGCAGGTACATTAGAATATTTCAGGAAGAACAATTACACAAATATACTCTTAATGCAAACTTGAATATGTTGTTTCACGTTGCTAAGTCTGACTGAATCAGGCTGTGTGCCAGCTCTTTGTCACAGCAGTAGATAAAGTAAAAAACAGAAGACAATGGCAGGGGGGACAAAGCTTTACATCACATTGTATACAAAACCAGACAAATTTGATCTCAGAACAATGCATAATTTTGACACAGTGCTAGCTACTCTAGTAAAGAAAAGCAATTTGGTAATAAAAGTGAAATCAATGAAAAGAGTAAGCATTAAGGAAAGAAAAAACAAGATATAGTTTTTTGTTTAAAAAAAATTCATTCAGACTGCATGTTGAATGTTTAGAAAACAGGTAAGCTAAACCCAAATGTGTGTTTCTCATCAAAACAATGCTATGCAAACCATTAGCAATAAATGGGTACATCTGTGCCATGTGTCTGCACTTTTGCAAAGCTAATAAATTTGAAAAGTATTTTTTCTCATTATTTTAAGCTAGAATCTGTGATAAGATTAAGACAATTATGAGTAGCTTATCAAACAATTAATTGCTTAGCCCTAGACATGAAAGTGCCTTTCAAAAGTATGTTCAAGGGTTTAAAATAAGCTTATAAAGGATGATAAAAATATTCAGTACAAATGACAAGCATCTGTAGAAATAAAGAGGTATGTAGAATATGCTGAAATTTTTCTACATTTAAAAAGTATATTTATTGTTTTATCTATAAAAATGAATATTTTAATAAGTTACAGTTAAATTATATATTATTAACATCAAGTACCTTCCTTAATGTCTCTACCTGTAGTTTGTCTAACTCAAATCTTAGAAATGTTGAAAAGAATGGTTGATAAAGGGAGTGGATTATTCAAACAAAAAGAAACAAGAGGAGAGGAGGTAACATTACTGACTGAAGACAGCTTTTGACAGAAGCTCCTGTCCAGAGGGAGAGATAATGGACATAATGAACTCAGTGAAGCTGAAGGTCAGGAGCTGAGCTAAGAAAGAAGACTGATGAGTGCATATCATCCCTACTGAGGCAAGCTATGACTCCAAGGAAACAAACTACAGGTATAAAACCAATCACCAGAGGATGAAGACCCTTCCCCCAGCAGAGTGGCTCACTGTGTGCTCTCTACAAGTGAACAGTGTTCAGAAGGCCACCTACTTTACCCCATAGAAGAGAGCTGCTAAACACTGGAACTCCTTCTCCAGGAAGTTCCACCTGTGAGTGTAGGCATTCTCCTGCCTGGCATAAAATTGAACAAATATTCTCTCTGCAATTCTGAGCTCCCAATGCACCCTATCCCCTGACCTTGAGGTCTGAAAGCCTGTCCCCTGCAGGCTTAAACTTAAACTTGATCCTAGAACAAATGAACTTAACAGACAACTACAGAACATTTCATCCTAATAAAACTAAATACAAGTTCTTCTCATCAGCCCATGGATCATCCTCCAAAGTTGATCATATCTTTGGGCACAATTCTAACCTCAGCAAATTTAAAAGAATAGAAATTATACCTTGTATCTTCTTGTACCATCACAAAATAAAAGTTGAACTCAACAGCAATAGGAATCTTCATACTCAAAATCATGAAAACTACATAACCTCATGCTGAATGATAGCTGGGTCAAAGACGAGATTATGAAGGAAATCATCAAATTTTTAGAACAAAATGATAATGAAGACACAAATTAGCAAAACCTGTGGGAGACTGCAAAGGCAGTCCTAAGAGAGAAATTTAGGCCTTGGAAGCCCTCATCAAGAAAACAGAAAAAGAGGAAGTCAACAACTTAATGGGTCATCTCAAGCAACTGGAAAAGGAAGAACATTCCAACCCCAAACTGAGCAGAAGAAAAGAAATAGCCAAAATTAGGGCAGAATTAATTGAAATTTTAAAAAGAAAATAATCCTTCAGAAGATCAATGAACCAAAAAGTTGGTTTTGGAAAGATTAATAAAACTGGTATACTTTTGGATAACCTAACCAGAAACATAAAAGTAAAATCTTTAATATCATCAATCAGAAATGATAAAGGAGAAATAACAACAGACACCTCAGAAATTAAAAAAAAAAACTCAATGATTACTACAAAAAACTGTATTCTCAGAATATGAAAATCTGGTGAAAATGAACCAATACCTGGAAGCAAGCCACTTTCTTAGACTCAGCAAGAAAGAATTAGAAATTTTGAATAGATCTATATCAAGAACTGAAATAGTATCAAGTATGCAGAATCTCCCCAAAAAAGAAAAGTCCAGGACCAGATGCCTTCACATCAGAATTCTACAAAGCCTTTGAGGAGGAATTAGTACCTATATTACATAACCTTCTCTAAAGCATAGAAAAAGAAGGAATACTTTCCAACACATTCTATGAAGCAAATATCACACTGATCTCCAAACTAAGAAAGGACCCAACAAAGAAGGAAAACTATATCGTTAATGAATGTCAATGTAAAAATATTCAATAAGATGCTAGCAAACAGAATTCTACAACACATGAAAAAAATTATACACCATGATCAAGTTGGCTTTATCCCAGGGTTACAAGGTTGGTTAAACATATGTAAATATATAAATATAATACATCACATAAATACAATAAAAAACAAAGACCATCTGTTTATCTCAATTGATATAGAAAAGATTTTGATAATATCCAGCATCCTTTAATGACAGAACACTTAAGAAAATAGGCTTACATGGGTCATTTAAACTGATAGAGGCCATCTACAGCAAACCCACAGCCAATAACATTGAATGGATGAAAATTGAAAACATTTCCACTCAGATTTGGAACTAGGCAAGGATGCCAATTGTCCCCACTGCTATTCAACATAATAATGGAAGTCTTAGCCATTGCAATCAGGCAAGAGAAAGCAATCAAGTGTATCCACATGGGGTCAGAGGAGATCTAACTCTCATTCTTCATGGATGATATGATCCTAAATGTGCAAAATCACCAGGACTCAACTACAAAACTCTTTTTTTTTTTTTTTTTTTTTACAGAGGAAAGTGCAAACACAGTCCCACACTACCTCAAATTATGCAGTCGAGTTTTCCACATTTGGGGAAATCACAGGGGTCAGCACAACTGGAGTGCAATGGGTGAGCCTCACCCTGGGAAAACCACCTTCATGATCATGGTATCTCCCCCACCAGGTAAGTATTGCTACAAAACACTTAGAAGTGATCAAAGAATGCAGCAGGGTCTCAGGATACAAAATTAATGCTTATAAATCAGTAGCTTTTATATATACCAAAAATAGTCAAGCTGAAAATATAGTCAAGGACTCTATTCCTTTTATAGTAGTGCCAAAGGAGATGAAATCTGGGAATTTACCTAACAAGGCCGTGAAAGATCTTTATAAAGAGAATTATGAAACTGTGAGAAAAGAAATAGTCAAAGATGTCAACAAATGGAAAAACATACCATTCTCATGGCTGGAAAGAAAAAACACTATTAAAATGTCTATAATACCCAAAGCAAGCTACAGATTTAATGCAATCCCTATTAAAGCATCACTGTCATACTTTAAAGAACTTGAAAAAATAATACTTTGTTTTATATCAAATCAGAAAAAAACTTAAATAGCCAATACATTACTCAGAAATAAAAACTAATCAAGAGACATCACGTTACAGACTTCAGGCTATCCTATAAGTTTATAGTGATCAAAATAGCATACTGGCACAAAAATGGAGAGCTACATGGAAGAGAATAGAGAAGCAAGAGATGAAGCCAGCCACTTATTGTCATTTGATCTTTGATAAGCCTATCAAAAACATT
This sequence comes from Nycticebus coucang, assembly GCF_027406575.1. Lineage (NCBI taxonomy): Eukaryota > Metazoa > Chordata > Mammalia > Primates > Lorisidae > Nycticebus > Nycticebus coucang. The sequence goes on along the minus strand of NC_069794.1, from coordinate 56,815,954 downwards.
CACTAGGGGAAAGATTTTCTATTTTTTTTTTTTTTTTTGTAGAGACAGTCTCACTTTATGGTCCTCGGTAGAGTGCAATGGCATCACACATCTCACAGCAACCTCCAACTCCTGGGCTTAAGCGATTCTTTTGCCTCAGCCTCCCGAGTAGCTGGGAGTACAGGCGCCCGCCACAAAGCCTGGCTATTTTTTTTCTTTTTGGTTGCAGTTCAGCCGGGGCCGGGTTTGAACCCGCCACCTTCAGTATATGGGGCCGGCGCCTTACAGACTGTGCCACAGGCGCCACCCTAAGATTTTCTATTTAAGAAATGGTGCTGGATGAACTGGCTGGTGACTTGTAGAAGACTGAAACTGAAACCTCCACCTTTCACCACTGACAAAAATTGATTCTTACTGGATAAAAGATTTAAACTTAACACTTAAAACTATACAAATATTAGAAGAGAGTTCAGGGAAAACACTTGAAGAAATTGTCCTGGGAGGATATTTTATGAGGAGGACCCCCAGGGCAATTGAAGCAACACCAAAAATATCTTACTGGGATCTGATCGAACTAAAAAACTTCTAAATAGCCAAGGGCACAGTAAGTAAAGCAAGCAGACAGCCTTCAGAATGAGAAGATTTTTGTAGGTTATGTTTCTGACAAAGGTGTGAAAACTAGAATCCACAGAGAACTCAAACTAATCAATAAGAAAAGAACAAATGGCCCCTTTTCTTTACGTGCAAGAGACTTGAACAGAAGCTTCTCTGGAGAAGACAGGCACATGGTCTACAAACACATGAAAAAATGATCATCATCTTTAACCATCAGAGAAATACAAATCAAACCCCTTTGAGATATCATCTAACTCCAGTAAGATTAGCCCAGAGATGTTGGCACGAATGCAGAGACAAGGGAACACTTCCACATACTGGTGGGAATGCAAGCTAACATGGCCTTTTTGGAAAGAAGTTTGTAGAATACACAAGGAACTAAAAGTAGACTTACCTTTTGATCCTGCAGTGCTTCTACTAGGTATATACCAATGTGATTAAAAATCATTTTACAACAAAAACATTTGTGCCAGAATGTTTATTGCAACCCATTTCCTAATTGCCAAGTCATGGAATTAGCCCAAGTGCCCATCAACTCATGAATGGATTAACAAATTGTGGCGCATATATATATATATATATATATATATATATATGCCATAAAAAGATGGAGACTTTACATTTTTTATGTTTACCAAGAATGTAACAGAAAGTATCCAATGTACTCAATACTACTATGAAACCAATATATATCACCTATACTTTCATATGAATGGTAAAACTTAACCATAGTCTAGAAAGAAGCAGGGAAGTGGAGCTGAGGGGGCAGGCTGGGAGGAGGGAGGGTATTTGGTGGGACCTCAGCTAATGTGCATAATGCAATGGTACATTTCAAAACTATTAAGAATAGAGTTTAAATGTCTTACAACAACAAATAAGTAAGCAAGGTGATAGTTATGCTAATCAGTTCGATGTAAGTATTCCACATTGTATATCAAATCAGCACATTGTACTCCATAAATGCATTAACATACGTAACTATGATTTAATAAAGAAAAAAGGAAACAAGATGTGGACAAAGTCCAGAAGACAGGGATAATACTTTGGACTTGAATTAAAAATATTGTGATAAGATAAAATATTAAAGACAGAATGGAAGAGACAAGGCTGGTGAGGAACACAGGAACTGGATGCTAAATTGGCAGATCAGACAAGTTAAAGATGAATTGGTTAGAACTTTAGTCTTAGGGAGTTAGGGAGACTACATTGGTCTTAAACCAGGAAAGCAAGGAATCATACTTGCAGTTTATAAAAATCATTACAAATGCCTTCCATTCTTCTCAGGAGAATGGACAGATAAGAAACAAATGTGATGGCAGAAATACCAGCCACAAGGTTGTTTTTGAAAATCCAGATGGATAAAGTCATTATATAAATAAGGAGAATGCCAGTGGGAATTGAGAGATATGAATAGATTTGAAAGACATTTATGAAATAGATTTTTACATTTGGTGATGTTAAAACATAGAAAGTAAGGGAAAGCATGAAACCAAGGATAAGCAGAAATCTGTTAGATAAATATGTGTAGTGACAATCAGAAATCTGTTTGGTCAAGTGCATGCAATAATTAAAGGAAAAATGAAAAGAACAGGCATAAGAGGGAGAACTGGACATATTATGTTGTGGTGTCTGTGGAACATACAAGTGAATATGTCTAACACACAGTTGAGTATGTGGATCCGAAATCCAAAGGAGGCATATTTGTGAAATGGAGTTGGAGGAAAAATATTTATCAAGGAAACAATTGGAAGATTATTGCATTAACTACAATGAGAAGTAGAAATGGGTAGTGGTGATGAGGAGAGAATAAAGACATATGAATGAGATGATATATACCAGACTTATTGGTTAGAGGAAAATTTCTAGATGAAAGTATCAAAATACTGTATTTTATCTTGAGAGACACTTAAACATACATGTAGTTAAAAAAAAAGAACCATTGAAAATGGATAGATTAAAAATAAATGTGATCCATGAGAATTAAAAGGCTCACATCCAGAAAATGTACATGTTGCAAAGAATAATTATGAGCAAACGAGATATTTCTGATGCCACAATGATTCCTGAAATAAGACAAATCCAGGACTTGCTGACAATATACAAGGAAAGAATCGCAAGAAGATTATATCTTTGTGTGCAAAATCAAAAGCTGTCTCATTTTTCTCTTTAGCATCATCACTTAATTAATAGTGGAAGTGAAGGATGATATTGGATGATGCAAGTTAGGGAAATTTTGTAACATAGAAAGAGGCTTAACTGACGGAAATACCTACAGAAATGTTTCTAATAGCTTTTCTTACAACTTGGCTAGAGGTGTTTCATTACAGGCAGTCCCCAGGACACAAACAAGTTAGGTTCTGTGGGTTTATTCTTAAGGTGAATTTGTATGTAAGTTGCAACAGGTAAATTTACCTGTGATAGCCTTCATTTGTAGGTGTGAGTTGTGTGTCAGTTGGATCATTACAACTAAGGGATTGCCTTACATGATCCTGGACACTGGCAGCTTTTACACAATCAGCAGCTCTGGAATGACCTTGGTACCAGCAACATCACACAGACCATCAGGGGGGTGGAAGCCAGGCACAGATTCCAGTTTTCAAACAGTCCTATGAAGAAAGGGACAAATGCATAGGTGAAAATTAGAGCACACTTTAAGGTACAGGATTTAAGAGTGAGAAAGAGAGGTGACATGTGATAGTGTCTAATTTCTCTGTAAGTGTTAAGATTAATTACTAAGAATGAGGGTAGCACAGAGTGTTAAAAGACTTACAGAACATTGTGAATTCTTATGTGTAAAAAAACCTCCTTTGAAACAAAAAGTACTGATAGGCAGACAGCTGCAGAGCAGTCTTGAAGACCTCACGATAATACTGTAATATATTTTATCAGAACTATCATGGTGGTGGTGATAGCAGAAGGTTGTAAATCACAAATGATCAACAGTTCAAGTCTCTCTGCAATTCAGGGAGAGAGCACATTTTTTGCAGTTCTAGAGGGTGTTTTGTCTCGTTAACTTGCCATTTGCTAATTCAGTACTAATCAAGGCCAATGATTATTCATATGTTTATTCAGAGATAACAGCTCATAAAATAAGGGAGCATGAAAAATGCAGGTTTTCTTTTCTGCTTTTAATATCTTTTTCATTACATCTCTCCTTTTTTTCCCTTTCTTCCTCTTCTACTCTCATCTTTTACTCTGTTTTTTTTTTTTTTTTCTTCATTTCTATTTTCAGGAGGCATATGCTATTCTTCCTCTTGTAGAACCTGCTTTTCTTGTATTTCTATTTTACATATTTGCCATTCAAAATGTCAAAAAATACTTTCAGACTATAAGGAAAAGCAATTATCTTCTAACCTCACTCTCTTTACCCCAAATCTCTGAAATGACAATCAACTTCACCTGTTTGAACCGCTGCTTCTGGTATTTGTCTACTGAAAGTTTAAACATTACATTTTACTCCTAATAAGGCAGTTGAGGATTTAGCTCTCTTGTGCCTATCACTCACTGGTACATTTCCTGTTCCCTTTCCTTCCAACATCATTATATCATGATATTGGTCACATCAACATTTATTTAGGATTTATAGTATGTTGACTATGTAAATATTATTCAGAGTAAAGTATCATGTTTTTATTCCCTGTATTGAATTCATTATTTTCACTTGAGTTAATAATTGATACTGCTTTGGCTGAATTATATACATATACTTCTCAACTAGGGGAATATATATACACACACATGCACACATACAGAGGGTGCCAAAAAAAGTATGCCATTCTAAGAAAGGAGAAAAGGAAATTAGAGTTGTAGGACTTTATATATACCAATAACAAAGGATGAACACAAGTCACGCTGAGCACCTCTTATAATTGCAGAAGTCAAATATGACTTCAGTATTATAATTTTGATACTTTTTTTTTTTCCTTTCTTAAAATGTTCATAATTTTTTTGGAACTCTGTGTGTGTGTGTGTGTCTGTATACATATTTCCATCTTTTTCCCTTGGTGATTACTCTTCAAATAGATAACTGACTGCCAGGTTCTTGAAAGTATTTAGCCTCACCTCCTTTTGACTTTGTCCTAATCTTCAAGGGCAGCATCTTTCCAATTAAATCCTTCACACATGCATGACCTCTTATTTTCCCTCATAATTAGGTGAAGGCAGTGGCCTAGACGCAGAGGTTCCAGGCATTTGGGGATCAAACTGCTTCTTTTAAAGAGTATCATCCAGAGCCAACCGTTGCTGGAATTCCTGAGCCTTCCCTGGTGGACTTCCTGTTGGTTCTCCTGTGCTCTGCTGTGGATGCCATATTCTCCTTATGGAGAAGTCAGGTTGGGTACCACTTGTCTGTCAGCTTGTCATCTTAAAAATTATGTTGATATATGATTTTTACTATTTTGTTCTGTTTTCTTTATATGGATGGATTTATATGTTTTTAAATTCTTAACTTTTCTGTAAGTGTGAGGAAGAATTATAAATGACCAATCCTTCAATCAATGATATATATATTTCAATTATATATATTATATATATATATATTTATTTCTTATATATTATATATTTCTTTCTTTCTTTTTCTTTGAGACAGACTCTCAAGCTGTCACCCTGGGTAGAGTGCACTGACATCATAGCTCACAGCAAACTCAAAGTCTTAGGCTCAAGTGATTCTCTTGCCTCAGCCTCCCAAGTAGCTGGGACTACAGGTGCCCACCCCAACTCCCAGCTATTGTTTTTGGTTGTAGTTGTCATTGTTGCTTGGCAGGCCGAGGCTGGATTTGAACCCGCCAGCTCCAGTGTATGTGGTTGGCACCCTAGCCACTGAGCTACACGCACTGAGCCAATCAATGATATTTTAATTCAAAGAAACATTAATTTTATACTGTATTCAAAAATATTCATGTGTGTGTGTGTGTGTGTGTATTTAAGACAAGCGGGAAACAAAGTTTATTGAGGTAGAAAGAGACAGGTTTACAGAGTAAGAAAATTTAGAAAGCAAGATACATTTGCCATAGATAGTGGAACGTGCCTCCATTACTACAGCAAGTACCAAAGAGGCCAATACTCCCCATTTGTAGTTTTATGTTAAAATGAGTTATGAATTACGTATCTACCCCAAGTCTTTATTTAAACCATGTTGTTGTTGTTGTTTTTTGGGGGGAGTGGTTATTCATACTGGCTAAGTAGGATGTATTTAAAGCAGTGGAGAAACTAAAACAATCCCACGTGTGTACGTGAGGAACGAAAAAGGTAATAAAATAGAACATGAGAGACTGGGACCAGAACATAGGCACAGGTAATACTTCTAAGTGCTGTAAGGGAGTCTACTTGAAAACAATTTCTCCCTTCACGTAATAAATACAAATATAGTATGTAATCCAGAAGTAAACTTTTACGGATTTTCTGAAAAGTTGTGTTATACATAACTTTATATAAATAGAGAAAGTATAAATATAGATAGACTTAAGACTAGACAATTGGGTTTTTTTTATTTATACATTTAATTACATAGTTTTTTTTAAGGAGTGACCCATACAACCTAAAATTTTACAATTATAGTTCACAAGTATCCCAAACAACTGTCATAAGGGCCAAATATTATAATACTTGAACTGGAGTGTTAAAAGGCATAAAAGTAGCATTTACAAAAGGAAAAATTGACATTTAGAAATAAAAAAATACATTTTATGTCCTTAAAAATAAAAGTAATTAAAAATGATTTACTATCAGAAAAAATTGTCTATAATTTGAAATTATTTTCAAACTGATTTTTACACTTTAAATTTTTTTGTCATATAGAATACATACAATGCTAACATCTAGAATATTTGATAAAATATTTAATACATTTTGTATAGTTCTGTTTTGTAGAACCTAAAATGTGGATATATTGAATTAAAATTTCATATATCAATATTTGCTAGTTTGTACAATTATTAAAAGTCAGAATACTTGAGAAATAAATCATATTCTCACATTAACACAGTTGTATTAAGGTAAAACTAGAAATCATCTCACAGACTCTGTAACTGTTTGGTATTTAAATCCTTGGTTTCTTTCTTTCTGATCAGAACATTGTTTTCCATATTTTCTCCAAAATGGAATTGTTGGGAGTTATTTATGCTTCTACTTTTCTTTAACCTCATTAACTAATCTCTAATCTCAAATGGCAGTAAGTTAACTAAATTTGGGTTACATGTGAGGGGAAAACTGAAACTAAAGTTATAAATAAACTTTATAAAATGCATTATAAAAAGTGGTATTTTTCAATAAGTATGATAGCGATATAGTAATAGGAGAAACATAATATTTTGTGGTTTTATTATTGAAATGGTTGGAATTGTAGAAATTGAAAAAAATCTAAACCTATTAGGAGAAAAATGTTGCTATTTGAAAATCAGTAACAACTCTTTGCAGATATAGTATGGACAATTATGTGCAATTATTTTAAGATATAAGAACATTGAGATACTCAGTATATAGAAGGTCCATTACTTGAGATCTCCCAATCAGACTCTTCTGTAGTTTCTCCCAGGGTATTGATTTAGGTGCTGTAGGACTCTAGTTAGAAGAAAAATTGCAATAGCTTGACATTATAACACCATTTTCTATGCTATCCATTCATTCGGAATGTCAAATGAATGGCAATAAATCATTTATATAGTGGTATAGAAATTAAACTAATATAAATCTTGTCTTTCTTGTTTGCTTGCTCTGTGTGTGTGTGTGTGTGTGTGTGCGTGTGTGTGTGTTTGAGAATAGCACTTGGATGGCACATACTAATTGTAATGGGGACTAAAAGTCATAGTAAGATAAGAATGCTTATGTGAGGCTGAGGGCAAATGTCTCTTTTGCCCTGAAAGCTTTGCTGAAAAATCAGTTCAGTGTCAGGGAAATTAGTAAGAGAAAAAAATTTATTTACCATGATCAGGAGAATTACCCAATATCCCAGTGGGGTCCAGATATACTCTCATTATAGAGGGGAGGGAGAGATGAGGAATAAGGTGATTGTATTGAACACCAATAAATGGTTACTAGAGAGAAGGAATAGACACATGGGAGAGTGGATGAAGGAAATAGACTGACTTGTAAATGATTCTCTTTGGACATTAAATTAACCTTACAGGTATATTTTAAGTGATTTGAGCAAGGTCTGGTTGCAGTCTTGATCGTCTTTCCTGCATTATATTGAGATAAAAGGCAGGGGAAGGAAAGTCAACTGTTTTTCTTTTTTTTGAGACAGAGCCTCAAGCTATTGCCCTGGATAGAGTGCCGGGACATCATAACTCACAGCAACCTCCCACTCTTGGGCTCAAGTGATCCCCATTGCCTCAGTTTTTCTTTTTGTAGTAGAGACAAGGTTTTCCTTTTATTCAGGCTGGTCTCGAATTCATGAGCTCAAGCAATCCACCTGCCCTGGCCTCCCAGAGTCCTAGGATTACAGGCGTGAGCCACTGAGCCCAGCTTCAACTGTTCTTTTTGATGGGTCTGGTTTTTCAGAAAGAAAGAGGGAAAGCCCCTTCCAAGACCTGCTGATCTCTAACAGCCTCTAATTCAATATACTCTTTCTAAGAAGGATTCACATCCTTGGGTGAAATTTCCGGAGCCACTTCATTCATTTAGCAGGTACTGCAATGTGAACATTGCAGCTCCTTTCTGCTATTTACTCATTTATTTCTGTTATTTTTAGACAATTTAAATTCTAGACATTCAACATGAAGACAGAACTGGTTTCTAGACATGAATACCTGTAATTAAGTATCCTCAAAATGTCCTCTTGCCTATTCCAATGGTCAACCTGCTTTTGGGTACAAGATGGGGTTCATCCTTCCAGTTTTAAATTTCTCATTCCGGAGAAGGAGTTCACTAGGATGAAGCTGTGCAGTAGTTTATCACTCACAGCGTGCCTGGTGAAAGCTGCAAGCACAATATCATTTTCTCCACATATGGAGAGAGGGATGCCTCACTTGTCACAGGCTATTGAAAGTCGTCACCTTTCATCAGTGGATCCTGACAACATGGAAGAAATGATTCACCTGAAGGAAGCAGAGGGCATAGCATTTCAAAAGTGATCTCTAAAGACTGATTATTTCTTGTCCTTGACACCCTGCCAAGGGCTAGATACATCGAACATTTGGGATGTAATGGAGCCTACAAATCACTAGTTGCCTAGAGTCTCCCTGGGCCGACGAGAGGCCAGCATGCTTGACTTTAGTTCAGTTTTTATTACATGTTGTAAACTTTTGACTGCTCTGATATGCCTTGTCATTGATGTGTCAAGATTGGGCTGTGACAGGGTGTCTGACCTGATTGAAATCAAGAATGCTCTATTGGATCTTGTGGAAAATAATGGGGAAGTATCTGTTGCAGGACCTTGGGCAATGGAATATATTTCATAATCATGTCATTGAAAAAAACATGGAGATTTATTTTAAGAGCATTTGAGTAGGAGTGAAGGGGCTCTACAATTTTTCCTGGCCTGTAAAAATTATGATTTAATTATATGTGATAAGAATCCTAAGCACTAAAAAGTCACAAGTTATACATTTTCTTTTTAAAAGAAAATTGCTGGTGAAAATTTGTCTATCCAGTATGTGGTGCTGCTAATTTTGTTGTTGTTGTTGTTTTACTGCAGTTAATGTAAATGGTTTCTTTAGTCCACAGGAGAAATCACAAAAGACTTGTTATCAAATGAAAGATAAACTCTTGCCTTTGTTATTCTGGTATTCAAAGCACTCACTTGATGATATTTGAAAATCTTTTATGACTGTTTCATGAAATGCAGTTTTGAACAATCCAATCTCACTCGGTAAGAACACTATCAATGAGAACAGTGGTTTACCCTGTGGAGAAGGGATTGGGGCTCAAACTGTTTTTTTCTTCTCCAAAGATATTCCATACTCATAAAAGCTAGCAAACAGGAAGATAAGGGTATTATTTTAGCCACAGTAAATCCTAATCAAAGCAGCAGAGTACTGGTGGGAAGGAATTACTCCAAAGCATGCTTCAGGTCGATTCTGTAATTTTTCAGTAGGGTAGTGCCCGCTTGTAGATTAAAAGATGCAGTCCATCACTGGCTGACAAGCAGGTATTTTGCAGAAGTTAAGTAAACAACCTGCTTCCCTCTTGATTTCAGAAATATTACCAAAGCAAATAAATTCAACTTTCCTGCTAGTTGACCCAAATGGTCACATTGTAAAAACTTCCATACAAAGAGTCTTATCAATCAATGTAACCTGGTTTATTGTACCCTCAATGAATCCCCAACAATAAAAAAAAACCAAAAAAAAACAAAGAGTCTTATCACTATGAACAGGAAAAAAAAAAAGTGGGTTAGCAAGTGTCATTATCTTCAATTCCCATTTCTTTCCTCATGTTTTTCTTCTCTTCATGTGTACAGTGTTAAAGAAAAAAAAACATAGTAAAATAGTGAAAACAGATATTATTCAGGTAATATTCCAATAGAGACTTCAGTATAGAATTGGGCTCAATTCTAGATATAATAAGAACATGCATGAATTATAGCCCCCAAAGGGACAGGGCATGTTGGTAGATGAAAATTACTACTGGGAGACTTCAAGGGGAGGAGGATTTAACTCACCTCCCTTCATTCTCACTGAAGGCGGGCAGATGATCAGGTATCAGTCTGATATGACGGGATGGATTGAGGATGGGCTTCGGGATTTCATCAGATTCAGAGAATGATCAGATATCAAGGGTAAGGGAATTTCTCTAAACTGACTTAGCAAGATTCTTGCTAAAACTAGGCTAAATCGGCCCTGCCAGGACCAGGACCAAGATTAAGCCCTAGTCAAAAAGAGGGTCCAGGAAAGCCTAACTAAAATTTGGTCTTTGTCAATAGTTAAAAGTAAAAGATTATTTTTCACTGACACTAAATTTATTGTGTGTATCAATTATTTTATATTTTCTATTTTTTGTCATAAAGCATTACCTTAAAATTAAATTAAGCCTGCCATAATCTTCTGATACCTTTGCATATCTTTCTGAAACTCTGGTACCATTTTGGAGAACATTAGCTTTATTTATGTGAATTATTACACATTTAGTGTTTAAAGCATTTGAAGAATTTGGAGTAAAGGTTGAGAGTTGTATTTTAGAGTCAATTTTTTTTATTTTGATTTTTTTTTTAGCTGTATAAACTTGGCCGAGTTACTTACATATTCCTTAAGTGTCAGTTTCTTAATATCTAACCTGGAGGTTTTAATACTATCTATATTATAAGAATGTTAGAAGATGACAGAAGGTAGGTTAAGTTCTTAGTACAGTAGTATCTCATTATATAATAACTTAATCAGTATTGGAAATATTGAAAACAAAGTTGTGGAAATATGTTTAAATAATTTTATGCAATTGGAAAGATAGGATGATAAACAAGGCTTCTAGAATTGAATAAACCTTAAAATTCTGGACTCTGGATCCTGACATTGTAGTGTATCCTCTCTGTCAATTGTGTTTTTAAAGTTGTTACTTACAGTGTGCAACTTCTCAAAGTGATAAATTATTCAAAAATATACAATGTCTATAGTTACTTTAGGTTTGGAGGAAGTAAGGGAACAGGATATCTGAATTTAAAAGAAAAACAAATAATAATGTTGGTCCAGAAATAATGATTGAGAAGATGATTACAATTGTTTATAAAAGAAACTAACAGACATAAAACACATAGATGAAAAGAATCAATTAGCTTAACTAACAATCTACTTGCTCCTGCTGAAGACAAATATAGGTAGCATGTCCCTGTGTGTGCGTATTTGTGTGTTTTAGAGGCTTTTTTATTATAATTTTAATTTATCCATAAAATTGAATTTTCTTGTTTCCCTTGGGAGGCAGTTTGCTGCAGTCTTGAATATTTCATTCAGAGACGTTCATCCTTCTCATTCAGAAACATTCACCTATATTCAGCTTCCCTGTTCTTATTTTCAAATTTGATGTGGCCTGTCTTTCCCATTATCATCTCCTGCTATACCCCAAAATGCACCACTCTGAATTGGCAACCAAGTCTTATACTACTATACAGTCTTATATAATTAGAAGGTGAGAGTCATATTAATTTATAACACACTTAGAGTCAATGACCTCTGCTAGTTTATTTTTTAATTTGATCAAAAGGTGGCAAATACCTACTGCCATTTTTTCTGATTCATGTTTGCCCAAAGTTCTTATTCAATCTCAATACACACTTATAGTCAGTGACCCATGCTACTTTAGTTTTTAATTTGCTTAAAAGATGCTGAATACCTGCTGTCATTTTTCTGATTCATATTTACCCAGAGTTCTTATTCAATCTTTGAGTGTTTATTGTTCAAATAAGAAATTACACTAGCAAAACTCAGAGGACCTTTGGCACTCTTTAACACAGAATCACATGCAGAGCTCTGCTAAAGTAAGCCTTTAGCATAAACAGATGAATTTGACTTATATTTTTAAAAATTTTTACTAGTGCTCACTCTACATAAGGCAGAATATTATATTTATCATCATTGTTCCATGTTCCAAAAACTAACTGCTACTCTTGCTGAGAAAACCAACCGTGGTAGCTATTGACACAGGAATGGAAAACTGCCCTGGGGTTTTCATGGGGCTTTCTCTTAAGTTTCCAACAGCACAAACATCACCTAATTGTAGGCAAAGTCGAGAAAAAGATGGCTTTTCTCTCCCAAGAAGGAAGATTGTTTTTAGATCGTTCAGTGATGACTTTTTCTAGTGCAACATGATCCATCTGTGAGGAATTCCATAGCTAACTGACAAAAATTACCCGCATTACATTAACCTTGCTGATTTTGTTCTTTGCTATAAGAATATTCACAAGATTTGAAGGGATGGGCACAGAGGAAAAAAAATGGAATTCATTCAGAATGGGTATTAGTGTCAGAAAAATTCTTAGACATAATTCCTAATTTAACTGAATAGCAAATTAGAAACAAAAAGCAAAGTGATGTATTCAAGTTTATAATGGATTCTAATTCAATCCCTAATTATCTTGCAAACCTACACAAAGTTGTTTTTGTTTTTATTTTTTTTTAATTCTGCCTTGTGGTATAAAGTCTTTCTGGGACATAAAAATGACAAATCTTTAACTTCAGATTTGATAGCTTTTGTAGCTATAAACTGATGGATCTAGTAATATTCTAGCTATATTAATTTCTTCACAAAATTATCTTATGTGTTTCACCAAATTGCTATTTTATCTTTCACTTTTTTAACCTGTCATCTTCTTTCCAGCCTATGCTCCTCTACCTTACCCTGCCATCTTTGGAGAAAATCAATATATATTCCCATTTTTGTAAGAGAATCGTACTTTAATTTTTTAATTTGTTCTTCATCCTGACTTCTAATGAATAAGTGAATAGCAATACGATCTTCTGTTAATATTTGTCTCCTACATAGGACTGTATGTTATTTGAAGAAACAAGTCCACTCATAATCATTATGATGGTTAAAGATATTTATCAATTTGACTGGACCAGGTTGTGCCCAAATTAATCACTATTCATGGGTTTATCTGAGAGAGTGTTTTCAGATAAGATTACCATTTGAACCATTAGACTCAGTAGTGATAGCTCTTCCTAATAGGGCGGGCATCATCCAGTCCACTGCTGTTCCTAAGTCTTCAAAAGGACGAAGAAGGGGGAATTTGCCCCCTTTTCCCCTGCCTCACTGCACGAAGTGAAACGTCCCATTTTATTTTCTTCTGCCCTCAAATTGGGATTTAAACCATCTGTTTCTCTGGTTCTCAGCTCATTGGACTCAGACTGAATTAATTATACCACATCCTTTCCTGCTTCTCCAGCTTGCAGAGGCAGATTCCGGAACCTCTCAGTGTATATAATCATGTGAACCAACTCGTTATAATAAATCTCCCTTTATCAGTTGGTTCTGTATCTGAAGAACCCTGACTAATATCCTTACCCTTGAATAGTCAGAGCTTGCTGAGCTTCTTGAATACAATAAATAAAGCACATCTGAGTATGAAGCAGAGGACGAAACCAGGATATTTTTGTTTATGTGTTTGTTTGTTTTGCAGTATTACCCATATCCTATTTTCCAAACAAGAAATCTGAGCACATAGCATGAGATAATCAAGTCCAACATTAGTTCAGACCCTCCTCGGGTCCACTATGGCCCATGTTACAGTTTCTTCACTGATCTTTCTGACACTTACTGCACCCACTTTCAACACTGCAGCTTGAAATCAAATATTAAGAATAGAGTATGAATGTTTTTGCCACAACAAATAAGTAAGCAAGGAGACGGTTATGTTACTCAGTTAAATGTAGGTATTCCACATTGTGCATCAAATCAGCACATTGTACCCCATAAATGCATTAATGTATACAAGTATGATTTAATAAAGAATTTCAGAAAATAAATCTCAATGAAACTTTTGAGGTTTTCACATTGCCATAGATATATAAAAATTTACTAAAATCCAGAAGATGGCAAAACATCTTACCTCTACTCAAATATTTGATGAGTAAATTTAACATTCGTGAAGTAACTGTGATCTTTCTAAGGAAGCAGAATTACTTTGGTAGGGTAGAAAGTAGATATTTTTGAATCAGGTGTTCCCTCCCCTCCAAAGCTAGCTTTAAGCTATGAGATCTTGTTATCTATTATTAATTTATCAGCGTCCCGATTTTTTTTATTTCTTAAAGGGGAATGATAATCACACCTGTATTTAGAGTTCTTTTCCCCACAAGAAATAAACGAGAGGAAGAATATGTAGAGCTTATTTCGCACATATTAAGAGCATAACAATTGTTATTACTGTTCAATAAAACATAAATCTGGCAATATTACCCCCCTGATGAAATCTTTCAATGTTCCTCATAATTAGCCCAAGTCCCTTAATTTAGAATGCAGGCTCTTCGTGAGCCTACCTTGTTTCTTTAAATTAACTTTAATTAAATACTCAAGTCTAAACATTATCAAATAAACAAGCAAACTAAAACTATGCCCAAATCAATATGCCATCTCCTTCTGAGATGCCTTTACATGCTCTATTTCTCTGTACCCACAGAGAGAGGTCCTTATTCAGACTCTTCTCCCAGAGCTAACTTTTAATTGTTGTTTACTAATCACTTCTGTGGCATGGAAAGTGTTAGTCTAACACTCCAGTCCCATCTGAGTGCCTTTATTTTCACTGCTGTATCTCCAGTGCCTAGGATAATGCTCAGTACTTGACAATACTCAATATAATATTTCTCAAATGAGTCAATGAATGAATGAATTTCAGTATGTGCATTTGTTTACTTGTCTGTTTCTCAAATTAAACTGTATGTTCTTGAGGGAAACAGGCTTAATCTTACTCACTTTTGAATATTCAGGGTTTGCTAAGCTTTCTTGCACAAGATAAATAAAGCACTAATGCATATGAGGCAGTGAATGGAATCAGGGATTATTAGTTTTTGATGCACTAGCACTGATGTGCTACTTTCCAAACAAAATTCCTTTAAACTCATGTTCTAAGATAATGTTTCTAGGTATTCGTTTTCTTTATTTCAGGCTAACAAAATGGTACCCTATCTTAAATTCCTCAAAGTTAAAAATTATCCATTTTTTATAATATAAATTTTTTACTGATATTTCAACCTTATGCCCTGAGCATGGATCGTTCATTACACTATAGCAAATTCTTACTAAGCTCTCTGATACAGGCAGGAGCAGAATTCTAATGAGACTTCCAATTACCACCTCTATTAGAACAAAGGCAGCATATTAAGGACGTTATTATTATTATTAATTTTTACATTCCTTTGTCAATTTTTGTTAGCCCCTGCTTGCTCTCTCTCTCTCTTTTTTTTTTTCAAAGAGATTAGCAGCCAGGTTCTTAAGATTAAATATAATCTAAAAGTGTGTCTTGGGAAGCAGCAAGGTAATTTGAAAGTCTCAAATGTCTACTTTGACTCTATTTTTCAGTGAACCAAGGAATATTTGAAATAGGAAAGATAGGGCCAAGGTTTAATTTAAACCACAAAGAAGAATACAAAAGAAGGAGGGGGCGAGGTGAGAGGGCAAAGAAGGAGAAGAAAGCAAAAAACACGGACAAGCAGAAAAATAGAAAAAAATAACAGGGCTCCATTGGTTTCTGCCTGTCAACATCACCCCCCTTTGGAAACTGGAAATTTCTTTTTTGAACAAGTTGGCTTATTTTTCTAGAAAAAGACTGGTGTTTACCTTGGGGGTAAGCAGCTCCTGTGATGTTGTGGAGAAGTAAGATATTTTGTCTAATTATGTACATGGAACAGACAATAGCAAAGGCCCAACTGACAATTTTTTAAATTAAATTGAAGAATATGGTGCTTGCTTCAGCAGCACATATACTAAAATTGGAATGATAAAGAGAAGAGTAGCATGGCCCCTGGGCAATGATGACATGCAAATTCGTGAAGAGTTCCATTTTAAAAAATAAATAAATAAATAAATAAATAAATGAATGGAAGAATCTGCTTTAGTTTATAGTGTCCACTTGGGGATTATATTAGTGATAGCTATAAATAACAATAGTTAAAAATGTATTAAATATCTACTTTAGATACAGAAGCTAATATTTTCAGTGATTTAATTCATCCTTGACATACAGTAAGATCTCAGTTAAAGTTTTATTAGTTTGTTGAATCATTGTGAGCAATCAGTGCACACGGCACATGTTTCTATGAATATGCGTCCACTTAGGTTCTATATGTGTGCGTTCAGATGTGCTTTTTTGTATGCTATAATATTAATATATTTCTCTAGAATCACATAAAATTATTCTCTACTTTATTTTTTGGATAAATGTATGTATTTGAAAATAATGTCCATTATTACTTCATAATGTGCTTTTAGGACATTTTTAGGAGGTATTTTAATCTTTTTATCTTTATTGCTTTTAATACACTCATTTTAACATCTATCTTTAAAATATGGGATTATTCCCTTGAGTCTACGAGAAAAAGCTATTTCCAAAATTGAAAGAATATATATCATTTCTATCTAGAGCACTGGCATATGTGAATTTTACAGGAATAGGGAAGATTAACTAGGAACTCAGTATGATGTAAAGGAACCTGAGCAGCAGTAGGAGATGATACTTGACCTTTTGAGACTTCTCAGGGGATTGAAGTTAAAGCAACTGCAGGTGGTCTTCAGAATCACTTGACATTTCCTGTAAGTGATGGGCAGACTAGAAAAAGCCAGAGAAAGTCAGAGTTACAACAAAGTTCCATTTTTCCAATTTATTGAATGTATTTATTTAAAGTTTCTCTTTGGCCTTCCAGCTATTATAGCTAAAACGCCTCTCTGTATTCATCACAACCACCAACATGGTAGTACCATTTGTCAAATTTCATCCTCACGTCTCTTCCTTTGCAACATCCTCCCTCTCAGCATTCCCTCAGTCATCTCTAGAGTTTCAGCAATTACATTTGTGTTAATTACCCAAATCCATGTAACCAGCCCCAATATATCCTGAGATCAAGACCCATACTTTTTAGTACTTGCTTTATATCTCTATTTGAATGGCCTATTGGTACTGAAGATTCAGGTTCTCCATTTTTCAAGATAAATTTGCATTTACTACTTGGTTCCTTCTGTACATCACAATGGGTACAAAGGAAAAAAAGCAATCAAGGCTTTTTTCTTAGAGGAGCTTGTGGTCTAAACCACAAGTCAATAAACTTTTTTTTTTTTTTTTGCATTTTTTGGCCAGGGCTGGGTTTGAACTTGCCACCTCCAGCATATGGGGCCCGCGCCCTACTCCTTTAAGCCACAGGCGCTGCCCAATAAACTTTTTTTTTTTTCCTGAAAAAGCCAGGTAGATTCATCTCGCAATAGAAGCTGAATAGTCTTTCCCAAGACCACAGTGACAGTAAATGCCTTGTGTCTATTTTGCAACACGCACACATACCTATTATTCCTCTCCTCACTGTTTGCTTCACAGTCATGCATTGCTTAACCAAGGGGGCAAAATCTGACAAATGTTTGTTAGGTGATTTCATCATTGTGCAAATTAAAAATAGAGTGCACTTACACAAACCTGGATGGAGTAGCCTACTACACACGGAGGCTACATGGCCATAGCTTATGGCTCCTAGGTTCCAAAACCAGTGCAGTAAGTTACCATACTGAACACTGTAGGGAATTGTGACATAATGTTTCTTTGTGAATCCAAACATATTTGAACATAGAAAAGGTACAGTTAAAATATAGTAGAAGAGATAAAACATGTCACATCTGTTTAAGACATACTATACCTATGAATGGAGTTAGAAGGACTGAAAGTTTCTATGGGTGAGTTAGTGAGTGTCAAGTACATTTGAAAGCCTAGAAAATTGCAGTACAGTACTGTAAACTTTATAAACACAGCATCCATAGGCTATATTAAAATTTGTTAAAAATTTTTTCTTCAATAACAAATTAACTTTTGCTTACCATAACTTTTCTACTTTATAAACTTTTAAGTCTTTTTGTAATTCAGTGGGATTTTTTTTCTTTTCAAATTGTTTTGTTAAGAACTAAGACATAAACACACATATTTGCCTGGGCCTACACAGAGGTGGGATTAAAAGTATCACTCCCTTCCACCTCCGCACTTCATCCACTAAAATGTTTTTAGGGGCAATTGCTGGTATGGAGTTGCCATGTTGTATGATTTTAATGCATCCCTATGCAGTAGTACTTCCTGAAAGACCTAAGGCTGTTTTACAGTTCATATTCTTTTACATAAGGAGAAAAATACCCTCTAAAATAGGATAAAATTTATGATATAGTGAATATATTAGTCAGTAACATATTCATTTATTATCATTATCAAGTATTATGTATTGTACATAATTGTATATACTACGCTTTTCTACAATTGATAGTACAGTGGATGTGTTTACACCAGCATCAGCACAAACACATGAGTGATGTGTTTGTTTCAACAATGCCTATGAGGTCATTAGGCAACAGAAATTTTTCAGCTCCATTATTATTTTATGGGTTCACCATCATGTGTGTGGTTGTTGCTGATGGAACTGTCATTCTGCAGCCCATGATTGTAGTTATTTCTTTGTACTTGGGGCCAGCAAATTACATTTTGCAGGCTCAATTATGAGCTGACTCTTGAAGGAGGACAGTAGAACCTTCAGAGTTGACTACCTCCCTATGTTGACCACTTCCCTACATTGACCACCTCCTTAAGTTGATCTAATTTTCATAGAATATGAACCACATGTTCTCAATGGAAGTTTCTTATGTTGCCCACCTTCATACATTGACCAGTTTGTTACAGTCCCTCGGATGGTCAACTTACAGAGGTTCTACTATAGTTTGGAAATATGACTTTTATTTACTTCTCATAAAACCTCCTTCTCTAAATTTAAACTCCTTAAAAAGAAATTTCAATTGTGATAAAGAATATCCTCTTTTTTACTAAACTTAACTTGAATAGGTTAGTTGGCAAAGTATGTATGTAGAGGCTGGTCTAAGCTTTCTATAGTCAGTAATTTACCCGGTAAGGTGGGTTTATTTTAAGTATAATATATTATTTATACATAATTCAGTATAGGCGTTGGAGGAGGGTTATGCAAGTGAGAGTCTATGGCATATACGTTTTATAGTAAAACCTATGTCCATATGCTCCCGTCTATTTCCACTTCCTCCTTCCCTCGTTCAGACTTTTATTATGCCTCACTTGGATGTTTGCTGTAGCCTCTTATGTTGCTTTCCTGGGGCTGCCATAAAAAATTACCACAAACTGGGTTGCTTAAAATAAACGAAATTATTCTCTCCTTGTTCAGGATGCCAGAAGTATCTTCAAAAAACACTGCATTCTTTTGCAGTGGCAATAGGTTTCGTTGATTTCAAATACCTTGGGAGACAACCACTGCAACCCAGAATGCAGATATGCCCCTCATTTATTAACAAAGTGTCCCTTACAAGGGCCATAATTTTTTTTCTCTTAAATGATGAAGAATTTATGATACTTATTAGAGCATTTATATTAGTTGAATCACAAAAAGTTGGTTAATTAGAAGCAATTTTATTGGATCCTGTCTAATATTTATTTAAACTTCCTCAGAGTAAAGTGTGGTCTTTGGTCTTTGCTGGAGAATAGTAGGTGAGGAGATATCCAAAATTAGAAAGGGGCAAAGACACCCCCCTGCCGTGGACCTTGGGCAGACTTTCATTGTTCCTTCACTAGCAGACACACAGGCTAACTAGAATAAAGAAATGCATTTACTCCATGGTAAATTTTTTCTACCTGCATTAGTCCATTTTGGCAGCTAAAACAGAACACCATAAATCAAGTCATTTGTGAATAATAGAAAGGTGGGAAATTCAAGATTAAGGTACCTACAGATTTGATAACTGGTGAGCGTCCAGTTTCTGGTTTTCGTTTATAGATGTCTGTGCTCTCCCTGTGTCCTCACACATTCAAACAGAAACAGGCAGGGGAACTCTGTGATCTCTTTTATAAGGTCACTAATAGAATTCACGAAGGCTCCTCTCTCATACCTAAACACCTCCTCACCTCCTCAGTACCTACCTGTCTTCCTTTTTTTTTTTTTTTTTTTTTTTTAGCAAAAGAGTTTTACTCTGTCACCCAGGTTAGAGTGCCATGTTGTCATAGTTCATCGCAACCTCAAACACCTGGACTCAAGCGATCCTCCAATCTCAGCCTCCTGAGTAGCTGGAACTAAAGGTGCCAACCATGACACCCGGCTAATTTCTTTCATTTTTAGTAGAGATTGGGGGACCTCACTCCTGCACAGGCTGGTCTCAAACTCCTGACCTCAAGAAATCCTCTCACCTTGGCCTCCCAGAGTGCTAGGATTATAGGTGTGAGCCACCACACCTGCCCCAGTAATTAGGATTTCATTATACATATTTGGAAGGGTAAAAAAACATTCAGTACATAGCGATGCCCTAGAAGTACTAGACATGTACCATAAGGGACAGAAAACCAGGACCCTGTCATATGGGTCATATGCTCAGATCTCATCTAGAATCTTTGAAAGTTAGTGCAGTATCTAATAGCCCTTAACTGTATATAACCAGGACTCAGAACCTGTTTATGAGCTAGAGTGCAACATTGTCCCCCCCACACAACCTCAATGCATAATTAAAATACAAACTCTCTGAACATGCTCCCTGAGTGAGATGGATGTGATTCAGGCAGATATGACACCAATCTACAGTTGCTGAGAAAGCAAGAAAACCTGGATGTTTCACTGGGGGACTCTACTTAGTGCTGTTCCAATGTGTAAGTCCAGTATACTCCTCCAATGCCCACAGGGACACCAGGAAGGCTGAACCACAGAGAATTTCATACCAGACTAAGTATTGCTTGAAGAATAAGAGGCAGTTTATATCTGGTATGATTAGTGTGGAGGATGAGAGGGAACTTCCTTTTGCCCCGAAGGTTTGCTACAACATCAACACACAATAACTCAGATTAGTAAGAGAAAGAGATTTATTTACCAAGTTCATGGGGAGAATATTGAAAAGTTTATATACCCTATTTTAGAGTGGAGGGAAAGATGAGGAAAACAGGTAATTTCGTCCAATGGCGATACATGATTACCAGGGAGGATGGATAGATACTTAGGAGAGTGAACGAATAGGAGGAAACAGATTGACTTGTACATGACTCTGTTTGGAAATTCAAATAACTGGAAAATAGATATTATACGTACAATGATTTGGGCCATGTCTGATTGCATCCTTGGTAGGCCTTCTTGCAATACATTGAGATAAAAGGGAGGAGAAGGGAAGTTGATTGATTGTCTTTTTGATGGGCTTGGTTTTATGCAGATAAAAAGAAAGCCTCTCCCAAGACCTGTTGAACCCCAGGGCCTTTAATTCAAAATTTTCTTTTTTACCAACAAGTCATATTTTGGGGTGAAATTTCCTGAGCTCCTATGTTTGTTAGAACTTTGAACACAGATGTCCAGTCTGAGATACTAGACAGTTGACCCAAGACAAGTAGTAAGGCAGACAACAGTCAGATGCCACTTTAATCTGGACAAATCCAGTGTTTCTGATTGTTAGCTCCATGCAGTCTTTATTGGTCAGTTCAATGTTGGGTTACAAAAGGATGAAAGAGCCCCTCATTTTAGTGAATTTATTACCAATTACAATTTTTAGTCTGTGATTCTTCCAAGATGTTTCATGGTATCATAAAACCTGGGCATTGCTCAGAATTTGTTTCCTCAACATCAGTAAATGGCAGATTTAGACCAGAAGACTATCAATAGATAGTGCTTATTTCACAGAATTTTTTATGCAATCAGAAAGATATAATAAATGACCCTTTGATGAACATCTGAAAATGTGTATATGTTATTTATTTATACTTTCATTATTAAAATAATCACAATTATATTTGTGACTTTTTTTCCCTGTTCCATATCAATAGAAGCATCATATACTATTATGGCATCCTGGGTTTTGGTAGAAAAGATGAACTTTCCTCAGAGAGTCCAACGTGCAAAGTTCCAAATAGAAATTCATCAATATTAGTCACATGTCCCTTTTGCTATTCTTGTGTATCCTATTCCTCATTGTGTTGCAATTAAAGATTATCCCTGTTTAGCATTTTATAGCTACCATGTCATATGTTCGTATAGCTTCCTATTTGATTGAATTAGGTAGTTCCTGTTTACATCCACAGTAAAAATGTGGATGTGTAAACACCAAACCAAAGTTTTGATGAAACCCACCACTAATCTTCCAGTCAGTGAGGGAGCATGGACATGAATATATAGATAAAAACATTGGTTTGCAAGTGATATGATGTTGTCAGCAGCTGTCTGTGTCCTCAGTTCTTGGTGTGCACGTGATCAGACCCACCAAAGCAAGGTAAATGTGAACGAAAGTTGATTGAGGGAGAGGAAGGTAGATTTACAGAGCAAGAGCAACATATAGGCTTACAGAGGAAGATAAAGGTTTATAGAGCAAGATAACAATCACTATAGACACCAAATCGACCCCATAGCCATGGCAAGCAGGTTAAAAGGCCAGCAGGCAAGCAGCATAGAGGCATGACGGGCAGTTCTGGGTTTCTTTTGCTGTTGTTGTTTTTGAGAGAGTCTCACTTTGCAACCCTGGGTAGAGTGCCAAGCATCATAGCTCACTGTGACCTCAAACTGTTGAGCTTAAAAGATCTGCTTGCCTCAGGCTCCTAAGTAGGTGGGACTATAGGCACCTGCCACAGTGCTGGCTAATTTTCCTATTTTTGGTGATGGGGTCTCACTCCTGCTCAGGCTGGTTTTGAACTCCTGAGCTACAGCCATCCACCCGCCTCAGCCTGGCAGTTCTGCTTTATAGTGCCTGAATCAGGCCTACTTTGTTGTTCAGAGGTTACCCAGGAATCAGAGTCTTACTGTGTGTGGACCTCCCACGAGCCTCTATGAAAGCCCATTAGGCGTGTGGGCTGCAATGTAGATTTAAATTAATGATATGATAATTAATCTTACAGCTGTTCTAGGTCACCTTCAAGACTCTATTGCTAGGCCAGAGAATCTTCTACATCCTCTTGTAGTCAGCAGGCTAAGTTCTGACTGGTAGAGTGGTAAAGTGGGCCCTCCTCTCGAGGTGTGAGCAATCACTCCGCACAGAGCTAAGAAGAGATGAGGGGCCTGAGGACCTGCCTTTGTCCTCCTTCCCCAGAATAGTTGGATTTCTATCTATCTATCTAACATATGATAAATTTTAATAAAATTTTGTTATTTTGTTAGATATGACAGTGTGATACAGTTGTCCTTTCTCAGAAGCTTTATGTAGTCAGGTATATATAAAAAGAGACATTTAATGACTATGTTAAAATTTGTTATTAAATGAAAACTTAAAAATAGAATGGAAAATTTTATTTCTGGTTAATGGGCAAAATACTTTTTCTACCATTACTAACTGCATTTATTTCTTCATTTGAAATTAATTCACCTATGATGACTCCTTTAGACAATCATGAAAATGAAGACAAAACTTCTATGGGTTGTAGTAAATTTCCTGATACTACTGTAGGAGACAAGGGAAAACTTCCTCTTTGCCCTCTGAAGATTCATTGAAAAACTTCCTCTTTGCCCTCTGCCATTACAAAAATGGCAGAGACTAACAAGAAAAAGGCATATAATTAATTAATGTGTATACAAGGAGAATTACAATTCATTAGCCAATTAACCAATGGGACGCAGAGGCTTACATACTGTCCAGGGGCTGCAAAGAGAATAGGGGCTCTGAACATCTGTAAAACCAATTACGATGGGAAATCACATTATTCTAGTGGTAAGACAGATTATGGGAGGGAGAGAAAAAGCTTGAATAATAATGGTGATCTTGTTATAAAACCTCACAGGTAGCAGTCCTTAGAAATGAGAGATGGTAAATATGTCTTTTGAATCTGTAAGTTATCAGATACTTGATTAATCTCTCCCAGATGTGAACAAGGAAAGGGCTGACTGCATCAAGGCAGATACAAATTTTTTCTCACAAAAGACAGCTTTGCAGAGCTACTTCTGTTTACTGGTTCTCTGACAGCCATTTCAAACATGTCAAAAATATATTTGGGGGGGTAAAATATTTGTTTTCCTTCCTTATAATTAGATTTCCCACTGCGATATGAATTCTTCCTGATCTATAGATGTGGCTTTTCAAAGTTGTGTAATATAAATATATAAAGAGTGAACTTACTTTACATAGGAGATGTTTAGATATATAATATTTTTTTTCCAGGTAGATATGTTCCCCATTTCACGAGGGAACTATTTATTTTAAATAGTACCATGTTGAAGAAATATAATTAAGAACAAATTTTTCTCCTAAACCCCAAATGATCTTTACAAAATGGAAGTGACAGAAAAAAAATTTATTACTTAATGAACATTAAAGAAGAAATTGACGTGCATCACAGGCACTCTCCTAAGAGATTATGATGACAGGAAGAAGGCTCTCCATTTTATAAAGCTAAGCAAATATATCTCATTACATATATAGTTTAAAAATAAACAATACCTAGTCTTCAAGTAGGAAGATTTGGCAGCACTATTTGTCACATGTAATATAAACTTACTTTATCTCATAATTGTACTCATTACCTGTATTAACTGATATTATCCATAAAAAAATTTCTCATGTATTTTATAATAAGAGATCTTTTTTTGCAAGTTGGAGAAAGGTGCCCAAGGAAGTTAGGCTCCTATTCTCTGCCAGAAACTGGGAAGCAGGGGCGTTATCCGCCTTGCTGCTGCTTACAGTTCAAAGAGATGGCTCTCAGATTCTGGGGAAAGGCATTCCTGGGTCTTCAAGCTGACAGAAGGCCTATCTGGTTTTCGAAAGAATTTGTATACATTTCAAAGAGAGAAGAAAGTGCATACAGTTACCAGTTTTCTAACTTAAGTGCTCTAAGAAACTGTGAAAGAGGGGATTCTCTTCCCTTGTTTCTAAGCAGGGAAATTAAGTTCCTTTCGTGAATTTTATTTGTCCCTGACAGCCATGGCCAAAGAGTCACTTAATATGTAAACAGGAAAAAAAGGGAAAAAACCCAAGATGTTCATGAATGAGTTGCAATTTAGTGTTCCCTTCAAAATTCACTTCTTGTTCTTAAGTGCAGTACTGCTGTAGAGGGTATCACCATAAGAATAAAGACAAAATGAACAAGAAAGAAAGCTGGGAAGGCAAGCAGGTCAGTTGTTTTCTCAAATGAGGCAACCATGGCAAGCTCAGACCTCCGTGAGGCCTCGCATTGTTCTAGCCATACCATACAGGGCTCCCCTGTACACATCTCTGCACGGTTAAAAATGACAGCTTAGTCAAAATGATATCTGATATTTGGCTCTTTGGTCTTAACCATAACTAGATTTTGACCCCAAAATAAACATATATGCTAACTTTTTTTTGATATCCCTGAAGAAATTAAGTTCATTTTTTTTTTTTTTTGGTGAGAGTTTCATTATGTCACCCTCAATAGAGTGCTGTTACATCACAACTCACAGCAACTACAAAATTGTGGCCTCAAGCAATTCTCCTGCCTCAGCCTCCCAAGTAAGCTGGGACTCCAGGAGCCCACCACAACACCTGGCTATTTTTTTTGTTGTTGTTGTAGCTGTCATTGTTTTTTTGACAGGCCCAGGCTGTGTTCTAACCCACCAGCTACGGTGTATATGGCTGGTGCCTTAGCCGCTGAGCTATAGGCGCCGAGCCATTAAGACCATTCTTAACATGCCCAAACCATCACATAAATGTTTTCCTTTTCTTTCATTTTGGAAGATATGACATATATTTTTTGTTCTAAGAATACTAGGAGTTAGAATTTCACAGAGGCATAGGCTGGACTCCCACCACTTGGTTTTCACGCTTCTGAATTTCTCTCCATTATCATACCTGTGTTTTCTTAGAGGTTATGGGAAAAGAGAGCTCATGTTGCATCCAAGAAAGAACAGTGGTAAAGAGGAAAAATTCAAAAGGTCAATGGAACACTGGGTGAATATTTTTATCAGAGAAAAACAGACAAAGCATCCTTTTTAGCAAGGCCCAACCTGTCAGTTTTTTGTGTAAAACACAACTTAAAAGAATCATACCCCAGAGGAATGAATCTAAATGGGAGAGAGGGAATGCCCCTTAACATGCCATTTAAAATGTTCCCTGAGAGAAAAATACAAATGCAGAGGTAAAAGAATTTGTATTTAAAGAGCTTTTTCTAACTTTTATTAAAAACATATACAGGTGAAAAACAATATATACATTTCCAATTTGAATCTGACAATAAGTAATAAAATGCATAGTGGACACTATGTCACCTTGCTGTGGTATTCCAGTTCACCTTGACAATGAGGTCAAGTTATCCTTGACAACCAGGTCCACTGCTGTCTTAAAAGAGATGCAAGAAGGAGCACTGTTGTTTCTTATACCTCAAAGATTAATTGAATGTTAGAAAGTATCTTAAGTCTCAAGCAATTTTGCAGGCCTGATGAAGAAAGTTAAACAGATGCAGCATGGCTAATTGTGTTTTCCATGTTTCCAAGAAAAAAATAACACTATGTTAATAAGAAGATGACTAAGATGGAAATCTTCAAATTAGAGTGTAAATTACTTATTTACTGAAATACTTGAGCATCTGTGTTCCAAAACACATTATATGCATTCTAGTTTTTGTATTTTAAAAATCTTTATTTGTATTTTAATTAAGTAGTGCTTTCTTCATCTCTCTAATACTTAAACATTTATAAACACATAAGCAATGACAAGATGGATCTAAAAATCTAAGGTGTAAAACTGCCACCCTTAATGAATTTATGATTAGAGTTGAAATTATGCAAAAACTATAAATTGGAAAAATGCATACAAACAATCTGCATTATGCTGCTGTTGGAAATACTCTATGGAGTGCTTAGTATGACAAGACTGTGCAAAGAGTTGATAAATGTCCTGTTATAAATATTTGACAATATTTATAATATTGTCAAACAGAGGCTTTGTCTTCTCCATTTTATAGAAGACAAAACTGAGGTGCGGTGAGGTTCATTGTAGCTACTAACATCCTAAATGATCTTAGATAATATAAAACATGATGGAACTCCTAGATCCTTGGCAGCTTCTCTTCATAGCATGCTCTCCTGAGAACATTATTTTTGTTTAATATTCTCCATTACTCCAGGTTATTCCAAACCTCACGGGCTTCTTCCACCAGACAACTCATGTAATCCCACTACTGCTATCTTGATTAGTTCCTAGTCATTACTTATATCTAAAGTCACCTGTAATTTTCTCAGGCAAGGCTTACCTAACATATGAGAGATTAGATCCATTTTTGTCTCTCAAGTTACTCTATCTTATTTTTGAAAATTTCTACCCAGAATTTTCAATAACTCAATTCCTACTTATTTATTTAATGTGTGTCTTTGGGCTGGAATGTAACTTGTGTGAGGGTCTAGAATGTAACTTCTGTCTTGCTCACAGCCATTATGTTCATAATGTAACAGTGTGTCTTAGTAAATATTGTTTGAAACAGTGAATGGATGACTAAATAGATAAATCTAAAATCCAATTGCAAGATTCAAATTTTTTTCTCCATATGTCATACCTTCAATGAGCAAAGGCGACCAAAATGTGACTAACTTTTTGTTGCAGTGGTGAGGAAAATAATGTTATGGTTAGGGATCAGTACAGCATGAGAAACTGTATTAAAGGGTCACAGCATTAGGAAGGTTGAGAACCACTGTTCTAGAATAAAAACAATTAGTTCATAGGAACACGAGGAACACAAATCTAATTCTAAAGATGAGTTTTGACTTTTCCTGGGAGATTAAATCACTTAGAGACATAGCTTTGATTTTTAAAATGTCATTATCTTAATGGTTACTATTCTAAATAATTCCTTAATTTTTGATGAGACAAATACTACATTAAATTAGTCATTGCATTATTGTTAATATAAGAAAATCAAAGAGGTCCACATTCAGCATAGGGGCAAATATTCTTTCAGCTTGTGCCACTGTGAAATCTAACTGTTAGTATTCTTAAAACAAACAAAAATGTCACACTTTTTAAGAACAATGGAAAGGGAAACATTTCAGAGATATGTTTTGGAATATGAAACACAGTCTCATCAATTTCTTCAGAGAAACCAGAAAATAGTTAGCATGTTTGCATATTTTGAGTATGAAATCTAGTGATAGTTGAGACCAAAGAGCCTAATAGCAGAAATCATCTGGGCTAAGCATGGCATTAAAGCTATATAGTGACGTGTACAAGGATGGTAAAGCTGAAAAGTAACAGATTTCTGATATCACGGAGTAATAGTGCCCTGAGCTTGGCACCAGGGAGTATCTGGTGTGGTACTATCTCATTCATGTATCCAAAGCACACAGTCCCTTGGTGATCATGTAGCCCCAGCCCTAAGGGTTATTTTCCCCCCTGTTTGTTTGAGAACTTGGGCTCCTGCAACCCAAAGAACTTCGTCACTGTCCAACTAGGCCTGAACTTTATCCTTGCAGGAGAGTGGAGCTTAGAGAGGCCCTTTAAAGTATGACCTTCTCTGAGCAACCTTTTAGACTACACTGTAAGATTCTCTTTTCATATTTATAGTTATAATTCTGAAATAGCTTAGTAATTTTTTAAATAAAAATCCCTTTATTTAAATGACTGTGAGGCTTTCCTAACCCTAACCCTAACCCTAATCTATTAGTCTGATTTGGACCCAGACTAATAGATTTTCTATATACAACATGATGAGAAGCTTTTTTTTTTTTTTTTTTTTTTGAGACAGTCTCACTCTGTGGCCCTGGGTAGAGTATAGAGTGCTATGCTGTCATAGCTCACAGCAACCTCAAACTGCTGGGCTCAAGCGATCCTCTTGCCTCAACCTCCTGAATAGCTGGGACTATAGGCATCCGCCACAACGCTCGGCTGGTTTTTCTATTTATTTGAGACAGGGTCTGGTTCTTGCTCTGACTGGTCTTGAACTCCTGAGCTCAGGCATTTACCTGCCTGGGCTTCCCAGAGTGCTAGGATTACAGGCGTGAGCCACCACACCAGGCCGGATGAGGGGCAATTTTAAAACATATGACTTTTTTTTAAAACTCTATAAATGATTGTAATAACTTACATGTTTATTTTTAAATTGATGTTAAGTCCTTGATTAAGCATCTGGCTCAGATTTATATATTCTTTTTCCCCCAAGAAGGAAGCCATCATACATTGTGGCAATCAATATGTTTTATCTTGTTGCATTCCAGAGAAACATAGGTATGTCACATTTTTCCTTTACCAAAACACTGTTATTTAGGAGGAAATATAAACACCGCCCCTTTCACATGAATGGTAGCGTTCCAAAAGTGAGAACCTTTATAAATATCTTCACATTAAAGACATTGAAATTCGATTTCCAAACCTGAGATTTTCAGTTATTATTCAAATCAAAGACTAGGGAGAAAGCAGAGCACATTTTTTTTTTAACTGTATAAAAAGAAATACATTTCTAAAATTTTATCAGCATTACTGATTTGCAAAGCATTTTTTTATTAGAGCGACATAATTGCTTCTCTATTAGCTATCATACTTCACTTGCTCTCTAATCACACCAGGTAGGACTTGGAAGTGGCAGAAAGACTCTAAGTTGGATAGATGTGGGAGGCTGAAACCAACATTGAGATCAAATCAGCTCTTGGAAATTGAATAAGAATCAAATGATGGAAATCTAGCCAGACAGGCAAAGCACCTTATCTGGAGAATACAAGTGTGAATACCATGCAGTAATGGATCAAAATACACAGACAGACAGGCAGACATCATGCTGGTGTCAGGAAAATCTGGCAAGAGTGTAAGAGTTAGGTGTTACATAATTTAAAGATAAGTTAAGGCAGTTAAGTAAGTACCAAAGAAAAGATTCTAGAGAAGATTGCAGGAGTGCCAAGGGAATTGGAGCGAAGTAGCCTAATTATAACCTCAGGACTGAAATTTTCAAGACAGATGACTCTGTAAGAGCACGGTGGGATGTGAATCCTGAAAGGACAGGAAAAATGTGCAGGAAAACCAGACCAGGACCCAGGCATTCGATTCAACGAAAGAGATTCTGTTGCGTAATACAGAATGTATCGACAGAGTGATTTTGTTTAATAATAATTAAAAAAACAGAAAGGAGAACATGACTACACTCCGAGTGGAATTAGCAAAAAGTTATCTTAGTGTGGAAATGCTGACTTACTGGGTTAGAATTTTCAAATTCTATGTTACCAGAATTTTTCTTGATTATGAGGCTGGATTTACTCCAGTGAGGAAAGCAGTGTGAAATGATTTCACATCATTGCTATAACGGAAAAACTGAATGAGGGAACATAAGTAGGGCTTTAAATCTCCATCACAGAAATAGTTCATTTCTATTTGGAAATTCGCTAATAATTGGAATGCACTTATGTTTATTATCCTCAGATGTGGGCAGAGATTGAAAATATTAGATAGTATAAGATAATGAGATAAAAGGAAAGAAAGAGAAGAAAGGACTATCAAAAACATTGTTGACTTTTATAAAGTTAGTTATCTGATTTCTAAGCATTGTAACACTATAGATAAAAATGTAACCTGTCAGGACAATGAAATGTAGTGGAAATAAAAAGACACAAGTCCTGACTTTTTATACAAGCTTTGTATACACTCTTTGTATACGAGTGAATTTGTGCAAATCACTTCATTTTTCCCTTTTATAACTTTATCTGTTAAAGAGTTATCTTTTAAAAGACAGGCTGGTATTCCAGTTATTTGTCGGTGTGAAACAAATGACCCTTAAACGTAGGTAAAAGTCCCACCATCATTTTGCTGTATCTCACCAGTTTGTAGGTCAGGATTTCTATCAGAGCTTGGTTGACTAATTTAACTGTTTCATATGGTACAATGGAGGTCATTTTATGAAATGCAGTGGTTAGTTATATGGTCTGAAATTAAGAGTGCAAATCTATACTCAAATAATCTGGTCACTTGGTGGGTACATCTGAAGACTTGAGTTCACTTGGATTGCCAACAAAATGTCTAAATATGGCTCCTTCAGTGTGACAGCCTCAAGGTGATCAGACTTAATTTCACATGTAGGGTCAAGGTACAAAGAGTAATTTCAGTGAACAAGGTAATGTCTTATGACCTTTTATAACCTAGCATTACTTCTGCCACAATGTATTGGTTGAAGGTGTCCTAGCCTGGTACATGTTCAAGTGCAGGGGGTATAGCCAGGAATGCCCATAATGGAAGGTTCAAGTAATTTGTTGCCTTGCTTAAAACTATTACAGTCCATGCCCTTGAAACAAAATTAATGATATTCCTCCATCATGCAAGAAATACTAAAAATAGATTATTTATAAAGATTAGATTCAAGTTCTAGCACCTCGTCATTTAGATCAGGTATAATTACAGAAGTACCTGGGATTCTTTTCCTTGGGTACAGTAACTCTTAGTCTGAAGACCTGTGACTGAAGAGAGACACTCTACTCACACACACGCACACACACAATGTCCAAAACTGCCATAAACACTCCTTTTCCATAAAGGGCAAGTGAGAAACATGTCATTATCACAGAATTGTTTACTACATCCCAGTGCATGTTTATATCTCCTTGATTGGGGCTCAATTCTGATCCCTGTGTATACTCTACATGACTTTTAGCTTTTTTTCCC
Source organism: Nycticebus coucang (assembly GCF_027406575.1). Lineage (NCBI taxonomy): Eukaryota > Metazoa > Chordata > Mammalia > Primates > Lorisidae > Nycticebus > Nycticebus coucang. The sequence goes on along the minus strand of NC_069794.1, from coordinate 56,784,217 downwards.
CTCTAAAAACTTCCTTTTTCATATAATATAGGCTTTTCCATAAAATACTTTTCATAAAATCTACTTTTCTTAGACTGCTTTCTGCCTATAGATTTTGGGGTATCTAATGGCCACTTCTGTCTCCTTAAGTCTATAATAGAATAAAAAAAAAAAAAAACCTTTAGGAGACTCTTGCATGTCAATTCCTAATCTATTCCATTTGACAAAAACCATACCTATAAATCTTTTTGAGATAAGCTCTTCTTTATCTTGGTTTCCCTGTGAGGCTCTTGTTTGACTATGCAGTAAGGAATCTAAGGCATCATTACCCATTCTAGAACATCATAATGATGTGCTCTCGGAAGCCTCTTTTTCTTTTGTTAACTGGGATCTATGAGATACAGCATTCAATCCTTCTGAAGTCCTAACAATGGATCTCACAGCCATGACTTGGTTAATTGAGGCTGTGCTCTATTGGCGGTCCCTATATTTGATCTTTGCTCTGAGGCCTTCTCTTATTTGGAGAATAACTTCCTTGTTGTAAAGATTGTCTTAAGCCCTTTGGATTCATCCTTTACTCTACTAGTAGATGATTGAATAGTTGATTATTTAGTTCATCTCTTTTTTCTCTCATCTTAGTACAGACAGCTGCTTGCACGAAACCAGGTGGCATCTTTAGCACTTTTGCCCAGAAATCATCTTAGCTAGATTATCAAGTTCATTAAGTACGTTTTATATTTTCCAGGTTACTGCAGGTGACAGTATACAAAACTTCATGCCAGCTCCAAGCATTTCTGTTTTTCTGTCTCCTTCAAGCCCTAGGAGTCAGCTAAGGGTTTCTCAAGACTTTTGCCTTTTGCCCAGAAAAAAACTTTTGCTGTCCCAGACAAAAGCTATACACTTTAGATTTTGTAATGGTAGCATTTCACTTCCAGTTACTAAATTCTATTTGTCAATTGATGTATCCAAAAAAAAAAAAAAAAAGAAACCACCCCAAACTTAATTCCCTGAAACAACAATTATATCTCATAATTTTATGAATGAATAATTCAGCACTATCTGAAGAGTTGATTCTTCTCTCTCATTTAGCTTTGATGAAAGTCACTCACATTTATTCATGCGGCAGATGGGCTGGGTCAAAGCCTAAAACTACTTCAGTCACATGATGCCTCACTGGGAATGGCTGGAATGCCAACCTCGTCTGGAATTTTCAAACCAAATCTCTGCAGGTAGCCTCTTCAGCATGGCAACCACTTCAGAGTAGTAGGACTTTCAGCTATCATCCTTTGATGGGAAGGCTAAGAAATATTTCTGGTTCTGGTCTAAAAATGCCAAAATGGAGTTAGGTGAGCACTACTATAATTTTTGTTTCTAAAAATCTGTTCCAAAAACAACAGTAAAGATTTAGCATGGTTATGAAATAAAAGAACAAATGTTCTAACTTTTTGTTCATTATAACATCTAAGAATGTGGAAGCAGTAATTAGTCTACAACACTTTTCTCAAAAGGGTTTAATTCAAAGCAGGTAATAATAACATTGATTGTTGAGATTGGATAGAAAATATATGAAATATATAACTTTATTTTTCTATAAAAATAGCTATATTGCTTATAACCTCTTGCCATGAAATATGTTTTTCTCCACTAAAGTTTATAAATATAACTGAAAAATGCCATTCTCAAAGTTGTATTTTCAATTGTTTTTATAATACGAAAAATTTGCTGCTGGTCATGCTTTGAATATGATTCATTATTTGCAGTAATGTTATAAAATATCAATGAATGATAGTCTCTCCTTTATGTGGTTCTATCTGGTAGCTGAAATAATAAAACCATAGCAATGGGACTAATCTCAGAGATCATCTTGACTAAATCCTTTCAGCCACAGATGAAAGAACTGAGCCCTACAGGGACTCTGAAGCTTGTTCAGGATCTAACTGGTTAATGGTAGAGTCAAGGGCTTTTTCTATGGCTATGGTACTAACAGCTAAGACAGCAGACTTGAGAAAAATGATATCAATGTTTCTCAAATGATATGGCTATTCTTCTGCAGTTTGTGAGTTCATTAATTTCTTTTAACAACTCTTTCTTTGTCTGTTGTACATAATATTTAGACCATCTTGCTGAGTCGAAATCAGTTATGATCAGGCCGTATTAATGAAATTTTACTCTTTCATCACATATTAAAAAGAGTAAAAATAGCAGATAACATTGTGAATATAGTTCTAAAAATAATGAGGAACTGGTAAAGAAAAAAAGAGTTCATTGTTTTATTTCTTATATTCATTATTTCGAAAATCAAAGATTTTCTGTGTGGGAAGCTATCTTATCTATTTGCCTTTTCCTCTAAGTTTGGAAATATCTTCTAAACCATCCTGAAATATGAGAAAACCACTTGGAATTGGACACTTCCAGATATGAGGTGCTTGGTTCTGAGAAAGAAAAGAAATTTGGGGTATAACAATTGTAATCGTTATTATGTTCAACCTTATAAAAATGGGTATCTTCACACTGGAGAATAAATATCCATCCTAGGTGGTTTATATGCCATCTTATAAATTTTACATGTGATCATTAAAACGCCTGCTGCCCCTTTTAGATGAACATCTCCAAATATTTAAAGACAAATATCAAATTTTGACTGTTTCATACTTTAAATACATACAGTTTCTTCAATTGGCCAAAATTTTAAAATAGGAATGTGTGAATGGGATGGGGATGAACTACCCCGGAAAACCACCAAAGTAGACAGAATTATGCGCTTCATCTGTACTTAGACATGCACTTCTCTGTGCTCTCTGTTCCTCTGCAGTGTCTTTATCACTTATCCCTTTCATTGGCTTTGTACTGTAAGTACATTTATACTCTGCATATAGTTACATTCAATTAAATGTTTTATGAAATTCTCTTGAAAGCCAATATTTTCCATGACAAGATATAAAATTACTGATTTTAAAAATCCTTATTGTTGCATGGTACACTTTAAAATAAAAATATCCTATAAGATTATGAACTACTTTATTTTTATACATGAATAGCTTCAAATTGTAGACAAACCTTGCATTTGTAGGACTGCACTTCTAATAGCTCTTGATTTTTTTTTTAATAAGTAAGTATTCTTTTTGCTGGAAAAAATGATTTTAGATTGAGAAGGATAATGAAGTATATTTGAAAAACCTATGCTATTATTTATAAAAGTTATTTCTTTGAGTAGGATATGAGCTGTTCTCATTTTCTGCTCCCATAATCCTACCAGCATTATGAGTCTAATAGTGATACATTTCCAGTTACTCTGTGTGCAATGTGCTTTCCCATGTCAACTACATTCACTTTTGGTGCATCTGTCCTTTACATTATTTTTCACATGCAAAAGAGTTTATGCAACTGTCATCCCACACACTAAAATTTCTTTAAGGACGAAGATTATGTTTTAAATCTTTGTAACTAATCAGACAAACTTAGTCAAATGAAAAGCAGATCATTCAAATATTTTATTGAATTCCTTTTAAATCTTTCATATTATTGAGATCTATTTCCAAAATCTGTTGCCTAGAAGTGGACATGTTGCTCCATTTGAGATCTGACTATGGTACTATTGTATAATCTTCTCCCTTCAGAATCTCCAGTACATAATTTGTTTCATACCATACAGTTAATGTGCCTATATGGACTTTTTAGTGTTTCTGAATTCATAGTGTGCTATTCATAGTTAACTAAAATATTCAGACCTTTTGTCGTATCTTTTCATCATATTTTTAAGATACTACATTTAATATCTCTTATTCATCCCAGTGTAATTGTTGTTCTTGGTGCTTATAATAACTTTCTGTTGAATTTTCTTTTATTCTCCATCGAATATTTCTAATTTTTAAGTCTTTCATTTCTCTTTCAAAAGTTGATACCTGTTAACTGCAGAAAATCACATCTATTACAAATGAAACTCCTCTTGCACTGATTTCTTAGATCATAGAGTTTGACTTTTGCAATATTGCTTTGTAAAGTGTTATATACCTCAGGTATTCTAAAATCAATATTTGATCCTAAACTATTGGATTTTTGATAAATGTCACATCAGAATACAGAATAACATAATAATGTGTGACTGAATTAGAACATGAGTTGCATAATTTTTCATTTCTGTGCTGGGAAGCTTAAAAATGCATATTTCTGGTTTACCTTTTAAATTTCACAAAAAGCTTTTTCTTTTATAAATGCAAAGGAATATTTACCTTCCCTATATAATGCACAGCTCATGAATAGAAAAATTAGATATTTATGAAATTTATGTAAAGTATACCGTATTCAAAATACTAATTATAAATAAGTGTGGCATCAAATTCAGTACATGAAGAATTTGAATATAGCTAAAAGAGATCAAGCTTGATAATGTGTATATTGGACGAGCTACATACTTTTATAAGTACCTTTCTTCAGTGATATTAGCTGAACATATTCCCAAGTAGCACTTACATTTCTGTTACTTTCCATTAGAGACGTATTTGTCCATTTTTCTATGCACATTAACACCTTAAAATTTAATATGAATTTTAGTCACTATCTTGCCACAAAATAAATGCAAGCTCATTTTACTGTTGCATCCCACAATTCTACAATAATGATAACCATTACTAAGACAGCTCCCTTTCTCATAACTATGAGTCATTCTCAAATTTTCTTTTTTTAGCCAGTTACTATAAACTGATGGGAAAACAATTTACCCCAAATTCCAGGATATGAGTAAAACTACTATAATTTTCAGAGAAATTGTTCCTAAAATGTGCAGCTGTTACTTTAATGTGTGTTTCTTTTCTACCATTATAACCACTGTCATTGCGTGATTTTACATATACATAGATTAAGAAACAGAAAAGGGTATGTCTTCCTTCTCACTTATTTTTGTAAGTTGGGAAAGACATTGATCCTCTCTTTTTTTTTTGTCTTTCTGTGTCTGGATTATTTTATTTAATATAATGTTCTCTAGGTTCATCCATTTTGTCAAGGATGGTAGAATAAACAATTGAATACTATTCATCGTTATATAAAGAAAGAAATCTGATCCTCTTTTAATGTCATTTCCTTTCTATATAAAGGAAACGTTCATTTAGATCTTTTAAAGGAATTAACTACTGCTCAGTGAAAAACTTTAGTAGTGAAGCCACATTTCTATTTTCAGTGAAATATATTAAACTAAATTGGACCGGTGTGGGGCAAGGCAAGAAGGCAGAGAGATCCTGGCCCTGTGGCTGGTTATACAGACTAGCACCTTACAGGACTACTTAGGCTCCCTGTATCTACCTTCTCATTTCTGCTTCTGTATGTGTAACTCTAACTAAAATGTGCTAGTAACAGTCCCTGTAACTCATCCACAGCTGTGCCTGTTCTGTGTAATTTATCCCACGTCTTAAGACCCAGCTCAGGCAACACTTTCTCCAAAAAGCATTTGTATAAAAACTGCAGTCTGAGTACTTTTGTTGTTGTTGTTGTTGCATTATTTCAAGATATTGTATTATAATAATCAATTAGAGTGTGAATATCTTGAAAGCAGAACTATGGCTTATTTGAATAGTTGCTTTTATCCCCTTTATGCTACCCAAACCCCTATTACTAAGGGAACAGTGTAAGCTGTTCCAGTTCATTGTGTTTGATCTCAGTAGCATTTTACTTTCCTGATTGACTCCCGGAAATCTTCTCTTCCGTGATACTTTGGCACTAAGTTTGCCTTGTGTTCCTTTACCATATACTGCATCTCTTTCTACTAATCTTACATTTGCTGGGTCTTCTTCCTCTAACAGATTACAATTGTTTCAGCCACTGACTTCACTCCCCTCTGAGGTGCTATGGATTCAGACGCAAGGATAAGAATACAAAGGACAGCTCTCTGGGACTCCGTTCTAGTCCCTCTCCTTGTGCTATTTCTATCTCTAGACCCTCTTTTAGTGTCTGTGGTTTTTCAACATTATAAATATTGTCAAGGACTTTGGGGCCAGGCTTAATTTCTGATATTAAAATGATATATCCAAATTCCTATATTATTTCTGCATAAAAATAGCACAATATGAAGAAAACATCTAAAACTACATGTATTATTTCATCTAGAAAGTAATCTACCTGATGCAGATAGAAAGATAATTATTTACTAAAAGTACATTATTTTTCATTAAAAGAAGCTTGAATTACCTAGAAAGACTCTGCCATCATGCAAAAGACTTTGAATTTGAATTTGAGCCTAACTCTGTAAACTCTGTCAGTAATTTAGTAATCCTGCAGACTACGTAGGATTTTATTTTAATTGCCTAGAATTTATTTTACATGTCATCTAAGATCTAAAAATTATTTGTTTCTTTGATCCTGATAACTATATATTAATGTTATAATAGCATTTGAAAAAAATGAAAATAAAGGTCCAGAACCTTTGAAACTATGTTGACTTTATCCAGGCCTACACATCAGATGATTTTGACATTGCACTGTTGCTCCAGCCTTTCTGTGGTTTGATCTTTTAACATTATTCTCTCTTGGCTTTCCTCTGTTCTCCATTACAAACCCATAGAAGAAAACAGAGAACTCTGACTTGCTACTAACTTCTGTCAATCTACCGACAGTTGCCATTATTACTAGCTACCTAAGAAGGTACTAATTTCCTGCTAGTGAAAAGTTAACTTGACATTTAATGCCAACAATTTCCTTGAATTTACTGTTTTCACATGATTTCCAAGCATGAGTCTCATTGCTTAAAGAGTTTTTAGAAGAGAACATAGAGAACATGTCATTTTTTTTTTTTTTTTTTTTAGAGACAGTCTCATTTTGTCACCCTCATTAAATAGAGGGCTGTGCTGTCACAGCTCACAGCAAACTCCAGCTCTTGGGCACAGGCGATTTTCTTGCCTCAGCCTCCCAAGTAGTTGGGACTACAGGCGCCCAACACAATACCCGGCTATTTTTTTGTTGCAGTTTGGCCGGGCTGGTTTTGAACCCACCACCCTCAGTATATGGGGCTGGCACCCTACTCACTGACCCACAGGTGCCATCCCATCTCACATTTTTACCACTCTTTAATGTTGAAACGTAACACAGAACACTGGGATTTTTTTTTTTTTGATTGTTAAAATTAAACAATTTGAATTTGAGTGTTTCCACAGGAAAAAATATGCTATAAATATCAAACTCAAAATAGATTTATGAAATTAGTTGCTGTGACAGAAACAACCATATTTAGATCCACTGGGATTAAATTCTAACTGAAATGTATGCAGTACTTTATAGTTGAGTAGTAGAGACAGCCTCAGATATCCATTCAGAAACAAAAAGCTCTGGCCAGGTGGTTAGGATTTTACTTTCCATCCGAGAGATTCTCATTCCTCTTGAAGAAACACAACATCTGCTTTCCTTGCTATTGGTATTTAGATCTGCTCTTATTATTTTACTTTGAACCTAAAGAATTAGGAACTACTTCCCAGATTTTGCAAAAGGAATAGTAAAAGAAATCTAGGACTGATGACCAAATCCATCATAAACCCCAAGTTTCCAGATGTTTTTAGTCCAAACATGACCTATTCCAAATTTAGATATTGAAGGTACTATAATTCGTCATTTATTGAAAATAAATTAGTTAATTGCACAACTTGAAATCTTAAATATAACAAAGGAAAGTTTTTCTGACAAAAATGGACTTAGTGTGTCTACCATTAGTGGTATTATATTGTACACTTAAAAATTTGTTACAATTTGTTATAAAAGTAGATCTCAGGTTATGCGCTCTTCCCAAAATAAAAAAACAACAACAATTTACCTACATGAAAATCATCTATGTGCATAAAGGCATATAATGTGTATATATACACAAAATGTGTATATACTGGGCACACACACACGTGTGTGTGTGTGTGTGTATACAAACACAGAGAGAGAGAGAGAAATTACATAAAAACCTCAAGTGACTATATAAAGTTTGCGCTCTGCATGCATATATACAGTTCACATGAACTTTATAGATAACCTGTATATGCATACAATATTTAAATTGCACACGAACTTTATGGACACCCTGTGTATACATACACATAGATAACTTAGTATACATAATATGTAGCTAACATATGCATTTATATTTAAAATATGTATTTACTACCGTAACCACCAAAAAACTAAAACTAATAAAAGCAGAAAATCTGAGAAACAAGCTTAACTCATTAGCTCTTGCATTCGGCTCTTATGAGCTTAATGTCTTTGAAATGGATTGTTCTTACCTAAAGATTAATGACCTTGTTAAGTTATACTTCTATTACCATGTAAATATTAAGTCCTTATTACTGCTAATTATTTTTGTGCCCTCTATAAAACTCTAATAATATACTTTTTTTCTAATTTGATCTAGTTATGAAACTGAATTTAAGAGGATAATTAAAAGTATGTGTTCTTGAGAGTTTTAAATTGTACCAGGTTAACAAAATCGTTTGTGTGATATTTTCCAAAGTAAAGGAACTTTACATAATGAGCTAGTCAAAAGGAAGCTGAATTTCTCTTGTCATGCTTTCAGTTTTGGTCAATGTCTTCTATGAGCTAGAAAATCTTCCTACTATTTATCTAAAACTCTAGCAGTGTTCTTATAGTTGTATTAATGATAATGAAAAATTCAACAGAAACTAGAAGATTGTACTGAATTCTCCTAATTTTGTGTTGCCTTGGCATCCATTTTGAATATAAGTTTAACTTTCTCATACCAGAAGCGGGGCTCAGGCACCCATGGCACATTTCCAGATTTACAAACACCAAATGGCTCAGTCCAGCAGCCAGAGTTTAGAACTTAGCAGCATCTCTCTTGCCTAACACTCTAGGCTCCTTGCTTTCCCATTGCTTCCTTTATATCAGGGGTCCTCAAACCATAGCCCCATGAGGCGGTGTGATTGTATTTGTTCCCGTTTTGTTTTTTTACTTCAAAATAAGATATGTGTAGTGTACATAGGAATTTGTTCATAGTTTTTTTTTTTTGTTTTGTTTTGTTTTTTTAACTATAGGCTGAGGGACAGTGAACTGGACCCCTATATAAAAAGTTTGAGGATGCCTGCAGTTTATATGAACTATTCAGGCATTTGCTCATGAATTTGAAGTGACCCACACATTATCTCCTTGTACATGCTGTTAATTGCTAAGTGCCTTCCCTTTCTCTTCCTGATCTTTCATTCTCTCCTTTCATGACATCAAAATGGAGAACTACCCTCCTGACTAATTACGCCCTCCTTGCACCTTGCTCAAAATGCGTAAGTAAAAATAATTGAACTTGTTTCCTACAGTGATGATGTATTAAATTTGCACTTTCCATGTGATGAACTAAGGGCTGCCCCAGGCCTGGATTTCCCCAGGACGTGGGATAGGAGGGGACACAGGATTGGGTGGCCAGGACTAAAGCAATGGTCAGGGCAGCATAAACTGGGCAGAGATCTGATGAGAGCAACTGTGTGTTTGTTCAGTATAAACACATTTCCCACGTGAAGAACCCTGTGCATCTAACAGCTAGGCATTAGGGCATCCACTAAGTAAAAGCTGTATCCCATGAACAGCACACTGTAAACACGCATGTCCAGCACCTGTTTGTTTCCCATTAGGGCAAGGCTGCTAGCTCTAGCTGGAGTTTCTCAAAACAAAGATGAAGGTGTAGAAATAGAGCAAAATATAAAACAAAAGCTTGAAGCCCCTACGTCTTGAGATTTGTATGATAATTACAATAAACACACATTCAAGTAGAAAGAATCAGAGATGTTTTTGAGGATATTGCCAAAAAACAACAGCAATGAGAAGAAACTGGCAGAAAACTATGTTTTCTTTTTGCTTTTTTGAAATATAAACATTTGTACTCTCTTTTTTAAAAACTTTATCCAAATTAATATGAGGATACAATATTTAGGTTACATTGTTCTCATTTCCAGGGCAAAATTCCATTTGTAGAAGAGCCTTCATCCAGGGGGTGTGTTACATACCCTCACCATGTGCACATTAGGTGAGATCTGCCTCACGTCCTCCCTCCATCTGCCATACGTCTTCCCCTCCACCCCCTCCCGCTTCCCTCTACCCCTGAACTGGACTATAATAGTGTTTTATTGTTCTTAGGAACATGTAATTATTTATATATTGATTTCATACTGGTATGGAATACACTGGATATTCATCTTCCCATACTTGTGACACTTTACTAAGAATGTATTTCAATTCCATCCAGGTAAATGTAAAATATCCATCTTTTTTAATGGCCGAATAATATGCCATGGTATACATATACCACAGTTTGTTGATCCCTTCATGGGTTGATGGACACTTAGGTTGCTTTCATGACTTAGCTATTATGAATTGAGCTGCAATAAACATTCGAGTGAAAATGTCTTTGTGGTAAAATGATTTATGTTCTTCTGGGTAGATACCTAGTAATGGGATTGGAGGGTCAAATGGAAGGTCTACATTTTGATATTTGAGGATTCTCCATACTTCTCTTCAAAAGGGCTGCATTAGTTCGTGATCCCACCAGCAATGTAGACATGTTCCCTTCTCTCCACATCCATGCCAGCATCTGGTGTTTTGGGACTTTGTGATGTGGGCTAATCTTGCTGTAGTGAGGTGATATCTTAGAGTGGTTTTGATTTGCATTTCTCTGAATTATAGATGATGAGCATCTACTTATGTGTCTGTTGGCCATTGATCTGTCATCCTAAAAGAAGTTTCTGTTCAAATCATTTATACTCTTTAAAAAAAATCAAATTGGAAATTGTGCCCATATTACGTATTCCCACAGCAGATTAAAGAATCCCTGTGGCTCCACAGGGCACACACAGCGGTGTAATGGATATTGGAGATTCACAAAGGGGAGAGGCTGGGAAGGGATGAGGATAGAAAATTGCCTACAGGGTACAGTGCACACTACTGAGAGGTGGGTACACCAAAAGCCCAGACAAAACCTTTGTACAATACATACATGCAATCAAATTAAACTTATCCCCCCAAGTCTATGAAAATTTTAAAAAGAAAAGGAAGAAAGAGAAATAAATCTCCAGTCAGAAAAGAGGATGCTTACTCGTTTGATGTATCTAGTTAATGACTTTGTTAAGCTGAGAATTTTCTTAGGTAAATAAAACATCAACTCTAGGAAACATCAGAGGAAGCTTAGGGAAAAGAATACAAGGACAGCTCACAAAATGCCCCCAATTTTGTGTCCTAATATATATGTATAGATATGTGAGAAATAGAAATAGTTGATCTCTATATTGGCAGACCTACATACACAGTGTATATCTATGTATATAGCCATCTACGTGGGGGTCAGATACCCCGGACATGTCAAAGCAGATGTCTGTTTAAAGTACTAAAGTGCCGCTTGCGTTTTCAGATACAGCTTAGCATTACATTGTTTTTTCTGTCAATGGTGTGTTGGGTCTGGCTGTGAGCCCAGGTCTCTCACATAATGATTAACCTGAGACTAGCATAGTACCATCTGGTAGTGTCTCAGGTATGAAACACAGGAAAAATATCCACCGATTTACATTTCATCTTGAAAGCATAATAATCACAATATGACACTTTTTTAGTGGTGGAGCCACAAAACCTCTTGCAAATAAATGAAATAGATAAGGTTTTACTTGACTATTGTGGAAGAATGAAAAATACACAAACACACACATCTATATATACATATGCAAAATTTAGGGAACAGGTGAAAAATAATGACTTCTTTCATGGACTCAGAAATGTGAAAGTAATCACATACTTTTTAATACAGTGAGGACTTGAACTAGTTGCACAATTAAACACAGCACAGTAAAGGACAGATGGGTGCTCCTGGGAAGGATTGTGGTGAATCTATGAACTTGCCATCAGGAAAGAATAAATGATTTCTGACATTACTTCATAATAAAAGAACAGAAAAAGCACACTTTTTTGTAGTGTGAACAGATTCATTTGTAGGTTTAGACAGACCATCTACACAACCTGTGTGTATATTTATTTCACTGTTATCTGGCGATGTAAACAGGTATTTGCCTATTTTTCTTGCTTCACATACAAAAACCTGATCCTATGTGATGCTGACAATTATTCCAGGTGGTATTTACTGTATTCTATATTAAGTTTTTAAATAAATGGTTTTTGTTATTTCTAAACATGCTGGGGTAATGGTCCACATTACACAGAATGAATTTATCTCATTCGTTTTTAGATCTAAGCATGATTAAGAAAGTTAAGCCTGTACTCATATAAAATAAGGATCTTTTTTCATTTTCTATTTCACTTTGTTATAATGATGCCATTATTAAAAATCTTCACTAGATTATTTTTGCAAACCGTGTGTAGCAACTAACAATGTATCATGTGATTAGTTGGATAAGGGATAAATAAATGAACAATTATCTTATCTGATGATCATATAAATACTTCCTCTGTCTGAAATTTTTAAATTATCCTTGATCTGATATTTTCTTTCTTAAAAAGGACACTGGAGTGTCTAATATGGTCATTATCACATGAGTGTTATAGTTTAAAACACATTACAACTCGATTCTCTTACCACTTATTCTAAGGAATCCTCCTGGAAGAAGTCTGACACAGAATTACCTCAGAAAGAAAAATTTTCTTGTAACAGGTAGCAAGACTTCAGTGTATTTAGGTACAATTTTTTCAGCTTATTGTTTCCTTTTTTCCTAAACTGAGTTTTTTCCAAAATGCAAAACTCTTTTCCAAAATCTACTGTAACTCTGGTGTTTTTAACAATTAAAAGTTGCGTGAATCTTTGACCTTGGTAGAAATGATACTATGTGTAAATATTGAGATACAAAAACTTTTCCTGAACTCATCATCTTCATCACTAATTGATAGTGCTTCTGCTGTTCCCATTCTTTGGACTGATATTTTGCATATGGAGACCTGCGAAATCTCCTTCTCCAATTCTTACTGCAAAGTTTTCATTAATTTTTCAAATGGACCTTAGACATGGTATATGGTGTCTTTGAGCACTGTATTAGAATGCCGAATGAGGGACTTTAAATATAAGCTTAATATGGTAATAAAATTACAACAGGAAATGATGAAATCAGAAGATACAGTAGGCTGGGCACAGTAGCTTAAGCCTATAATCCCTGCATTCTTTGAACTCAGGAGTTTGAGATGAGCCTGAGAAAGACTGAGACCCCATCTCTACTAAAAATAGAAAAATGAGCTGGACATCATGGCAGGCGCCTGTAGTCCCACCTACTAAGGAGACAGAGGCAGGAGGATCTCTGGAACACAGGAGTTGGAGGTTGCTGTGAGCTAGTCTGATGCCACAGTACTCTAGCCTGGGCAACAGAGTGAGACTGTCTCAAAGAAAAAAAAAAAAAAAAAAGAACAAAGATACCATGAATGGATGTACCCAATATTAGCATATGAAGTTAAAATAAATATTTCCCTTTCTTTGACAATTTATAAAAGCACTTTGATATTTAGATAATTAAAAAATATAAAAAATGAGGATTTACTTTTATTTTAATTTCTTTAGAGAGAGTATATTCTATAGTTGCTGTTGATTGATTTGACTGTGGGAGAATATATCAGGACAGTGTTTTTTATGCTATCTATTGAAATCTAAATATCATATATGCCTGAATTTTTCTACATATATGGGATATTTCACTGAGATACATGTTAAATTTGATAAAGTTTTAGAAAATTGCCATTCATTTCTCTTTCTGAGAGAATCTTCTTGCTGCCATCCTCAATTACGTCACAACCTGTTAGAACTTGGCATATTCTACTGATAAGGGTCCCAGAATTGTGATTAACATTGCAGATGGAAATGGTAAAAGGCAAAGTTGTGCTAACAACTACATGGCTGTTCAAGTGTTTAAATTAGAAATTTTAGCAAACCAGCTTCTTTGCACTAAATTTAATCCCTTAAGGAAATGGCAGCTACAAAACATTGACAGCAGTTTTTTTTTTTTTTTTTTTTCCTCCTTATAACTAGCCATAAATGAGTTACCAGTTTAGAATAAAAATAGTTTGGGATGAGGAATACACATTTCAATTTTGTAATTTGAATTGTTTTGTGATTCAATCTTCACAATTCAGTCTATTGTGGTATTTACCTGAAAATTTTTATGAATTTAATAATATGCCTATTTGATGTGTGGAACAAGTGAACATAATGTAACAACACAAGACAATATCTGTCCTGAAGCAAGTCACCTCACCTCTCACTTAATGCCAGCAAAACAACTTAGGGCAGGTAATCTTTCCTGTATCTCTAAATTTAAAAAGCAAATAACTAGAATTGTTCACTGTTACAGATTTATATTTTATTGCTGCAAGAGTGCTCACCATTATCCAAACAAATCACAGTGCTGAATATCTTACAGATTTTATACTGAATATTATTATAGGTACACATCGTAAAGTAAAACAGTGCTTTCATTTTGAACTCCTCATTGTGCTCGTATAGTTTGTAGTGGGACATATTACATTTAAAGAAAAAATAAATTTAAAGAAGCTGTGGCATGCAATTATATTTGCTGGAGCTTCTGTTTAAAAGAACTTATAGCTAAAATTGTTTTCATTATGAGCTCTCAATAGAGGATAGAACTTGTTAGGCATATTCCAATATTTTATCTCTTTAACTTTTACTTGGCTCTTTAGGCTGGACAGCTTTCTAATTTTTAAAATTTATTTATTGTCCAAGGTAACATTCAATGAATATTAGATCACAGATGGAAAGAAAAAAAAAAAGATACTTTCATTACCTTTTAGGATTCACAAAAAGAGGATAAAACAGCCCAAAAACTAAAATAGGTATTCTGTTGTTGTTTTGAAAAGATAAATATTTATTTCCAAGAAAAATTGGAGATTATGATTTTTTTATTTTGGTTTACTGTTAGTTTCGTTGTGGCACATCATCTAATATCTGGCGATCATACTCCAGAGGATTTCTTTTGATGTAGATGTAACAGCAGGGTATGGTCTGCAACACACAACTCAGCACATGATCTTGTGAGTTGTGTTTACTGGGGAGCCAGGATGACAAAATTGGTAACCCAAAATACTGGAAGAATGTAATTGTTTTTATGGGCTAATTCACTATAATGGAAATATCTTAGATGTTTTTAGCTCTTCTACTGAAAAATAAATACATAAATGCAGTGAAGTCAAAGAAAACAAATATACAGGTTCTGAGTTCTACAGGGCAAATGTTCTCATAAACAGATAAGAATTTGCTAGTCAAGCCCAGGGCCCTCTCCAAGTGTTGCATCCAATTACAATTAATATTTTGTAAGTAAAGATACATTTATCTACTGCTCCCATTTATGGCAACTTTGGGGACATCTTACAGGATGTCCTACATTTTAACTGTCAAGTGTGCAACTCTGAAAACTATAGCTTAATTTTGTCCATAAAACATGATAAATTTTTTGAGTCTATTAAATTTAGAGCTTCTTTCTTCATCTTGCTATTTTCACCCTTGTTTATCTGTTGAAGAACATAGGCTCTTCGTCCCGTAGTATTCCATGATCTGGGTCTTAATAATTGTATACTCTTCACCTGGTTAAGTATGTTCTACTGAGTCTACATTTCCTAGAAATTGGCAACTGAGTCCTGAGTTTGGGTTTGATCACTTTGACGTCAGATAGGCGATGTGTTTTTTCAACAGGCAGTGTTGAATATTGGGTGTAAACAAGTAGCCCATATAGGAAAGGAAGGATACATTTTTAATGCTATCCCTTTATTTACCAGTTGTTAAGATAACGAATTGTTCCCTTAAGACCCTACAAAGTTTTTAAAATATAATTATAAATTCATTAATTGAAACATATTTTATGAGTTTTAATCAATTATAATGAATATGCTTTATGAAGCACAGGTGGTCTCACTTTTTACCAATTCAAAATTTTTAAGATTCTTCATGCTGGCTTTTAAGTTCTTTTGACACAACAATGGTTTTTTGATAACTTCCTGACTATTTTGTATGATGGCATAATGATCCAGGTTTATACTGTAAGTTTCTTGCTCTGGTTATAGACTCAGTAATTTTTCTAAGAATTCTGAAGTTTTTTGTTGAAACTGTTATTTTGACACCACAATCTTAGTCATCTTTCCTTGTATTATTAGTCAAAGATAGTTGGAATCTATAATACATTATATATGATAAAATAATATTTAAAGATATGAGGTCAGACAATTAAATTCACAAATTTATCCTAGAAAAAAAGCTTTGAAGTTTGGACTAGGTGCTAGCACTGGCGAATATTTCCTAAGAAGAGTACTTTGAAGGTGATCATACTGATATTCATGAGGTATGTAGCACTTTTTCCAGGATAAGTTTGCCAACTTAATTGTCAGACATCGTATAGATATATAGATATATTAATATATATTAATGCATATATCCACATGTATTGTGTATACAAATGTGTTAAAATACTTTATGGGTTCATTTGATAACTTCTCATTCACAGTTAAGACTATAGACTTTCTTTTCAACCATGGCTATAAACTGAATGTTCATGTCTTTCCAAAATGTTTAAGTGACACCCTAATCCGCAATGTGATAGGATTTTGATGTAAGGCCTGTGAGGTGTAATCAGGTCATGAGGGTGGAGCCCTCATGGGTAAGATTAATGTCTTTGTAAGAAGAAGAAAAGACTATCAGGCTTGGTCACTGCTTTTTGCCTTGTGAAGACACAAGAAGAAGATAGCCATCTGAAAACCAGGAAGAAGGCGCTTGCCAGACGCTGGATGTGACCACCGTGATCTTGGACGGTCTGTAGAACCATAAGGAGCAAATTTCCGTTGTTCAAGCCATCTACTTGTTAATAATATACTATTAACAACAGCCACAACTGACTAAAATTACTTTAGTATTTCACCTACTTCCTTGTTATTCCAAACTAAGAATTCCATCTCTCAAGGACAGAAGGGATGATACATATATAAGTAGAAGTTCCTATAATTACTAATTGGTTTTCTCTCACATGACACTCACTATTGTCTTAGAATAATTATCAGTTTGCTGAGAAGAGTTAAAATATTTTTTGGATATGCTCTCTGTGGTTTCCACTGATTTATTTATATTTTACTCTGTATTATCAGAACATATAGCCATTATATACTATATTCTGTGCTTTTTATCTCTTATTTAATCTTAGTTCTGCAAATAACTATAATTTGAATGCTCATCATCTAATCATGTTATCTAAAAATCACATAATAGTAAAGACATAAACTCATTTAATAAATTTTCCTGAATCTTCACACATTAATAGTAGTTTGTCTTTGCTCTTAAAGATTTAAGTCATTTTCGATGGACATGCAATCATTGTTTCCTATTTTTTCTCCCTTGAGTCACTTAAATATGTTACTTACATTCCTTCAGGTCTGAAATTTTTTTCAAAAATTCTGACAAAATTATTTTTCGTTATAAATTCCATGTTATTTTTCTTAGATACACAAATGATCTCATAAAATATCTTTTCAACAGCCAGTAATTTTAATAGCATATTTCCTAGTAATAATGGTTTTTTTTTCAGTATTTTTCGGGTACATGTTAATATTGGATATAGGATATATCCTTTCAAATCTTCAATATTTATCAATTTTAAAATATTCAATATTCATCAGTTTTTTCTTCCTCCCTTTCTATTCCCTCTCTCTCATGAGTCCCATCTATTGAAACAAATTACCATACCCAAAACATCACCATGTTAAAATATATAATAGAGGGTTGTATAATTTATATTGAGTAAAATTCACCTTTCTTAAATGCATAGTATGTGTACAATTCATATCTATGCAGTGATATAGCCACTACCACAGTCAAGCTATAGAACATTTTTGTCGCTTGAAAAAGTCCATTCAAGCCCCTTTGAAGTCAATCATCTTTCCCTACCCTTGCCCCTGGCAACTATGGATCTGATTTTTGAACCTGTACTTTTGCCTCCTCTAGAAGGTCATACAAATGGAATGATACATTATGTACTCTTTTATGTCAGACATCTATCATTTAGCATAATGCAGTTGAAAAATCCATGTTCTGAATGTATCAGCAGTTTGCTCCATTTTACTGCTGAATCGTACTCACTATATTAATGCACTACAATTTACTTATCCATTTGCCAATTGATGCATCTTTGGATTTTTACCATTTTTTGTCTATTATAAATAAAACTTCTAAAAAATATTTAAATATAGCTTTGTGTAGACATTTGCTTTTATTTGTTTAGATAGATGGCTTGGGCCCACTATATCATTTGGTAAACATTTATTCAACTTTATCAGAAGCTACAAATCATTCTACCAAATAGCTATACCATTTTAAATTCTCACCAGCTACGTATGAGAATTCCCTGTTGCTTCACATACTGAACTTCCCTGAACTTGGTTTTCATCAGTTGTATTTTAAAGTTTAGCCATTTTAGTTGGCATATCAAAGTATTGAATTGTGGTTCTTTTTTTTTAATTTATTTATTTTTATTGTTAAATCATAGCTGTGTACATTAGTGCAATCAAGGGGTACAATGTGCGGGTTTCATATACAAGCTGAAATATTCTCATCAAACTGTTCGACATAGCCTTCATGGCATTTTCTTAGTTACTGTATGTAGGCATTTGTATTCTGCATTTAGTAAGTTTTGCCTGTACCCATTCTAAGATGCACCGAAGATGAGGCCCCACTTGAATTGTGGTTCTGATTTATATTTCCCTGACAATATTGTTGGCCATAATTTCTGACAATATTGTTGGCCATAATTTCCATATGTTCATTTTCCACCTGTACAGTTCTTTAGTAATATAATTATTCAAATATTTTGCTCTTATTTATTTATTTGGACACAGAGTCTCACTTTGTCACCTTCAGTAGAGTGCTGTAGCATCATAGCTCACAGCAACCTCAACTTCTAGGACTCAAGCGATTCTCTTGCGTTAGCCTCCCAAATACTTGGGACCACAGTCACCTTCCATAATACCCAGCTATTTTTAGAGACAGGGGTCTTCCTTTGGCTCAGGCTGGTCTTGAACTTGTGAGCTCAGGCAATCCACCCACCTTAGCCTCCCAGAGGGCTAAGATTATAGGCAGGAGCCATCACACTCGGTCTTATTTTGCTCTTTTTTAATAGAATATTTTTTTCTTTATTAATAAGCTAGAAGAGTTTCTTCCATATTCTGCACAAAATTTTTGTGTTAAATATGTGTTTTAAATATTTTCTAAGGCCATAGTTTATTTTCAGTTTTTACAATGTCTTACAAAGACAAGATGTTTTAACTTTGGTTATGTCAATTTACCAATTAAAAATATTGTCTTATATACAAGAAATCCTTACTTACACCCATAAACTGTTATGTCTTGATTTTGTTAGCTCTTCTTTAAATCTGCCATCAGAGCTTTTATAGTTTGAAGCATTTAAATTCTGTCAATATTTATTCTTAAGTACTATATTTTATAAATGGTGTTGAATTGCATTTGCTTTAGTTTTATTTATTTTTATTTTCTCTATACATATTCATGTGTTTATTTGGTTTCCACCTTTTGCCTTCACAAAATTAAAAAGGCTTAAAATTTAATAACAATAACAATGCTTTAGTTTTTTTTTAAGTGCATAATGTTAGTATTAGAAATGCACTTGATTGATCTAGTATTTTGCTATTTTGTTTAATCCACATATTAGTTCTAGTGATATTTTTATAGATTTTGAAGGGTGTTTGCATATAGATTATGATTTTGTCTGAATATAAAATATATATATATTTTTAGCAGTTAAACTTTTATTTTACTTTTTAAAACGTTTATTTATTTTTTTGTTTCTGTTTTCTACAAAAGGCTGATGATGATTGTTGATCTGGTACTGTTGTGCACTCCCTGAAAGGGGGCAGGGTAGGAAGCTGGGGAAGGCGCGCTGAGAATACTTCCCCTGGCGTGTGTGAAGAGCTCCCCGGCACTCACGGAGAACGCACCCCCTGGCCTGCTCCTGCTCGCTTCAGCCTTCCCAGCTCATGTCGATGGTTTTGAAGACCCACTTTGTGAACCTCTCCTACTCTGGCTTCTAAAGTAGACCAGCTGGAAGGCATGCTGAAGATGCTTCGGGAAGATTTGAAGAAGGAAAAAGAGGACAAAGCCCATCTTCAGGCAGAAGTTCAGCACCTGCGAGAGGACAACCTGAGGCTGCAGGAGGAGTCCCAGAACGCCTCGGACAAGCTGAAGGAGTTCACAGAGTGGGTCTTCAACACCATCGATATAAAATATTTTTATATCTTTCTTTCAATTATACATATCCTTCTTTTGTTTTTCTTTACACTTTCTTTATTGCCCTGGTTTAGATTTTCACAATAATGTCATACAGAATTGGTAAGAATAGACGACATTCTTCTCTTTTTCCATGTCTTTGGGAAGGACACATTCAGTCTCTATTCATTAAATGTGATATTCCCTGTAGGTATTTTATAGATGAGCTATGTCAACTTGAGGAAATTCTCCTTTCTTTCTTTCTTTTTTTTTTTTTTTTTTTTTTTTTTGCAGTTTTTGGCCTGGGTTGGGTTTGAACCCGCCACCTCCAGCATATGGGACCGGCACCTACTCCTTTGAGCCACAGGCGCCCCACTCCTTTATTTCTTAAACATTTTTATCGAGAGGCTGGGCACAGTGTCTCTGCCTGTAATCCTGGCATTCTGGGATTCACCCTGAGGTGACTGAATTGTTTGAGCTCAGAAGTTTGAGATCAGCCTGAGCAAGGGTAAGACCCCATCTCTACTAAAAATCCAAAATCTGCTGGTTGTTATGGTGAGAGCCTGCAGTCCCAGCTGCTTGGGAGGCTCAGGCAAGAGGATCACTTGAACCCAAGTGTTTCAGGTTGCTGTAAGCCATGACATCACAGCATTCTAGTTTAGGCAACAGAGTGGGACTCTGTCTCAAAAAAAAAAAAAAAAATATATATATATATATCAAATCATGAAAATATTGTCAATTTTTTAAAATACTTTTTCTATATCTGTTAAGATAATCACTTGGTTTTATTTGTTTTTTTGTGTGATGAACTGAAGTGTGTCTATTTTCAAGTATTGAAGTAAGCTTTTATTTATTATGTGAATTTCTCTTGGTCAAGGTATACTGTACATATTACTTTTAAATATTTGCCAATATTTTCTTAAGGATTTTAAATCCTATTTCATAATGTATCTTCATCTATAGTTTTTTTTTTCTTGTAATGAGGTGGATACAAGTGACTACAATAGAGTATCATTATGTAATGGTGCATATGCGAAACCCAGGCCATGAAACTAGCAGAATTCTTCCTTTATGAGTGCTTTTGGGTAAATGTCAGGCTTTGTGCAATCTGAAAGAGACAGTAGAGAAGTGGTAGCATGATAGTCACTCCATAGTAAGTATACACAAATGCAAATAGCAACAGCTTGTAGGACCATAGTCAGAAGTCAGAGGACTCTCATTTGTATGTTGATAAGTAAGCACATGTTCACGGAGTATTTCCAGGTGGATTAGAAAGCAAGATCCCTGTAAAAGAGGTCATTTGCTAAAGGGTGATAGGCCTCCTACTTTGGATTATTCTTGTCTCATTTACTTGCTTATTTGTTAAAATTATTTATGTACTTATAATTTTTGGTTTTGGTGTTTATTTTTTCTGTTTAATTTGAAATGCTCTGTTATCAGAATTTTGTTTTAGTGGATTTGTTATAAAATACCAGCTTTAAGGAAAGTTACACCTGCTCAAAAATGCCTACTTTACCATCTAGTTTAAATTACCTCCTGCCCAATCATTATCTATCATATCATTGTTTTACTGTCTTTACCGAATTTGTCAACTAAAATTATAATTTTCTATGTTTTATTTTTATGTATTATCTTTTTTCCTCCAATAGTATCTGAATAAATGTGAACATGTGTAAATTTTTGTTTGAGTGTTAAGTGGAATAGATACAGAATGGTATCTAAATATCTAAATAAAATAAAATAAATTCATAATTTTAAATAAAATAAAATAAATTCATAATTAAGATGTACATTCTGGACATTTCTAAGGAATCTTGAGAATACCAGGATATTAACCATACTTAAGTTAAATGTGGTCCTTTAAAAAAAAATACTGACTTATAAGAATAGAAACCACATGATATTGGGCATAGAATAGTATAATAGAGAAAAATATGAAATGCTGGGATGTCATCTTATAGGAATCTGTTTTTTGAAATCACAATATATGACTATTTCCACTAAAGGAATCAAATATAAAACTGCACTGTGCTATTTCAAGACAAAGAACAGAATTCACAAATATGTTTTATCATAAAGAAATGCCGATCATAGCATAGAAATAACACATCGAAGCCTTAAATTATTATTAAAAGGGAAGGGACACGCATTCACTGCCTTAGTGGTTAATATAGAAAATGAACATTTGGCATCACTTATTGCATGATGGCTATTCAAATCGGGTATTTGCTTTGATTAGCCTTACAGCATTTTGTTCTTTATTTCATTTCTAATCTCTTTTCTCATTTTTTAAAGTTCTTTGTTCAACTTTATTCTATTTAGGTTTTTATTTCAGCATTTGTCAAATTGATCTTTCCTCTAATGCCCTATTACTACTTGTGTAAATTCTCAGAATTCTTACAATCATTTCAACCACTTACATTGTTCCTAAACATTTAAAATTTAATTAATTAAATAATCAAAATGCAAAAACATTCTGAAAAACATGCCATTTGTAGATAGATATATTTTTCTAAACTACTGTGTTCAAAAGAGATAATTTTAATATGTTGTTAAATGTCAAAATTTCTTTAAACACCACCTACCAATATTTGTCAGTGATTATTAGTAATATTGGTTGTCAAAAATATTTTGGATATTATTTCCAGATATTTGTTTGTTGTCGGCTAAAGTCATTTCTTGAAAAGCATACCAAGTTGAACACATGAACTATTGTTTAGCAGGACACATTTGTCTTATCATTGGTAGTTATTACCACTATCATTATCACTGCTACAAGTTCATAGATTTATTTTTGAGAAGTTACCTTACCAAGTTGATAAAGGCCCTGATTAATGACTAATGATTAATGTGAGTGCAAACCTCAAGTTTATCTACCCTATTTGTCTATAATATTCAGATTCTGAGGGAAACTAGGAATTTTTTTATAGATTACTTGATTATTCCTTGTAAGAATTATTTGCGAGTGATTATGGTATCATTATCAGTGAATAAGCTTTGCTTTCTGTTTCAATGTAATTGTCAAAGTAAACTTCCATGTGGATCATGGAACAGCTTTAACTATTTAGTCATAAAATTACAAAATTCAATTACCTATAAATAACATTATAAATTATTTCAAAATGGATTTACATAACATAGTAATCTCCAATGTACTTTGTAAAGATTCATAAGATATATATTCCATTTATGTTATGGGAAGAAGTGAGTTTAAGACAAAGTATATCTATTATGAATTTTTATTATGAAAAACCAACTACATGGTACTACCAAATGCTTAGAATATATTCAGAAGGAAGGTTGCTGCACTAAAGGTATTTTTCATCTAAAATAAATCTTGGCATGAGTTATAAGATTTGATGCAAAATTCTGAATCTGCCACCAGATGGTCTTGAACTAGTTAGTTACATCATTCTGAATGAAGGTATTGAATGAAATTTCTTCCAACTCTGGGAATACGTATACCTCTGTAGTAAGTATTCTCATTATGATTTTTAGAATTTTTTAGTGACAGTTTTAATTTCCCAGAGTGACAAAATAATAAAAATTAAACATGCTCTCACTAATTTTCAAAGACTTTTTTACTACTTATGGTAAATAGGAGACGCTAGCCCAGCCAGTGTAGCATCATCCATCAATTTCTTTTTTTTTCAGTAAAAACTCTCAAAACATTTTATTAAATTATTAAACTAAAAATACCTCTGCATCATTATCTCAAAACTCTTTAGATTATTTTCAAAATGCTATGAAAGGCAGAGAGAATTATTAATTAATCCTTCTTTCTTTTTCCTTTCTACCTTTTTTTATTTTTTTTTTTTTTGAGACAGAGCCTTAAGCTATCACCCTGAGTAGAGTGCTGAGGCATCACAACTCACAGCAACCCCAAACTCCTTGGCTTAAGCGATTCTCATTTTCTTTTCTTTCTTTTTCTTTTTTTTTTTTTTGGTATTGACTTTATTTATTTATTTTTTTAATTCTTAAATCATTGCTGTGTACATTTGTGCAATAAAGGGTGCAATGTGCTGGTTTCAAAAACAATCTGAAATATTCTCATCAAATGGTTCAACATAGCCTTCCTGGCATTTTCTTAGTTATCGTATGTAGACATTTGTATACTGCATTTAGTAGGTTTTGCCTGTACCCATTCTAAGATGCACCATAGGTGTGGCTCCACCCATTACCCACCCTTCACCTGACTTACCCCCTCCCTTCCCCTCCCTTGGCCCTTTCCCCATATTCTTGTGCTATAGTTGGGTTATAGCCTTCATATGAAATCTATAAATTAGCTTCATAGTAGGGCTGAGTACATTGGGTACTTTTTCTTCCATTCTTGACATGCTTTGCTAAGAAGAATATGTTCCAGCTCAATCCATGTAAGCATGAAAGAGGTAAAGTCTCCATCTTTCTTTAAGGCTGCATAATATTCCATGGTATACATGTACCACAATTTGCTAGTCCATTCGTGGGTCGATGGGCACTTGGGCTTCTTCCATGACTTAGCGATTGTGAATTGGGCTGCAATAAACATTCGGGTACAGATGTCTTTGTTATATTGTGATTTTTGGTCTTCTGGGTATACACCTAGTAAAGGAATTAGAGGATCGAATGGCAGGTGTATTTTTAGATCTCTAAGTATTCTCCAAACATCCTTCAAAAAGGAACATATTAGTGTGCTTTCCCACCAGCGGTGTAGAAGTGTGCCCTTTTCTCCACACCCACGCCAAAATCTCTGGTTTGGGGATTTTGTTATGTGGGCTACTCTTACTGGGGTTAGGTGATATTTCAAAGTAGTTTTGAATTGCATTTCTCTGATGATTAAGGATGGTGAGCTTTTTATCATGTGTCTGTAGATCATGCATCAGTCTTCTTTAGAGAAGTTTCTCTTCAAGTCCTTTGCCCACCCTGAGATGGGATCACTTGTTCTTTTCTTGCTAATACATTTAAGTTCTCTGTGGATTCTGATTATTAGACCTTTATCGGAGGTATAACCTGACAATATTTTCTCCCATTCTGAGGGCTGTCTGCTTGCTTTACTTAGTATGTTCTTGGCTGTGCAGAAACCTTTTAGTTTGATCAGGTTCCAGTAATATATTTTTGATACTGCTTCAATTGCCTGGGGAGTCCTCTTCATAAAATATTCACCCAGGCCAATTCCTTCAAGAGTTTTCCCTGCACTTTCTTCAAGTATTTTTATAGTTTCATGTCTTAAGTTTAAATCTTTTATCCAGTGAGAGTCTATCTTAGTTAATTGTGAAAGGAGTGGGTCCAGTTTCATTCTTTTACGGATCACCAGCCAGTTCACCCAGCACCATTTGTTAAATAGGGAATCTTTTCCCCACTGGATGTTTTTAATTGGCTTGTCAAAGATAAAATAACAGTAAGTAGCTGGATTCAACTCTTGGTTCTCTGTTCTTTTCCAGACATCTACTTCTCTGTTTTTGTGCCAGTACCATGCTGTTTTGATCACTATTTATAGTACAGTGTCAGGTCTGGTAGCGTGATTCCTCCTGCTTTGTTTTCATTTCTGAGTAATGTTTTGGCTATTCAAGGTTTTTTTCTGATTCCATATAAAACAAAGTATTATTTTTTCAAGATCTTTAAAATATGACAATGGAGCTTTTATAGGAATTGTATTAAAATTAATATTGCTTTGGGTAGTATAGACATTTTAACGATGTTGATTCTTCCCAACCATGAGCAAGGTATGTTTTTCCATTTGTTAATATCTTCAGCTATTTCTTTTCTTAAAGTTTCATTGTTCTCTTTATAGAAATCTTTCATGTCCTTTGTTAGATAAACTCCCAAATGTTTCATCTTTTTTGGCACTACTGTGAAAGGAATAGAGTCCTTGACTGTTTTTTCAGCTTGGTTATTCTTGTTATATATAAAGGCTACAGATTTATGGGTGTTGATTTTGTGGCCTGAGACATTGCTATATTCCTTGATCACTTCTAAAAGTTTTGTAGTAGAATCCCTAGTGTTTTCCAGATATACAATCATGTCATCTGCAAAGAGTGAAAGTTTGATCTTTTCTGACCCAATGTGAATATTGTGGATCGCCTTTTCTTCCCTAATTGCAATGGCTAAAACTTCCATTACAATGTTAAAGAGCAATGGAGACAATGAGGAACCATGTCAGGTTCCTGATGTAAGTGGAAATGATTTCAATTTAACTCCATTCAATACAATATTGGCTGTGGGTTTGCTGTAGATGGCCTCTATTAGTTTAAGAAATGTCCCTTCTATACCCATTTTCTTAAGTGTTCTGATCATGAAGGGATGTTGGATATTATCAAAAGCTTTTTCTGCATGAATTGAGAGAATCACATGGTCTTTATTTTTTACTTTGTTTATGTGCTGAATTACATTTATAGATTTACGTATATTGAACCAGCCTTGAGACCCTGGAATAAATCCCCCTTGGTCATGGTGTATAATTTTTTTGATGTGTTGTTGGATTCTGTTTGTTAGGATCTTTTGAGTATTTTTGCATCAATATTCATTAGTGATATTGGTCTATAATTTTCTTTTCTTGTTGGGTTTTTCCCTGGTTTAGGGATCAAGGTGATGAGATAGCTTTGTAGAATGTGTTGGGTAGTATTTCTTCTTTTTCTATATTTTGGAAGAGGTTCAGTAATATAGGTACTAGTTCTTCTTTAAAGGTTTGGTAGAATTCTGACGTAAAGCTATCTGGTCCTGGGCTTTTCTTTTTAGGGAGATTTTGTATAGTTAATGTTATTTTAGAACTTGATATAGGCCTGTTGAATATTTCCACTTCATTCTGGCTAAGTCTTGGTAGGTGGTGTACTTCCAAATATTGGTCCATTTCTTTCAGATTTTCATATTTCTGACAGTAAAGTTTCTTGTAATATTCATTAAGGATTTTTTTAAATTTCTGAGGGATCTGTTGTTATTTCATCTTTACCATTTCTGATTGTTGAAATTAGAGATTTTACTCTTTTTTTCCTGGTTAGGTTGGCCAAAAGTTTATTTATTTTATTGACTTTTTCAAAAAACGAACTTTTGGATTTATTGATCTGTTGTATAATTCTTGTGTTTTCAATTTCATTTAATTCTGCTCTGATTTTGGTTATTTCTTTTCTTCTGCTGGGCTTGGGGTTGGAATGTTCTTCCTTCTCCAGTTCCTTGAGATGTCCCATTAAGTTATTAACTTCCTCTCTTTCTGTTTTCATGAGGAAGGCTTGCAGTGCTATAAATTTCCCTCTTAGGGTTGCCTTTGCAGTATCCCAGAGGTTCTAATAATTCGTGTCTTCATTGTTGTTCTGTTCCAAAATGTTGGTGATTTCCTTCTTAATCTCGTCTATAACCCATCTATCCTTCAGCATAAGATTATTTAGCTTCCATTTTCTTGTATTGGTATGCAGATTCCTTTTGTTATTGTGTTCAACTTGTATTCCATGGTGGCCTGAGAAGATGCAAGGAATAATTTCTATTTTTTTAAATTTGATTAGGTTAGATTTGTGGCCAAGGATGTGGTCAATTTTGCAGTATGTTCCATGGGCTGATGAGAAGTATGTGTATTCAGTTTTCTTGGGATGAAATGAAATGAATTCTGTAGATGTCTGTTAAGTCCAGATGTTGAATGGTTAAGTTTAAGTCTAAGATTTCTTTGCTTAGCTTCTTTTTGGAGGATCTATCTAGCACTGCTAAAGGGGTGTTAAAATCTCCAACTACTATGGAACTAGAGGAAATCAAGTTCTAATCATGTCTGTTAGAGTTTCTCTTATAAATTGAGATGCATTCTGGTTGGGTGCATAAATATTAATAATTGAAATCTCACCATATTGAGTATTACCTTTAACAAATATGAAGTGTCCATCCTTATCCTTGCTTATTTTGGTTTGTTTAAGACCTATTGCATCTGCAAATAGGATTGCAATGCCTGTTTTTTTCTGCTTTCTATTTGTCTGGAGTATAGATGACCATCCCTTCACCTTGAGTCTATATTTGTCTTTAAGGTAAGATGCGATTCTTGTATGCAGCAGATATCTGGCCTGAGTTTTTGTATCCAGTCAGCCAACCTGTGCCTCTTTAGAGGACAATTTAAACCATTCACATTAATTGAGAATATTAATATGCCTTTTGAGAGTCCAGTGGACATTTTTAATTCTTTTCTGACTGTGGAAGTTTGAATTTGATAAATTTTTCTGAGTGGGTTTACTTTTGTGGTGGAGGATTATGCTGGTCTTTATGGAGGATAGGTCTGAGAATATCCTGGAGAGCTGGTTTAGTTATGGCAAATTTCTTCAATATGTGAATGTCATTAAAGTATTTGATTTCGTCATCATAAATGAAACTCAGTTTAGCTGGGTACAGGATCCTGGGTTGAACATTATTTTGTTTTAGGAGATTAAAAGTCAATGACCATCTTCTTCTAGCTTGAAAGGTTTCAGCAGAGAGATCTGCAGTTATTCTAATATTCTTCCCCTTGTAGGTGATAGTTTTCTTTCTTCTGGCTGCTTTCAGAATTTTCTCCTTTGATGCGTCTGGGGCATGTCTTATTTGGGTTGAGTCATGCTGGAGCTCTGAAACTGTCAGCTATCTGAAACTGTATGGAAAATTCTCTTTCATAACATAAGAAGAGAATCTGTGCCTTGTGAAGCCACTTCATCACTTTTGGGGATCCCTATAAGACGAATATTGGTTTTCTTTGAATTACCCCCAAGCTCTCTGAGAGAGTCATCTGTTTTTGCCCTCCATTTCTCTTCCTCTCTGAGAGTTTGGGAGCGCTCAAAAACTTTGTTTTCAATGTCAGAAATCCTTTCTTCTGCTTGCTCTGTTCTGTTACTGAGGGATTCTACTGTGTTTCTTAGATATTTGAGGGCTGCAACTTCTTGTCTCAATATGTCAACATCTTTGGTCATTTGGTCTTTGAATTTATTGAATTCTTGAGACATCTTTTGGGTTACTGCTTGGAATTCTAATTCAATCTTATTTGCTATCCAGATTCTGAATTCAACTTCTGACATCTCAGCTATTTGTTTGTGCATGGGATCTTGTGCTGTGTCTGCCCCATTGTTCCTTGGGGGAGTTGATCTACTCTGATTATTCATATTGCCGGAGTTTTTCCTTTGATTTCATCTCGTGATTGTTTTTCACCATTGCCTCGGGCTGTCCTCAGAGTTGGGCTGGTGTCTCTCCTAGATTATACCCTGGGGGATCATTCTATTGTTGCTGGATCTTTGTAGCGAGTGACCCTGTTTAGCTCTTCTGGGGATGTCCCAGCCAGGGAGTTCTGGTTGTGGGAGCAGCTCCGGAGTGTGACACCCCTGGATCCAACAACAGGGCGAGGGGGGGTGCACACAGTTTTGCGAATGCCTGGCACCCTGTGACTTTGGCACAGAAGGCCCAAGGCTCCAGCTGTCTCTGGCCAGGAGATGGGCTCCATGCAGAGGCAGGGAGGGCTCCAGAGGGCACATGGCTACCAGAGTCCCTAGCCAGACTAATGGGTGGTGTGGAGGCAGGGAGGGTACAGGAGGGAGGACTCGGGGTTGCGTGGCTCCTAGAGTTCCTGGTCAGGGCATGGGGAGGCCCAGCTGGCAGGGTAGTGGGTCCCAGTGCGTCTCTTACCGGGGTCCAGGAGGGTGCTGATTGTAGGTTGTGGGGCAGCTCTTTAGGAGGTCCGGTAGGGTGCCAATTGCGGGTTGTGGGGCTGCTCTTCCAGAGGTCCAGGAGAGTCCCAGTGCAGCTCTTACCGGGGTCCAGGCGCAGCTCTTCTGGAGGTGTGAGGGTGCTGATCACGGGTCCCAGCACAGCTCTTCCAGAAGTCTGGGAGGGTTCTGATCACCGTTCACAGTGCAGCTCTTCCAGAGATCCAGGAGTGTGTAGGATCATGGGTCCCGCGCAGCTCTTCCAGAGGTCCCAGAGGGTGCCAATCTATCCAACAATTTCTAACAGACTGATGATTTCCTCCATTGGTTTAATGAGGAACACAAAGATGATTTAGGACCCTCATGGCACATTTATGAACCTTAAAACATGGCATCAGTCTTATGTGATTTTTATGGACCTAAGAAACTTGGGTTCAATAAGGGACTGAGTTATGTACTTGGACATCTCTACCCTTACAGAAAGAGTTTGAAACAGAGATATGGCCAGACAGTGTAAGAAGAAAATTATCAACAAATCTGCATATTGCTAAATTATTTTTAATAATAAATATTTTCCTATGGCTTTATTTTCTTAAAATCTAGTAAATAAAAGTAAGTCTATTACTTTAGATTTTAGATAAAATTATCACTTTCAATGAAGTGACAATTCCATAATCTCTTCCATAATTATGGATAGAGCCCTCTGCATCAATGGCTACTTTTTTTAATTATTAAAAATAAATAGGGTAGCATTCTTAAAAATAACACTACTCAAATGCTAGTCTAAAGTGAGCAAAAGAAAAGAGAATAGAAGTGATTAATGAGTTTGAGATAGCCTATAGTAGTTGGACCATAAACTTCATTCATCTCAGACATCCCCATATAGTATTGTTCATTCACTATAGTGTATGGACTTGACTCTCTCATTTTTTCCCAATTCTAGAGTACCCTTAAAGCAGTCAGTTCTCTTCATTTGGCACTATAATGAATGGACATAAATTCTCTCAGTATCCAAACAAATTCCTCTGACATACTCTAATTTTGTTAGTAATTTTCAAATCATAGAAGGCCTTAAAAATCTCTATCTAGCTTTATTATAGTCTACAATTTGACTGACTGAGATTTGCTAAGAACATTTTGGTGGATATTTGAAAAAAAATTCTATATGCAATCCAGTAGACTTTGCAAAATGCAATTGAATCATGAAACTATGGTAAAAAAGAAATTCCCAAAATACAAATAAAATGAAGTACAAATGATTACATTCTGACAAAAATCAAATATAAAGTTGAATTTTCATCAGAATACCATGAGTAGATTGAATTTACCTTTCAACAGTCTATTAACTATTTGCTTGGGGTTGATTTAACTTAAGAAAAGGGGAAAACTCAACAACCCATTTTGTGCCAAAATTAATTCTAACAGTAATACATTTTGTGCTCCACTGACTTCCAATTTATTACCAGTGGAGCTTGGTTGATTGTTTTGATCTTCAGTTTATTGGCAATGAAGTAGGATTTACTGTGCCACCGCCTTTCAATAACTTAAATGTTACTTCACTGTTCTAGTGACTCATTGCAAAACACTACAAGAAAGTAATTTGATGGTCTATCTTTGCTTAAATTCATAATGCTTTTGAGTGTGGTAGAATGTTTAATGTTAAACTTGTCTCTGCATTTTTTTTTTTTTTTGTAATTTCAACTGTTAAGAGGTAAAACATGTGAGTTTAAAGAGCTGCCATTGCAATTTAAATACACTGACACCAGATGGCAGTGAGTGGGTCTCAAGGTACTATATATTAGAATGCATGTAACTTTGTACCCAGAGCATTGCATAACCTTTAAAAACAAGTTAAAACTAAACTTGAAACAATACAGTCAAGAATAAATTTAAAGGCAACTTTAAAGTCAAATCCTTAATAAGGCTAATTTTTAAAATATTTTATTTGTGTCTTGATTTGGAAACCAAATTCAATTTCAGAGAAAAATTAGAAAAATTTATTTCTTTCTCCTTCCTTCCTTTCTTCCTTCCTTTCTTCCTTCCTCCCTCCCTTCCTTCCTTTCTTCCTTCCTTCCTTCTCTCTCTCTCTCACGTTCTTAAAGTATTTTATTTGTTTCCTTGGATTTTTTTACATCGTTTCTTATAAACCCAAGTTATTATTCAACATAAATATTCTGGCAATTCTCTAATAAATTCAGGAATATTTTGAATTCTTTTCTGTCTCAAAAGTGTGTAAAATTTTTTATTTCTTATGGATACACACTAATGTAGACTATTTCAAATTTAGTTTAACCTAAATTCTCTTTCAAAATTACTTTCACCTGAAGATATTTTCTAGGTAGTGATTATTAGAAAGTATCAGCAAGTTTCCTCACATATTTCAAAATATAACTGTTACTTCTCTTAGAAGAATTTTCAGAATGTCATTAGAAATAAAATAGAAATGTTACCAGTGTCTCAGTGAAATTGGGGAGACTAGCCATTAACAAGAATCAGGGTCTAGTATAGTAAGAGAAAATTAGTAAATCTTCCAAAAATCTCAGTTGTGTAAATGTATGAGTGATGTTTTCAATCACTGAGATTGGTAAGTGGACTAGAGGCAGGCAAGCAAGTTTTAAGAACAACAATGTGTTTTTGTAACTTTTTTATTTAAAATGCTTCAGTGAAGTGCAATCAGTGATATAACATAATCATGAATTGGTTTACAATCATACAAAAGATCTGACCTAGATCTGTGTACCTGAGAGCCATCATCAACATATAGGTAATCATTGATCCTATATTAAGCTTCTCAAAGAATGATAGCATTCTTCCAAGATTTTAGAACCGTGTACAGAGAGTGGATTCCATAATGGAGACTGAGCAATAGCATGCCAGTATATGGAAGGGGCCAAAAATGCTAGTGTTATGAAAACCAAAAGAGGAAATTTTCAAATAGAGGAAGTAATAATGGTATGTATGTGGTCTATATAGAAAGTACTGGCAAATGAAAGAAAAGAAAGACACTTACTGTTTTTGTTAATGAGTAATATACTGATGACCTCAGTTAGAGTCATTTATATGGAGTGGTGTGGGCAGGGTTATCCTGATGTAGACAAATAGATGAAAGATACTATTTATTCTTTGTACTCCTTTGCCTTTGAGTGGATTGCAGAGTGGAATACAGATTCATAATAGGATAGTTAAAAGTACAAATTGCTTGTTCCCCTTACAGGAAAGTATTAGCTTTTAGTAAGGGCTCAATACATACTAAGTGTGATTCTTTGCAGGGTGAGAAACTATACTTGGATTCTTGACGCCTTCATGTATATATAGAGAAAAATAGCTTAGGCCTCTTTTGACATCTTTTTTTTTTTTTTATTGTTGGGGATTCATTGAGGGTACAATAAGCCAGGTTACACTGATTGCAATTGTTAGGTAAAGTCCCTCTTGCAATCATGTCTTGCCCCCACAAAGTGTGACACACACCAAGGCCCCACCCACCTCCCTCCTTCCCTGTTTCTGTTTCCCCACCATAACCATAATTGTCATTAACTGTCCTCATATCAAAATTGAGTACATAGGATTCATGCTTCTCCATTCTTGTGATGCTTTACTAAGAATAATGTCTTCCACGTCCATCCAGGTTAATACGAAAGATGTAAAGTCTCCATTTTTTTTTTTAATGGCTGAATAGTATTCCATGGTATACCTATACCACAGCTTGTTAATTCATTCCTGGGTTGGTGGACATTTAGGCTGTTTCCACATTTTGGCGATTGTAAATTGAGCTGCAATAAACAGTCTAGTACAAGTGTCCTTATGATAAAAGGATTTCTTTCCTTCTGGGTAGATGCCCAGTAATGGGATTGCAGGATCAAATGGGAGGTCTAGCTTGAGTGCTTTGAGGTTTCTCCATACTTCCTTCCAGAAAGGTTGTACTAGTTTGCAGTCCCACCAGCAGTGTAAAAGTGTTCCCTTCTCTCCACATCCACACCAGCATCTGCAGTTTTGAGATTTTGTGATGTGGGCCATTCTCACTGGGGTTAGATGATATCTCAGGGTTGTTTTGATTTGCATTTCTCTAATATATAGAGATGATGAACATTTTTTCATGTGTTTGTTAGCTATTCGTCTGTCGTCTTTAGAGAAAGTTCTATTCATGTCTCTTGCCCATTGATATAAGGGATTGTTGGCTTTTTTCATGTGGATTAATTTGAGTTCTCTATAGATCCTAGTTATCAAGCTTTTGTCTGATTGAAAGTATGCAAATATCCTTTCCCATTGTGTAGATTGTCTCTTTGCTTTGGTTATTGTCTCCTTAGCTGTACAGAAGCTTTTCAGTTTAATGAAGTCCCATTTGTTTATTTTTGTTGTTGTTGCAATTGCCATGGCAGTCTTCTTCATGAAGTCTTTCCCCAGGCCAATACCTCCAGTGTTTTTCCTATGCTTTCTTGGAGGATTTTTATTGTTTCATGCCTTAAGTTTAAGTATTTTATGCATCCTGAATCAATTTTTGTGAGTGGGGAAAGGTGTGGGTCCAGTTTCAGTCTTTTACATGTAGACATCCAGTTCTCCCAACACCATTTATTGAATAGGGAGTCTTTCCCCCAAGGTATGTTCTTGTTTGGTTTATCAAAGATTAGGTGGTTGTAAAATGTTAGTTTCATTTCTTGGTTTTCAATTCGATTCCAAGTGTCTATGTCTCTGTTTTTGTGCCAATACCATGCTGTCTTGACCACTATGGCTTTGTAGTACAGGCTAAAATCTGGTATGCTGATGCCCCCAGCTTTATTTTTTTTTACACAGAACTGCCTTAGCTATACGGGGTTTATTCCGGTTCCATACAAAATGCAGAATCATTTTTTCCAAATCTTGAAAGTACGATGTTGGTATTTTGATAGGAATGGCATTGAATAGGTAGATTGCTTTGGGAAGTATAGACATTTTAACAATGTTGATTCTTCCCATCCATGAGCATAGTATGTTCTTCCATTTGTTAATATCCTCTGCTATTTCCTTTCTGAGGATTTCATAGTTTTCTTTATAGAGGTCCTTCACCTCCTTCGTTAGGTGTATTCCTAGGTATTTCATTTTCTTTGAGACAATGGTGAAGGGAGTTGTGTCCTTAATTAGCTTCTCATCTTGACTGTTATTGGTGTACACAAAGGCTACTGACTTGTGGCCATTGATTTTATATCCTGAAACATTACTGTATTTTTTGATGACTTCTAGGAGTCTTGTGGTTGAGTCTTTGGGGTTCTCTGAGTATAAGATCATGTCGTCAACAAAGAGGGAGAGTTTGACCTCCTCTGCTCCCATTTGAATTCCCTTTATTTCCTTGTCTTGCCTAATTGTATTGGCTAGAACTTCCAGCACTACATTGAATATTAAAGGTGACAGAGGACAACGTTGTCTGGTTCCAGTTCTAAGAGGAAAAGTTTTCAGTTTTACTCCATTCAGTAAAATATTGGCTGTGGGTTTGTCATAGATAGCTTCAATCAGTTTTAGAAATGTGCCACCTATGCCTATACTCTTCAGTGTTCTAATTAGAAAAGGATACTGGATTTTATCAAATGCTTTTTCTGCATCTATTCAGAGGATCATGTGATCTTTATTTTTGCCTCTGTTAATATGGTGGATAACGTTTATAGACTTGTGTATGTTAAACCAGCCTTGCATCCTTGGGATGAAGCCTACTTGATCATGATGAATGACTTTTTGGATGATAAGCTGTAATCTATCGGCTAGGATTTTGTTGAGAATTTTTGCGTCTATATTCATGGGTGAGATTGGTCTGAAATTCTCCTTTTTGTTTGGGTCTTTTCCTGGTTTTGGTATCAGGGTGATGTTTGCTTCATAGAATGTGTTGGGGAAGATTCCTTCTTCCTCAGTTTTTTGGAATAATTTCTGCAGTACAGGAATAAGCTCTTCCTTGAAGGTTTGATAGAATTCTGGAGTGAAGCCATTTAGACCAGGGCATTTTTTGGTTGGAAGATTTTTTATTGTTTGTTTGATCTCAGTGCTTGAAATTGGTCTGTTCAGAAGCTCTATTTCTTCCTGGCTGAGTCTAGGGAGAGGGTGTGATTCCAACTATTGATCCATTTCTTTCACATTGTCAAATTTCTGGGCATTGAGTTTCTGGTAGTATTCAGAGATGATCTCTTGTATCTCTGTGGGATCAGTTGCTATTTCCCCTTTATCATTTCTGATTGAGGTTACTAGAGATTTTACTTTTCTATTCCTCGTTAGTCTGGCCAATGGTTTATCTATTTTATTTATTTTTTCAAAAAACCAACTCCTTGTTTCATTAATTTTCTGAATGATTCTTTTGTTTTCAATTTCATTGATCTCTGATTTGATTTTGGAGATTTCTTTTCTTCTACTGAGTTTAGGCTTAGATTG
This sequence comes from Nycticebus coucang, assembly GCF_027406575.1. Classification (NCBI taxonomy): domain Eukaryota; kingdom Metazoa; phylum Chordata; class Mammalia; order Primates; family Lorisidae; genus Nycticebus; species Nycticebus coucang. The sequence continues at coordinate 56,748,025 of NC_069794.1, read as the reverse complement.
TTCTTCTTTTTCCAATTCCATAAGATCTCTTGTGAGATTGTTCATGTGCTCTCTTTCTGTTTTTCGAATGTAGGCATCTAAAGCGATGAATTTTCCTCTCAAAACTGCTTTTGCAGTATCCCACAGGTTTTGGTAGCTTGTGTCTTCATTGTTGTTATGCTCAAGGAAGTTAATGATTTCCTGTTTTATTTCTTCCTTCACCCATCTGTTATTCAACAGAAGATTGTTTAGTTTCCGTGCCTTTGGGTGGGGTTGAGCATTTTTGTTAGAGTTGAGTTCCACCTTTAGTGCCTTATTGTCTGAGAAGATACAAGGTAAAATTTCAATTCTTTTGATTCTGTTGATATTTGTTTTGTGTCCCAGGATATGATCAATTTTGGAGAATGTTCCATGGGGTGATGAAAGAATGTATATTCTTTAACTTTGGGATGGAGTGTTCTATATGCGTCTATCAAGCACAGTTGTTCTAGGGTCTCATTTAAGTCTCTTATATCCTTGTTTAATTTCTGTTTAGAGGATCTGTCCAGCTCTGTAAGAGGAGTGTTAAGGTCCCTGTTATTATGGTATTATCAGATATCATATTGCTCAGACTGAGGAAGGTCTGTTTCAAGAATCTGGGAGCATTTAAATTGGGTGCATAGATATTTAGAATTGAAATGTCTTCTTGTTGTATTTTTCCCTTGACCAATATAAAGTGACTATCTTTGTCTTTTTTGACTTTAGTTGCTTTAAATCCACATGTATCTGAAAATAAGATTGCAACTCCTCTTTTCTTCTGAATTCCATTTGCCTGAAAAATTGTCTTCCAACCCTTGACTCGGAGCTTTAATTTGTCTTTTGAAGCCAAGAGTGTTTCTTGCAGACAGCAAATGGATAGCTTATGTTTTTTAATCCAGTCAGCCAATCTCTGTCTCTTCAGTGGGGAATTCAAGCCATTAACATTTATTGAGATAATTGATAAGTGTGGTAGTATTCTATTCGTCTTATTTTGTAAGAGTCCATTGCTTAGTTTTATCTTTTGCATCAGTGTGGAGGTTAGGTTCTGTCCTTTAATTTCTGAGTTCTTACTTTGCTGTTGATCCATTGTGGTGGTCAGTGTGCAGAACAGGTTGAAGTATTTCCTGTAGAGCTGGTCTTGTTGTGGCGAATTTCCTCCATGTTTGTATATCCGTAAATGATTTGATTTCTCCATCAATTTTGAAGCTTAGCTTAGCAGGGTACAGAATTCTGGGCTGGAAATTGTTCTGTTTAAGTAGATTAAAGGTAGATTACCATTGTCTTTTTGCTTGGAAATTTTCATTAGAGAAGTCTGCGGTCACTCTGATGGATTTGCCCCTGTAGGTCAACTGGCGCTTACTCCTGGCAGCTTGCAGAATCTTTTCTTTTGTCTTGACTTTGGACAGGTTCATCACAATGTGTCTTGGAGAAGCTCGGTTAGAGTTGAGGTGACCTGGGGTCCGATAGCCCTCTGAAAGCAGTGTGTCAGAATCTTTGGTGATATTTGGGAAATTTTTCTTTTATAATATTCTCTAGTATGGCTTCCATTCCTCTGGGGCATTCTTCTTCCCCTTCTGGAATTCCAATAACTCGTATGTTGGAACGCTTCATAAAGTCCCATAATTCTGACAGTGAATATTCTGCTTTCTCTTCTTTTCTGCCTCCTTTACTATCTGAGTTATCTCAAAAACTTTGTCTTCTACCTCTGAAATTCTTTCTTCTGCATGGTCTAACCTGTTGCTGATACTTTCCATTGCATCTTTAAGTTCCCTGATTGACTGTTTCATTTCCTTCAGCTCTGCTATATCCTTTTTATATTCTTCATATCGTTCATCTCTTATTTGATTCTGTTTTTGGATTTCCTTTTGGTTATTTTCCAGTTTATTAGCAGTTTCCTTCATTGTTTCCATCATTTCTTTCATTGTTTTCAACATGTGTATTCTAAATTCCCTTTCTGTCATTCCTAACATTTCTTTATAGGTGGAATCCTCTGCAGTAGTTACCTCATGGTCCCTTGGCGGGGTTGTTCTGGACTGGTTCTTCATGTTGCCTGGAGTTTTCTGCTGATTCTTCCTCATGAGGGATTTCTTTTATCTGTTTCCTTGCCCTAGTTTTCCTTTCACTTCCTCTTGCTCTTTAAGTTCTCATGCCTGTCGACTAAGGGTTACAGGACCAGAAGGGTGAGAAGGTTTAAGAGCAAAAAAGGGATTTAAGAAAGGAGGACCGAGTGATAAGGAAAAAAAAAGAAAAATAGAGAAAGGAGATGGGGTGGGTAAAAGGAATATTGACAGAAAGAAGAGAGGCACAGAAAGAGGGAGACAGAGCAATATAGGTGTATAGTAGGGTACTTTGATACAACCTTAAAAAAAACACCTTCTGGGGGTGCCCAGTAGGGTGGTTCCCTTGAGGTCAGCAGCTCTTTACTAACCTGATCAGACACAGTACCCCACCTCCACCAAGTAGAGAGGAAAGACAAAAATGCTATAAATCATACCAAAACAAGCAAACAGAAAACTTTACGGGATAAAATTGGCTGGAAAAAACAAATAACAGCAGTAGAAACACTAACAAAATGAAGTTCTAATTATTGAAATAGGCAGCAATGGGAAATTATAATTAAACTAGAAAAATGATCTGTATGGAAAAGGTTGAACTTAAAAAACAAAACAACAATCCACAACATCAAAATAAACATAAAAAAAAACAACAACAACAACAAAAAAACAAACACAACCAAAAACAAAGCAGTATGTATATGTTATTGAATATTGTCTGGGCAACACGTGGTCTTCTGGGGTATGAGATGTTAATCACAGTTCTGATACGACTGGAGGCTGCTAGTTTCTCAAACCCCAGCAGGTAGACACCCTAAATCTCTCTTCAGCCCACTTAAAAGGCACTTTGAACTTGTTCACTTACTGAGCAGAAGCTTTCTCAGGGAAGTGCTTGTCGCTGGAATCACTGCTGAAGTGGCTATCCACTTACCCTGTGTGTCAAAACTGGTCTCCCTCTGTCCCCCAGGGTTAGGGCTGCAAGGCGGCTCAGACCCCACCCTTTGGCTAATTGGTCGCTGGGTTACCAGCTCACACCCAATTCCAGCTCTGCGACCGTGAGGGCGGAGCTTGCCAGGGCAGATGGCTCACAATGTCTGCCTGTGACCCAGAGCCAAACACTATTAGCTCCGTCTGGCTCAGTGGCTCAGACTGGGGCCCTAGACAAAGGCCAAAGTTCTCCGCAGTCCCGCTCAGGCTCTCCCCAATGCAGTTCAGCTGAGTGCCAAGTCCAAAGACACCAAAACAGTTCACAGGTAAGGCCTTTCTGGTTTGCAGTCTCGCTGCTACTGAACTTACGGTTGTGGGCGGGTTTAGACGGATTGAACACACGCGACCACTTGCCAGTTTTCCACTGTTTTCTTCCTCCTCTTGGGGTCCAGAAGTCTCTTGCTGACTCCCTGTGTCCTCTCAGGGGTGATGATAGGCAGATCCCACCAGCCAGAGATGCCTGGAGTCCTATATCCCCAGACTCACGGTGCCCAGATGCAAGGAAGCTGTTACTCGGCTGCCATCTTGCTCCGCCTCTAGGCCTCTTTTGACATCTTTACCACAGAAGTAACAATGTACCATACTTTGCCATGTAAAATGCACTTCCGTGTGTAATGTGCACCCATATTTTTTTCCCCAAATCTTCCGGACAACACCCCTCATGAAAATGGCTGGCTTTTAGCCATGAGAGTCACATGTGGCGACAGCTAATGCTTCCCTGGTAAATGTGCAGATCATTCCGCTTTCCTGCAGCTACCTGCTCTGGAAAGACTGCCCTTTCCTTCTTTCCTGGGAACTCTTCTCTCCATGCCACATTGGGGGCACTGATGAGACAGCTACACAGGTGAGCAGCCAGGTGGGAGCTGTTGAGGGTGCTCAGTCTGTAGGCAGCTAGACAGTTCCATGGGGCCTGTGCATAACTCTTGGTCCTCTCTGTGTGACCAAGCTTCAAGCCTTGAACCTCTGCCCTCATCTGGCTTTGAGGCACCTGCCTGGCCAGCCTCACCACTGCTCCCTCCTTTGATCATGGCCATCACGGCTGCTCCACCCCCCTCCCATCAGATCCTCAATTCTCCTAAACTCAAAGTCCATGTGCCCCAGGATGCCCATTGGGCTCCACCACTCCCAAGCTGTATTACCCATATGTAATGTACATTCTTATTTTTTCTCTTAAATTTTGGCAAAAATGTGCTAATTATACATGGAAAATTATGATCTTTGATAAGTTCTATAAAATAACTAAGTATTCTGTACCATATTCTCTCTTTCCTTCTCTACCGCTTCTTTCTGTCTGTCTCTCCTTTACACACACAGCCTGCCTACAGAAAGCACAAACTTTCTCTTCCTGTCCGTAGGCCCCCTTGGGCAGTATATGGTTTTACAAAACTGCCTGCAACTAGATTAGAATCAATAATCTAACTGAAGTACATATATACAGCAAACCTACAATTACATTTTCTTACTACTCTACCCATTCAAAAAATAGTATTTTGGTCTTTAGCAGTCTGACTACTTTTTTGTCTCATATATAATTCCAAACTGGCTAAGAAAGACAGGTCTTATCTGTAAGATCCCATATATCTCCAAACTAATATAAAATTCTAGGGTAGGAAGTAAGAACTTTTTTTTTCTTTTTTAATCAACCTGGCATTATGGAGGAAGGATGCGTCCCTGGTCCTTCTTGTCTGCCCTATTCTGCTGGCCTTGGATTAGATATATAGCTGTTCTTGGTCCTGGTGCCTGGTTTCCCAGCATTCACAGAGGTGACTGGTTGCTGACAGTGTTAGATCACACTGTCCATACAGGCAGTCCCTGTGCAGCTCATGCAGAGCCTAAACAATTACATCCCTTGACACTGTGACCTGCAACTCTCTTAGAAGGGGCCATAGGAACCTGTGGCTGCTTCTGCCTCTCCAGGATGGAATCTTGTTCATCTTAGCACACAGTCAGAAGCAAATGTTCGGTTGCTCCAACCCCATGCTATGTGCAGACATTTTTCAAGAGGTCTCCAGTCTCCCTAGACTGCATTCATGAAAATTCTGTTTCTGGGCAGCGCCTGTGGCTCAGTGAGTAGGGCACCGGCCCCATATACCAGGGTGGTGGGTTCAAACCCAGTCCCGGCCAAACTGCAACAAAAAAATAGCCGGACATTGTGGCGGGCACCTGTAGTCCCAGCTGCTCGGGAGGCTGAGGCAAGAGAATGGCATAAGCCCAAGAGTTAGAGGTTGCTGTGAGCCGTGTGACGCCACGGCACTCTACCCCAGGGTGGTACAGTGAGACTCTGTCTCTACAAAAAAAAAAAAAAGAAAATTTTGTTTCTTTTAGATCCTTTAAAGATATTTTACTTTTTTATGGAGACAAGTACTTTTCAAGCTGAATTTTTTTTTTCTGGTGTTGTCAATTCATTGGGTCATACAATTTAATCAAAATTTAGCAAGTAGCTCAGGATATTGTTTATCATTAGACCAAGGGAATGTTTTGTGAAATGACCATTTTAGCTTTGGATGTTCGTGTTTTTTTATGTTAGGTTGAAATGTTAGGTGAAATCTAACTCTTGGTCTTGGCCACAGATAGTTAAAATTAAAAACAAAACAAACTTTATAGGTCACTTCCCATTTCAGAGTTTAACTGTAATGATGGACATATTGTTGACTCACTGGGACTACCATACTCAAAAGGCATCATTATTCCCCTAAATTATGCTCTTTTGCCTATTTTCTTTCCTCTCCTTTACGGCATCATTGCCACTGCTAGGTCTTAAATCATTTTGCTTCTTTCCCCGTTCAATGGTTTATGGTGCAAACATTAGAGTGTTAATCTGCTAAAATGTTTGATGAATGTATATATGTCCTCAACAAACAAAAAATACCAAAATGAGGGTTATTTTCAAGAATCTTCTGAGAGCACAACAATTGGGTTTTGGCTTACTAGCCTACTGTCTGGAATTTCATTTCAGCCACTCCATTCACTTTCCCTAAAACACATCCAAGCAATGAGAAAAGGAACCTAGAGGCAGAAAGAAAAAATGTAGAAAAGAAAGGCTTATTTTTCCATTGAATGTGTTTTCCTCTTCATATCTGGTGACGCTCACTTTGTTCATACTCTGATAGTCTCTCAATTGCCTTTTCTGAAGCTTCTTGTTCACACTACAAGACTCAGACATAGTAATTACATTCTCTCCATCATCACAAAGGCCAAGGAAAAGTATACATGGGTTATTCCAAAAGTTTTGAGGTACATAAATATCAAGAAATGTAAAATCTGCATGGATGGAAACAAATGAAGTCCTCCAGCAACACCAAGAAGCTAAAAGTGCAAAAGTGAACTGGAAAGGATGCTGTTGCTGTTGCCTGTGTTTCTTAGAAGTGAAATAATGGATCATAACACAGTCTGTCTCAAAGATTTTGTAGTGACCCTCGCATAATATAAAAATCTGATCTTGCCACTTGTGCCAGTTAGGTTATTTATTGGTGAAGAACAAACTACCCAAAAACTTCCTGTTAAAACAGAAACTATTTTTATAATGTCTCCTGATTTTACTGGTCCAGAATTCAGGCAGAGCAGAGATAAATAATTTTTTTTTTTCATCTAATGTTTCTGGAGTTTCCTGTGGCCTGCTCAGGGGCAGATTATCCAATCTAGAGAATCTGATCCATCTTCACTTACATACCTGGTACCTGAGTGAAGAAAGTGAAAGAATGGACTTAAGGATATAATCAACCAGAACATCTATGTGTGGCCTTTTCTGCATGGTAACACTTTTTTCAGAGAGGCTCAGGGCTTCCATAGGGAGTGTTACAAGGGATTGGAGGTAGATGCTAGATGCTCACAATCTGTTTTTGTTTTTTTTAGGCAGAGTTTCAAGTTGTCACCCTGGGTACAGTGCTGTGGTGTCACAGCTCACAGCAACCTCAAACTCTTGGGCTTAAGCGATTCTCTTGCCTCAGTCTCCCACATAGGTGGGACTCCAGGCATCCGCCACAAGCCAGGCTATTTTTAAGTTGTAGTCGTCATCTTTGTTTGGCGGGTCCAGGCTGGATTCGAACCCACCCAGCTCCAGTGTATGAGGCTGGCACCCTAGCCACTTGAGCTACAGGCGCCGAGCCAATGTCAACAATTTGTTGATGGCTGGATCCAGAAATGAAAATACAAATTTTAATACATTTCTCTCATCAAAGTTATCATCACTAGGCCAGCTTTGATACAAGAGAATTGTAATTAGTGTACTTCATTTCTGAAATGTGAAGATTGACAAAGGATTTGAACTGTCTTTAACATATGACATCACTCCTCTACACAAAATAACTTCTCTATGTGTCTTTTTAAGGAAATTTAAAAGGATTATGATCTGGCACTTTGTTTCATCATTTTCCGTCTTAAATTTTAATTTCAGAAAACTTGACACTTCCAAATTTTATTTATTTATTCTTATTTACCAGACACTTAAGCAAGTGCTATTCTAAGCCTATCACATATATTGACTCATGCTGTCCTCATGGTAACCCTATGATGTAATTAATATTTCACAAACAAAGAAATTAAAGCATAGAAAGTTTTCATAACTTTACTAAGTTTTCCCTTAGTAATGTGCAGAATTATATTTGAACCTTAAAAATACGGTCACAAAATTCTTGCCTTTTCTAATTGTTACCATTGGCCATTAGACAGGGCCTTCCTCTGGGTGTATGTAGGATTATTCTCTATCGGCCTTATTCATGTGGAAAAAGTCAACGTATTTTGTCAATGCCAACTCAGTTAATACCTCCACTGTGAGAAGTCTGCAGTGCCTTGAATTTGTATCTCCTTTAGCAATGACTGTACTCTTTGCTTATCTACACATATGTTTTGCCTGTTGCCACACTAGAGGGCAGTAACTGTGTCCTCTAATTTTCACAACCCAATACCCACGTAGCACCCGGCACATGACTGATGTGCTATAATTACTTTATGTAAAAAATGAATGACTGGATGTGTTTCAGTAATCGCTCCTTTCATTCTGTGCCTTGAAAGCTGACACTGAAGCCTGAACTAGTTTCATGTTATCATATTCACACTAGAACATGTTTCAAGACTACCTCTGAGGAGATGGACAAATATTCTTTTATGGTATGACTCATAATATATACATTTTATAAATCGTATGGGTTTTCCCCATGCTAGTAATACATAAAGTGCTCAATTTTGAAGGGAATGTTTTATTTTAGGAGCTCTTACTTTGTGTGAAAAGATCATAAATGTCATACGTTTCTAGCTGAGGTATCACAGTGAGACATTGACTCTATAAAAATTCAGTGGCATTGGAGAATACTAAGAATATTATTACGGTAGTATAGCTATCTGGAGAATGAGCTAAGTAGAAAAGAAAATCCATATTTAATTAAAACGAAAATTGCAGGGCAAATTATGTATAAGAAAGAAATGATATACATACGTGGTATTCATTTAATGCTTAATGAGAACATCTGGTCATATTTCTAGATTTTAAATTTAGACTACAGAGTAGAAAATGGCCTTTTTCCCACGGGCTACAATAGAAAGTCAAAGCTTAAATGATATAATGAGTAGATTTATGCAATTCAATTGTGGTGTCTCTAAACCTTAACATAAAATTATACTGCAGAGGATGAAAGGTACTCAAAGAAGAAAGGAACCAATATTTATCTGGTAATCAAGGAGTTATACAGAAAGAACAATGAATAATACAGGCAACCTCACCAGATCATTTCTTTTGGTCTTTTTTGTCTTTTAGAGAGAAATAAAGAATTTAAAAGAACTTAGTGAAAACAAAGAAGAGAGAGCTCATAAAATTATATTCCCAAAGCAGTGACTTTTAAAGACTCAGATTTATTAGCTAACTTGATGTGAAACAATATAAACACATCTTCCCCAATTGAGCTCAATAGAAATGCTTGGGAGTATCTACATGGTATTTCTGAAATAACAGGCCTCATAAGCAGTGTTGATTCGTGGTCAAACAAAAATGACAGTGGCAAATATTATTGAAAACTAAACATATTTTAAAACATTTTCTCAAAAAGTCTAATACGAAGGGTAGAATAGAATTTTATATGAAGTAATGATGGCAATTATTGGGTAAGAGAATGAAATTATACAAAGAAGGTGAATAAAAATTGCTTCTGTAAATATTTATACAAACAGAACAATTTTTCAATGGGATCATCTGGGGTGGTCCCTGTGGCTCAGTTAGTAGGGCACCGGCCCCCCATACCAGAGATGGCAGGTTCAAACTCGGCCCCAGCCAAAAACTACAAAAAAAACCCAAAAACTGAGATCTATCTAAAATACTGTTAGCTTGTTCTTTTTTTACATTTAGATCAGTGAGTAAATTATAGAAGTTAGTTACATTAATAATGAAATAATAATCTTAATAACCAATAACTAGAATAATGAAAATACATTATTTTATTATTCTTTAAGTAGATATCTTTCTCTTTAATCTCTAAATAAAATTATAAAATATAATTAGATAACAATAAAAAGTGTTTAAGTCTAGTTAAAGACTGCTTATGGTGTGTCAAACTACTGACATATATAATTACCACATTTTTTTTTGTTATCCTGAATATATTTGAACCAGTTATTGATCATGTGTGTTTCCACTTCTCACTCCAGTGTAGTTCAGGAAGCAATTTGTATGGCTAATGGATTTTATTATATCATTTTATTTTTTTGAATGAAGGATTTTATAACTTACAAGTTACATTGTAGGGTTTCTATGCTTTGCCAACTGCTTAACTCTGAGCAGAAGAAAATGTTTCCTTTATTTTGGAAAGCCCATGAAAATTTAATATTTAAAACTATTATTTTAATTCCTTTAATCCAATCATGTTTGGCTAGTCATTATTCAACATAAATACAATTGATATAAGCTCTCCTTTTATCCCTCTTTAAATTAAAAATAATCAAGGCAGACTACTTAACCATAATCATACCTTTTCTCTCTCTCTCTTTTTTTTAAGCAGAGGTAAAAGAGAAATGGATAAGGAAAGACTGTAAGTGCCATGTCCATGGGCCATAGATATTTTATTTATATAAAATATTCCCAAATCCATCACAGAAGTAGTTGCTCAATAAATATTTTTTGAATGTTGAAGTGAACGAATGACAAAAGCAAAGGATTCTGACTGCATCCTCTGAAATTAGTTTATATGAGTTCTGTAAAATGCCAGGCTTTCACCTCAGGTGCCTGGCTATCCAGGTTGCCTGCAAGTGTGTGTAACTCTTGTGAAGTCTCAGTAAGAATGATCCTCAGTTGCTATAGGTTTAAAAAACTAATAATGTTCTAAAGAGTGATTACTACATTAAGATTGACTTTTGGTGGAATTAATTAGTCACAGAGAATTTTTTTTAGCAAAATTTTAGTTTCATGAGTCAAGTGTTTAATTGTGAAGCTTCTGTTTGCATCCATTTCTATATTAATGTCTAGGGCATAGATTTCTTGCATCCATTGTCTTGGGTACTCTTTTGAACAGGGAATGGATGAACACACTCGGTATTTCCCTACTTGAGCAAGTCTCTTTTAAAACACATATTCTTTTTATACACCTGTAAAAACATATTGAAGTTATATTCTAGCCTGAAAATTTGAAAATGTTTCTATTTATTTAAGATTGCCTTATGAATTTCCAAGGATATATGTTTTGTTACTCTTCTTACTTACCTTTTGATTGTAGATATCATTTATTTAATTTTATTGAGGGTGAATGACTTATTTATCCCTCACATGAGAAAGAAAGAGAGAGAGAGATATTGAAAGAGAGAAAGGGTCAGAGGCGCACATAGAGAATGAAGCATACAGATAGGTAGAATGCACGTGTTAGGATATCAAACACACACACACACACACACACACACACAACATTTGGCATGGGCTTTGTGAGCACATTACAATTTCTAGTTAACTATTATATCACAGAAGTTGATGGAGCCACAGCCTGAATGAAAAATTCATATCCAACAAAGCATAGAAAAGGAATAGTAAAGGATGAAAGAGATAAAAAAAAAAAGAACAGAGTGATGAAAACTTCTATGGTGATGTCATAGGAGCAAAGTATCATGGTCAAGCAGCACCATTTTTTTCTCCAAGAAAATTAAAATATTTTCTCTTATTTTAACATATCCTACTTTAAAAATATCCTAAATATTCACAAACAAAGAGGTAGGTATATTTTTTTACCTAAGATCAGGACAAATCACCTTTTCCTTGCCAGGACCTGACTTAATCAAAAGTAGTACATGAGAGCTTTAGTACTCCAGAGGCCAGATATGAATCTAAAGGGATTTTCAGTAAAATATCTTTGTTTTCTCTCTCAAGTTTAATTAAATAAAAATCAGATATTTATTTGCAGCAGATCAGGTCTTTGTCTGATTAAACAGCTTTGAAGGTGTAAGCACAATGGCAATGTTATTGGAATTTCTTCTCTAGTAGATACTTGGTCTTGGGGATTCAAAAAATGAATCCATAAGACCACAGATCCATGGTAAGACAGGATTTATTTTATAGAAAAGAATGCAGAAAAGGGCGGCGCCTGTGACTCAAGGAATAGGGCGCCAGCCCCATATACCGGAGGTGGCAGGTTCAAACTCAGCCCTGGCCAAAAACTGCAAATAAATAAATAGTTTTAAAAATGGCTATCATCATTAAAAAAAGAAAAAGAATACTGAAAAAAAGCACCAGAGCTCCTGGCAGAGGGAAAAACTTAAGTAAGAAAATCTCCTCTCTTCCTGGGTTCTTAGTCTAGGGGTATATATAGTCACTTGGGTCCTTCCTAGTGACATCTGGCCAGGACTAGGTAGCAAATAAATGGATACATTTTGCTGGAGTAAGATGAATAAGTGCAATAATGAATGGATGCAGTTCATTCATGAAATTGTCCAGACCTAGGAAATGAGGGCTCCCTGTTCCTCCCTGAATGGGGGAACTCTGTATCACCCTAGGGCCTGTGAAATGCTCACTCAGAGTAGTGCAGCCAGAGGAGGGCTTTCTAAGTTCAAGGGTGGTTCTAGGGTTGGTACCTGTAGCAGCACAGGCTATACTGTGGTCTCCTTCAACTAACTAGGGACCCTCTGGCATCTGTCACGCTGGCCCTCTCTGCTGCACTTGGTTCTCCAGCTCTGCCTCCCCTTGTCCACTGCACCAACATCCCTGGGGCGGAGAGGCATTCAGCTGGCCAGGCCGCCAAGGCTGCCACCACTCTGTATTAGTAAGACACTCTCTACCCTTTGTCCCAGTAAGAACTTCTGTTCTTTTGAACTCAAAAGTAACACAAATAATTACCTTCTTATCTTGACTCTATTCTGTACCCATGATTGTTCAACATTGGTGACACCCAATTATAATGCCAATTATAGTGGTTTCTTTCTCTATTCAGGAATCGAGAAGTTTCTTTATTCTTTAATAGTTATATTACAAAACAATAAGCATGCATATTTCTCTTAGGTTCAAGTTACACAAACACAATATTGTATCATGTCTAGATTCACTTTTTTTTTTTTTTGTAGAGACAGAGTCTCCCTTTATGGCCCTCGGTAGAGTGCCGTGGCATCACACAGCTCATAGCAACCTCCAGCTCTTGGGCTTAAGCGATTCTCTTGCCTCAGCCTCCTGAGTAGCTGGGACTACAGGTGCCCGCCACAATGCCCGGCTAAAGATTCACTTTTTTGATATGTAAATTGTCTTACATTTGATGGATCATGCTCTCCTAATGGTTGTTTAACAAACTGAACACAAATGAACACATCCTTTCCTTGTGGCAAATTCCCAAGAAGTCCTCTCTGCCCATTAAGATGAGACCATTCAGGAGGATCCTTGGGGTAGAAGTTCTGGGATGAAAGAAAAAAAAATTATACAACTTATCTAAATCCTGAATTTAGGTTTAAGTATAATACCAAATTGTGTCTATTACCCAGACAAACTTAAAGTGCTTGAGTGTCACCAACTTATTGATTCAGTAGAAACTGTACAGAATTTGATTCATTACCAGTGCAATTATGATGGGAAAGAAAAAAGATAACTGAAAAAGCAAAGACGAAATATCACTAAATATAATCACCTGTTAACTATCAGACAAATAGCACTAATAATTAAAGGTAATGCTAAAATCTATGTATGAAGGTACTTACTTGCTTTCAGTTTTTTACCTTTTTTCAAAATCAATAGTGAATGTTAAAACTTTTCTCTATATTCATAGCTGTAAGAACTAGAATCAGCATAACCAATTTGTTGTTACTGGATATTTCTTCCAAATATGTTTTAAGATTTGCCAATTTAGATGTCTTTTTAATGTAAATTAAAATCACATTTGGGTGAAAATTAAAAATAATGAAATTATTCTTAACACACTCAGAAACTTCTAGTGATTTTTTTAAAGAAAATATATAAACAAAATAATTATGATAATTATTTAGTGAATTATAGATAATATGAGAATATATGAATAATACTTAGAAAAATTTAAGGATGTTATTAGCAGTAATAAAAATAGTAATTCTCTTTCATTGCCTATTGTTTTATTAGTTTGTCATTTGCAAATATAATTTTTTTAAATGAGCACTTGTTTACCCTTAACAGTTAGCTTCATGCAATAAATCAGGCCCAATTTACATTTAGGCAACCAATTTTAGACTTACTAGAGGACAAAAGACAAAAGTCTCATGTTGCAGAAAGAGAAATAAGTGGAGAAAGAAAATGCTAATCTTTATCATTACTTCTGAAGCCTGGACAGTAAATTCTTCCATTAACACCGACTAAAGTGTAGTCAAGTGGGAAATGGCACCACAGCACATACAACATGGATGCTGCTGCTAGCACAGTTGTCTCTGATGCTTCTGAAAGCAAGAGGTAGCCCCCTGAACTGTGACCTCCAGCACCCCCCCACTTTAGAGGAAGGATCCCTCGTATTAGAGGATGTATCCTGAAGGGTCCTCATTTATGTGCCTGGGCCCTGGCTACAGAGAGGCTAGGAAGATAATTATCTGGCACTTGGAGCAGCAGTATTGAAAGTCAGTCTCTGACTGATACGGTAGGGGATTTCATAAATATGAAATGGAGATTCCGGTGCTGGCCAGACAAAAACAATGACAAACATTTATATGCCTCCCAATCCCCAGAAGTCTTGGTCATGGCTCTTACAGAGCAAGTTTCCTGATTACCAACCTCAAGGGTGTACTTGTTTACAGATTAGCAAAGATCATCATTATGCCAACCACTAGGAACAGGAATCCAAACACTTCCTCTGACTGCGATTTGGGGTTCAATTTTACCCGTTGCCTGAGACCAGCAAGACAGCGCACGCACACACATCAAGTGATACAAAGTGGATTCCCTACTCACAAATATGCAGCCAGGCCGAAAAGAAGTCTCAGATCCATCGTGAGCTGGTCCCTCAAGATTCAAAAGATGTGTCCCAGATGGATGGGACCAAGGCTACATATGCCTCACTTTGCCCCACAGCTGAGGGATCCCACCCTCCGTTCTGTATTTCTGCTGCAAAGTGATTCATTGTGCAAATATTTGAAGGACATCCTGCTTTAAGGGAGAGAGGAACAAAGCCTAGGCTATTTCGAGCAGTTCTTCCTTATCTCAAGATATTCGCAGCACCTTGTATGGTTATTTTTGAGAGCTACATTCAGCAAAAGGAGTGGAGAGAGAGCTGGATTGGTCAGGGCCACGGGAGGACTACGCAGCACCACTTTGTCCTGACATCTCTGTGGCAGCCGAGTGGAAGCTCATTGGGTTCATAAGGCAGCATTATTAAGGTTGGTTGATTTTCTTTAAGGTAGGTAGGTAGATAATAACTTTGTGAGTCTGAGAGCCTGTTGAGCGTCTATCAGATCTACTATCAGTCAGACCCAAACAGAATGCTGCGATATAAAAATGAGTGAGGTGGATGTTGGTCTGGGGGGAGAGGGATGAGGGATGTAAATCAAAGAGTGTAAAATTGCAATTATGCAGGATGAACAAGTCTAGCCGCCTAATGTACAGTGTGGGTCATTGGTCAATAATATTTCATTGCGTACTATAAATTTTCCAAGAGGACAGGTTTTAGGTGCTCTTACCAAGAAAAGGGTAGCTATGTGAAATAGTGAATATATTAATTAGCTTGACTGCAGTAATCATTTTACTTTGTGTATCAAAACTTCTGTACTTCTTAAATATACACAATAAAAAATAAAGAAAAAAATAAAAAATGAGTGAGGCAGGGAAAGAATGAGAAAAAAGAGGATAATCAGAGATGGAATTTTAAAGTAGGATACTAATAGCATGATTCTTTTGCTAAACATCTGGTAACAGCTATTACAGTTATGATCAGACATACCTGATCTGGTCTAAAGGATTATTTTATAAATAAAGATTTGGGGGATAATACATAACAAACAAATCAGAGCCTGTAAAGGCCTGGATATGTTTATTTCCATCCATGTGTTCAAGATGATTCTTGTGTTAGATTAGGCTGGGAAATAGCAGGACCTTAGATCGCAGATTTGGACATTATGTCCTAGATTGCAGTCAGTTAATCTAAGTGGTGTAGGTCAGAATTAAGTTGCATGATATGACTGTGGCAATTGAGGAAACTAGAGACCAAGAGTTGCCTTCTCAGCTGGTTCCTAGTAATTCTTGGCCTGGAAAACTTATTTTAGTGCCTAAACAACTCTCTAGGACTTCCATTAGCTCCCTGGCCTTTAAAATACAGTAAAAAAAATAACTTTTGATATCTAGGATATAGCTTGTAAATTCTCTCTGAACCAACAGCTTTTAAAATTCACCAACCATGAAAGGATGGTATATGATATTTATCTATTTAATAAGCTCTCTTTTTCTGACTGAATACCTGCCTATATCGTTTATTTTAAAGTGTCCTCTTTCTATTGATCCAGGTACTTAGGCCACAGATGCATTTAAAAAAAAAATCACAAAACTACAAGAATGAAACAATTTAGATTGCTTTCATATGCAGACATATAAAATAAAATACATTTTCTATGAACAATCAATGTACTTTCAGTTGAATTTATCTACCTTTCTTTCCAAAACTACTGGATTTTCATCCATAATTGAAGGAGAAAATGCATATTTTGGATGTAGTGATTTGATCTCTTGGGGATTTAGGAGTATGCAGACTGTATAGTGTATGACTTAATGTTAGGTGTGCAGGGATGATGTATATGTGAGCCTGTGTGAATACGCATGTAGACATAAGGGTGTGTGTGATGTGTGTTTGTGTGTGTTATCTTCATGTTTTTATTGAAGATTTTGAACAGTCTTTACTTGCAACACTCACAGGAGGAAAAACATGTTACATTAGGTTACACGTCCTTTTGATATTAATAGCTCCTCTACAAATGTACAAAATGTTCACTTGTCTTTTTCTCACAGAAAAAAAATTTCTGATTTCTTTGTCTTTTTTATTTTGAGTATCTGGATTCTTTGAGAATAAATCAAATCAAAGGAAATGAGGTAGAGATACTGGGATAAAGCCAATAGCCTTTAAAACCAAAGGCCTGAAAAAATCCTTGAGTTTTTGTCTAGCCTATTTTCATGCTTCTCTTAAAATATGTTTCTGGGCTTTTTGTCCAAAGACTTTCTTTCTCTATTGTTTTTGTTGCATTGAAATGTTTCTTTTTTTGATTTGGCTGAGGTCTTTTCATTTGGTGGCATGTTGTTATTTTCTCCCCTATAAACATTTTTGTGACCTGTAATAAACACTTATACACTAATACTAGTCCAAAATTGTTTTTGAATGTGACGAGCTATTATCAGGTCTCTCCAATAAAACAAATGTATTGAAAGAAGACAAACTTTCTCATTCCTTTTTTTTCTCCTTAAGTTTTCCAAGCTTAAAAACCCAGTGTTATGTAGGCATTAAGCACACATTCACTAAGTAATTACTGATTTCAATGATAAGATTTGGATGATGAAATTACTTGATGTATGTAAGTTCCACTTTTGATATGGGTTGCAGGAAATGTGGGTCATTTTCATAAAAGAACTGTTAAGAGAAGCTCCTTCTCATTTAAAATATATTCTTGCCCTTAGAAGAGACAGAGTAGCTAGCATGTACATACATTTTATCCAACAAAGGTCCAGAGGAAAGAAGGTGTTTTTATCAACTACACAGGATATTGGTGACAAAAGGCAGTAAGTTAAAAAAAAAAAAAAAGCTATAATAAGAAAGATGAATCAGAAAGGGAAGGAATAGGACTAAGAATAAAGTAAAAGAACTACTGAAGTCATAAAGAACAAACCAATATATAAGAAAGAAAAGAGACCATAATACAGATGAAGACAGAAGATTGGTATTTAAAATCATGGGTTGGTTAAATTCATTAGGAAGGGCTTAAAAAATAGCAAGTATTCTCCCACAGATTCTTCAGCCTGAATAGGATCTAAATTATAAATAGAAAATAAAATCAATCCCAACTGGAAACTTTTATTGAGTTCAAGGATATATAATTCTACCTTTTGATACAACGTTTGCTTAGGTGGGCCAATAGAAAAGAGGCCTTGCTGTGACACCAGGACCACAGGGGAGCTCTTTGATAGTTGCAGTTAGAGTTCTATCCACCCTATGCACAAGAGTCTGAGGTCCCAAACAATTCCGAGCACTCCATTTTAAGTCCTTCCTCTCCTGTTCTCCATGAACATTTTACAAAGGAACTGGGCCACCCTGGAGGCCTGATAGACAATGCCATTGTCGTTACATTTGGCATAAGAGACAGAATTCCTGAACGGAAAATACTCAGAAATAGAAGCGGGCTACCATAGAAATGAAAGGAAGAGAATGGGAAAGTTAGGAATTGATAGAGTCAAGTTACTGACCCACCCAGGAAGGATCCCTTTGCTGGTAAGCATGTCCCTCCCAGGAAATAGTGAAGAGATCAATCCAGGCTTCCCTAACCTTGTCCCACCCCCCTGCCCAGGTAAAGCTATGGACAGAGGAACCCTGGATGCCCTAACCCTTTAACTCCTTTCCTGCCATAGCCCATGTGTGGATTTCTTTCTAGTCAGAAATCTCACCCCACCTGCACTCCAGGTGGATTAAAAGCCACTTTGATTGCATGAATTGGATTTCCACCTTCCTTTTGTCTCGTGCCTCAGAATGATTTTTATCTTTGGGTCCAGAACCTTTCAGGAATTGATTCAATTCTCTCTCTTTCTTTTATCTGTCAGTATATGAATAATTTTGAAAAATTTGTATTTGTTAATCCAGATACCATTCTATATTAACATGTAAAACCAAACTGGCTTATGCTAGTAAGCATTATTTTAAATTTTAGAAGAATTTTAACTTTTTAATAGAATTTGGTGTTTTATTTGCCATTTTTGCATCCATCGTTTCCTAACGCAATTACTAAATATTAGGTATTTTCTTGTGCTTAGTCTAACTTTTGTCCCTAACACAATTTTATTCCCTATCTTTATCCAAAAGAAAGCTAAGATTTAGTTAATACAATGGAGACATATCTGGAGATGGGGTGGGGGGTAAAGCTATTCAGGACCAGAAAGGAAGCATAAAAATTTGGTAATCAAAACTCTAAGATGGCTCCCAAGATTCTTGATCACTCCTGTGCACTCCCGATATAATCTTCTCCAGCTGAGTGTGAGTACAATGTCATATGTAGTATCACTCCCACAATTATGTTATGTTATATGGCAAAGATGAATGGATTTTCAGATATAATTAAGATCCCTAATCAATTCACTTTAAGCTAATCAAAGCAGCCTCTCCTAGATATGGCTTTCTTTTTTTTTTTTTGTAGAGACAGAGTCTCACTTTATGGCCCTCGGTAGAGTGCCGTGGCCTCACACAGCTCACAGCAACCTCCAACTCCTGGGCTTAAGCGATTCTCTTGCCTCAGCCTCCCGAGTAGCTGGGACTACAGGCGCCCGCCACAACGCCCGGCTATTTTTTGGTTGCAGTTTGGCCGGGGCCGGGTTTGAACCCGCTACCCTCGGTATATGGGGCCGGCGCCTTACCGACTGAGCCACAGGCGCCGCCCAGATATGGCTTTCTTAATCGGATAAAAGCACTTTAAAACAGGATTGAGAGATCAGATACAGAAGTCAGAAAGATGAAAATGAAGAAAGAAAAAAAGAGAAAGATGAGAGAGACAGAGAGAGAGATTGATTCTAATTGCTTCTCTCGCTGGCCTTGAAGAAGCAATCAGCCATGCTAGGAATGAATTGCATATGGAGAGGACATGTGGAAAGGACCCCAGGAAGGCTTTTAGAGGTAAGAGCAGCTCCTGACCAGAAGCCAGCATGATGATTGGGATGACAGTTCTACAACTAAAAGGAACCCAATTCTGCCAAAAATCAGTAAGTATACATGAGGGCTCTCAGCATCCATTTTATGATTACTGTTGAATCATTCAATTTTTTTATCCCTTTTAAATTTAACCTATATTTGTCATTACATACAACTGCATTGGTTAAATCTTTTTTTTTTTTTTTTATTAAATCATAGCTGTGCCTGTGGCTCAGTGAGTAGGGTGCCGGCCCCATATACTGAGGGTGGCGGGTTCAAACCCGGCCCCGGCCAAACTGCAACAAAAAAATAGCCAGGTGCTGTGGCGGGCACCTGTAGTCCCAGCTACTCGGGAGGTTGAGGCAAGAGAATCGCTTAAGCCCAGGAGTTGGAGGTTGCTGTGAGCTGTGTGATGCCATGGCACTCTACCAAGGGCCATAAAGTGAGACTCTGTCTCTACAAAAAAAAAAAATCATAGCTGTGTACATTAATGCCATTATGGGGCACCATACCCTGGTTTTATAAACAGTTTGACACATTTTCATCACACTGGTTAACATAGCCTTCCTGGCATTTTCTTAGTTATTGCGTTAAGACATTTATATTCTACCAATGTTTGTCTTTGAATAAGAGTGCTTAAGCTATTTATATTCAATATAAGTAACCAATATGGTGGGATTCAAAACTGCCATCTTGCTAATATTTTTCAATCTGTTCCATCTGTTGTTTCTTTCTTTCTTCTTGTCCTATTTATTTTTTAATTGTGCTAAAATACACATAGCATAAAATTTACTACCTTAATAATTTTGAAGTAGAAAATTCAGTAGTGTAAAATATATTCATATTGTTTGCAACAAATTTCCAGAAAATTTTCATGTTGCAATATTTCCCTTTTCCCCAGGCCCTTTTCCACAATTTTTATCCTTCTCAGTCTCTCTAAACTCTGAAATGTTTCCTCAAATCAAAAAATTTCCCTGTGCTCCACCAAAAAAACCAAGAGTGCTTTGACAAAGGTATCCAAAGCAATTGTAGCACATTCTTGTTTTGTTCCTCTTTTCTTAGGAATCAAAGTCCAGTATTTTTGTCTAATATTTACAATATGAGTTCCATGTATTTTATTCAGTTTTTCAGTTTTAAAAGTCAGAATGAGTTTATTTTCACTTATCATGGTGAGAAGCAAGAATTCACCTTAAGTTTTTTTATTTTTTTTAAACTTTTGACCAGTTCCCTGACTTAGAATTAGTGGTTGCTATAAACACATAAATTAATGTCTCCACAACAAGGATGAGCCTTGTTGTGGAGACAACATCTGAAACATATAACTAAAATCCAGCAGGTGTTAAGATTGTTATCTCTTACCTAACAGAAATATGGCTCTTAACTCATGAGTTTACAAGAGGCTTTATTTATTAATTTATTTATTGCAGGTTAAATTGAGGTCATAAACAACCAGGTCACAATATTTGAATTTGTTATGTGGAGTGTATCTTGCATTTGTGTCCTGCACCCAAAAAGGTGTGCTATATACCCCTACATTGCTCTCCTTAAGTTGGAACACACCAATCTTTCCCCTTTCCCTCCTCCCCTTCTATTATTCCCATCAGCCCAGTTTGAATTGAATTAAGTTTTACTCCTATGTGGGTGTGTATTAGATTACCTACTGGATTCATATTGATATTGAGTATATTGGATATTTGCTTTTCCATTCTTACAGTACTTTACCAAGAATAATGTGCTTCATCTCCATCCAGGTTAATATAAAAGATGTAAAGTCACCATCTTTTTTAGTATTCCATGGTATGTATATATGTGCATATATATATGTATATACACACACAACATGGAATACTATTCACATATAAAATAGTATTCCATGGTGTGTGTATGTGTGTGTGTGTATGTATCTTCTCCAGGTGTGTATATATCACAGTTTGTTAATCCATTCCTGGGTTTTTAGGCATTTAGATTGTTTCTACATCTTGGCAATTATAAATTGAGCTATGATTAACAATCTAATACAAGTGTCTTTATGATAAAAGTATTTTTTTTTTCTTACAGGTAGATGCTTAGTAACGGGACTGTGGGATCACATGGGAGGTCTAATTTGAGTTCTTTGAGGATTCTCCATACTTCTTTCCAAAGAGGCCAGATGAGTTTGTAGTCCCACCAACAGTGCAAAAGTGACCCTCTCTCTCCACATCCAAGTCAGCATCTGCAACTTTGGGAATTTGTGTTGTGGGTTAATATCACTGGGGTTAGATGACATCTCAGGGTGGTTTTGATTTGCATTTTTCTGATTATTAGGGAGGACAAGCATTTTTTTGATATGTTTGTCTGTCTTCCTCAGATAAGGTTCTGCTCATGCTTCTCACCCAGTAATAGAAAGGATTTTATGAAGAAGACTTCAGTGGCAATTACAACAGCAACAAAAATAAACAAAGTGGATATGTTTATTTATTTATTAATAACATAAATAAATGTTATTAATTATTTAATAATAACATTTAATAATAACATTTAATAACATTTAATTTAAATGTTAAACTGAAAAGCTTATGCACAGCTAAGGACACAACAATTAGAGTGAATAGACAACCTTCAGAATGGGAAAAAGTACTTGTATGTCATGAATCTGACAAAGGCTTGATAACTTGGATCTATAGAAAACTCAAATTAATCCACAAGAGACTTTATAAAAGAACAGGGATTTGGATTGAGCCTGTACATATGTGTGTAAGTACTGAGTAAGAAGAAAAGAAATATTAGACATATGCACGTATTCTACTTTCCAAGCACAGTGAACAAATTCATTAATACGGTAAGCCTCGCCTATGTGGCTACAACAAATCAACCATAAATGTTCAGTGACTTAACCCAATAAAAAGTTATTTATTGACTGTACGTAGTTGCATTTTAAACTGAGGCTCATCCTTGTTGTGGAGACATCATCTGAAACATATAACTTTGAAGGTCACCAGAGGATGAGAAGGAACAATATAAATACATACTGTGTTTAATGTGAGTCAAAATAAATAACTAAATAAATAATAAACAAATAAATATCTAGCCTTACAATAATACTTCTTTGAGAATTTCTCTGTCTCTCTTTCTCTCCCTCTCTCTCTCACTCTTGGGCTTAAGTGATTCTCTTGTCTCAGCCTTCCAAGTAACTGGGAATACAAGTGCCCATCACAAGGCCAGCCTATTTTAGAGATGGGGTCTCACTCTGGCTGAGGCTGGTCTTGAACCTGTGAACTCAGGCTATTCACCTGTCTCGACTTCCCAGGGTGCTAGGATTACAGGTGTGAGCCACTATGCCTGGCTGAGGCTAGATATTTAGATACTGATGAGGATACAATGGGGAACAAACCAGAAGAGAAGGTTGACTTCATGAAATTGACAGTATAGTGGAAAACACCACAGACGACATACAAATAACTCATAGAGGAACAAACAAAAAGTCAGATTGGGCCAGGCACGATGGCTCATGCCTGTAATTCCAGCACTCTGGGCGGCCAAGGTAGGTGGATTGCCTGAGCTCTCAGGTTCAAGACCAGCCTAGCAAAAGTGAGAACTCATTTCTAAAAACAGCCAGGTATTATGGTGGGTGCCAAGAGAATTGCTTTGGCCTAAGAGTCTGAGGTTACTGTGAACTATGACAGCACATAGTTATTGTGAACTATGACAGCACTCTACCAAGGGCAACCAAGTCAGACTCTGTCTTTAAAAAAAAAAAAAATCAGATCATGAAAAGATTGATAAAAATATATAAAGTGTGATAGAGAAAATAAAAGTATGCTTCTTTGTGCAGGTAACAATTTGATAGAGTTTGTAAAGTATGTTCCAGAAAGAGGAAAAAAGATCATGTGCTAATTTGTGGGAGGTGGCCAAAATAGGTGGAGTTCACCGAGTAAAGTGGAGAATAGTCTGAAATGAGATAGGATGATAGGTGAAAGCCAGGTCAGGCAGATCTTATGGCACCTGTGAAAGATTAAAGATTTTATTCTACGAATAATGAGAACAGATGGAAGTACTTTAAGCATCAAAAAGTAATATGATTTTAATTGACATCAAATTTCTAAAGATGAAAAGGGCTCAGGCTAAGATAAAGGAAGTGAGCAATGAAAGTGCACACTTTACCAGTAGATTTGTGTAGTACCTGAATAACAGTCGGAATTTAAAAAAACAGTCAGAATTTAGGTTTTTGGCCTAAAGCACTATAGGTTGTTAATGCCGTTTACTGAAATGAGGAAGACTTAAGAAAAAAGAACTTTGCAGAAGAATCATGTAGTTTTGTTTTTGACATGCTATATATAAAAATTCTATTGGACATTTCCATCTCAAATAGTTTCAAGTGATGGGAACCCCTGTCAAACTACCCGCGTTTGTATCTCATATTGCATAGCAAATTACAAGGAACTTAGTGGCTTAAAGGAACATTTGCTCATTTTTTGCATATTTTCTGTGAATCTGCAGTCTAATCAAGGCTTAGCTAATGCCTCTGCAAGGTTGCAATCAGGATGGTGTCCAGGTGTGATTCTCCTCTGGAGTCTGAACTGGGGATGGTCTGCACACAAGCTCACTTACGTTGTTGCCAGAATTAATTTCCTTACAGATGGAAT
Source organism: Nycticebus coucang (assembly GCF_027406575.1). Classification (NCBI taxonomy): domain Eukaryota; kingdom Metazoa; phylum Chordata; class Mammalia; order Primates; family Lorisidae; genus Nycticebus; species Nycticebus coucang. Next base: position 56,724,097 of record NC_069794.1, on the reverse strand, counting down.
ATTCATGGCAGCTTGCTTCTTCAAAGCTAACAAGGGAAGTAAAACTTGTCAGGGAATCTGTTTTCAAAATTAGTTTTATATAATGTAACATAATTACAGAGTGGTTAGAAGGAAGTCACGGGTCCTATTTATACTCAAAGGGAGAGGATTACAGGACGGTGAGTATATCAGGAAATAAGGATTATGGGGACAACTTAAAGTCTGTTAGCAACACCAACCAATCAGAAAAGTGGATTTATCTGTTTATGTAAATGAAAAGTCCTATAAGAATAGCCTTATCTGACAGCTGAATCAGGACAACGTGAGCCTTTTTTTCAGGGATGTCTGAAAGTCAAGTACTGACCACTGGGCACAGAGAAAATAAAATGTACTACTCAGTGATGATATTTTGCTGTTTAAAGGTTGAAAACTCTCCTGAAGGTCACCAGTACTAATGTAACCACATCTTCTTAAGGATGTATAGGTTAATTGTATGTGGTTTGAGTAACCCAGTCTGTATTTGCTCCAAGATCATCTGCATGAAAGAGACATTTCAGCAAACGTGTCCCAGACACTTCTGAATCTGAAATAATTTGCAAAAAACTTGGTGGTTTAAAATATGAAGATAACCCAAATGACCATGCAACTGAAAAAAAAAAAAAAAACTTTCCAACTAATAAGACCACAGGCAGCATTGGCTGGAAGTTTTGAACTACTCTGATAATTGCCTTCGTGGTCCTTCAACTACTGTGCCAAATCCTTCCATAAAGCCTTACAAAAGTAAACCTGTGGAGTCCTTAAAATTACCCAACTCTCTGTAACTTTTGCAGTTGACACTGTGATACTTAAGAATATTTTAAATAATGCTTTAATCTATACTTCAGACGATGCCTAAGGCTTTGTTTAGGGAAAAAATTAGAAAAGAAAAGGGAGTTTGTGGGGGCCCTTTTCTGAGGATGGGTTCCTGGCCAGCTGTGGGGTGAAGTTGCATAGTGGTGAACTGATGGGAGGAGAAATTTATTAATAGGGATCGGAGATAAATCCAGGACTAGTGAAAACAGTGAAAAAGTTTACAAAAGAAATTTTTTAAAAAAGAAGTCATACAAGAATATGAACTTGAGCTGTTCCTTGCTTCTTTGGAAGAAATGAAAATAACAAAGAAGAAGTCTACAGTTCTAGAGCTATCGCCTCAAGGCTAGTAACACAATAGGCAGAGGAGAAGATTTTGATTGAAAAATGAAGTGCAATAAACACTCTGTTACATGGAATATGGTCTCTGTGTGACCAATGATCACTAAAATGTTTTGACAGGTCTCGGAGAAAGAAAATCAAGAAATTGCTAAAACTGGAGAATATTCAATCAAAAAATTTTGCCATTTTGTGGATTGTTATCAGCCACTTCCTGATAAGCTGCTATTAAAATGAGTTTTACATATGAAGGATCTAGGCCCTATTTCCTATATGTTAGTTACTGCCCAGTGGAATAGTACTTTTGATCTTACCCAGGACTCTAAGCGAGCTACAGCTTTTGCAGAAACATCAGTCTTCAAAAATATATAATTATCTTTGGTTGGATTAGTGCATGTGTCTTTTTAAGACTTCTTTTCCTTTGGGTAGACACCTACCCTGTTTCCCCACAAATAAGACATCCTCTGAAAATAAGACCTACTTACAGGAAAGATAAGACGTCCCCTGAAATTAAGACCTAGCACGGACAAGATGGCAGACTGAAGCCAGCTTTCAACAGAGGCTCCCGTCCAGAAGGAGAGTTAAGGGACAGGAATTTAGTAAGTATACTGTTGGATTTGAGCCACACCAAGAGAGAAGTTTGAAGAACGCACATCAACACTGCTGAGGCAAGCTGTGATCACAAGGACGCAAACAAAAGGTACAAAATCCACCACCAAGTGGACTGGAGTCCCCCTCCCCCATGAGACTGGCTGAAGAGCCCCACAATTAAACAAACGGGCAGAAATTACAGGCCCTCCCACTACACTCCACGGGAGAGACCTTCTAAAAACTGGACCTACCTCCCCTACTAGGGTGCCATGGCATTCTCCTGCCAGGCATAAAACTGTATAAAACTTTAAAAATCCTTTGCCGGCAACCCTGAATCCCCAACACGCCCCTCCAGCTCACTGAGGTCTGGAGGCCTGTCCCCCAGGAGTTCGGATTCTTGGGTGATTTCTCAAGGGGAGTGGACAGTCCCCGAGCTGCAACTGGTCAGCCCTGACTCTGAGGCATGCGAGTGTGGAGAGGGCACCCGGCTAAGAGGGAGTCACGCCTTGGCAGCACTTCCCTGTGGTGCAGGGCAGCAGCCCTCCCGTGCAGCAATACGGCCAGGCATAAAACTGAATGAAACTCTAGCTTCCCCCCACTCTCACTCAGGAGTTCGGATCCTTGGGTGATTTCTTGAGGGGAGTGCACAGTGCCCGAGCCGCGACTGGTCAGTGCTGACTCTGAGACACGCAAGTGAGGAGAGGGCACTCGGCTGAGGGAGTGTCATGCCTTGGCGGCACTTCCCTGTGGTGCCATGCAGCAGCCCTCCCCGGGCATCAATACGGCCAGGCATAAAACTGAATGGAACTCTAGCTTCCCCCCACTCTCACTCGGGGGTCTGGGGGCCTGTCCCCCAGGAGTCCTGATTCTTGGGAGATCTCTCGAGGGGTGTGGACAGAGCATAAACTGCGGCCGCTCAGTGCTGACTCTGGGGCGTGAGACAGAGGAGAAAAGGGTCGGCTGGGTGCCCACACCAGAGCAGCAGTTCCTGGAGGCAAATCAATAGCTGTTTTTAATTTAACAGCAAAATGGCTCACTTCTGGATATTCTGAAGCCACACCCCCTGTCTCCCTGGGCAACCAGAGGAGGCCACCAGTGAGCAAAGGATTTGCCTGACACAGCTCACAAACCTGGGAAGCTTCCAGGGCAGGGCCGACTCAGAGAGGTAATCGGACACAAACCTCCAGCAGCAAAGACGTTTGTACTCAGAACACCCCATCTTTTGTAGGTGATTTTAGCAGAAACAGAGACAGAACCCCGCAAAGTTGTCTGTTCTGTTCTGTTCTGTTCTGTTAGCAACATCAATCAGGGACGGGGCTAAGCCTGAGTGAACACCTCCCTCCCACCACCTACATCAAGCACTCAGAGATGTCAGGCCCCATCTCCTCCTGCCAGATAGTGGCAGACTGCAGGAGCCTGGCAGACTTCCTTGCAATTCAGGCAGGGGCAAAGCCCTGGAGTATCTGTTCACTACAGGCAACTGGGTTAGCCATCTGCAGAGATACCAGTGACTGGGTCTGATGGAGGGGCAAAGTGGGGAAGGAGACATCAACCTTCCCAGACTGATCTGTTTGCTAGGTGGCTCCTCCTGACTCCACGCAGCACTGGAGTAAGCCATATCAGAGGAGTCACCAGACCCCTATGATCCAGTTCCCAGAGACCTCTTGAACTCTCCCACCCGAGACAGGTGCCAATTGAGACAATCGACCATTGTCGACAATTAGGACCATTTGAACTGAACTAATAGACTGAGGACTTTTCAGGTGGTGCCCTGGGTATATGGTTGTAGGAAGGTTTGATTTTCCTTTTCCAACTGGTGCCAGAGGTGGGCGGGCGGGGTGACTTAATTGCTGTTTTTTCCATAAGCCAGAGTAAACGTTACAATAGGATCGAACAGAAACCAGCTGAAAACAAGACAGAACCACTTAGCCCCACAACACCAGACAGGGCCCCAGTTTCTCAGGCCACAACATGTACGGGCCCTTGATAAAGCCTCAGGGGAAAAATCAAAGGGAGTAAAATAACCATGGGGCAGAATCAGTGGAAAAACTCTGGTAACATGAATAACCAGAATAGATCAACCCCCCAAGAAAAGATACGGCAGAAGTGATTGAAGATCCCATTCATAAACAACTGGTTGAGATATCAGAAATTGAATTCAGAATTTGGATTGCAGACAAGATTAATAAAATGGAATTAGGAATTCAAGGAGAAATTCAAAAGTTGTCTCAAGAATTTAATGAATTTAAAGACAAAACCACCAAAGACTTAGACACACTGAAGCAAGAATTCACAGCCCTCAAAGATATGAAAAATACAGTAGAATCCCTCAGCAACAGAATGGAACAAGCAGAAGAAAGGATTTCTGACGTTGAAGATAAAGTCTTTGAACGCTCCCAATCTCTCAAAGAGGAAGAGAAATGGAGAGCAAAAATGGATCACTCACTCAGAGAACTCTCAGATAATTCGAAGAAAAGCAATTTACGAATTATTGGGATTTCGGGGAATGATGAAGTGGCCTCGAAGGGCACAGAGGCCCTTCTGCATGAAACTATGGAAGAAAAATTTCCAGACATGCCTAGAGAATCTGAAATTCAGATAGCAGACAGCTTCAGAACCCCAGCATGATTCAACCCCAATAAGTCATCCCCCAGACATATCATAATTAGCTTCACTAAAGTTAACATGAAAGAGAAGATTCTCAAAGCAGCTGGCGAAAGACAACTATTACATCAAAGGAAAGAATATTAGAATAACTGCAGATCTCTCTGCTGAAACTTTTCAAGCCAGAAGAGGGTGGTCATCGACTTTTAATCTCCTAAAGCAAAATAACTTTCAACCCAGGATCTTGTATCCAGCTAAACTGAGTTTCATTTATGATGGAGAAATTAAATACTTCAATGACATTCATATGTTGAAAAAATTTGCCATAAGTAAACCAGCTCCTCAGGATATTCTCAGACCTATCCTCCACAATGAACAACCCAATCCTATACCACAAAAGTAAACTCACTCAGAAACTTCGGATCAAACTCCAACTTCCACACTGGCGAAAGGATTAAAAATGTCCACTGGACCTTTGAAAAATTCAATACCAAATTCTACCAGACTTATCAATACTCTCCATTAATGTGAATGGCTTAAACTTTCCTCTAACAAGGCATAGGTTAGCTAACTGGATACAAAAACTCAAGCCAGATATTTGTTGCATACAAGAGTCACATCTTAATTTAAAAGACAAATACAGACTCAGGGTGAAAGGATGGTCATCCATATTTCAGGCAAATGGTAATCAGAAAAAAGCAGGTGTTGCAATTTTAATTGCAGATACAGTAGGCTTTAAACCATCAAAAGTAAGGAAGGACAAGAATGGTCACTTCATATTTGTTAAGGGTAATACTCAATATGATGAGATCTCAATTATTAATATCTATGCACCCAACCAGAATGCACCTCAATTTATAAGAGAAACTCTAACAGACATGAGTAACTTGATTTCCTCCAGCTCCATAATCGTCGGAGATTTCAATACTCCTTTGGCAGTGTTGGATCGATCCTCCAACAAGAAGCTGAGCAAAGAAATCTTAGATTTAAATCTAACCATCCAACATTTGGATTTAGCAGACATCTACAGAACATTTCATCCCAACAAAACTGAATACACGTACTTCTCATCAGCCCATGGAACTTATTCCAAAATTGACCACATTTTAGGTCACAAATCTAACCTCAGTAAATTTAAAGGAATAGAAATTATTCCTTGCATCTTCTTGAACCATCATGGAATAAAAGTTGAATTCAATAACAACAGTAATCAGCATACTCATACAAAAACATGGAAGTTAAATAACCTTATGCTGAATGATAGCTGGGTCAGAGATGAGATTAAGAAAGAAATCGCCAATTTTTTGGAACAAAACGACAATGAAGACACAAACTATCAGAACCTCTGGGACACCACAAAGCAGTACTAAGAGGGAAATTTATAGCACTGCAAGCCTTCCTCAAGAGAACGGAAAGAGAAGCAGTTAACAACTTAATGGGACATCTCAAGCAATTGGAAAAGGAAGAACATTCCAACCCCGAACCCAGTAGAAGAAAAGAAATAACCAAAATTAGAGCAGAATTAAATGAAATTGAAAACAAAAGAATAATACAACAGATCAATAAATTAAAAAGCTGGTTTTTTGAAAAGGTCAATAAAATAGATAAACCTCTGGCCAACCTAAGCAGAAAAAAAAGAGTAAAAACTCTAATATCATCAATCAGAAACAACAAAGACGAAATAACAACAGACTTGTCAGAAATCCAAAAAATCCTTAATGAATATTACAAGAAACTTTATTCTCAGAAATATGAAAATCTGAAGGAAATTGACCAATACTTGGAAGCACGCCACCTTCCAAGACTTAGCCAGAATCAAGTGAAAATGTTGAACAGACCCATATCAAGTTCAGAAATAGTATCAACTATACAAAACCTCCCTAAATAGAAAAGCCCGGGACCAGATGGTTTCACGTCAGAATTCTACCAAATCTTTAAAGAGGAATTAGTACCTATATTACTCAACCTGTTCCAAAAGGTAGAAAAAGAAGGAAGACTACTCAACACGTTCTATGAAGCAAACATCACCCTGATCCCCAAGCCAGGAAAAGACCCAACAAGAAAAGAAAATTATAGACCAATATCACTAATGAATATAGATGCAAAAACATTCAACAAGATCCTAACAAACAGAATCCAGCAACACATCAAAAAAATTATACATCATGACCAAGTTGGTTTGATCCCAGGGTGTCAAGGCTGGTTCAATATACGTAAATCTATAAATGTAATTCAGCACATAAACAAATTAAAAAACAAAGATCATATGATTCTCTCAATCGATGCAGAAAAAGCTTTTGATAATATCCAGCATCCCTTCATGATCAGAACACTCAAGAAAATTGGTCTAGAAGGGACTTTTCTTAAACTGATAGAGGCCATCTACAGCAAACCCACAGCCAATATCATATGGAATGGAGTTAAATTGGGATCATTTCCACTCAGATCAGGAACCAGACAAGGCTGCCCATTGTCTCCATTGCTTTTCAACATTGTAATGGAAGTTTTAGCCACCGCAATTAGGGAAGAAAAAGCGATCAAGGGTATCCATATAGGGTCAGAAGAGATCAAACTTTCGCTCTTCGCAGATGATATGATTGTGTATCTGGAAAACACTAGGAACTCCACTACAAAACTCCTAGAAGTGATCAAGGAATACAGCAGCATCTCAGGTTACAAAATCAACATCCATAAATCGGTAGCCTTTATATACACCAACAACAGTCAAGTTGAAAAAGCAGTTAAGGACTCTATCCCATTCACAGTAGTGCCAAAGAAGATAAAATATTTGGGAATTTACCTAACAAAAGACGTGAAAGATCTCTATAAAGAGAATTATGAAACTCTAAGAAAAGAAATAGCTGAAAACGTTAACAGATGGAAAAACATACCATGCTCATGGCTGGGAAGAATCAACATTATCAAAATGTCCATACTACACAAAGCAATATATAATTTCAACGCACTCCCTATTAAAGCTCCACTGTCATACTTTAAAGATCTTGAGAAAACAATACTTCGTTTTATATGGAATCAGAAAAAAACTCGAATAGCCAAGACATTACTCAGAAATAAAAACAAAACACGAGGAATCACACTACCAGACCTCAGACTTTACTACAAATCGATAGTGATCAAAACAGCATGGTATTGGCACAAAAAACAGAGAAGTAGATGTCTGGAACAGAATAGAGAACCAAGAGATGAATCCAGCTACTTACCGCTATTTGACCTTTGACAAGCCAATTAAAAACATTCAGTGGGGAAAAGATTCCCTATTTAACAAATGGTGCTGGGTGAACTGGCTGGCAACCTGCAGAAGACTGAAATTGGACCCACACCTTTCATTATTAACTAAGATAGACTCTCATTGGATTAAAGATTTAAACTTAAGACATGAAAATAAAAATACTAGAGGAGAGTGCAGGGAAAACCCTTGAAGAAATCGGTCTGGGCGAGTATTTTATGAGGAGAACCCCCCGGGCAATTGAAGCAGCTTCAAAAATACACTACTGGGACTTGATCAAACTAAAAAGCTTCTGCACATCCAAGAACACAGTAAGTAAAGCAAGCAAACAGCCCTCAGAATGGGAGAAGATATTTGCAGGGTATATCTCTGACAAAGGTTTAATAACCAGAATCCACAGAGAACTCAAACACATCAGCAAGAAAAAAACAAGGGATCCCATCGCAGGCTGGGCAAGGGATTTGAAAAGAAACTTCTCTGAAGAAGACAGGCGCACGGCCTTCAGACATATGAAAAAATGCTCATCATCTTTAATCATCAGAGAAATGCAAATCAAAACTACTTTGAGATATCATCTCACTCCAGTGAGACTAGCCTATATCACAAAATCTCAAGACCAGAGATGTTGGCGTGGATGTGGAGAAAAGGGAACACTTCTGCACTGCTGGTGGGAATGCAAATTAATACATTCCTTTGGAAAGATATATGGAGAACACTGAGAGATCTAAAAATAGATCTGCCATTCAATCCTGTCATTCCTCCGCTGGGCGTATACCCAGAAGACCAAAAATCACAACATAACAAAGATATTTGTACCAGAATGTTTATTGCAGCCCAATTCATAATTGCTAAGTCATGGAAAAAGCCCAAGTGCCCATCGATCCACGAATGGATAATAAATTGTGGTCTATGTACACCATGGAATATTATGCAGCCTTAAAGAAAGATGGAGACTTTACCTCTTTCATGTTTACATGGATGGAGCTGGAACATATTCTTCTTAGTAAAGTATCTCAAGAATGGAGGAAAAAGTACCCAATGTGCTCAGCCCTGTATGAAACTAATTTGGGGCTCTCACATGAAAGCTATAACCAGTTACAACCTACCAATAGGGGGAAGTGGAAAAGGGAGGGGAGGGAGGGGGGTTCTGGGTAGAGGGAGGGGGATCGGTGGGATCATACCTGTGGTGCATCTTACAGGGGTATTTGCGAAACTTGGTAAATGTAGAATGTAAATGTTTTGGCACAGTAACTGAGATAATGCCAGGAAGGCTATGTTAACCATTGTGATGAAAATGTGTCAAATGGTCTATGAAGCGAGTGTATGATGTGCCATGATCATATCAATGTATACAGTTATGATTTAATAAAAAAAGGGAAATTTTTCTTATATCTTTAATCATTTATCTTTCTCATATCATTTAGACTACAAAAATAAATTAAAAATGTAAATAAAAAATAAAAAATACCTAGCGCATCTTTGAGAGCACACCTTAAAATAAGACACTGTCTTATTTTCGGGGAAACAGGGTAATAATGGGATTACTAGATCATATGATAGATCTACTTTTACTTTTTTGTTTTGTTTTGTTTTCAAGATGCACTTCATCTTCAGGCCTCATCTTTGCATATGTGTGTGTGTGTGTGCGTTATATTATTGTTGGGGATTCATCGAGGGTACATATCTTCACTGTTTTCCATAGGGGTTGTAGTAATTTGTAATTTCACCAACAGTGTGCAGGTATTCCCTTTTCATCCCATCTCTGTCAACATGAGATGTTTTCTGATGGTTAATAATGCCCATTCTCACAGGAGTAAGGTGGTATCTCATTGTGGCTTTAATTTGTACTTAACTCATGTTTAGTGATGCCGAGTATTTTTCATATTAGTTGGCCGTTAGTTTACCTTTATTTTCTTGATCAAACTGCTCATGATCTGTTTTCTATTTTTTCCCTCTATGCGTTGTTTGTATATCATCTGTAGTATTTTCCACTAGAATGTCAGTTCCATGAAGTCAGCTTCCAGTTCTGGTTTGTTCCTTGTGGTGCCTATTTCAGTTCCAAGTATCTAGCCTTATAATAATACCTCTTCCAGGTCTCTCTCTCTCTCTGTCACACATATACACAAGATGACCCTTAAACACAGTGTGCATTTGTATTTTTAATTCTGATTCTCTGGTGATCTTCAAAGCTACATGTTTTAAATGACGTCTCCACAGCAAGGATGAGACTCACCAGTTTACAATCAAACTACATATGACCAGTAAATAACCTTATAGGGTTAAGTGTCGCTGAAAATTTATGGTTGATTTGTTGTAACCACGTAGGCTAGGCTTACTGTATTAACTAATTAGTTCACTGTAGAACATGTGTGTGTCTAATTCTTAATTCCTTCCTACTTAGTACTTATACACATATGTGCATGCTCAATCCAAACCCCAGGTCCTTTATAAAGTCTCTTATAAACTCACAAGTTCAATTAAGAGCCATATTTCTAATAATATAGACTGAAGTCTGGAAGTGTGATTCCTCCCGATTTGTTTTCATTTCTGAGTAATGTCTTTGCTATTCGAGGTTTTTTCTGTTTCCATATAAAACGAAGTACTAATTTTTCCAGGTCTTTAAAATGTGAGAGAGGTGCTTTAATAGAGATTGCGTTAAATCTGTAAATTGCTTTAGGTAGTACAGACTTTACCTCCTTTATGTTTACATGGATGGTTCTTTTTAAATACATGTGAAATTTAGGATTTTTTTCTAATTGTATGAAAGATGATATTGGTATTTTGATGGGAATTGCATCGAATCTGTACATGATTTAGGGTAGAATGTGCATTTAACAATATTTGACTCTTCCCGCCCTTGAGCATGGGATACTTTTCCATTTGTTTGTGTCATTAATGATTCTTTTCATTAGTGTTTTGTCGTTCTCCTTGTGGGTATCTTTCACCTCCTTACTTAAGTATTTTCCTTAGTATTTGATTTTCTTTGCAGCTCTTATAGATGATACTTATTTGTGTACATTAATTTTATAACCTAAAACTTTATTGAATTTATCAATGCTAGAAGTGTTTTGGAAGAGTCTGTAAATTTTTCTGGACATAAGATCATATTATCAAAAAACAGGGATAGTTTGACCTCCTCTTTCAATTTGGATGTTCTTTATTTCCTTCTCTTGTCTGATGGCTCTGGCTGGTACTCCTGGTACTGTGATGCATAGAAGTGGGGAAAGTGGGCATCATTGCCCTGGTCCATATTTTAGGGGAAATGCTTTTAAATTTATTCCATTCAGTATGATGATAGCTGTGGTTTTGTCACAGAAAATTTCTATTATTTTGAGATTGTTCCTTCTATATCCAGTTTTTAAGTATTTTTTTCATGAACAAGTACTAGATTGTATCAAATGTTTTTCTGCATTTATTGAGGTGATCATATAATTCTTGGTTTTAATTCTGTTTAAGTGGTGAATGACATTTATTGATTTATGTATCTTGAACCTTCCCTGCATTCCTGGGATTAAACCCACTTTAACGTAGTGAATTCTTTCTTTAATGTGCTATTGGGTTAGGCTTTTTAGTATTTCATTGAAGACATTTGCATTTGTCTTCATAAGGGATATTAGCGTGTAGTTTTCTAATTTAAAAAATTGTGTCCTTACTTGTACTAGACTGTTTATTGCAGCTCAATTTACAATCGCCAAAATGTGGAAACAGCCTAAATGCCCACCAACCCAGGAATGGATTAACAAGCTGTGGTATATGTATACCATGGAATACTATTCAGCTATTAAAAAAAATGGAGACTTTACATCCTTTGTATTAACCTGGATGGAAGTGGAGGACATTATTCCTAGTAAAGCATCATAAGAATGGAGAGGCATGAATCCTATGTACTCAATTTTGATATGAAGACAATTAATGACAGTTAAGGTCATGGGTGGGGGAAGGAAAAGCAGAGAGAGGGAAGGAGGGAGAGGGGTCAGGCCTTAATGTGTGCCACACCTTCTGGGGGCAAGACATGATTGCAAGAGGGACTTTACCTAACAAATACAATCAGTGTAACCTGGCTTATTGTACCCTCAATGAATCCCCAACAATAAAACAAAAAGAGAAAAAAAAATTGTGTCCTTGCCTGGCTTTGTTATTACGGTGATGCCAGCTTTGTAGAATGAGTTCAGGAGAATTCCCTCCTTCTTGGCATTAAGGAGTAGTGTGTGTGGATAGGTTCCACTTCTTCCTTACAGGTCTGATAGAATTTGGATGTGTTTCCATGTGGTCCTGGGATTTTTTTTTTTTTTTTTCATTTGGCAATTTTTTTTTTTTTTTTATTGTTGGGGATTCATTGAGGATACAATATAGGGAATTTTTTTATTACTGATTCAACTTCATTATTCATTATTGGTCTGTTTGAGGTTTCTATTTCTTCCCGATTCAAGCTTGGGAAGTTGTATTTTCCAGAAATGTATGTGCTTCCTCTATTTTTCTAGTTTGTGTGCACAGCGGTGCTTGTAGTATTCTCAGATGATCTCTTGTATTTTTCTAGTGTTATTCCCAAGGTCTCCTTTTTTATTTCTGATTGAACTTATTTTAATCCTCTCTTTTTTCATGGTTAATTTACCTAGTGGACCTATTAGTTTTGTTTATATTTTCTGAGTAACAACTTTTCATTTCAGTGGTCCTTTATATTCTTTGTTGGTTTTAATTGTATTAAGTTCTGCTCTGATCTTTGTTCTTTCTTCTCTTCCAGTATCTTTGATTTGGTTTGTTCTTGTTTTTCTAGTTTTCTTAGGTGTGATATTAGGCTGTTAATTGTGATATGTTGTGTCTTTTGAGGTAGGCAACAATTAGTGTCATGAATTTCCCCTTTATCACTGTTTTTGCAATATCCTAGAGATTTGGTAGCTTGTTCACCATTATCCTTCAATTCAAAAAAGTTGTTGATTTCCATCATGATTGACCCAAAGATCATTCAGCAGCACATTTAATCTCCACATATTTGTATAATTTTCAAAGTTCCTCTTGGAATTTATTTTCAGTTTTATTCCCCTGTGATTTAAGAAAACACATGGTATAATTTCAAGTTTTTTTTAATTGCTGAAACTTATTTCGTGCAACATATAGTCTATCTTAGACAATTTTCCATATGCTAAGGAGAAGAATATACATTTTTGTCTCACAGCCTACAGGGTTTTCTTCTTCATTTTGACAACATTTGGGTTGAATTTTCTGTAAATGTCTGTTAGACCCATTTGTTTTGAAGTTCCATTTAAGTTCTGTATTTATTTATTTTCTATCTTTATGATCTGTCTAGTTCTGTCAGTGAAGTATAGAAGTTCCGCACTATTATTCCATTGCTGTTCATCTCATTTTTTAGGTCTACTAGTATTTGTTTTGTTAAGTATGGGAGCTCTAGCTCTAGTATTAGGTAATATATATTTAGGATTATTATATCTTCATGTTAAATTGATCCCTTTATCATTATATAATAATCATCTTTTCTTATTCTACTGTTGCTGACTTAAAGTCTATTTCGCCTAATGTAAGAATAGCTACCCCTCCTCACTTTTGATTTTCATTTATATGGAATATTTTTTTCTACTCCTTTACTTTGAGTCTATGAGACAAGTCATGAGTTACATGGGTTTCTTAGAGATAGCAGGTATCTGTTGGTGTGTGAGGCTGTGTGTATGTACACACACATACACAGACATTTTTCTTTGTCATTCGGTCAGTTTATATCTTTTAAATTGAGAATTTAAACTGTTTACATTCAATATTAATATTGATAATGAGATATTTTTCCATCACTATGTTGATTATAATCAAATCGCTTTGCATTCTCCCTTGTGTAATTGTTTTATAAAAGTTGTGTTTACTTTTGAGTGTTTTTACACTGACGAGTATTGACCATTCTTTTCAGTGTTTAGAGCACTTTTGAGCATTTCCTATAGGGAAGATCCTTAACAAATATCCTTAACGTTTGCTTGCCTGGGAAAGATTGTGTTTCTGCTTCATTTGTGAAACTTAGTTTTGTAGGATTCAAAATTTTTGGTCGAGAATTATTCTGTTTAAGATGACAAAAGATGGGATCCCAATCTTTTTTGTCTTGCAAAGTTTCACCAAGAAGTCTGTGCTTTCTTTTGTAAGTTACTTTATGCTTTTGTCTCACAGCTTATAGGATTTTCTCTTTCACTTAAACTTTGGCCAGATTGATGACTATGTGCCTATTTGATGTCTTATCTTCTAAGAGTTTGATGACTTTCTTTTATCTAGAGGTCTAAATTTTTACCAAGTCCTGTGAAATTTTCCTCCATTATTTCCTCACATGAGTTTTCCATGATTTTTTTTTTCCTTTTTCTTCCTGTGGGATATTTATAATTCTTATGTTTGATCATTTTATATAATCTCATATTTCTTTTTTTTTATTAATACTAAATTATAGCTGTGTACATTAATGTGATCACAGGACACCATACACTGGTTTTATAAACAGTTTGACACATTTTCATCACACTGGTTAACATAGCCTTCCTGGCATTTTCTTAGTTATTGTATTAAGACAATTATATTCTACACTTATTAAGTTTCACATGTATCCTTGTAAGATGCACCACAGATGTAATCCCACCAATCACCCTCCCTCTGCCCATCCTCCCCCCTCCCTCCCCTCCCTCTCCTCCTTTCCCTATTCTTAGGTTATAACTGGGTTATAGCTTTCATATGAAAGCCATAAATTAGTTTCATAGTAGGGCTGAGTACATTGGATACTTTTTCTTCCATTCTTGAGACACTTTACTAAGAAGAATATGTTCCAGCTCCATCCATGTAAACATGAAAGAGGTAAAGTCTCCATCTTTCTTTAAGGCTGCATAATACTCCATGGTGTACATATACAACAATTTATTAATCCATTCATGGATTGATGGGCACTTGGGCTTTTTCCATGACTTAGCAATTGTGAATTGGGCTGCAATAAAGATTCTGGTGCAAATATCTTTGTTATAATGTGATTTTTGGTCTTTTGGGTATATACCTAGTAGAGGAATTATAGGATTGAATGGCAGATCTATTTTTAGATCTCTAAGTGTTCTCCAAACATCTTTCCAAAAGGAATGTATTAATTTGCATTCCCACCAGCAGTGTAGAAGTGTTCCCTTTTCTCCACATCCACACCAACATCTCTGGTCTTGGGATTTTGTGATACGGGCTAATCTTAACGGAGTTAGATGATATCTCAAAGTAGTTTTGATTTGCATCCCATATTTCTTGGAGACTTTGTTCATTCCTCTTGATTTTTTTCTTTATTTTTGACTAACTGTATTAATTTGAATCCTTGTCTTTAAGTTCTGAAGTTTTTTTTTCTGCCTGGTCAAGTCTGTTTCTAATTCTTTCCACTGGATTTTGGCATTCCCTAAGTTACCATCCATTTCCAAAAGGTCTTTTTTTTTTTTTAATATCTAACTCTTTAGTAAATTTTTCATTCATTAATTGGTTTCTTTCTATTGTTTTTCAGCTTTTTCACAAATTGCATTGAGTTTACTTGTATGCCACATTTTGAATTCTGTAACTGACATTTCAAAAAACTTTCCTTTTGTTTGGAGTCCATTGCTGCAGAGATAGTGTGACCTTTGGTGGTGTTGAAACAGCCTGCTCTTTCATATTACCAGAGTTGTTATATTGCTTCCTTCTCATCTGATACTTATTCCCTCAGCTCAAAACACATAGCTTTGAAGTTCACCTGTTTTCCTCTGTTAGAATTCTGCCACTCAGTGTGAAAGAGAGAGGGTACACTGCCTTTTGACTCATGTAGCTAAGTACACACTGTAGTTTAGCTGGTGCTGAATAGGTTTCATCTCAGACTCCTGAGAGTATTCAGATGCGAATAGTATTGGAATAAGTTAGTTAATCCCCAGTTCTCAGGCTCTTGGGTGGCATGCCTGAGTCGAAGGGTACCAAAGACTGAACATGCAAACATTCCCTGAAGTCTCCTCGAATTCAGGTACTGACTATGATAATAAGAGGTGAGGTGATCTTATGTTCTTCATGCTCAGACATGAAAAGTATGGCTACACTTTGAGCCTGTGGCAGCATAGGTGGGGTGTTTTTGACGGGATCAGCAGGTGCAGACAACTGTGGGATGCTGCCTACACCTCCCTCTCTTGGCAGTGACAGTGATCTCTGTCTTTCAGGAACACAAAGCACCAGGATTCTCAGATTCCCCCCTCTCCAGCTGCAGCAGATGTGGTGGAGGCAGCTATATTCACTATGTGCACAGCATCCAGCCTGGCTGGTGTGTACTATGGCTCAAATGCTCTAGCAAGGAGGTGCAGTTGTGCCAGGGACTTGCCTCTGGGGAGAGCAGAATCCTCCCAAAGTGATAGGAGGCTTAGGAAGAAGACTTCTAGCTCATGTTCCCTCAGGAGAAGCAGTAGCTTTGGTACATCGGTACATTTGGTACAGAAATATTTGCTGTAGCTGTTTAGAGAGAAAGGGAGTATGCTTCAAGCTCTGTGGAAGCCTGGGTGAAAAGAGTTTTCTGTGAGAGGTAGGGCAGCTGCTCCAAAGTGCTCTGGTTTTATTGTCCCCTGTGGGACCCTCAACTATCCCAAGCAGAAAAAGCCTTTCAGCCCTGAATGTGTAAGCATAAGTGGTCAGAGGAGGGGAAGAGGAGGAGAGGGGCTCAATGGTGGGGAGCTGGCACCCTGATGCACTGCGTCTGACAGGCCTCTCGTGTGATATACTCTCCTCTCAGCAGGAAGCAGCCTCCCATGAATACCAAAGCTCCAGAGACTCACAGTTCCTCTGGGACTCACCAAGACTTCTGTGGTCTGAGGGTGCATTTCTGGGACCCCATAATGTAGAGATGAAGGGGCTGAAACTCCTGGGTCAAAACAGCTGCAAAAACATCACTTGTCTATGAAGGGAGGGAAATAAAGAGTAAAGGTACTGTTGAACCTTCTGTGGTAAGCAGGGTACTACTGGGTCTGTACTCTCCCTGCAAGCCTAGCCCTGGCCAGCCTGTAGCTCACTTATGTGAAAAGCTCATGCTTGGGAGTATAGGTGGCTATGTCTGAAACATTGGTGTTTGGGGGTTTCCTATTTCCATAATTTTCCTGGGCTTCACTGCTGCTTTTACTCTGGGGCAGCCCCCCACCCCCCACCAACTCCTATCTACTTTGTTTCTCCAAGGGGAGGTTTGAAGATAAGTTAGGATCATGAATTAGGGTTTATCTAATGCTAAACGTTCATGGCACCTCCAGTTTCATTGGGGCAGCCTATGGGTCAGAACTGTGGGAATACTGCTGCTCTTCTGAATCTCCCTGTCCCTTTCTGGTTGGTACAGTCCAAGCAGGTATTAAGGAATGTTTGTGTGATATCCAGCGAGGGAGACAGAGGGGCTATGACTTTCCTGGCAGGATAGATGAACCCAGTGTATACACAGGCAACATGGCACCTGCCTTCTCAGCTTAAGTCTGTGGTGAGGAAAAGTGACACTAGATGGGCCTTCAGCCTGCTGTTCTGCTCTCAAGAAGCTCTCTGTTTTCCCAGGGCAGCAGTAAGAGTATTTATCATCAAAGAGGGGCTCTCTGACAGATGAGGGGACAGCAGACACAGGTATAAGGGGAGAAAAAGTAAACACTTGCACCTAGCATTTTTCACTGGGCTCTGAATCCCTCAGGGGTTGGTCTCTGCCAAAATGGTGTCCTTTGTTGTTCTGCTGCACAGCTTCTTCCAGTGGGATCTCTGGTAAAGCAAGGTCTGGAACCTTTCCCTCAGTATTTCACCTGGGCTATGCTTTCCACCTGGAACTTTTCTTCTCTTTAGGCTGATGACTCTAGTCAGCTGTTTTTCCCCTTCCCTCAGCAAATACATTTTCTCCTTACATTCACTCTACTGTATTATGATGATGCATGTGGCATTTCAGTAGATGACTCATCTTTTACACAAATTCAAGTGATTACCCTAAAAAAAGTATAAGATGCCTTACATAATTAAGATAAATATTATTTCAATATGAACTCCTGTTTCTACCTCATTAAAAAAGTAACATTGCAGGTGTAGTACAGCAATGAACTAAAAAACATCCTATGGAATTATCATCTACTTTACCATTTACAGATTAGTGGACTGTTCAAAAATTCAAATTGGCAATTGAAAGGCCACTTATAAAATTGGGGAGTAATAAGAAACTGAAATGATAGCTTACATAATTAAATTGATGTGAGTTAACAATGTATGATAAAGAGAAATCATCATTGATATATCTCGATGACATTAATATTAACTTGTGCACAAACACTTTGAATAACTCTAATATTGGTCTTCCTTCTGGTCTCAATTTTATATGTCTTATCTATTATGGAGAAATCATTCTGCAATGTAATAAGCAGGGACTGCTGACTCCCACAACGCTCAAAATGCTTTGTGTTTCAATGAGATTTTAGTCCACTGTGTGTTTATTAATCCAGGTGATGATCTGTTGAAGAAACACACCCAAGTATGTGTGTGCACCATATTTGTCAATAATATCATATGCCCTCTACCTATAGATCCTGTCATTGTGGGTGCAATGTAACAATTGAGGAGAAGAATACTAAGGGAATGAAGATCAATATGAGCTTAGGTGTGACACAGCAGACATATTTATCTACCACCAATAGTCCTAGACTCATCTATTCCATTTAGTATCTATTTATGGAAAAGCTATAAGATATCTACTTTTATATTTTCATTTTCTTTTCTACTTGACCAGCATCTCTTGTCTTTGATGTTTAGTAAAATAATTCTTCTTTTACTCTGGGACATCTCCCCAAACCAGATGTCACAGTAACTTTATTAACCCACATTTGCAAGGTGGCTCACGCCTGTAATCCCAGCACTTGAGAGGCCGAGGTGGGTGGAATTGCCTGAGCTCACAGGTTTGTGACCATCCTGAGCTAGAGTGAGACCTCATCTCTAAAAGTAGCTGGGTGTTGTGGCAGGTGCCTGTAGTCCCAGCTACTTGGGAGGCTGAGGCACAACAATTGCAGAAGCCCAGGAGTTTGAAGTTGCTGTGAGCTATGATGCCATAGCACTCTACAAAGGGTGACAAATTGAGACTCAAAAAAACAAAATAAACAAACAAAAAAACCCTAAACAAACAAACAAATAAACAAACACATTTGTCACTACACAGGAGAAACGATGGTCCAAACATGTTCACAGTGTGCATTAAGAGTGCCTATGGAAATTCTTTGGCATATTCAAACTCAGATATATTAATGAGTATCTACTACACATATTAGACTACCCTGGGAACTCAGCATCATTGTAGTTCACTTGATGGCAAGAAAAGGTTGTGGAGCTAGATATTTTTTCCCTTTCTGAGATTACCCCCAAACTTGAATGGTCAAGAGAGATGCCGCAGTTCTTGGTTTGAAATTGGTCACGTCCATGAATTTTACTTTACTTATTAAGTGCCTAATAATTGAGAGGACTAAAGTTTTACATTCACAAGGTTTTAATAGCCATAAAAGTTACAGTACAGCAGAGGTAAGAAAGAGTAGCAAAAAGATTAATTAGCTGCCAAACACTCCTCAACAGAGTCCTTTTTCACCTACACAGGATCCTCTTTGTCTTTGGATTATAAGCCTGTAAGATCACAATTTCTGATGAGTTGGCTCCCTGGCAAAGGTTAACTGAAGAATCTCTTATTATTCACCTGGCCCTGTAGCTAAAGTCAGGCTGTACAGCAAGTTAAACCAGGATAAACCATCAATCTACACGTCCCTAAATAACTTCGGGAAGTTAGTATAGAATGCCTCCAAGGGAATTTTAAATTTCAAATGGCAGTACTGTGGTCCAAAATACATGCTCCAAATATTCTCAAAAGTACTTAATGATAACAACATGTTTGTTGAATACACTGACCTTGGCCAAAATGTTCTTGGAGATATTTGTGTAAAATTGGTACTGGTCTACATGTCCTGTGCAAACCAAATTTGCCTTTAATAAAAAAGAGGTATTCTTAGGAAAGCATTCATAGGCTCATAGTGCTCATGTAGAAGGATCTTTCAGAAGTAAGAGACAGGAGGACAAGGGCCCCTGGACAGATAGTATGGTTTTAAGTAATGGAAAAACAGACTTAAAAAATAGTTTGACATTATGCTAAGGACCAAGAATGAAACAGAGAATGCAAACTGACCCAAGAGGGTCTGACAAGGATGACCCTCCAGAAGGGAGCTCGGGCAGCTTAAGGACAGTGATGTGAGGTCTTGTCAGTGGAAACACAAAGAATAAACCTGTGGGAGAATTACTGTCTCCCTGGTAAAGTCAATGGGAATTTCTAAATGAAAATGTAATTTGCACAGGTGCTCTGACTGCCAAGTCCTGCAGATAAACATAAAACAAATTTACCAAATAGTGCAGAAAATTGGGATTAGAAAGCTATTTAACTTGCAAAGATTTTACTGATGGAAGAAAGATGGACATTACTTAAAAATAAAAACACAAAGTGAACACTGCCAGTACAACCTTGCAGTGTAAAACAAAGAAAGCGATCCCTGTGCTCTCAAGAGATGTGGAATCTAGGATAAACTGGGGTCTAGCCTTTGATTTATACTCCCAACTATGATGGGATTCAGTGTATGAGCAAAGGCTGAATTTGTTGAGGATGCTGAGAAAATACTCCAATTTATTTTATAATAATTTTAGTTGAACATTACCACTGTAAGCACTATTTAGCAGAATACTGATGTGAGTGGTAAGATTTATTTGATTGGTTTTAACAAAATCTGTGAGAGTAATATACATGGATGGTTACAAATTAGGAACAAAGAATTCTTCCTTGCTTGAATTCCCTTTTATGTGGTGGCAAATGTCGAGTATTACATCTATTGTCACAAGTTACTTGAGAAGACTTTTTAAAGCAAAAGAAGAATTATTTTACCAAAAATCAGGGGGGAAGAATTCAGGTAGGCAGAAAACAACAATAATCAATAAACAAGTATCCTTGACAACTTTCAAATAACTAGGTGAGATAGATAATGAGAAATAGATGCCTAAGACTAAGACGGAAAAATAAAAGGGTGTGTGTGTGCATTTGTGTGATAAGGCTAAAGCTAACAAGACATTTAAGAACCCAAGTGAGATTATGCAGGAAAACAGAACAGCTAGAGAAATAAAAAGGGGCCATAATCTAGGATTAACCGAGAGCAGATAATCTATACTTGAAAGCCAGAATGTTTATATGCCTTTCAGGTCTCTAGACTTCTGGTTTCTTATTAGACTATATACTTGAATATAATAAAAAATGTGAATTAGAACAAAGCCAAAGAAAACTGGTAAATTTTTAATAACTTAATGACTTTTAATTCCATGACCCAGTTCTATAGCCAAGACGACTTAATAGCCAAAGTGTGTTGTGAGGTGACTATTTTACTGCAATTTTCTTCCAAGAATAAAACTTTTAAAACATAAAGTATATGTTGGACCATGTATTCTTGTCATGTAAATTTATTAAAATATAACTCTAATTGAGCATAGAAATCCCAAAGGACATTAACAATTTATTTCCTAAATTGCAAAATTCAAAATGGAGCATCAGTGAGAAGAGACAGATTATAAAATACTATCCACATGACTTAAGTTTTAAAATTTAATAATATTATTATTATTTTACTTTCAAATGACATTTATGGGCTGAGTAAACACCTGTACAAAGGAACCGTGGTGAAGTATAGTTTTGTGCATCATCTTTAATAGTGACATAACTGGAATAATTATATATTGATTTAACTTTATATTGGATGTTATTAGTGACCAAACAACTATATTTTTACATCAACTTATGGAATCAGTTTCTGATTTTGTTAAATATTTTAAAAAGATATTATCTTTTAAGACAAAATACAAATAAATCTCATAGTAGAAATAAATGGAATAAAGCACTCTCCTCAGGGAAATTTTACAGTGTTCATAAGGAAAGTTTTACAACATGTGGACAACACAAATAGTCTCTTAAGCAAAGTAGTTGTGTCCCATTTTATTTCAGTTTCAATGATAGAAAAATGTGAAGCAGTCTGGACACCTGTAGCTCAGCGGCTAAGAAGCCAGCCACATACACTGGAGCTGGAAGGTTTGAACCCAGCCTAGGCCTGCCAAACAACAATGACAGCTACAACCAAAAAAATAAAAAATAAAAAAAAAAAGCCAGGCGTTGTGGCAGGCACCTGTAGTACCAGCTACTTGGTAGGCTGAGGGAAGAGAATTGCTTAAGTCCAACAGATGGAGGATGCTGTGAGATGTGACGCCATAGTACTCTACCAGGCAACATAGTGTAACTCTGTCTCTACAAAAAATGAAGAAGAAAAAAAAAGAAAAGGGGAGGTGCCTGTGGCTCAGTTGGTAAGGCGCTGACCCCGTATACCGAGGGTGGCGGATTCAAACCCCATCCCGGCTGAACTGCGACAAAAAAAAATAGCTGGGCGTTGTGGCGGGCACCTGTAGTCCCAACTACTCTGGAGGCTGAGACAAGAGAATCGCTTAAGCCCAGGAGTTGGAGGTTGCTGTGAGCTGTGTGATGCCACCGCACTCTACCGAGGACAACATAATGAGACTCTGTCCCTACCAAAAAAAAAAAAAGAAGAAGAAAGAAAAGAAAAATGTGAAGCAATATTTCACTACTTTATGATGAAAGACATACAAGGAAATTGTTTGGAGTACATCATTCAATGGTTATCACCCCAAAATTTGAAACAGTTTTCTTGCTAATTCACTTTTTTTTTTTTTTTAGAGACAGAGTCTCATTTTGTCATCCTCAGTAGAATACTGTAGCTTTACAGCTCACAGCAACCTTCAACTCTTGGGCTTAAGTGATTCTCTTGCCTCAGCCTCCCAAATAGCTGGGACTACAGGCACCCATCACGATGCCAGGTTCGAACCCGCCACCATTGGTATATTGGGCTGGTGCCTTACCCACTGAGCCACAGGAGCTGCCCTGCTAATTCAGTTTTTAATGTTAGGTAATCTATTGAAATTGGAAAACATTGAGTTCACCATCTACATTCATTCACCTAACAATTAAAAAGGGATGAAATATTCAACTTATACTATTTTTATTTTTCAAACCAGAAAGGAACTTAATGAAATAAAAGCAAAAGACTTTGAAGTTTTACTTTAGAAATCCAAGTCTAATAAAATATAGAAAAATTGATAAACTTTTAAAGGTAATGTAGGTACTAAATCAAATGATGTCCCTAACTTCAAAATTTAAATCTTCAAGTTTGCTAAGGTAAATTTTGTAGGGATAGTGTTGCTGTGTTTTATATGTTAAAAGTTAATAAAGCATAATTAAATTGACGTATTCATGTAATCCTTTATAAAAAATGTTAAATGCTTGTGCAATTTTTTACTTGGGCCAACATTCTGTTTGCTAATTAAAATGTCAATATTATCCAAAGGTGAAAATAAATAACTCTACACATATTTAATTGTATATATGTCTATAAGTTACCATAATATCCTTTACCTTTAAATTTGTAATTTAAAAATTATTAGCATCTGTTCAGTAGTTTTTTGTATCTCCACTAATCACTAATCTTCAAAGTAAGAGAATGACTTTTCTTTTTTTTTTTTTTTTGTAGAGACAGAGTCTCACTTTACCACCCTTGGTAGAGTGCCATGTCACAGGACTCACAGCAACCTCCAGCTCTTGGGCTTTCGCAATTCTCCTGCCTCAGCCTCCCGAGCAGCTGGGACTACAGGCGCCCGCCACAATGCCCGGCTATTTTTTGGTTGCAATTGGGCTGGGGCTGGGTTTGAACCCACCACCCTCATACCTTTCTTAAATAATAGATTCCTTTTTAATAGAATTAAATAGAATATTTAATCCCTACAGCATACCTATGTCTGTGCTATGACAATGGTTAAATTAAGAAATGTTCTCAATTGCCTTCTAGAGAAAAAAATTAATAAAATATGACAGTCTCGGAAAATTTTTACAACAGTAAACTGTGACAGACTGTGTAGTGTGACCCTTTCTCAGAACCTTTGTTGTAGGCACCAGAGGATTCATGATGGTCATAATTGGGCTGGTTCTCGATGACAGATAGGATTTGGTAAGGCACAGGGGAGTGGTGTTATAATCAAGTTAACACAAACCCCTGCTAGATAAAAATTATTTATTGTTGTTGAAAAAGCTGAAATCGTTGGGTTTCAATTTATGGAAACCAATGCTAATTAAAGAGACATTGCTGTGTTGGAGCCCAGAAACATTTTTCCAAAGGCAATGTCCTTGAGAATAAGTCATTCTAGTGATTTACAGTAGTGTCCGTTTAAAATTCAAGCTATGAGCACAAAAATGGTACTTGTGTACATCTGTGCCTCATGTGTGTTTTCATTCATGTATGTGTGTGTATTTCCATGCTTCTGTGTGCGTGTGTGTGTGCATAACTTTGAGGGTGAAATTATGTCATTATTTTAAAGCAAGTCACTTAATAAGAATGCCAAACGTTAAAACGAAAAAGCAAAGATTTGGGAATAACTATGAAGTATGTGAAGCTATGTTATAAACTTAAAGACTTACATTTAATGTATTTTTGTTATGGTGCTAGAGACCTTAGTGAAAATTGTGTGCTTTGAATAGGAAGATATACAACATACCATTGACTTAACACACACTTCTTGAAATAACTTTTTTTTCCCCTGAATGGAGAATTAGGAAGACATTTCCTAATTAGTATACTTCAATTAGCGTTCATCCTTTTAGTAAATTTATTTATCTTTTTAGTATCCTTTCAGTGTACTTCATTTTGGAAAATGGACCTATGGTCTAGCAAAAGGGACGCTTAAATTTCAAACATTGTCTTTGTCACTTGGCTAAATGGGGAAAAAAATAAAGTGATTGTATTCCTAACAACCTTCTAAAACCACATGATAACTCACATAAACGTTATGTTTATCATAGAAAAAAAGGAAGGATAGATCCTCCACATGCAGTACCCTTTTCAACAGCCTGTGTGAAGTCACAGGCCTAGAGTCTCAGCTGGGTGGCATAGCGAGACCCCAGTTCTGTAAAAGAAATTAAACTATATAATTCTAAGGAGAGTATCATTCTCTTCTTCCTCTCTTTAACTGAATTTTACAATATGCTCCTGAAGGAAGGATATTCAAAGTGTGATATGTAGAAAGAGATGTAAATTCCATATTACTTAGCTGGCTTTCCCTGTCATCTGCTGCTATTTCAGAACCTTTCAAGATTTTGTGGTAGGTGAACATTTGCAGAAGCATTTTTGTTGTTAGTTCTTTTCTCTGTCAATGTTATTACATACTGTTCAAAGAAGGACATTTACAGCAAACTTAAATGAAAAATATTGTGTGTACTCTCTTCATTAAAAATATGAACAAAATAATAATTATAATATTTAATCTATACCTTATTAAAGACGATGTACCTGAGTTGTTGCATGTGTAACTGTTTTTAAATGCCATTCTGAGCACACACTGCATAAATTTTAACTGTCTTGTAGAGTACAGAGTTAACATGCACAATTAGATCAGCATGCATGCATACACATCCCCAGAGGTCTACACATTTAAAAATTTCTTAAGAAGTACAAGCCAGTCTTATGCTGAATTCTTTGAGGTTTACAAGGGTTAACTTTGCACTTCAAAGAAAATGCAGCCTAAACAGCTATCAAGGCCAAATTCTGAAGAATTGTAATAATCCCTTTAGATGTGTCCATCTTTCAGGTTTTTCATCCCTTTTTTAAAAATCACAAATATGTTTTTATTTTTATTGAACTTATCTTAGTTGAGGCTATAAATGTTAAATCATTTTATTGATGTTGAACACATTTCATGACATTTGAAATCACAGCAATATCTGTTAATAGAATCAGTGGCCCCATTAGTGGGTTGTAGAAGTTGTCCTTGCCTTTGATGTCTCAAATATTTATTTAAATTTTTATAGCACAATTATCAAGACATAATTCACATCCATAAAATTCTCCCTTTGAAGTATATAATGCAACTTTTTATAGTTGATTAACAAAGTCATGAATTCTTCCATTCTAGAACATTTCATCTCATTTTGTCTCATTCTAGAATATTGTCATCACCCTTGAAAGAAACCTCCGATTTATGGCAGCCAATCCCACTTTGCTCCTCTTCCCAGCCCTTGAGCACCACTGAGCTGCTTTCTGACTCTACAGATTTACCTATTCCAGATATTTCATATTTCATAAAAAGGAATGATATAATGCATACAGAAAGTAAAATATTTTTAATTTAAAAATCCATAAAATAATGAAGTTTTTATTTTTTAATAATCCTAGATGAACAATTTGTTATATACAAGGCATTTCCAGAAAATTTCTAAAACTAGGTACTAGAAAGTTTGGTTATGCTAAGATATATACTATAGATGAATGTAGATATAGATCTTTAAACATCATTTATTCTTCCCTTTCAGGAATAATTCACAAAGTTATTACTTTTGAAGAATTTTTTCTGAATGCCTGTTTTTTAAGCCCGCAAAAAATTTCCATTTACTGAGAGTTGATGTTACTAAGTTCTCTCTTCTTTTATTGCCTATCTTTTCCTTGCCTGCGACCTCCAGCACTGCAAACAGAAAAGAAAATAATGGAAATAAAAATAAACATTCCTATCTTACAGAGAAAAGAATTAGTTCTTTCTACCAATGATTCTCAAGATCTTAGACTTTGAATATTAAAATATAACAAATCAAAACACAAAAGCACTTCATTATGTTCTGCCTAACTGAAGAGGATATGCTCCAGGTCTCATCCTTTCCCATCATTCCTTGCAAAGCAAGGAGAGGGTTATGGAGATGGTTGATGTCTTCTCCCATAAAAAGGAAAATATGGCCATAGATAACTGTTCTTAAGTGAAAAATGTATTATTTTTTGTTATTTAAAATTTATATATTATTTTAGAGAAAGGCTTTCACTCTGTTGCTTGGGCTAGGGAGCAGTGACATCATCCTACCTCACTGCAACCTCACACTCCTTGTCTTAAGCAATCTGCCTGGGACTATGGTCAGGTGGGCTAATATATATATGTAGATCTCATTATGGTGCCCAGGCTGCTGGTCTTGACATACTGACCTCAGTTAATCTTCCTTTCTCAGCTTTCCAATGCTGGGATAACAGGTGTGAGCCACTGCTCCCGTCTCAAATGTTACTTTTATGTTCCTACTTTACATCTGCTTTTTTTTTTTTTTTTTGTAGAGACAGAGTCTGACTTTATCGCCCTCGGTAGAGTGCCATGGCATCACACAGCTCACAGCAACCTCCAACTCCTGGGCTGAAGTGATTCTCTTGCCTCAGCCTCCTGAGCAGCTGGGACTACAGGTGCCCGCCACAATGCCCAGCTATTTTTTGGTTTGCAGTTCAGCTGGGGCCAGGCTTGAACCTACCACCCTCGGTATATGGGGCTGGCGCCTTACCGACTGAGCCACAGGCGCCGCCCTACATCTGTTTCTTAAATAGCAAAGTGTTTATATTTAGATCAGTGATTTTCAACCTGTGTGCCATGAAAAATTTTAAAGATCATTAATTAAATTATTTTCAAAACAAGTTGTGTACCACAGAAGTTTAACTGTAGGAAAGGGTGCCATGAGATAAAAAAAAAGGGGGGGTGTGTGAAAAATATGACTTTAGATCTAGGATTAGTTTGTAATTATTAACCAGCAATTAAGATAGGTTTCTTTTGTACATCTGGAACAAATGCAAATGGCTGTTTACTTTTTTGTTTACATTTGTTTATTTTTGTCTTACTTCTGCCTCATATTAAACTTTCAAATCTCCATATTAGGAAAAATTCTCCTACATGAATAATTTTATGGCAAAATTAATCTAGAATAAGTAATAATATTATACTCTTTCAAATATTAACATTGATAAAGGCCAACACCATCTTGAAAACGTAAATTCAGAGGAACCAGGGAATGACCTAAAAAGATTGAAAATGGTCCAGTGCACAGGAAGATCAATCTTTCTAAATTGATCCAGTGGGAAGATTTCAACTTCATGTACATCCAAAGTGAAATTCTTTTTTTTTTTTTTTTTTTTTGTAGAGACAGAGTCTCACTGTACCGCCCTCTGGTAGAGTGCCGTGGCGTCACACGGCTCACAGCGACCTCTAACTCCTGGGCTTCCGCGATTCTCTTGCCTCAGCCTCCCGAGTAGCTGGGACTACAGGCGCCCGCCACAACGCCCGGCTATTTTTTTGTTGCAGTTTGGCCGAGACTGGGTTTGAACCCGCCACCCTCGGCATGTGGGGCCGGCGCCCTACTCGCTGAGCCACAGGCGCCGCCCCCCAAAGTGAAATTCTTAACTGGAGATTCACAAATGGGTTTAGTCAATTTGCTATTCTATTAAAAATAAATGCAAATCTTAATTTTGTGGTCTTTTTTTTTCCTGTATTAAAAGCCCATAGCTTTCAAAATGTTTCAAATTATAGAATTAGCTTTTCAATGGTTCAAAAACATCACAAAGATGGAAAGCTACTACTGTTTTGAGAGAATAAGTCTTACTATCAGAATATAGTGTGGAGAACTTCCCTTTAGGAGTGAAATGCATCCAAAGTGGCAATTAAGAAGCTAATATTGTAATGTTTCAATATTAGCAGAGTACATTAATTTTATTTTTCATTATTAAGATATATTTTAGTGAATCAGAAGAAAAAAGTGCAAGTTAGTATTAAATGATATTTATACAATTAAAGAATAGATTGCATCAATATAATTATGTAATAGTGGATGCTAATTTTAATCATATTCACTGGCACCATTTAAGCAGAGGATCAATCAACACCTATGGGAAATTTAGGTGGTATTCTGGTTTTGTAAGATAATTACACTGAATGATCTCCAAGGCCTGCTCTGATTCCAAGATTATTCATTAACTTCCAAAAATATAAGGAGCATTGCAAAAATCTATGATAACAAAAGATATATGCACCTCATATTATGTTTCTCAAAAATTTCCAGCCAAACAGTTACTTTTCATGATAAATTAATATATAAATAAATAACTGGCAAATTGATTCTATGCCATTTTAAATTTATGATCTTTTCATTATGTGGTCATACAGTATCACTGGTAAATTTCCTAAAACAGCAAACATCATAAATGCTCACCCTTAGGACAGTTTTAAATATTGAATTCACATTTGAAGTGTGTACGGACACAATACATACTTTAAAACTAAATAAGCAAATACTTTTGAGATGGTTTAATCTTCTAAACTGTTGCAACCTTATCAGATACTCTGCTTTCAGCTTTGCCTGAGTCCCACCATTATTCAAAGAGAATATCTTTGCTGCTTCTCTATAGAGGACATTATCATTTCTTCCAGTTCAACACTTCCATTCTATTCACTAACCTTCTCTGGGAGGTTTTCCTTTACCTCTCAACCCCTCCTCTCCCTCATCTTCTAATTAATCTACAATCCTTTTTTATTAAGTCAATGCACAATCTTTTCCACCTTTCTCCCTTCTAATGTTTTCTCTTATTTCACATGTTCTATAGTTTGATATTCTTCTTAGACCTGTAATTAAAATAACTTCTGAAATCATATCACCCAAAGAAGGCTTCTTTATCAAATTAAATAAATATTGATGACTCCTTACTAATATGTTTCTGTTTTGATTTAACACCCCATTACACTTATCTCTTATCATTCCACATAATTAAACCTTGTGCTAAGCAAGCTATATCGTACTACCTGACTGCCATACAAAAAAGTCTCATCTACCTTCAACATGAAAACTATCTTTACACACTTGCTCAGTGAGTTTATCCTACTACAAACAAAACTCCTCTAGTTACGGATGACATTCTCCCATCATCCGGTTTAAAGCTATTTCACTAATTGAACATGCATCCAAACTCTTTTCAGTGTTAAGTCAAGATTTTCAAAGCATTTTATAGACATTTCAGGGTACTAAAATGAATGTGATATGTTGAGTATGGTCTGTTCTCAGAGTGGAACTGCTAACCTATCCTGTTTTTAAACTTTGATATATGTTTCTAATGATGCATTGTGTGACCCAGTTAGGTATATTAATGGTTGTACTGCATTGCTTTATTGACCTATGCTAAAATATCTTTCATCTGGGGATGAAAGGAAAGTATTTTCGTAATCCTGAAGAATCTTGTATTCAAATTATTCATTACTTCTCCCACAGGGTTCAGTGATTTACAAATTTGATCACCATTCACTTAACTCTTACTTGAATTGCTAAAGAGGTTAAATATTCTGGGTTAATGACAGAGGACTGTGGCATACTCCAGGAAATTCATTCAGGTCAGTAATTTTCAACTTTTAAAAAATCATGAGACACAGTAAGAACTCCATTTTATATTGTGACCCAGAACGCACACGTGCATATTTAAATATTTATGTATACCTCAATTCAATTAAATTTAATAATTAAATGTTTGTTCCTACTGTGAATATACCATTCTGACATTTTCTGCTCTACTTTGTTTCATTCTTGTTATTTTCTGGAAGTTGCTAGTTGTACCACACTCTATCAGCAATTGCTATGTGACAAAAGACCTTCAACTCTCATTTATTCCAGCTCATACATCTATGGATCAGCTGGGATTTTGCTGATTTACTTTGGTCCTGGCTGGTCTTGATTTCAAACTGCTTCTTAGGGCTCGTCTGTTCCACATGCATCTGATCCTTCTTGAAACAGAACCAGTGGGATAAACTGAGCGTGTTCTATTCTTAGCAAAAGAAAAAACAAAAACGTAAGCTATGCTGGACAAGTGGAATAATTTAGGCGTTTTCTTCTCACAGCAATGGCAGAAAACAAAAAATGGTTAGCCCAAATGCACAAAGCATGCTTCACGCCTCCATTTGTTTTTATCTGCTGGCATCTCATTCGCAAAGTCACACGATTGAGAATAAAATCTAAGGTGTAGAAGTGTATTTTACTCACTCCAAGGCCAAATCAAGTAAGGCATGTGACTAAGGCCAACATTATGGAAAGAGCTACCTCCTTAATGTTATAAAAGGAGTAAGTATCTGTGGAACATTCATCTAATATACCATCCTCATCAAATTACTTTCAAGACTCATTTATAGGTTACCACCAATAGTGTTAAGTTGATAACGATGATCAGAGCTCTTTGCATACAATTATGTACCAAAGGACTAATCCACTGTGTTTTCTAGTCAGTTAATAGCATTCCACTTGTATGAAATTACATTATATTCGGTCTTTTGAAGTACAGACTCTCCAAATTATTATATGTTTTTAAGACATTGACACTAATGATAAGTAGAAATTAGGTCAGTTCAACATATAATCAAATAAATATTTAAAAATTTGTAATAATCGTTGTATCCTCATCAGGCACTTACATGCTCCTGTTTGAATCATCCCTTCTACAATTGTGTTTAGAAATGATATTAGAGATTTAAGACAGTAGGTTGATCGTTAGGCAAAATGTGATGATATTTATTTATTTATTCTTAAAATGATTATGGGTATGTACTACTTGCATATTTTTGTAAGGTACATGTGATTTTTGATACAGGCATGCAGTATGAATCAATCAAATCATATTGTGTTAATACTCCAGGGTAATTAGGATATACATCACCTCAAGAATTTTATCATCTATTTGTGTTAGTTAGGAACATTCAATTCCACTCTGTTGATTATTTTAAAGCCTACCCTAACGATTGTTGATTTTA
This sequence comes from Nycticebus coucang, assembly GCF_027406575.1. NCBI lineage: Eukaryota > Metazoa > Chordata > Mammalia > Primates > Lorisidae > Nycticebus > Nycticebus coucang. Next base: position 56,692,779 of record NC_069794.1, on the reverse strand, counting down.
GCACTTTGTTGTGCTATTAAATGTTCTTCATTCTATTCAATTACCTGTATTTGTGCACCCATTAACTAGCACCACTTTATCTCCCCGTTCCTATTACCTTTCTTACCCTCTGGTAATCATCATTCTAGTCTCTTTCTTTATCAAATTAATTGTTTAAATATATCACTCCCACATATGAATGAGAACATATGAGATTTGTCTTCCTGTTCTTGGTTTATTTCACTTACTATAATATTCTCTAGTTCCATCCATAATATTGTAAATGGCATAATTCTATTCTTTTATGTGGCTATATAATATTCCATTGTGTAAATGTGCCACAATTTCTATATCCATTCATCCATTGATAGGCACTTACATCAATTCCAAATTTTGAATTCCGTGAATAGATGCAGGTATATTTTTGGCATTCTGAATTCCTCTCCTTTTGATATGTAGTCAGCAGTATTGTTGGGTCATATGGTAGCTACATTTTTAGTTTTGAGAAACCTCCATCCTGTTGTTCATAGTGGTTTCACTAATCCACATTTTCACCAATGGTGTATAAGGGTTCCGCTTTCTCCACATGTTCACCGACATTCATTATTGCCTATCTTTTTATAAAAGCCATTTTCATTGTAGTTTTGGTTTGTGTTCCTCTGATGACTAATTATGTTGAGCATTTTTTTCATATACCTTTTGGCCATTTGTATGTCTTCTTTTGAAAAATGTTCACTGCCCGTTTTTAAATTGGATTATTAGATTTTTTTAATATTGAGTTGTTGAAGCTCCCTATATATTCCATCATTAACCCCTTGTCATATCCGTGATTTGCAAATATTTTCTCTTATTCTGTGAGTAGTTTCTTCACTTTGTTGATTGTTTCCTATGAAGGTTTTCATTAATGCTATTGTGTTAGCCTAATTTTTACTTTGGTTGCCTGTGCTGTAAGGGTATTACTCAAGAAGCCCTTACCCAGACCAAGGTCCTTAAGTATTTCCCCAGTGTTCTCTTAGTTTCAGGTTTTTGTATAAGGCTATAAGGTTAGAGGCCGGGGTCTAGTTTCCCCAGGACTATTTATTTCAGACATTATCCTTCCCCACTGCATGCCACTCCTACATTCTTTTATTAACCATTTACATGGGATATCTTTTAATATTCTTTTTATTTTTGCAGTTTTGGCTGGGGCTTGGTTTGAACCCGCCACCTCTGGCTTATGGGGTCATCGCCCCACTCCTTTGAGCCACAGGCACTGCCTTAATATTCTTTCACTTTCAGCTTATGTGTGCCCTTAGATATAAAGTGAGTCTTCTATAGGCATCATATAGTCAAAGCCTGTAGTTTTAAAAAATCCATTAGCACATCTATTTTGATTGCATATTACATGGCTGGATACTTTCTACATCCCTCCTATTTACATTTGAAAACGCTTTTTTTTTTTTTTTTCTGAGACAGAGTCTCACTGTGTCTCCCTGGGTAGAGTGCTATGGCATCACAGCTCACAGCAACCTCACACTCTTGGGCTAAGCAATTCTCTTGCTTTAGCCTCCCAAGTAGCTGGGATTGTAGGCGCTCACCACAATGCCAGGCTATTTTTTTGTTCCAGTTGTAGTTGTTGAGCAGACCTGGGCTGGGTTTGAAGCTGCCAGACCTGGTGTATGTGGCTGGTGCCCTACTCACTGAACTACAGGCACTGAGCCTGAAAACAAAATTTTTGAAAAATAAAGTAAATATTTCTAGGGAAGGATTTACCATTGACATTTGTTAATTATTTTACTTACATTTTGTAGGTTTTTTTGTGCCTCTTTTACTGTCTCTCTTTACATTTTGTTGTGATATATGTTCTTCTTTCTTTATCTCCTTTCTTTTGTATATATTCTATATGTTTTTTCGGTGATTATTGGAAATACATAAAACATAACAAATTCAATCACATAAAAAAAACACTATTCCCTTTATATCTTCCCTCCTTTGTATCAATATTAATGTCACAAATGTTAGCTGGACTCACCTCTTATATACTGTATACCAATTAACATAGATTTATAGGGACTTGGTATATTTTTGTCATTTAAATTTCATTCATTGATGGCTGGGAAGAATCAACATTGTTAAAATGTCCATACTATCCAAAGCAATATATAATTTCAATGCAATCCCTATTAAAGCTCTACTGTCATACTTTAAAGATCTTGAAAAAACAATACATCGTTTTATATGGAATCAGAAAAAACCTCGAATAGCCAAGACATTACTCAGAAATAAAAACAAAGCAGGAGGAATTACGCTACCAGACCTCAGACTATACTACAAATCGATAGTGATCAAAACAGCATGGTATTGGCACAAAAACAGAGAAGTAGATGTCTGGAACAGAATAAAGAACCAAGAGATGAATCCAGCTACTTACCGTTATTTAATCTTTGACAAGCCAATTAAAAATATTCAGTGGGGAAAACATTCCCTATTTAACAAATGGTGCTGGGTGAACTGTCTGGCAACCTGCAGAAGACTGAAACTGGACCCACACCTTTCACCATTAACTAAGATAGACTCTCACTGGATCAAAGATTTAAACTTAAGACATGAAACTATAAAAATACTAGAGGAGAGTGCAGGGAAAACCCTTGAAGAAATCGGTCTGGGCGAGTATTTTATGAGGAGGACCCCCCGGGCAATTGAAGCAGCTTCAAAAATACACTAATGGGACTTGATCAAACTAAAAAGCTTCTGCACAGCCAAGAATACAGTAAGTAAAGCAAGCAAACAGCCCTCAGAATGGGAGAAGATATTTGCAGGTTATGTCTCCGACAAAGGTTTAATAACCAGAATCCACAGAGAACTCAAACGCATTAGCAAGAATAGAACAAGGGATCCCATCGCAGGCTGGGCAAGGGATTTGAAAAGAAACTTCTCTGAAGAAGACAGGCACACGGCCTTCAGACATATGAAAAAATGCTCATCATCTTTAATCATCAGAGAAATGCAAATCAAAACTACTTTGAGATACCACCTAACTCCAGTGAGACCAGCCTATATCACAAAATCCCAAGACCAGAGATGTTGGCGCAGATGTGGAGAAAAGGGAACACTTTTGCACTGCTGGTGGGAATGCAAATTAATACATTCCTTTTGGAAAGACATATGGAGAACACTTAGAAATCTAAAAATAGATCTGCCATTCAATCCTGTATTCCTTCTACTGGGCATATACCCAGAAGACCAAAAATCACATTGTAACAAAGATATCTGTACCAGAATGTTTATTGCAGCCCAATTCATAATTGCTAATTCATGGAAGAAGCCCAAGTGCCCATCGATCCACGAATGGATTAATAAATCATGGTATATGTACACCATGGAATATTATGCCGCCTTAAAGAAAGATGGAGACTTTACCTCTTTCATGTTTACATGGATGGAGCTGGAACATATTCTTCTTAGTAAAGTATCTCAAGAATGGAAGAAAAAGTGCCCAATGTACTCAGCCTTACTATGAAACTAATTTAGGGTTTTCACATGAAAGCTATAACCCAGTTACAACCTAAGAATAGGGGGAAGGGGAAAAGGGAGGGGAGGGAAGGGGGAGGTGGGTAGAAGGAAGGAGATTGGTGGGATTACACCAGCGGTGCATCTTACAAGGGTATATGTGAAACTTGGTAAACGGTCTGTGAATCTAGTGAATGATGCCCCATGATCATATCAATATACACAGCTACGATTTAATAAAAAAAAAAAATGAAGAAGAAAAAAAGGTTAAAAAAAGAAAAAAGAAAGAAATAAAATAAAGAAATTCCATTCATTGAAATAATACAAGTACAGGTTAGCAAATGTGTTCATGTATCTACCTTTGCCAGTGAATCTTACAAATTAGGGAACCTTTTAGCTATTATTTCTTCAAAAAAGCTCTACCTCCTTTTCTCTTGTGCTTCTGAGATTTCCATATGTGTATCTGAGTCACATAATTTCCTGAGGCTCTCTTTGCTTTTCCTCATTTTTTTTTTCTTTTTGCTCCTATGACGCAATGATTCCAAATAACTTGTCTTCATATTAAAATCAATTAATTTTTTTCTGCCTGATCTGTGTTATTATATTTTTCAGTTCCAGAATTTCTATCTGATTCTTCTTTTTTTTTTTTTGCAGTTTTTGGCCGGGGCCAGGTTTAAACCCGCCACCTCCAGTATATGGGGCCAGTGCCCTATTCCTTTGAGCCACAGGCGCCACCCTCTATTTGGTTCTTTTTTAGTTTCCATTTCTTCGTTGATATTGTCATTTTGTTCCTTAATTATTTCCTCATTTTATTTAGCTGTCTGTGTGTATTTAGTTGTCATCTATCTATTATCCTTTAGCTCATTGAGGATATTTATAAAATCTGTTAAAACCATTGTAAAACTTTTGTCTAGCAGCTCATAATTTTGAATTTCTTTAGGGCCAATTTCTGGAGTTTTATTTTTATTTTATTTTTGATTCAGCCTGTTTCTTTGCACACACTGTAAATTTTGTTAGGGTTCAGACATTTTTAAAAACCATCACCTCTCACAGTCATTGCACTCTGGCTTGGTGCAGGGGACTACCTTCCCCAGTAAGCCCAGCTGGAGGTTCTAGGACCCACCAACTGTTTCATAATCTCTTGCTCCACCCTATCTGCTTGCAGAAATACAGCCTTACTGTGCTCCTTGCCCCTATTTTCAGTGGTTTTCAAGTTTTGTTACTTGTTCTGTCAGTGTCCCGCATTAAGTGAGACAGAAACAACTCTGTTGTTTAGACCCAAAGCAAGTCAGAATTTCAGAATTTTAGATACATGATCCACTCTTTGTTTCTATCGTGAGGGAAGGGCCACATTTAGGGGCTTAATCCAAGTTGCTCCACGTTGCTACAGGGGAAGGACCTGAAGAAGAGACTCCAGTATCATGCATTATTCAATGTTAGCTGGGCTCCCCTCTTGGTTTTACAAAATCTTGGGTACTGTAAGCTTTTCAGGTGGGCACTGGAGTTCTCACAGACTACTCTGGTCTACATATTTTTGTAAACTTGGTGTCTCTGTGAGGGAAGTAGAGACTGTAGCTCCTACTCTGCCATTTTGGTGACCATTCCTATCTTTTAAAATCCAATCTACTCAAGCTTCCATTCAAACTATTCCATCAAAGGATCTTTGCTTGTTCATTGGTCCATCTGTGCAGTTCCTATCTTGCTTGCTTTACTGCCAGAATTTTATTTCCTTGTTCACCTTTCTTGATGGAACATGTTTTGTTTTTTTTTTTTTGTACTTGGTTTTCCTTCTATTTCATTCTTATGTTCTTATTCTTCTATACTTTTTGTTCCACATGTTATTTTTAATTACCAATTTGTTAAATACACTAGGACTTATGCTTTTAGCTTGAAAATTATAAGAACCCAGAATAACATATGTAACTTGAGAAGTATCTCCTCCAAATGCTTCTAAAAAAGAGATCAGGGAATCATATACGATAATCTCCCAAGTTATCCTCATTAAACAAGAGTATTTCTCTATTATTATTGCTAAGAGTTCATTTTCTCTTCTTGATGTCAATGTCGGAGCTACCTTTCAACCTTCTCCCTAGCAGGTCTATTTTTCCAGAATTGGACACATCATAGATAATATAATACATTTTCAAAGTGAAAGAGGGGTATGAGGCAAAGTAGTCAAGTCAGAAGTGGGATAATTTGTGAAGTCCAAAACTTTGGAGAGACTATAAGAGGGCTAGTGGGACTAGAATTTAGAGAAATTCAAAAAGGTAGAGAGAAAGGTGAATGGGAGGAGAGAGAGAAAGAGAGAAAGAGAGAGAACATTTAAGAGGTGAGGTAAGAAAGACTAGATCATACCTATTAATTTCATACTGGTTTGTCCAGGTCAATACTAGTTTATACCTGTTATCCCAGCATAATTATTTAAAAGCATTTTTTAACTACTTTTTTTACTCTCAAAAGTATCTCAGTTTATTCACCAAATTACCTGGCTACTAAGAGGTTCCAAAGAACAATTGCAGCACACCGAGGAATGACCACAAAGCTGCTAAGATAAGAGAAAGCGTGGCATACTTTCTGGCTGAGGAAGTTAAATAAAGTCAGCTTTTCACCAATTAGGAATAATCAAATATATCTAATGCCAGTCTGGTAAAGGACATAGAACCAACTATTCTATTTCATAGACATGGCTCTTGATTCCATCCACAGGAATTTCAGTGCAGTCAAGGGAGAATTAATTCTGATTTCTGGGGGTTGAGGAATGATGGGTGTCGAGTATGTATAGATCACAATGTGAAAGAATTTCAAAAAATATTGGCTGTGAGGAAAGTAGAGAAAAGGTTGATAGCTGTTTCAGGAAAGTGAGATAAGAAAAAAAGGAAGATTAAAAAAAGACAGGTACAAAGACAAATAGGTATATGGGTGGTGTGCAATGCTGACTTAAATTTGGATAGCTTTTATTTTTCTGTGAAATACACACCACTTCTGAGAGTGAAATGAACTCAGCCCAAGGGGTCAAATCTTTGAAAATGATTTGAAACAGGGATTTCAGTTGGCAGATAGGCAAGCTAGAGAAATTTATTTGAATTATCATTAGATGTTGTTTATCATGAATTAAAAATGGCAAGCACTCATCCAGTTTTGTTCCAAACTTCAGTACTTTTGAATATAGGTATGGAGATGACATATTTTGAAAAGGCAATTTAGGGTTGATATTTTTCCTGTCAGGTACTGGAGAAAGAAAACAGTTAAGGAACATTAGCGTCTTGGCTTATCTAATCTTAGACAATGTTATCACAAGCATTTACTTGTATAACTTTATACAACATTGTATCCTAAAATTGATATTATTAGCTTCCTACATTGAAGTTACTCCATCTTGATGGAGAATCTGCTCCCAGAAAGACCTTCATGCAATGCCACACTCTGAGGCTTCCTCACTTACACTCCTCCCTGACTCATTCTCATAAGTAAATTAACTTTTCATCACCAAAGAGAAGAGATAGCAAGTTGCTGAAGGAATTGAGTAATACACAGATGAAATCTGATGATTGGGGAGAAAAAATGAGGACATGTGTCAGCGCTGAACACAGCCTGAGGTGAACAGGAGAGTGTGAAGTCATAGAAGATGTACGTGTAGCCAAAACAAACAAAATGTCATCATCCCTGTCGCAGGATATTCATTCAAGGAAAACACATCTAAAATTAGTAAAAATTACGTGAAAAGAGTAATTTATCCATGAGAAATAGTTTAAGTTTTACTTTGATGACATTTATTCCAAGTAAACCCATAGTTTACTTCATCAGCAAACAGCACAGATAACTAGTTAAATTTCCTTTCTAATTAGCCTTTAAATGTCATTTGGTACTCTAAAATAATGGAACAACATTGTTGAGACACTGTTTCTTTTCTTAGTGAGGCCCATATTTTAAATATATGACTAATGCTTCAAATACTTCAGAATTCTGGAAAAGTTTTTTAAATAGTATCAATATATTTTTATTTCTATTGCATTTTTATCAAAAGAGAGCAATTTCAAAGCAGAAATTAGTTTGGTCGTGTCGCTTTCTTGTATACATTATATTTAGTATACCAGAGTGCCAACTACTCCCACTGTATTGCATTATACTGAGAAGAAGCATAGAGAAAAAGATTTAATTATTAGAAGAAAAGAAAAGAGACAGAAACCTGAGTTAAATTTGAAGGAATAGGTCTTGTTTTTGAGTTGACTGAATCCTACAAAATAAATTATTTAGAGCTTGCACTGTGTCCTAACTTATGTAAAATAAGTTCTTTCATTTCTTAAAATACTTTTTTTTTTTTTAAGTTTGACTAATATTCTCAAAAAATCTTTTGGAAAAAATACAAATCGACCTTTCATATCTGTATCCTGAAAGTGGATATTAAAAAGAAGAGGGGTTTTAGAATGCATTTATCTAATGTTTTGCTTCTCCTATGTCTGACTTATCTCTGATCACTAGGACCTGTGTTGCCTGTGTGTGTGTGTGTGTGTGTGTGTGTGTGTGTGTGTAATGTGACCAATATATTCCTTAATCTTTTCAATGAGACGCTTTGGGTAAGATTTTTATGGTGTGTGTATCTAGTTTACAAAAGTAATCAGTATCAAGCCTTTCTCTTTCATATAGATCAATTATATTTTGTTTTCTTTTATAGGATCTGGGCAGTATCTGTCAGTATTCTCTTTTATTTCATGTGTTATGTTATTCAGTTTGTGGTGATGAAAGCAGGTGGCAGATGAGAGGACAGTAAGTCTGTTAGATCAATTAAAAGGCTACGCTTTAAGCCCACTCATCTGCCAATGGAAAACAACAAGCATGATGTGAAGAGTAGGGATGAAGAATCAAAAGTCAACGGTTAAAATATTTAAGAAATGGAGGAGTAAATAGAGACTGGCCAATTAAAATAAGTAAGAAGTAAATAGGATGGTGACACCAGATGCCCTGCTATTGAAGGGAATTTTTTTAAGTAAGAAGTGATTTGAGTTGCAAAAGGGAGTTAGGAGAAAACTGTCAAACCTCCTTTCCCTGAGACACAGGAGACATGAGAGAAATATGAACCTTGCCTCGAGAAGCTGCCTACAGGGGCTGCAATTTCATCTGTTATACTCAGGTTTCTCTTCAGGCAGGGAGGTGAAGGGAACATTTAAATAGGAAGCTAAATATATAAAGGAATTTTCAGACTGCAGAACAAGAATTTCAAGGAATTTGTGAAGAAAGAAAAAGAGAATTTTCAGGATAGGTAACATGCTCAGGGATGAAAGTACTGTGATAATGCACTTGTGATGCCTGGAAACATGACATTGGATCCCCTGTACATGGTACAGTGTCCAGCATAAAACTGGTGCTTGTGATTTAATGCCTGTAGCTCAAGCGGCTAGGGTGCCAGCCACATACACTAGAGCTGGCGGGTTCGAATCCAGCCCCGGCCTGCCAAACAATAATGACAACTACAACCAAAAAGTGGCTGGATGTTGTGGCAGGCACCTGTGGTCCCAGCTACTTGGGAGGCTGAGGTGGAAGAATCACTTAAGCCCAGGAGTTGGAGCTTGCTGTGAGCTGTGACGCCATGACACTCTACCCAGGGTGACAGCTTGAGGTTCTGCCTCAAAAAACAAACAAACAAACAAAATAAAACCTAGTGCTTGTAGATATTTGTCAATAAAAACTAGGCACACACACACACACACAAAATCTAATGGTAAAATGTTTTTAAATGTTTAAATAAATTGTTCTCTTTTTGTCATTTGTAAGGAGTTTATTCTTTATAGAAAACTGAATCATTTATCCAATGTGAACAGTGTCAAAATTTTTGTTTAGGTTATAAAGTTGAATGCTCATTGTAAATCTTCCCAAAGCTACCTGGGATAAAATTGTCCTTAGCTTGTAAGTACAGTATTAAATTGTTGAAATAATTAAAATTTAGGACAAATGTGACTCTGAGACCAAAGATGTAATTTTGTTTACAAGCATACCTGTAAAAAAAAAAATCACTATTTGATAAAATTTCATCACTACATAAAGTGTACTTATTATCTTTTATTAATCAATCAAAATGGGTTATGGATGCTACAGAGTACTAGAATTCATTTAAAAATGTGAGTACTCCTGATATAGGTTTAAACAACCAATAATTGTAATCACAATAGAATCACGTACATAGCAAAACAGTGTGTATTTAAAATGACACATATGCAGACAGAAGCCAGCACGAAACACAGAAGTATCTTATGCCAGATTAGATACGAAGTAAATCAAAGTAAATAACAATTTATTTAATATTATAGCAGGTTTAAATGGCATGCACAATAAATATTTAAAGCTTGTCAAACTCAATTTGTATATCTTAAACTTTATTATTGCCAGCATCATTTTGAAATTTGCTATACAGTAGCTAGTCACTATGTTCATTTTATCCACAGTTCTAATTTAGAAACAGTATAATAATAATAATAATAAATATAATACTCTCATATAATAACAATAATTTGGAAATGTGATGTCCACATCATTTCATTATTAAAAGGAACTTCAAATGAACTTAATCTTTTAACATTACAGGAGAGAAAATAAGCACAGAGAGAAAGGTGGCCGAGCCAAGAAAATGATCAGATTTGAACTCACATCTGTTAATTCTGTGTTCAGTGTTTTCACACTCCTGCCTCATTTCAATTCAGTTCTATATGTTGAACTGCGCAAGCTGTTGCATGTGACACAGATGAAAAAGGCATGCAATCTGTTCTGAAGATGGTTAAAAGTGAAGAAGGACTAAAAATGAGATAAATACACGTGGTGTCAAAATGTGGAATATGATGGTTTTTACCAAAAGAACAAAATAAATACTACAGAGTTTACAGTACAATGTAATCATATTAATTTAGGCATGTCAGTGAGTGTGAATATGTCTTCTGTGAGTGGCGAGGTTTAACCATGAGGAGTGCATTTCCAATCGAGGAAGTGATAGAATCAATGGCAGGAGGCAGGCGGAGGTTAAGAGTGAGTATTGTTACGAAATGTTAAGAAACAGTTTCAGATGAGACTGGAAATATGTACTTATGTACTGCAGCAGAATTAGGAAGTTAGACATATTTGAAATATATTTAAGAATACAAAAATGACAAGTATGTAGGACAAGTTCTGATGGGGATATAAAGGCTTGTGAAATTATCGAATTTGTTATAGTGTTTCACGACAAGTCTTATAAAGCCTAAGCTTGAGCGAAGGCAGCAAGAATGAGCAGCCAACTGAAATTCACAAAGAACAATATTTAATTGTGGTTATTATTTCATATGTATTTATTTATATCATACTTATATTTCATTTCCCTTTTACAATTGGTTCAGAAATAAAAATGATAGAAAATAGAAATGTAAAGAACTTTTCTCCCATGCATGCCCTTGTCTACCCACTTTTCTTTGCACAGATAACAATTTTTATTAGTCTTATGTAAATAATTTAGTGCTTCTACCAATGTGAGCAAATATCACTATCTATTCTTACTTTCTTCCCTTATGTACTTTACACAAATTAGTTTACACCATATAAGCTCTTCCGTTCATTGACTACTAACAATAATTTCTAAATCTCTCTCCAGATAAGTATACAGAAATCTTTCTCATTTTTTATCTGTATTTTTTATTACTTAACTTTTCTTTCAGAATATTAGGGGTACTTGTGTTTTGTTTACAGACTTTATTTTTTGCATAAATTGAGTCAGTTATAAGTGAGCTCCCCACCCAGACAGGGTGCACCATTCCCAATAGGTACAAATTCACCTATCCCCTCCTCCTGCCTCCCTCAGCTTGATTTTCATGGAGATTTTCTATCATGTGTGCACTGAAGTGTTGACGGATCAGTTCCAATCTGGTATTGAGTACATAGCATTTCATCCAGCAATCCCGCTGCGGGATATATACTTAAGGAAAAAAAAAAGTCATTTTATAAAAAGAACACCTGCATTTGAATCTTTACAGCAACACAATTCACAATCACAGATGCGGAAATAATCCAAGTGCCCACAAATATGTAAATAGATTAATAATGTGCTATATGGATACTATTGGGTACTTCTCAGCCATAAAAAATGGTGACCTAGTATCTTTTGTGACAATCTGGTTGTAAGTGGAAACCGTTCTTCTTCTTCTTTTTTTTAATCACGCCTGTCACTTGACACTCCTAATAATACATGAGGGTGCCACTATCCCCAGCCAGCAGAGGAAGGTGACAAACTTGCTTGATGCTGCAACCTGAAGGGTAAGAAGAGCTACCTCAACTTGCATTTTCTTCATTTTGGAGATGACGTGTAATGCTTTGCCTGTGATGTATTAGTTCACATTCTTTATTCATTGTTATTGGATTTTTGCCTTTTTCTGTTAATTTTTTAACAAGCTTTCTAGTATCTGTAATATTATCTTTTTGTTATTTGAGATACAGATGATTTTATCATCTGAAAAGTTTTTATTTAATCAGATTTATCAGTTTTTACTGCCTTCTATTTTTAGTCAAAATAAGAAGGTTTCCAAATTTATAATGGAGTAACTAATATTTTACTCCAGTATTTGTGTGTTTAGTATTGGATACATTGATAAATTTAGAAATTTAATCTGATATGCTGTGTGAAATAATAATCAATGGATCTACCTAGTTCTTCAACACAATAATAAAGAGTAGATTATCCTACTTCTGTCAGGTTTCACCTTTCACATAATAAATTCTTTTTTTTTTTTTCACTTTTTTTTTTTATTGTTGGGGATTCATTGAGGGTACAATAAGCCAGTTACACTGATTGCAATTTTTAGGCAAAGTCCCTCCTGCAATCATGTCTTGCCCCCATAAAGTGTGACATACTTGGGTCTACATCTGTTTTCTTCAGTCCTGTTTCTTTTTTTTTTTTTTTTTGGAGAGACAGAGTCTCACTGTACCACCCTTGGGTACAGTGCCATGGCGTCACACGGCTCACAGCAACCTCTAACTCTTGGGCTTAAGCGATTCTCTTGCCTCAGCCTCCCGAGCAGCTGGGACTACAGGCACCAGCCACAATGCCTAGCTATTTTTTTGTTGCAGTTTGGCCAGGGCCGGGTTTGAACCAGCCACCCTCGGTATATGGGGCCGGCGCCCTGCTCACTGAGCCACAGGCACCACCCTCTTCTGTCTTGTTTCATTGGTTGATTTGATTATTGATGTGACTGTGTCATATATAATTGCTGAGTATTTACAGTAAATTTTTGTGGCCTTATGGCCTTTTCCCTCAATTCTCCTGGATATTCTTATGCGAACCATATGAAATGTTTCATTGTCTAGATATTTCCTATATTTCGGTTCATTTTAGAATTTATGGTTATAAATTTTCTTCTGAGTACCCTTTTAGTTTTATTCTAGAAGACTATATATGTTCACTTTTCATAACTGATAGAAATTTTGGTAAAGATTTGGTTTTTGCTTTTGCTTTTATTTTATTTATTTATTTATTTATTTATTTATTTTTTGAGACAGAATCTCGGTCTGTCACCCTGGGTAGAAAAGCCATGCTATCAACAGGCTCACGGCAAACTCAAACTCTTGGGCTCAAGCTATCCTTTTGCCACAGCCTCCCAAGTAGCTGGGAATATAGGTATGTACCACCATCCCAGCTAGTGGTTTTTTTGGTTGTTGTTGTTGTTGTTGTTGTTTTTACTTTTTCTGTTTTTAGAGGTGAGATCTTGATCTTTTTCAGGCTGGACTCAAGCTCCTGAGCTCAAGCAATTCACCTGCCTTAGCCTCCCAGAGTAGTAGGATTACAGGCATGTGCCAACGTGCCCATCCTACAGATTTGTTTTAATAACACTACTACATTTTAATAATATATTTGTGAGAACCAAATCTGAAAATGTTTTAGTTTTATGTTGGATTATTATTGTAAGCAGGACTTAGAAAATTTCATTTAATTTTTTCTTGTTTTCTATAATAATCTGTTTTCTATGAAATTGCTGTAATTTATGTAAGGTTCATGTTGTACTGAAATATGTTGTGTAATATTACATCATTATGGAGCTCTGGCGATCTCTCTACATTTATGTGTCCTTATCCTCTAACCAAAAATATTAATAGTAACTGTCACTAGGGTTAAGTGAGAATACACACACAAAACATACACATAAATTTATGTATATTATCTATCATCTATCTATGTCTCTCTTTGTTAGAGGCCTTCAAAAATACCTGACATTTAGCAATCAAGCAATTACCATTGCTGTAATTATCACCATCAATAGTAACATTATTCCATAGTCTGATTATTGATCAAGATATTTTGGCTAATGGATAATTTCCTATGCTTCTGAACATTTAAATTATTAAGAAAATGAGTAAGATCCTTATCTTGTTATGTTCTTTATTTGAAAAAAGAGATTTCAAATTTTCAAATAAAATTATTTAGTTATTTGAGGACTTGAATTTCACATTTTGAATTTTTTTAGGACTTTTTGATTTTGTATTTTTATTCTTACAAAACAGTGCTCTCAAGCAATACAACAAGTCACACTTCCTTCTGAAAGAAAAATGTTTTCAGATAGTATAACTCAGTTGTTTTCATCTTCTGCCAAACTGTCATGGTGTATGGAATCTAGTGTTATAAAATTAACATTTTTCTCCAAATGTAAGCTATTTTGTTTCAAAGGACCTATTTGCCTTGGATGATTGTTTTAGAGGTTTAAAACTTAATTTCAAATGTCACGTCACTCAGATAGATGGCAGCATATCAAATACTTCTTCAGAACTTCAGCAAGTCTCTTATTTACAGATGGCTCCCCAGGGGTGGGTTTTATGAAGTATTGAATAATCTTTAAGAATATGGCAAAGTCACTTAGCTACTAGAGTTAAGAGGAAGAAAACTTCGCCAAGAAAAATAATTAAAATTCTTCAAAGATAAATTTGGAGAAAGAAAACAAACACATAATCCAATTATATGACAGATGCAGTCCTAGACTTCCCGACTCTTTGCAAACATTAACAGAACAACATTTCATATTTTGAAATCACCTAGATATATTTATGTTTTAGGAAATAATTTGGGTATTAAAATAAAATATTCAAATATTATAATTATGATGTGAATGAACAGAATTAGACTTTGTATTAAGGATTTATGATGTATTTTAAGTTTCTCTATTAAAATTTAAATTCTACCTTATATAACAACTGCTTATTCACAGTACAGATAAGGATGGTTAACTGAAGTAATGGAGTATAGAATAAAAGCAAATAATAAATACTGAAAATAAAATTAGAAATATAACACTTATTGTAATAAAAAGGAAGTTACATTAGGCTAAATTGCATAAACTATTGTGAAAATTGAACTTAAAAAATAGAACCACATAGATTTACATTACTTTGTATAGACTATGTCAAAAATTAAAAAAAAAAATAGGAAAACATCTTTTGTAATGTTTTTAAGGTCAACTTGAAAATAAGTTCTGAAGATTCCATACACACACATACAAATTTCCCTTACAAAAATATTTTAAAATAGGATGACCCTAGCCTAAAAAAAAAGACTTTTAGACAAATGGTAGAGAATAGAGAACCTAGAAAGAAGCCACAAGTTTACAGTCAATTCATTTTTGATGGAGATGCCAAAATATATAATGAGGAAGGGCCAGTCTTTTTAATAAATGATATTGAGAGAACTGGATATCCACACACAGAAGAATATAATTAGATCTCTATCTTACACCACATAGAAAAATCAACTCAAAATAGGCTAACGATTTAAACATAACACCCCAAACTATAAAAATACTAGAAAATAACATAGGGGAAATCTCTATGTCATTGTTCTGGGTAACAATTTTTCCAGATTGTAGCACAACAGTACGGTTAGCAAAAGCAAAAAAGCAAAATCAGATTACAGCAAACTAAAGAGCTTCTGCCTGGCAAAGAAAACAATCAACAGAATGAAGAGATATCCTAAGAAACAGGAGACAATATTCTCAAATTATACATCCAATAAGAGGAGATTATATAAAACCTCTAAAGGAACTGAAACAACTCAAAATTAAGAAACAAATCATCCAATAAAAAATGGTCAAAAGTTCTGGATAGATATTCAGAGGAGACATACAATGGGCAACAATTATATAAAATGTGGTACATGTATACCATGGAATACTACTCAGCCACTAAAAAATGGTAATCTTGTATTTTCTGTTAACAATCTGGATGGAACTGGAGACCATTCTTCTAAGTGAAGTATCCCAAGAATAGAAAAACAAATGCCACATGTATTCAACACTAAATTGGAACTAGTCAATCAACTTTTATATGCACACATAGAAGTAAAACTTAATGGAAATCAAGTAGCTGAGAAGGGTACCAGGTGATGGGTAAATTCATACCTAACCAGTACAGTGCATGCATTCTTGGTTAAGGGCATACTGATAACTTTAACTTAAAATGTGCAAAACAAATTATGTAATAAAAATGTGTGCACCCGTGTAATATTCTGAAATTAAAAAAGAATTAGTAGTTGGGGCGGCGCCTGTGGCTCAAAGGAGTAGGGCGCCGGCCCTATATGCCAGAGGTGGTGGGTTCAAACCCAGCCCTGGCCAAAAACTGCAAAAAGAAAAGAAAAAAAATAGTAGTCTGCATATGAAGATAAGGGATGGTCAGTGATGACAACTATTCCTGTTTGGTTACACAGTGCTCAATTGGAGTGATGTTGCCACTTCAAGGAGAGATTTGACAATGTCTGGATAACACTTTTGGTTATTGCAAGAGGAAGGTGGGAGCTACAAGCACCTAGTAAGTGGAGACCAAAGGTGCTGCTATATAACATATAATGCTTAGGATATCTCCAACTGCAAAGATTTTTCTGGCCCAAGATGTCAATAATGTTGATTTTTTTTTAAAAAAGGAAGATGTTAGATAAAGGAGATATTATCAAGATTAAAGACTTTATCCCAATGTAAAAGGATTAATTGATCAGAGTTCAGTCTACTTCATGAGGCAATGTGTAACCTAAGTGTTTTAAAATACAGTAAAACCAATGATGTGTCATGTTGGAAACAAACAAACAACAACAAAAAAAAAACTTATAAATAAAAGGCACAATAAGGTGTCACCTTACACCTAGTAAAATGGTCATCATAGAAAGATTAAATGTAATAAGTGTCATCCAGGTCATGAGAAAAAAGGAAGCCTTACAAATGTTGGTGGGGGATATAAATTAGCAGAGCCATTATCAAAAATAGTATGATATTTTCTCATAAATTAAAATAGACATGTCATATAATATAGCAATTCAACTAATGGATATGTACCAAAGGAAATAAAATTAGTATGTTGAGGTGATATCTGCATTCCCATGTGCATTGCAGCATTATTCACAACGGCCAAGATATGAAACCAATCTAAATGTCCATCAGTGGATAAATGGACACAGAAGTTGTGGTGTATATGACAAAATGCTATTCAGCCACAAAAAGTGGTAAAGATGAGCCCCGATGACATTATGTGAAGTAAAAAACAAAGGCATTGACAGGTAAATACTGCATGATCTCACTTATTGGTAGAATTAAAACAGTCCAACTTACAGAAGCAGAGAATAGAGTGGTAGCTACCAGTTACTGGGGTCAGCTGAGGGAAAGAGTAGTAGGGAGATATTCATCAAAGAATGCAAAATTTCAGTCATTTGAAAAAAAATTTCAAAAGGTCTATTAAAGGACATGGCTAATAAAGTTAATAACAATATGCAGTATCCTTGAAAATGTCTAAAAAAGTGGATTTTAGGTGTTCTCATTCTCATCCAAAAATATCCTAAGTATATTACATAATTCACATGTTAATTAGATTGGTATAGCCACTCTACCATGTAGACATGTATACCATGTATACATATTTCAAAATATGTTGCATGCAATAAATTCATACAAGATTTGTTAATAATTATTTATAATAAAAAAACAAAAATATCATGTTACATAATACACATTATGTGTGCATGCTCATTTTAATTCTGTAGTAAAAATAGCCTAGTGGAAAAAACTATCTTTGCTAGCTAAATAATTATAATTATTTAATGAAATATTGCTTACAGAGTCAAATTTGGCATAAGTATGAGGAACTCTGAGCTTGAAAGATAATCCCAGATATACAACATGTAATTTTAGAGCAGTTTTCTAGGTTCTTAGGAAATAGGGTAACTTAATTGACATGTATGGTTCATCTATATCGGCAATATATATATTTTTTTATCCTTTCTTTTTTTTTATTAAATCATAACTGTATACATTGATATGATTATGGGGCATCATACACTCACTTCATAAACCATTTGACACATTTTTATCACAATGGTTAACATAGCCTTTCCGGCGTTATCTCAGTTACTGTGCCAAAACATTTACATTCTACATTTACCAAGTTTCGCAAATACCCCTGTAAGATGAACCACAGGTGCGATCCCACCGATCCCCCTCCCTCTACCCACCACCCCCCCCTTTCCCACTTCCCCCTATTGTTAGGTTGTAACTGGGTTATAGCTTTCATGTGAGAGCCCCAAATTAGTTTCATAGTAGGGCTGAGTGTACTTGGCAATATATTTTTAATGGTATTCACAACATGAATTATGACCAAAATTGAGTGATTTAGACAGCATTTTGTGATGTGAGAAAACAAAATAACCAAACAAGAAACCTAAAAATGTTGTAAATAAGGATTAAATGTGGTCTTAAATCTTTTCAAATCAGTTTACAATTATAAAAAGGAAGTAGAGTTTTATAAAAGGTAATCTCACATAAATTGATACTTATAGAAGAGAAATTTTTAGTTTGAAATAAGAACCACTACTAAAGAAGGAAAAACAGAATACTAATTTCTCTGTCAACAAAATGTTCAACTAGAAACAAAATGAACAAAATTTCTGAGTTAGGATAGAGTTCCTGATATATATTTACATTTATTCATTTTTTAATTTCAATAATCAACATGTAAGTTTGAAATCTTATTTTCTTCTAAAGAATCTACAATTTCTCTAAATATTTTGTATATAGAAAATAAAGTAACAGTTATCACCCTAAAAGCAAACAAAGTAGAGGGTAATTACCTACAGCATTTTTACTAGGTTCCTGTCTATTTTTAAGAAAGACCTCTTCTTTTTCTATTTCATAAGCAGTTTTAATAATTTTTAAGAAACTTCATTTCCTTGTCATACTTCACTAATGATAAAACCAACACAGAGGAGTAAATGATTTATTACTTCCCACAGCCAATGAGCCATAGAAGATTGATTTAGATACTTATGATATTTCCTCTGATTTTTGAAGTTTTACAATATTTTAGTCGGATAGATTGCTGGGTGCAACTAGATAGAAAAAGAATTAATTAATTTTATTTTAACTAAGGATGAGTCCACAAGGGAAAGATGTAATCAGTCATGTGTAATTCTTGGAGAACATGGGAATGTTGGCCTCAGTGTTTTACGTAAAATTAATTGAAAAGTTACAAATTTATGACAAATTTGAAGAAACTACTAGTTTTAACTTTCCATTCTTCCAATCAGAATTTTCTTCATTTGAATAGAGAATGTTTGTATATATCATGACCAAGTGTTACTTGAACTGGAGAGGCACTAAGTGACTTCTGAGCAAGCTACCGGGAGCTTTAGTGGGTATGTTGATTCTGAATGTGTTTTATCTTTTTTGTTGAAGCCTAATTTATAACATTAGATATATTCTCAAGCTCTCCCTTACATGATTTCTCCCTATCTGTAAAATTGAGAATGGTATCTCTTCACCACCACATTTTCTGTGAGAATTAAATGAAATAATTCTTTAAAGTACTAAATGGAATAGCGAAGCCATAGTTCTTCCTTAGTAATTACAAGAGATTACTTTCTTCCTTATATTTGCATCAGTTTTAAAACAGAATTTTTAATAATATACATTTTAATTGAAATTAAATAGCATTCAATATAAATAAAAATGTATTATAACTATATGTGATAGAGTTTCTAAAGCTCCTAAAAGTTATATGGACATTATCCTGAAAAACTGTAAATATGAATTACCACTTCTGTGTTTATTATGTTAATACGATTCACTTGACTTTAAGATAAGGAGATTACCTTGTATTCTCTAAGTAAAACAAATACAATCTTAAGAGCCCTCAAAAGCAGAGAGCTTTCTCTAGCTGACATCGAACTTTAGAACTATTTGAAGTGTGGGAAGAATTTGATGTACCTTTGCTACTTTGAAGATAGAAGAACCCTGTAAGAAGGAAGATAGATGTTCTCTGGGGGCAAATTGCAGACCTTTGTTGACGGGCAACAGGGAAACAGTCTACAAATGCAAGGAAATTAATTCTGCCAACAACCTGAATGAACTTGGAAGTCTTGCCTAGTCAACACATTGATTTCAGCCTTTTAAGACTGGAACTAGTTACCTAGTTGAGCCCACCCAAATTTCTGACTGAAAGAAGGTATAATACAATAAATTAGTGTTTTCTTGTTTTGTTTTGTTTTGCTTTTGGCCAGGGCTGTTTTTGACTTTGCCACTTACAGCATATGGGACTGGTGCCCTACTCCTTTGAGCCACAGGCACTGCCCTTAAATGAGTTTTTTTAAGTTGCTAAGTATGTGGTGACATGTTACATAACAATAGGAAACTAATATACTTGGCTATATTTATTGGCTAAGATATAACTATTTGGGTACTAAAATATTTGAAATATCAAATTTAATAGAAGCATTTAATATAGACTTCATATGAACATTTAATTTAGGCATGAATAACATTCATCTGTCTTTGATAACATTGAGCTTTAGAGTCCAAAGGGACATTAAAGAGTAAATAGTCTAGAATTAAGAAAATGTGACCACAAGAGTAAATTATTTGTAAATTTACAACAGTAAATAATTTGCTTTGGCTTCATGATTATTATTTTGTTGGAGTTTTAACCATAGGTTTCTGAAGGGTTATTAAGCAAGAGGTCTGTAATATCTGTCCATTCAATATAATAAGTAGCTAACATAATTATATTTTGGCACATTCTGTAACTATTTATAGATGGTTTTCTATTATTAATATACAATCTACCAAGTGAATTAATTGCATAGTTTCAGCATTCATATTCTTCCTTAATTCCTGTTGAACATGCACAACTCAAATGGGGGAAGAATAATCACATGGCTACCTTATGAAGCTTTACCTTATGCTGTCTATCAACTTGTCATTCGGTGGCATAATTAGAATCCCAGATCACCTAACTCCAAAGTCTCATGTATTCTCCATTATATTATTGTGCCTCTTTTGTTCATATTCTATATTACAAAACAGAATTGATCTTTCCTTAATTAATCTTTGCACATCATTTAATAACATATCATGATTCATTAGGGACACTCTATCAATCTCTTTGGATCTGTTGAAGATAGCTGTCAAAGCAAAAATTGCACAGGACAAAGTTAAACAGGGAAAGAAGATGCTCCTTAAGACCACTGCCAGCAAGGGTACAAGTTGGATCTAATTAAGCATACAGAATAAATGTCTTACCACAATAATTAAGTAAACAAGGTGAGGGATATACTAACTAGTGTAATGTAAGCATTCCTAATTCTGTATGAAATCAGCACATTGTACCCTATAAATGCATTAATGTATATATGATCTATGTGTTTATGATTTAATAATAATTAAAAAAAGACCACTGCCAGAGAGGAGAAAGACTGAACTTAGCCACACTAAATCAAAGGACTGTAGAGGTAGGTCTTAAAGGACATCTATGTTTGCTTATGGCTTTATGCAGAAGAAAAATAAACTTAGGTTTATGGGAGAAAGTAGTTTTATAATTTGGATCAAGGCAGGCCCAGGAGTTTAGTTATCACCTTCCTAAACAGAGGAGGTTATAGAGGAACCGCACTTCTTGGTGATTATGCTATAAGCAGATGGATCCCACGTTCTTGAGAAAGACATTCCAGGGTTATAAAACTGGCAAGAGGTTTTCAAAAATATTTACATGTTGAAGTGCAGAAAAATAATTTACAAATTTTCTAAAGTACATTCTCTAAGAAAAAGGAGGTCAAAAGATTTGAGTTAGGATTCTGTCAAAAGTTTATTCAAGCTAAGGGCAAAATTAGGGTCATCTTGGTCAGTACTAACACTTCTGACTCACTCCAACTTTTCAAAATACTTCACTTCTCAAAAAATATGCATAAAAATACACAAGTAATGTGATTTTGCACGAGTCAAATAAGACAGATAAAATGGAAATACTAGAAAAAATAATGGGATATCATATTAATTTAAAAACTTCTTCCAATTTGTAATCAACCAACATTTCTGCAAATGCTTTGTTTACATAAGACAGACTCATGATAAAACAAAAACAAAAGTTTTATCTTCATAAAAAATTTCTCTCGGGGATGGTGATTTTTTTTTTTTGTCTGATATATATTTAAAAATGAAATCTAGAATGGTCCTTTTTTGACTCCACAATAAAATTGTTTTGAATGTTAGTTTCAGGTCCTGAAAATACCTGACTTAATATTTCTGGAGTTTAAACAACGAGAAACAATCTTAAAAACTAGAAAACCATAATGAACCAGAGAAGGTGAGAGGATACAATCAAATACACTGTGGAGAGTTTTATTTCAGAGGGCTTTAACTCCAGAGAGACTGAGTAAAGATTTGAATAATTGCCTTGTCTCAATCTAAATTACGCTACCTACTTTACAAAAATATGGCCATACACCTCTATTTTGAGTCACCAGATGACAGGTCAAACAGATTTGGTTTTGAGGCCTAGCATTTCCTTTTGTAAGCTAACATTAAGTCACTGGACCTCTTTAAATCTTTGGTTCTTTGTAAAATGAGAGTAATAATAATATTTGATATGTTTGTCTTGAAGATTGAATGACATGATGTTTTCAATTACTTAAAATAGTATCAGCATACATTGTGTTAATTAATAATAATCATTTTTTGAAAACTGTAATCATCTGGCTGTTAATGAGTAATCATAGTCTCTTACTCAAAGCTAATGTCATCTCAGCAATGTCCCCAGCTGGTACCCTCCTCCCACTATATCTTCTTAACCTCTACCAGAGCACCTCTTGGACAATCATGTCCACTATTTCACAAAACAGTGCATTATATTCCAACTCAAGTTTCAGCAAATTTTTTCTAAAAATTTGCCTGCCTGTCATATTTTCTCGTTTATTTCTCACTCTAGATCTATGAAAAGCAGGTAGAAGTTAGGTTAATTTGAAATAAATTTGCATTGTTTGGCAAATACATGTTTATGCCCATAAATTTTACATCTCGATGTTTTGAATTATTATCTAAATTCATAAAATTTAAAAGAAAACAAAGCCCTATGTTGAAACTTTGCTTGTCACATCACTATTTCAGCAAGGTGCTACTGAGCCGCACAATGTCACCCTGGATTCACAGAGGTGTTTGGTGAGTCCTGCAATGATGATTGGATGTGGATGTGTCAGGTTCCCAGGCACCAGGGATTTTATTTCAGAGATATGACAAAAAAGGATGAATGTCAAAATGTTATAAAGGCAGTGTCACAGTTCCATCCAGCTTAGGGGGAGCGATGTTTTTAGAATCCCAGCAGCACCAATGCTGTCAGTATTCAGCTACCACCTACTAACTTTTGACTTCAACAGAAATCAAAGAGCCATCTAAAACTTCTTCCAGGACCACAATAAAATATGATAATGCTTAGACTGAATCATTATCTGCTCTGGGCATAGAAAAAAACTACAAGTTTGCTTACTCCACAGTATTTACAGTTGTTAAAACAAACATTTGAGAAACTTCAAATCGTTAAGTAACTCATACAGAGAGAAAGATCTATCCTTGGTAGCTTTGTTTCTTTCATTTTCATGGTATTGATCACCCAAAGTCTTTTTTTATTAAAATAAGTTTGCTAACATTTTCTTAAGAGCATAGAACTTAATCTACTCATGATGATCTCACTAAGTTGACTTTATATACATATGGCGCCATCCTCTAATTCTTTGTAATGATATTTCTTTAAGTACTTTATCCATTAGAAGCCATTCCTTGGCCCTGCCTTCTTCTCCCCTCCATCTCAAACCAGCCCCATAGGTTTCCTTAACTTGCTCTTCGTGTTCCTTACATTCTTCTATTAGGTGTGTTTATGCATTCAGTAGATTTTCTTCACACTTCTAACAAATGTGATGATTTTATTAATTTAATTTTGGTCTTATTTTCACTGAAGTTTAATTTCTGAAAGCTGGAATTTCATCTGATGTTTTAATCCATGGAACATTCAGTGCCTAGTGTAGAGAGTTATGTGTGAATAAATGTATTGTATCTACCTATATACACCCTTTATATTTTTCCACAGGAAGGACATCACTGTTATATGGCTTTCTAAATGGCATAATATACTCACAGCACACCCTAGTAAGTCCTTAAGCCCGAGTCCTTACTGTGTGGTGAGCCTTTGTTATTATATTCTTAATCTTCTGCCCTTCGTAGAAAAGCAGTTAAAAAATTAAGCCTGGGTATTTGGATTTTAGTCCTATTTTCACCATTTGCTGTCTATGCATGCTCAGGCAAATAGTTGTACCACCAACTACTTCAGTTTTCTCTCCCGAAAGTTAGAGATACTATTAGGTAAATTAGGTAATTGTTGCAAAATTTAGCTAAGTTCATAAACATATAATTTATGATAATCTTGACACATAATATTCAATAAATTTTTAAAAATTATTATCATTAGGAAACCTATAGGTGATAGACATCTTGATAAATCTTGGGGATATAAGACCAGTAATACATAGCTTCTAACTTAATAATAATTTTATAACACATTAAATAAAAATATAATAAGTTTATTGTATTAGAATAAAATATATGCAAAGTACTATGGAAAACAAAGAAGGTAGTAATGAAATATCTGTTTTCTTCATGAGGATATCTTATATTTTGTTACAGTTCATATTGTTCCTTTTAACATTTTTGACATTATTAAAATTTGTTAAAAATGGATTGCACACTTACGATTTTATTGTAACTTTTTAAAATAAAAATCTGACACACACGGAAGTGAGTAAATAATAAACAGAAAACTCAGAGAATGTTTGTGATGGAAGTCTAGTATGTAACTATTGGTCCGATACAGAAATAGAACTCCATCAGGTCTCCAGAAGCTTCCTCACTCTTAACCACTAATGTGACTTCCATTACTTTATATTTGATTTTACTCTCTCTGATCTCATTATAGTAGGATTAAATAGTATTGACTTATTTTCCCCTGATTTCTTTTAAAATTGTGTTTGTAAGATCAATTAATATTATTCTATATGGTAGTTATTTGTTCATTTCCACTGCTGATTATTGCTGCATCTTATGTGTGCTATACAATGTAATTAACCAGTCTGCTACTGATGAAAGTGTGTGGTGTTTCCACTTTGATTTATTATGGATGGTCCCACTATGAACATTCTTGTGTGTGTCTTTAGCACCAAATATCTGTGTAAGTCTTTTCCCATGTGATAGATACATTCAGATTTAACAGAGGCTACCAAACTCTTTCAAAGTAATTGTACCAACTTGTATGCTTACCAGCAGCGTATGAATATTCTAGATGTTCCAGTTCTCAATAGCACTTAGTTTATTTCTGATCACCTTTAAATTTCTTCACTTATAAAATATTTAACAAGTTTGTTTTATGAAACAGTTTATATTTAACTTTAAAAAAAGATTTATTCATTGTTTTCTGTTTTTAGTTTTTTTACATTACAGATGTCGATTATTCAAGACATGATTGCCATTATAAACAAGACCTTCCTTGACCTGCAATGTTGGTGATATTTTTAAGACAGTTTCTGAAATCAACTTTTTCCTATTTAAGCATATTTATCAGTGACGTTATGTTGTACTTTCAGTTCTTAAAAAATTATAATCTCAAATAATTTGAAACAGAGAATGAAATATTATTTCTAAGCCTCTGGAGGTAAGTCAGCCGAACCTGAGGTTGAAATGAGGAGCACATCGGTGAATGATACAAACAGCTGCCGGGCCCCTTTATATGCAAGTCATTCACTGAGATATCAAAATGTGGAAAATATAATGCTCCTACCAACATTTCTTGTTGAATTAATGCCCAGGTGAGTACTTCTGAAATACTGGAGTTGTATTTTAGCAAAAACAAGAAGCAGTAAAGCATCATACTTATTAGGATCCAATTTGCCACAGCAGCAGTCAAGTGCTTCAATTTCTCCCAGAGGTGACGGGAAGGGAAAAGTAGGGATAGAAAATTTAAATTAAATTCATAGTGCAATGCACATTTGGAATTCAATATTGACAGCTCTAATTACACCTACCTTACCATCACAAATTCATTAAGTTAAAGTAAAGGATTATAAACTACTACTATTATAACACACACACACACTTTTGCATATGCACTTTTAATGTTTCATCTCTTTTTCTCCCATTTAATGAATTCATGATGGAGATGTATGGCATTTTGGAAAGAGAGGATTGATTATTTCTTTAACCCATGAACAAATACATAAATGTGCAAACACACAGTTAGGAAGTCATGTTATGTTTAGATATACCATTGAGAAAAGCCATCAGCATAAAATATCAGATTCAAGTATCTGCTAATATCTATTTGAATTGCCATGAGTTGTCCAGTACAAAAACAACCCATTTTCCTCGCAGGTTTTAAGAATGTCTAAATTATAATTTCTGATCAAAAGATTAATTATACAAAATCATAGTTTGTCATCTTTGCAAATTCAAAAAACAATATCTTGAAGCCTAACTTGTTTTCTTCCCCAGGACCATAAGAAGTCTGTCGCTACTTCTACCTATTACTTCTTTAGGCTGGAAGTTAGGATGAATCTTATGGTAATATTTATCTGCTTAACAAAAAAATCATTATGAAGTTTCTAGCAACCTGGTATGTATGCTAATCTCTAAGCACAAAGACATTTACAACTAACTATGACCACAATTGTGGTTTTGGAAATGTGAAAAAAAAAAAAAAGAATTAGCAAATACAGACAATTTTTAGAGGAACATAGAGAAGAAAGGACTTGTTTTCTCCTTAGATTTACTTCATATCTTTTGTCAGGCCTAAAACAACAAATGGATGTGTGAAATTGCTCAGTGATTCTATAAAAGTCAAGAAAAATATTCAAAATTTTAATTAACATAGAAAATGTCAAGTTCTGTGGTTTCATTCTTAAAGAATAAAAAATTTTATATGACAAATGTATTTTTTCTTTATATAATGCACCCAATTAAACAATTTGGTATGTAAGCCACTTAGGCAAGTTTTGCTCTTTTAGATAACTTTACTAGACTGTATAAGGTAATTTTTAGCTCCTTCAATTCCCTTAAAAAACATATTAGATGCTCACAATATTTAACTAAAAGCCTGGGGAATAGCTAGGTTAGCATTACAGCATTGACCATTATTGATGTACTAGAATAATTGCCCATATTTCATTACTTTAAATGTTTTTCTCTAAATTGAAGTGCAATTGAATTGTTAAAAGATGGTCATACATATGTATTTGTGTGCATGTAGGCACATGTTTGTGTAGAATAAACAGAAACAAGAAACTAAGACTTTTTTTAAGAAACTAAGACTTTTGAAAGCTTTTTTGTTTATGCCAAATGATGTCAGAACATAGAAAAATCTTCACAAACTTCTAAAATCTAATTGCCTTCTTAAAAGAGATACTACAATGATTTGATATTGAAGATCTCTGATGGCTGAGGAAATAGAAACTTGTAGGCTGCTAAAGATAATCATGGCAGCCTTTTGGCAGCTAAATAATATAGTTTAACTCTGAAATTGTGTCCACGTAGACAGCAACATAGCGTAGCAGAAAAATACAAGACATTGGAAGCTCTGGATCTCAGTGCGGCCTGTTAATTCAGCTGTGTGGTTTTTGATCCTCTGCTTTTGTGCGTAAGCTTTAGGTTTCATATTAGAATGTCTGTAAAACACCTCCTAACTATTTTATTCTTGGAATGCTCTTAATAAGCATCAAGAACATCTAATATACTCCAGAATCTTGTGCAATGCTGCATGGAGGGTACAGGGGAAGCAGAATGTGCAATTTATGCTCCCAAAGATCTTAAAACTCTATTTTTTAGTTCAATAAATATTTATGAAGGATCATCTCTCTAATAGACATAGTGCCGGTGGTATGTTTGAAGCACTGTATGACATGATCCAGTCTCTGCATCCTCAGAACTTATGAAGAAGACAGATTATTAAATTTGGAGCTTTAATCAATTTTGATTAGTTTATAGTTGAAAAATACATAGAGTTTATGGTATACCACAGGAGACTAAGTAGCATAAAAGATCAGAGGATACCTTCAGAAAGCTGGAAGCTTTTAGGTGAGACCTAAAGATTGAGTAGGAATTAGCCAGACCAACAGGATGAAATGAGCCTTTCAGACACAGGGAAGCACGAATATAAATGCAAGATGAGAGACACAGCAACACTGATCATTTGAGAAAATAGAGTTAATAGAATGGTGCGCAGAATCAGACGAGAAGAGACAAGATTAACACCCCTGAAACAACAGTGAAGAATTTAAGCTGGCATACGCTGGGTCTGAGTTTGGCCAGGACAACTCCAAGTATTAGGGAAGGAGAGGAGAACTTACTTGCTTCCAAAGGTCACGTAATATCCTCAGTGAAGTAAGCACAGGTTCTTCCAGGCTGAGGAGCCTGGAAAACATGAGTTCAAGGAAAGGAGGAGCGCATTTCAGATGACAAATACTCAGCAAAACACAGAAGGGTGAAAACTTGTATTTTCAATATTTTCATCACTACAAATAAATCAAAGAGTAATTTGCCTGAGTTTTCAATAGCAATTTACCAGAAAATAAGTGTCAAACTATCAGGGGTTGTTTTAGCTTTTTAAGAAACTGAGATATTTATAGATGTTTACGGGGATGAGTTTGAAGGTGCAAACTTGTTTCCCCTTACTTCTCTCAAAATTCATGGCAGTTACTCTCCTCGTTTGCTCTGAATAGCTAGGTTGGTATTTCCTACATCACCACATCAAAAAGAAAAAATTTTCTTTTGTCTTCACACTAGATATCATTTATTATTGAACATAAACATTTCAACAAGTCTGACAGTATTCCAGAGTAGTTATCATCAATTATAACTGAGGGTGGTGAGATGAATGTTTTTGTTTATCTTTCAACATCCGTATGTATTGCTTCTCTGATAACTTCTGTGTTATGGAGCAATCACATGAAATATCGTTCTCTTATAGAACATGGAAAAACATGTACAACTATGAAACTTTGGGCTACATTATCGCCTTAGGTCATAATCACTTACAATACAAAAAAAATGAGATGAATTACTAATGTCTTCCTGGAAATAATAAAAGTCCAAGTTTCATAATAAATTTCATATATATTGGCTTCAAATACACAGTGCTAAAATTGTTTATAGAAATAGTATATTGTTTGATTGATCTAAAACCAAGGAAGTTCTACTCAGTCTGTTGTGAGGGCCAGATTTTACCACGTTTATCACCCTCATCTTCTCTGTGGCTAGCATTACCATCATCACTTCATAGATGGAGATATCTGCATTCAAGGTCATTAAGACAATGAGCCAAGGCCATGGTGCATATAAGTGGTAGAAGTAGATTCCAAAGCTAAAACTTCTGACTGCAAATGACAGGCAGACTCTTTCCATTAGTGAAACAGATGCATATTTTCAGTAATCAGTGGTACTTTAAGGTGGTATTAATGGGAACTAGAACATAAAAGAGAAAGTAGGTAGAATTTAAAACCAGAAAACTAAAATCAACTGATGGCCAACAAACTAACTCCTAAGGAGGAAAAAAAAAATGCTAAAATGGGGGAGGATTACCTAGAGCTGTGCATAGACAAACTCTGGAGAGCATCAGGAGGGAGCTGTGTACCCTGAATTAGCATCATGTGATAGGAGTTGAGGCCTGCACAGCATCCAGGAAGGCTCCAGTGACCTAAGAGAAGAGGTGTCTTTGGAGAGGACTCCATTTAGAATGCCATGGAAACCCAAGTGGCCATGGACCCAGGAATAGATTAACAAACTGTGGTATGTACTATTCAGTCATAAGAAAAGATGGTAAACACATCTTTTGTGTTTACCTCAAAGGAGTTAAAACACATTCTTCTTAGTCAAGTTTCTTAGAAATGGAAAAAACAGTATCCCCAATATACTCAATACTAATATGAAACCAATATATAAACAACTACATGCTCACACGAATGGAAAACACAGTATAGTCTAGCAAGAGGGAGGGGAGGGAAGACAGACCAGAGTGGGAGAAGGGAGTCTGATTGAAAGGATCTCACCTAATGTGCACGATGTGAGGGTGTTCAGCACCCCTCTGGGTGAAGGGCTCAACTACAACTTGAACTTTACCTTAGAAATAAAAACAATGCAACCTAAAGATTTGTACCCTCATATTAATCTGAAATAAAAGAGAAAAAGAAGCATGAGTAGGGGGGAAAGAAGAATGAGTGGGGCAGTAGTAGACAAAATTAAAAAGGAAAAATATAAGTGAAACTTACTAAATGTAGAATATAAATGTCTTAACACAATAACTAAGAAAATGCCAGGAAGGCTATGTTAACCAGTGTGATGAAAATATGTCAAATTGTATATAAAACCAGCACATTGTACCCCATGATTGCATTAATGTACACAGCTATGATTTAATTAAAAAAATAATTAATTAAAAAATTCAAAAGCAAAAAAAAGTTATAATGAAAGGAAAGACAGTTTTTTAATCAGACTTTTTAAAATGTAGCCTTTCTAGGTAAAGATAGGCTTACCTATTTTGAGTTGAGTGGAGATTTTGAAAACTCAAAAAATTTTAAAGACCTCTATCATCTTTCAGATATGCATATACTTATTATTACTAAATGTAATAACTTAATTAGTAATACAGCTTCAAATATGTAATTTGACTTCCCTGGGGAAAGTTATTTGCATTATCAATCTAATACAATATACATAGGCACACAACATACATGACACACTGTCATCCCTTCATTTATTAATATGTATTGACAAAGTTATAGTCATCCAGATATTAAAGGATTTAAAGAATGATGTGAATCAATGTCCTTATCTTCATTCAAAAACTTTTAAATCTTGCCTGGGAAGCAAGATACATAAGTGAAACAAAGCCCTATTTCTTTTTCTTTTTTTTTAATTACATTAAAATTGCTATTTTATTTATTTTTTTTTATTAAATCATAGCTGTGTACATTAATGCAATCATGGAGTATAATGTGCTGGTTTTATATACAATTTGAAGTGTTTTCATCAAACTTGTTAAATATGGTTAACATAGCCTTTGCAGCATTTTCTTAGTTATTGTGTTAAGACATTTATATTCTACATTTAGTAAATTTCACTTGTACCCTGTAAGATACACCATAGGTGTGGTCCTACCAGTTACCCTCCCTCCACCCATCCTCTCTTCCCTTTCCCCTTCTTCTTGGACTATAATTGGGATATAGCTTTCATATGAAAGCTATAAATTGGTTTCATAGTAAGACTGAGTATATTAGATACCTTTTCTTACATTCTTGAGATACTTTGCTAAGAAGAATATGTTCTACTCCCATCCATGTAAACATGAAAGAGGTAAAGTCTCCTCTCCATCTTTCTTTAAGGCTGCCTAATATTATATGGTGTCTATATATTACAATTTATTAATCCATTCATGGGTCAATGGGCACTTGGGCTTCTTCCATGACTTAGCAATTATGAATTGGGCTACATTAAACATTCTGGTACAAATATCTTTGTTATAATGTGATTTTTAGTCTTCTGGATGTATACCTAGTAGAGGAATTGTAGGATCAAATGGCAGTTCTATTTTTAGATCCCTAAGTGTTCTCCAAACTTTTTTCCAAAAGGAATGTATTAGTTTGCATTCTCACCAGCAGTACAGAAGTGTCCTATTTCTTAATTGTATTCAACATTTTAATTTAAAGCCAATCTTTCACAGTACTTGTGAGCAAAAAAAGTACATACCATGTCTAATCAATTTCTAGCATTCTTTTAATTAGAGATTTCTGCAATTTTTTTTCCTGAGGAAAAAAACATTTCCTAAAACAGAAAAGTCTTAGATTCATGATTTTTGAGTCAGAGGTTAATCATGAAATAGTTTCCTTTGTCATGTAGCAACTTTCTTTTTTTTTTTGCAGTTTTTGGCCGGGGCTCATGTAGCAAGTTTCATTCAGTCTAGTTTATTCCACACACTCCTTCAACAGGCTTTTCCATCTTAGACAGCGGCAGCAGTATCTACCGAGCTGCTCGAGACAAAAACCTCGACAGTATCAATTTCTCATTTTTTAATTTTTCCTTCTTTAATTGTTGCCTCTACAAAGTAGCATCACTTTTCAGCTAACAGTCAGCCAATCACTAGTATGCTAACTACTCTTCAAATTTCCCCTCTGGACATTCTAAAACACATGTATATTCTACAAAAAAAAAAAATATATATATATACATATATATATATAATAATCAATGAAGTGGTTTATCTTAAAATGTTAATCATATTATTTGGTTTTTATCGTAACTTCCCATTATATTACATTCATCATGGTATGTTTCATATTCAGTATTATTATTCTTTCTTATTATTTTTTAAGTGCACAGGTGTTTAGTATTTTTTCTTTATGTAAAAAGCTGAAATATGACAGGTAGAGCTAAATTCTACTGTGTAAATTCCTCCTCCTAATGTTAGTTATATTACATATCATTCATTTTTGCAAATATTTGTCCATGCCTTTGCATACATTTTAACTATCTGTAGTCATTACTTCAAATTCTAAATTAAAATAATTTCAAATTTTCTTCATTCAAATTTACCAATTATTCATTAGTTCAAATAATCTTTTTTTTTTTTTTTTTTTTGGTTTTTTGGCTGGGGCTAGGTTTGAACCCGCCACCTCCAGCATATAGGACCAGCGCCTTACTCCTTGAGCCACAGGCGCCGCCAGTTCAAATAATCTTTTAATACCAAAATCAGAATATATAAATTCTTTTGTAATTACTCTAATAATTTTATTTTCATCTTTTTTATTTGTTTTTTCATTCATTTTGGATTATTTGTTTGTATCTATATGTGATTTGATGTTGAAATTCAGAAACCACTTAAAACAACCTTTTTCAAAGAACTGCTCTGTGACCATGATCAGCACCCACCCGGACCTTGGTAAGAGCTGTGCTGCAACCCCCAACCCATGACCAGTGCCCACCGGGACTCTGCACACCCTGACCAGGAACTGCAGGAGCCGCGCGACCCCACGTCTTCCCTTCTGTTCCCTCCATGCCTCCACACTGGCCCACTGTTCTGGCCAAGGACTCTGGTAGCTGCGTGCCCTCCGGAGCCCTCCCTGCCTCTGCACAGAGCCCTTCTCCTGGCCAGACAGTGCTGGAGCCTTGGGCTCTCTGTGCCAAAGTCACTGGACGCCAGGCACTCCCAGAACCGTGTGTACCATCCTCTGCCCTGTTGCTAGATCCGGTGTGTCGCACTCTGGATCTGCTTCCACAACCAGAACTCCCTGGCTGGGGCAGCCCAGGAGGAACTACACAGGGTCACTCACTACAAAGATCCAGCAACAATAGAGTGATCCTGCTGGGGTCTAATCTTGGAAAGACACCTTCCCAAATCTGAAGACAGCCAGAGGCAATGGTGAAAAACAATTATGAGGCGAAATCAACAGAAAAACTCTGGCAATATGAATAATCAGAGTAGAGCAACTCCCCCAAGGATCAATGGGGCAGACACAGCACAAGATCCCATGCACAAACGAATAGCTGAGATGTCAGAAATTGAATTCAGAATCTGGATAACAAACAAGATTGAATTAGAATTCCAAGCAGTAACCCAAAAGATATCTCAATAATTCAATGAATTCAAAGACCAAATGACCAAAGATTTTGACACATTGAGACAAAAAGTTGCATCCCTCAAAGATCTGAAAAACACAGTAGAATCCAACAGTAACAGAATGGAGCAAGCAGAAGAAATGATTTCCGACATTGAAGACAAAGTTTTCGAACGCTCCAAAACTCTCAAAAAGGAAGAGAAATGGAGGGCAAAAACAGATGACTTTCTCAGAGAGCTCCGGGATAATTAGAAGAAAACCAATATTAGTCTTATAGGAATCCCTGAAAGCAATGAAGTGGCTTCACAAGGCAAAGAGTCTCTTCTCCATGAGATTATGAAGAACTTTCCAGACATGCCAAGAGATTCTGAAATTCAGATAGGAGACAGTTTCAGAACTCCAGCACGACTACCACAAATAAGACATCCCCCAGACACATCATAATCAATTTCACTAAAGTTAATATGAAGGAGAAAATTCTGAAAGCAGCCAGACAAAAGAAAACCATCACCTATAAGGGGAAGAATATTAGAATAACAGCATATCACTCTGCTGAAAACTTTAAAGCTAGAAGAGGATGGTCATCGACTTTTAATCACTTAAAACAAAATAACTTTCAACAACGGATCCTGTACCCAGCTAAACTGTGTTTCATTTATGATGGAGAAATTAAATACTTTAACGACATTCACATGTTGAAGAAATTTGCCATAACTAAACCAGCTCTCCAGAATATTCTCAGACCTATCCTTCATAAAGCCAGGGTAACCCTCCACCACAGAAGTAAACTCACCCAGAAAATTTTGATCAAATTTCAACTTCCACAGTCGCAAAAGGATTAAAAATGTTCACCGGACTCTCAAAAGGCTTATCAATATTCTCAATTAATGTGAATGGTTTAAATTGTCCTCTAAAGAGGCACAGGATGGCTTACTGGATACAAAAACTGAAGCCAGATATCTGCTGCATACAAGAATCTCATCTTACATTAAAAGACAAATATAGACTCAAGGTGAAGGGATGGTCATCTATACTCCAGTCAAATGGAAAGCAGAAAAAAACAGGCCTACCAATCCTATTCACAGATGCCATAGGTCTTAAACCAACCAAAATAAGGAAGGATAAGGATGGACACTTCATATTTGTTAAAGGTATTACTCAAATTGATGAGATTTCAATTTAATATTTATACACCCAACAAGAATGCACCACAATTTATAAGAGAAACTCTAACAGACATGAGCAACTTGATTTCCTCCAGTTCCATAGTAGTTGGAGATTTTAACTCCCCTTTAGCAGTGCTGGATAGATCGTCCAAAAAGAAGCTAAGCAAAAAAATTTTAGATTTAAACTTAACCTTCAACATCTGGACTTAACAGACACCTACAGAACACTTCATCCCAACAAAACCGAATGCACATTCTTCTCATCAGCCACGGAACATACTCGAAAATTGACTACATTGTAGGCCACAAATCTAACCTCAGCAAATTTAAAAACAATAGAAATTATTCCTTGAATCTTCTGAGACCATCATGGAATAAAAGTTGAACTCAATAACAACAGGAATCTGCATAGCCATATAAAAACATGGAATCTAAACAACCTTATGCGGAAGGATAGATGGGTTATAGAGGAGATTAATAAGGAAATCACCAAATTTTTGAAACAAAACAAGAATGAAGAAACAAATTATCAGGACGTCTGAGATACTGCAAAGGCAGTCCTAAGAGGGAAATTTATAGCACTGCAAGCTTTCCTCAAGAAAATGGAAAGAGAAAGTTAATAACTTAATGGGACATCTCAAGCAACTGGAGAAGGAATAACATTCCAACCCAAACCCAGCAGAAGAAAAGAAATAACCAACATCAGAACAGAATTAAATGAAATTGAAAAGACAAGAATTATACAACAGATCAATAAATCCAAAAGTTGGTTTTTTGAAAAGATCAATAAAAGAGATAAACATTTGACCAACCTAACCAGGAAAAAAAGAGTAAAATCCCCTAATTTCATCAATCAGAAATGGTAAAGATGAAATAACAATAGACCCCTCAAAAATTCAAAAAATCCTTAATGAATACTCCAAGGAACTCTACTCTCAGAAATATGAAAATTTGAAAGAAATCAACCAATAACTGGAAGTACACCACCTACCAAGACTTAACCAGAACGAAGTGGAAAGGTTGAACAGGCCTATATCAAGTTCTAAAATAGCATCAACTATACAAAATCTCCCTCAAAAGGAAAGCCCAGGACCAGATGGCTTTACATCAGAATTCTACCAAACCTTTGAAGAAGAACTAGTACCTATATTACTTAACCTCTTCCAAAATATAGAAAAAGAAAGAATATTACCCAACACATTCTATGAAGCAAACATCACCTTGATCCCCAAACCAGGGAAAGACTCAACAAGAAAAGAAAATTATAGACCAATATCACTACTGAATATTGATGTTAAATACTCAATAAGATCCTAATGAACAGAATACAACACATCAAAAAAATTATACACCATGACCAAGGGGGATTTATCCCAGCCTCTCAAGGCTGGTTCAATATATGTAAATCTATAAATGTAATTTAGCACATAAACAAACTAAAAAATAAAGACCATATGATTCTCTCAATTGATGCATAAAAAGCTTTTGATAATATCCAGCATCGCTTCATGATCAGAATACTTAAGAAAATTGGTATAGAAGGGACATTTCTTAAACTAATAAAGGCCATTTACAGCAAACCCACAGCCAATATTGTATTGAATGGAGTTAAATGAAATCATTTCCACTTTGATCAGGAACCAGGCAAGGTTGCCCATTGTCTCCATTGCTCTTTAACATTGTAATGGAAGTTTTAGCCATCGCAATTAGGGAAGAAAAGGCGATCAAGGGTATCCACATACAGTCAGAAGAGATCAAACTTTCACTGTTTGCAGATGATATGATGGTATATCTGGAAAACACTAGGGATTCTACTACAAAACTTTTAGAAGTGATCAAGGAATACAGCAATGTCTTAGGCTACAAAATCAACACCCATAACTCTGTAGCCTTTATATATATCAACAATAACTAAGCCGAAAAAAACAGTCAAGGACTCTATGCCTTTCACAGTAGTGCCAAAGAAGATAAAATATTTGGGAGTATACCTAACAAAGGACGTGAAAGATCTCTACAAAGAGAACTATGAAACTTTAAGAAAAGAAATAGCTGAAGATGTTAACAAATGGAAAAACATA
Source organism: Nycticebus coucang (assembly GCF_027406575.1). NCBI lineage: Eukaryota > Metazoa > Chordata > Mammalia > Primates > Lorisidae > Nycticebus > Nycticebus coucang. The sequence goes on along the minus strand of NC_069794.1, from coordinate 56,656,135 downwards.
CCTTGCTCATGGCTGGGAAGAATCAACATACCACCCAAAGCAATATATAATTTTAATGCAATTCCTATAAAAGCTCCATTGTCATATTTTAAAGATCTTGAAAAAATAATACTTTGTTTTGTATGGATTCAGAAAAAACCTCAAATAGCCAAAACATTACTCGGCAATAAAAACAAAGCTGGAGGAATCATGCTACCAGACCTGAGACTGTACTATAAATTGATAGTGATCAAAACAGCATGGTACTGGCATACAAACAGAGAAGTAGATGTCTGGAACAGAATAGAGAACCAAGATATGAATCCAGCTACTTACTGTTATTTTATCTTTGACAAGCCAATTAAAAACATTCAGTGGGGAAAAGATTCCCTATTTAACAAATGGTACTGGGTTAACTGGCTGGCGATCTGTAAAAGACTGAAACTGGACCCACACCTTTCACCATTAACTAAGATAGACTCTCACTGGATAAAAGATTTAAACTTAAGACATGAAACTATGAAAATACTTGAACAAAGTGCAGGGAAAACTCTTGAAGGAATCAGCCTGAGTAAATATTTTATGAGGAGGACTTCCCAGGCAATTGAAGCAGTCTCAAAAATACATTACTGGGACCTGATTAAACTAAAATGCTTCTGCACAGCCTAGAACACTGTTTTTTAAGTAAAGCAAGCAGACAGCCCTCAGAATGGGAGAAAATATTTGCACGTTATATCTCCGATGAAGGTTTAATAACCAGAATCCACAGAGAACTCAAATGCATTAGCAAGAAAAGAATAAGTGATCCCATCTCAGGGTGAGCAAGGGATTTGAAGAGAAATTTCTCTAAAGAAGACAGATGCACAATCTACAAACACATGAAAAAAAGCTCATCATCATTAATCATCAGAGAAATGCAAATCAAACTACTTTGAGATATCACCTAACCCCAGTAAGAGTAGCCCACATAACAAAATCCCAAAACCAGAGATGTTGGCGTGGATGTGGAGAATAGGGCACACTTCTACACTGCTGGTGGGAATGCACACTAATACATTCCTTCTGGAAGGATGTTTGGAGAATATTTAGGGACCTAAAAATAGACCTGCCATTTGATCCTATAATTCCTTTACCAGGTTTATACCCAGAAGACCAAAAATCACAATATAACAAAGACATCTATACCAGAATGTTTATTGCAGCCCAATTCACAATTGCTAAGTCATGAAAGAAGCCCAAGTGCCCATCGACCCATGAATGTACTAGCAAATTGTGGTATATGCATACCATGGAATATTATGCAGCCTTAAAGAAAGATTGAGACTTTGCTATGTTTACATGGATGGAGCTGGAACATATTCTTCTTAGCAAAGGATCTCAGGAATGGAAGAAAAAGTATCCAATATACTCAGCCCTACTATGAAGCCTAATTTATAGCTTTCACATGAAGGCTATAATCCAACTATACCACAAGAATATGGGGAAAAGGCCAAGGAAGGGGAAGGGGGGAAGGTTAGGGTGGAGAGAGGGTAATTGGTGGGGTCACACCTACGGTGCATCTTAGAATGGGTACAGGCGAAACTTACTAAATGCAGAATACAAATGTCTACATACAATAACTAAGAAAATGCCATGAAGGCTACGTTGAACAGTTTGATGAGAATATTTCAGATTGCATATGAAACCAGCACATTGTACCCCTTGATTGCACTAATGTACACAGCTATGATTTAATAATAAAAAAATACCTTTTTCAAATTCTAAATTCATGTATATGTAGCAATTTTTCAGAAACCTCTGTTCCATTGTTCTATGGGCCTAGTGATGACAATGATAACATTTCACTATTTTAAAATTATATCTTTAGGGTGGCGCCTATGGCTCAAAGAGTAGGGTGCCAGCCCCATATGCTGGAGGTGGCAGGTTCAAACCCAGCCCCAGTCAATAGCAGCAAAATAAATAAATAAATAAAAAATAATGTCTTTATCCTATATTGTACAATTTGGTAAGAAAAGCCTCTCCCTTCTTTATAATTAAGTTCCAATATTCTTGATTCTATAAATTCCACGTGAATTTTAGGAACTGCCCAATAAATTTGTCAAGTTCCAAAATTTGAATATTATTTCAAATTTTTGGATTTGGGGGGGAAGAGAATAACAGTTTTACAAAATTGACTTTTCCCATTCATAAATCTGTGTGACACACTTATATTCAGATATTCTTCGAAGTCTATCAAGCTACTTATCAGCTATGTTACAGTGATAAATAACTCTGAATATAATTTCCAGCATATATTTCTTTGGTGAGACTGGTGATAACAGAGAAGCCCCATCCACTTATAACTAACAGAATACTCTCTACATTACTTTGCATTCTCAGGAACAATATAAGTACATAGATCACAGCTAAAGAAAGTTTTCAAATTCTTACTATGTACTGAAATGCTGAAACATCACTATGGGATATCCAGAATCACTTTCATTTTTTGCTGCCACCTCTTTGAGGCACAATATTTTCAAAAGATTTAAACTTAATGGAGTATTTCTACAAAAGTTCATGACCACAAGGAGAAACTCATTCATCATTACTTATTGTGTGTCGCTCTTACAAAACAAGTTTAGAATAGACTTTGGACTTCAGAAGACACCTGCAGATTTCCCTGATGTCTGAAAGCAGGGATGAATAGTTAGCTGGGTCACCTCTCACCTCACACTGAAGCAATAGAGCGGTTACAACTCAGTAAGAAAGAGATGGGTCATCCTCTCTAGTGCAAACAAAGCATATTTGGAATACTGTCATTGCATTTATAAACGTATTCTGTAACAGTAAAAAAATTGTCTAGTTTACAATGAACTGTACATAGTTAGTGGAATGACAATTTTTATTTTTAACATTTGTTTTCTGTTCTATCATTTTCCTCTAATAAACTAAGAAATGTAACTTGGCTCTCATTAAAAATGAACAAACAGCCCTTCCTTTAATTCACTTGGTTAATTCATGTTTTCATGCTTTTTGGTCAATTTGCTTTTTTCCATGCTGCAATATATTACAAAAGTTTACATAGTAAAACTTGGTTAATATTAAATGCTATATTTCAAAGTAGCTAATGGAAAAGTTCTATAGACTAGACTTCAAATATTTTTGTATCAGCTAAAACTGCTGAAATTTGCACAATTGAGAAAAACCAGACATACCTGACATTTTGAGGATTTAACAAAGGAAGACACAACACATTTTCAAAAGCTTAGACTTTTTCTCACCAGTGTGGTATTTTGCCTGGTGACATTAAGGGAACAATTTCTGTCTTATTTATAACTGCTTCTTCCAATTTACTGGTTGTCTTTCAAAAAATTATCTACGTATGTCTAAGTACCAAATTTTAAATATACAACTCTCTCCCTTTAACTCTAATGGAGGCATCATATCCATGGTGCATCATCTTTTCACATTAACATTTGTATTAATCACTAAATACACCTCATATAAAAATGTGGAAAACATTGATTTTGAGACAATGCATTATTTTAACATTAACTATAATGCAAAAGCCACTCAGTTGAATAAAAAGAATATTGTCAACACACACACACACACACACACACACACACACACACACGCACACCCTTGCAGGTAAGGTGGTAACCCTTCCCTATTGATAACATAGAAGCTGAATTTTTTTTGTATTCACTTGATTTTTTCCTTCATTTTACCACCTATGTATGAAAAATTAATTATCTAATTTAGCTTTTCCTGTTCTTTAATTTTATTAAAAGTATTCCTAGTGTCTAGTTTTTTTTTTTTTTTTGCGGGACATCACATATTTTAGTTTTAAGCATATTGTGTGTAGCTACAGTTCATTCATTCTCTTTGGTGTATGGTATTCCATTGTAAAAAAATAGAAAACAATTTATTTACTCATTCTCTTGGTGGATAGATATTTGAATGTTTTCTACTACTGACAGTTATGTATCATATAAAATGCTCTGTACTTGCATTTTATAATCTATGTACTGTGGGGATATTTTCATATTTGTATATGCGTGTCATATATGACAACATGATAAATACATATGTATGTTATATAATTCTACTGTCATATATAACTGTGATACATATTATATACATTATATATGTGCATTAATAACATTTTCTCTCTTAAAAAAACATATTTCTGTTAAATGTCTACTTTTTTATTTTGTGGGTGTAGAATATTTTTAACCTGTCCTTTATTAAAGGGCATTTACAGTGTGCTTCATCTTTTGGCACTACAGGCAATTTAGCCTGCCCTGAAGAGAGTTGGAGACTAAGGTCTCAGGCCTTTGGAAAAATGCTCCAGCAAGAAGAAGAGCAACCACCACTGTGCCAAATTACTACAAAATATTTTTCTACATTCGTCTTTGCATACATATACTAGAAAATAAATATTCAGGAATGGAATTCCTGGGTCAAATAATAAATTGAGTCTTCACTTCTTAAATAATTATTGTTATTTTTATCCAAAAGAAATATGACCTAAGACTATTTTGTGCCACATTTATCATAATCCACTAATTTTGATACACTTATTATTTTAATAAATGGTTTGAACACTTACAAACACCTGCAGTTTGCCCAGTGAGACTATATTAAAGGTGTTCATGGGATGAGGGTTTTGATAGAACACCCTCTTCTGGTAGTTGGACGTTACTGTATTAAATTAATAAATTTGAAGATTATCTGCTCAAGTCAAGTATAAGCCATTTTTCTTTTCTTGTTGAAGGCTTAAAATTAGAAAAACTAGAGAAAAATGCCAATTACCAGCCATCAGACTACAGATAAATGGAGCCCTTCCTTCTTTGTGGTGGGGATGGTTTAAAACTAATGAGAAGAGGCAAGGAGATCATTATTTCAAATATTCTAGAGATGTTTGCTCATACTATTTCTCTTCAATCACATCTTTTGACATTTATGTCTAAGAATATACATTGGCAAAAAGAAAGCACTTGGACTTCCTGCCGAACCACACAAATTGGACTTTATCCAGAACCAATTTTGAAATAGCCGAAGCTTGTCTTCAGAGTCTATCCTTTTCCATGTAATGAAAAAGGATTAGGATTTCTTATTAGGATTTCTCGATATTTTTAACTTCAGATTTCTAGGGAAATGTGCTGCACTTAAGTGCCCCCCTTCTTAAACGATGAAGTGTTTCTATCACATGGTCCATTCAAACCTGGAAACTGATCAGATAAACTGATCTGAGATATAGCACTAATTACTGATTATGAATTCTTGAACTATATCTCCCAAAGGTTAGCCCTCAGAATATTACCTCATATATTGCTCTGAATTGGGTGCCCTAAAGGCTAATATGTCATCTTTTATATTATCTACATTTGGAAAGGAGACCCTGTGAAAACTAATAAACAATGACTGATAGTCAAAATATGTCTCAAATAAACTCACAAGAACAATAAGTAATGGTAAACAGTGCTGAGAAAAGAAGACACCACTTGCAAAATGTTTTGTTTTGTCTTTTTCTTTTTCTGGTTCTTAGAATGATTGCTTTCAAACTTCTCCCATTCATTGTGATGTTGACTGTAGTTTCCTTTTTTTTTTTTTTTTGTATATTGAACTATTTTGAGGTATATTCTGTGTCTAGTCTAGTTTGTTAAGGGTTTTTGTCATGAAGGGATATTGGATTTTATCAAATACTTTTTCTACATCTATCGAGATATCCCTGAAATAAAACCCACTTTTTCATGATGTATTGTCTTTTTCGTGTGCTGCTGGAAGTGTTTGCTGGTATGACATATTTTGTTGAGGATACTGTCAGGGATACGAGCCTGTAATTTTTGTTTTGCTCTTGTTGTATCCTTGTCTGGCTTTGGCATCAGGGTGATACTGGATTTGTAAAATAAGTTAGATATAATTCCACCTTTCTTAATTTGTCAGGGCAGTTTCAGGAAGACTGGTACCAGTTCTTTGTATATTTAAATATTAACTGTGAATCCATATGGTCCTGTCCTGAACTTTTCTATTAAATTGGGAAATTTTTTATTACTGACTTAATCTCACTCATAGTTATTGGTCTGTTCAGGATTTCTATTTCCAGTATCCTTGTAATGGGGTTCAGATGTCTCTTGCATCTTGTTGAGTTTTGTATCTGAATACTTTAGCTGGAATTTTGGAAATTTCTTGTTCTCGCTGCTGGAAAATTACTGTGTTCCTTTGGGGGTATTGTAACACCTTACTTTTTCTTTATTTCAGATTAATATGTAGGTACCAATTATTAGGTTACAGTGTTTGCATTTTATAGGCACAGTTCGAATAGTAGGTGAGCCTTTACCTGGGGGGTGTGCTGTATACCCTTACTTTTTTCCCATTAAGTGAAAGATTACCAACACCCACTTTCTTCCCCACATTCTTCTCCCTCCTGTTCCCTCTGTCCTATTTGAGTTTAATTGTGTTTTTTTCATGTGACTGTGTAGTTATTTGTTATTTTCATATTAGTAATGCATACATTATTGAATACTTGCTTTTTCATTCTTGTGATACTTTACTAAGAATAAAGTTCTTCAACTCCATACAGGTTATACAAAAGATACAAAATCTCCATCTTTTTATGGCTTAATGGAATTTAATGGCATACATATACCACCATTTATTAATCCATTCATGAGTTTATGGGCACTTGGATTGATTCTTTACCCTGGTGATTGTGAATTGAGCTGTGATTAACATTTTAGTGCAAATGTCCTTGTGGTAAAATGATTTTTTTTTCTTGTAGGTAGATAGTGATGAGATCCTGGGATCAAATGAAAGGTTTACTTAAGCTCTTTGGGGATTTTTTTTTTTTTCGTATTTCTAGTTCTTTTACATTGAATTCTTCATGTCTGGAGATATAGTTGCTTCTTATTATTGAATTTACATTCACTGGGGTAGAACTGTTTTCCTTAAGGAGGTTGCTGTTGTGAATGTTGAGTAGGGAGGGTTGTTTGCCTTTTCTCCTGAGTGCGTTCACCAGTGAAGACTCTGTATCAGAGTCCCTTGTTATTAATAGTCTCAGTGCAGTGGCTTTGTCAAATGCCAGCTGTGGTAGCATGTACTGGGCAGGTGAACCAGCTGAGTGCCTCCGGGTTAGCCTGGGCAGCACGGGTGATGGTGGCAGCAGAGTTTGCAAGAAGCTTGTCTCCTTTCCGCCGTGCACTTGCATAAGTACATGTTGTAATCAGCTTTGCGGGTTAATCTCCAGGTCAGTAGGTGGTACTAGCAGGTGAAAGCCAGCAGTGTTGTGGAAGCAGGGTCTATGCTTAACTTTCCTTAAGCTGGTAATCTGCATTCCACGAGAAAGGCTGGGCTATGGAATGTTCCATGATCTGTGTCCACTGCCTAACACTGCTGGAGAGGGGAGCTGGGTGGGGTGGTCTAAAGGAGCTCCGACCTTCCCTGAGGGGTTGAAGGACAAAGTCGTCAGGCCCCTATAGGAATACTTCAGAGAGAAGAAGGGCGACCAACAGTCACTTTGGCAAAATCCCAGCACTAGAAAAGGGAAGTTCTAGCTTCACAGCCAAGTGAGCAGGGGTGGAGCCACCGTGCCCTAAGGCTCCAAACCCGGCTGAGCTTCCTCCGCTCCCACAGTCCAACCAGGACTCTTTGCAGGGAGTGGGAACAGTTAGCCGAGTCAGGGCAGACCCCGTCCACGCCTCTCTCGCAAATCCCCTCCCACTTCAGTCCTGTGGATGACTCTTAATTCCAGATACGAGCCCAGAATCCCTACCACACTCACCTCTCACTTAAGGCGGTGAGGACCCTCCCCAGCTCCAGATCCAACGGCCAATCCCAAGACCACAGCTCCCGTCAGATGGCCAATCCCAGGCCCGTAGCTCCCCTCAGATGGCCAATCCCAGGCCCGCAGCTCCCCTCAGATGGCCAATCCCAGGCCCGCAGCTCCCCTCAGATGGCCAATCCCAGGACCACAGCTCCCCTCCCTAGCCGGCGGGATCTTCTACCCACACCCACGTCTGGGAGAGTGTACGGGTGCTTACCAGGGCTGATTCTGGCTTGGGAGTGTTAAAAGTGGTCTTTTGTGGTCCAAATGGCATGGTCGCCCAGTGGACGGGTTGATGCAGAGGGACGCTCACTCCCCATCTCCTCCCGTTTGGAGTTTCACCCCCAGTTTTCAGCCCACCTTCTCCTCCTCAGGATCTGGTGTCATTCACTTTTCCTTTAATTCCCATGTTTAGTCATGGATAAAATTTCACAGCATGAATTTCTATACACTATTTTGCTTCTTCCAATGAGTGAGGCACCGCAGAAAAGCCTCTAGTCTGCTGTATTTTCATCGCGTGTCCCCCTGGTGTCCTGAAGCTGTGAGCGTTACTCCAGGTCAGTACTGAGGAGAACGAAGCTTTGGTCTCCACTCAGAAAATACATTTTGATACACATTTTTCTATATCTCCTAAAGTATTACCAATATATTTTGTGCCTGAATTTTTTGTTTATTTAGAATAAAGTTAAAACTTTCCTAGAAATACTTTTTCATCAGAAAGGAGTAACAATTGAGTTTTATGGCATAATTGTTCTTTTCCACTTTTTCATTTGTTTTGAAATTAATAATAAAATAAACAAATATGGATGTTTGTTTTTTAAAAGCTTGAGACTGATTATGACAATAAGCATAAAAATAAAAAGAAGCCACACATACATGGTGAAATAGTAAAACTATTACTAATAAAGTATTTTAAATTGAACTATAAACAAATAAAAACCAAAAAAATACTTTTTAAAAAACTGGTTGACCATGAAGAAACATCAACACCAGTTAAAGATAGTATTGGTGGTGTGTTTTCTTTTTCAAAGTATTGGAAATTGTTTCCCTGAAAATTGCTAGGATTAAGCATAATAGCACAATTTTATTGGGAGGTACTAATAAATTAACCCTAATTCCCCTTCTTAAATTTAATATGGATTTACTAGCATATGGTTCACTATTTAAACCTGCATATCCCCATCTATAAAATTAGGAAAATATCAGTCAGACAGATTTTATTTGTAAGCAGACTAATGCTCGTAAGAAAGTAAAGAGCAGGTCTAAGGACTGCTGCTAATGGATAAATAACCATCCGTGAGTGAAGAAGACATTATTATGATTTACATAATATTCCTGGTTTTGCTCAGTCTGAGTACTAGTGATTGGTAAGTAATACTCAGATGGCTTTATACCTGGGTTTAATTACATGAAATCCTGCACATAATGAACCTGTATATTGGGGAAGTTGACAGTTTCTCTTTGGTTCTTTAGTCTACACATTTATTATAGGTGATAAAATTATTATGAAAAGTTGCCATCATCTGAGACCTTAATTTTTTTTTCTCTGTCTTATGCTATTTGAGGGGCTAAATCCCCAGTCTAAACATTCACCCTAAGTCTTGCTGATTTCATACACAAAGCTGGGGCAGCCCTAAAATACTTTTTGTGAGGTTGAAGTCATGGGGCAACACCATTAAAGTAAAATGAGAAGACTGATACCATGGCCCTGCCTGACAGCTCTGCTCCTATTAGCAGAAGGTTCTTGAGATGGCAGGATAAAGCCCTGGGCAACATATGCTATGACAGCCATGGTCATGGCCTATTTCTGTTATTTCCTTTTTAAGTTAGCTTGCATTGTTAGCAGTTTCCTATCCATCTTTGAGCTATCTCTAAGGCACTGCTAGGGTTAGGATTTAATATATAGAGCAGAGAGTAATGATACAAAAAGAAAAAAGAAAAGAAAAAAGGAAAATAAACAACGATTTACGGAAGCAGTGAAATGTATTAAAATGAAAGATTCGTTATTTCATATATTTATTAAAAATATGAGCTGTATACTCCTTTCTCATTAGTTTTAAGATTCTGAAAATATCATTTTAGGTGTCATCACCTATCCAGCAGTGTCATGATTTTCTCTGCCCATCAAGACACTTAGTGAAAAAAGCCAATCATTTTTTTGCCCCTATCTTTCAATTGTCTTTTTGTCTCAAGTATAAAATTCTATACATTATAATATAGAAAAAATAAAATAGCTGAGGTTTTGACTTGTTTGAATATAATGTTAACAAGCTATATGTTTAAATTGGTATGCAAAATTGGAGGAATTTTTTTTTAATTCAAGCTATGTGGTAATAGTTTTAAAGGTCTTTTTTATGATTATAAAATACAATACTTTTTGCATTCATATTTCTTGAGTTATTATGAAATTCAGTATTATGCATGTAGAATTTAAGTGTCCTGAAATTGAATCTATATATTTTTTATCTTCAAAAATTACTATTATTCACTTACTATGTATTACCTTATGCAACATTATAAATGGTTGAGCAAAATATGTTGTCTGCACTCCAGGAATTTATGTCATAGTAGTTGGAATTTGATACATGGAGAAGCTTTACAATGCAAAACAGTAAGTGCTATCGGCATGAGCTTCCACTGTTTCCAAATCCAGAGATCCCTTCTGGAAATGTTGAAGTATAAAACAAGTGATTATAATGTGGACATGCAAATTATAGAATTTGTACTTGCAGTGAATATGATCAGAGTCTCTGTATATACAGCATACCCCCAAACATTATTTCTTTTAGTGTATGAGTGTGATGTTAAATTATTTCATATAAAAATTCAGTTTATTTTTCTCAAGGTATCATTTGTTTTCTCTCTCAGAAACTCCTCCCAATTTCCTCTGCAAACATTCTCTGAAATTGGAGGTATTCAAACTAAGGAATTAAAATGCTGAAATTAACTGCATTTTTTTCATTTGTATGTAGGTTTTCTAATTATAATGCTCTTCCTTTTTACCATAAGTAAAGTTTGTGGGTCGGACAAAAGGGAACAGACAAATGTTGTTGGAACCTCTACTGAGACCTTGACTCAGCATGAATAAACTCTCACAAGATTCTTGCATTATCAGTTTGTTCTTTAATTTTTTCACCCTTCTGTTTTTTTCATCTTTGCACACCAAGGCTTTGTTTCCCTGAAATCACCAAGAATCACCCATTCTATTTCAATAATATTACATAGATGCCTCTCCCTCTTCTAGGGCAAGTATTTTTCCTTTGAACATCTCCATCCATATAACATTCCAAATATTTAATTGAAGTTTATTAAAAACCCAACATGTGGTTTGTAATTATATTAACTTCAACATAAGAGTCAGAGAACTTGGATTAATCAATACATAATGTTGTAGATAGGCTTTTCCAGGAAATAGAGGAAATAATGTATGCCTTAGGCACAACCATTCTTTGGCACTCTTTTTGTTACCTTTCCATTTTTATTGTCCATGTCAATAGGAAGGATTCCTTTAATTTACTCAACTTGTATCAACACACTGTAATGTCTTTATTTTTCACCATAATTAAGCCAAGGATTTAAATTTAATCTAGAAATTTAAAAAAAATTGAACTCTTAAAAGAGGTTCTAGGCTGGTCTTGAATCATTCTGCCACAGACATGTTTTCACATACATTCAAAAGAGATATTTTTGGTTTCTTTGTTTCTAGAGGAGAATGCTATTAGAGACTCAGTTTACCAGCCTACTTGTTCACACAGTACTGTTTCACAAGTGCTGAGGTAAAAAGGGTGACCTCAGAGTTTGCTGAGCTATTTAATGGCAGATAATTTTTATTGGGTAAAAGTCTGAAATTTATTTTGTGCCACTGCAATCTGTGTTCTCCACGTCCCCTCCTCTCATATTACAGTTCCTTGTGTATAAAGTCATGTACACCGTGTGTTGATGTGTGCTACAAAATGTAGGATTATTGCTTTTGACTCAAGTTTAAAGAGACCTGCATGATAAATTCATCTTTCCTTTTAAATTCTGACCTTACTCAGCAATAAGAAAAAGAGGAGAAAACAAATCACCTTTGTTACTGAGAGAGGGTGAGTTGTAACTCCAAAGCAGCCAGTATGTCTGCAAATTCCTAGCCGCTTTCCCCCATCCACTGGCTCACCTGTGGCAGCGTCTAAGTCTACAGAGGATTCAAAATAAACTGAGTTGCTATCTTGTAATTTTCCAGGGAAAGCAGTAAAAAAAGAAAAAAAGGAACAAAGTCCCTAGTCTTAGGACTTTTGAACATTAATTTACCTAAATCAAGACATATAGAATTGCTTTTCTTTCCAACCAGGCAAATTATTCCACTTTCGTGGGGAGAAGAAACAAGTAATTCATGAGGCTAGAATTGTATAGAAAACAATTTAACTCTGTGAAAATCAGAAGCACAAGAAAGAGGCTTTCTTTATTGAATGCATATTATTCAGTGTCTGAAAAGCAAAAGCAATGTCAAATATTTTACCAACAATTTGAGAGTAATTTGAAAACATAGTGTACTTTGTACCAAAAAGAGTATACCAGTGTACTATATAAAATGTAATAATTAAAAAATGAATACAGGGATTTTATTTAAAAATATACCTCCAGCTCTCTTCTTTTGGTTTCTATTATTTGAAAATTTTTTTCTTTATCAGGTATGTAATCTCTTCTGCTGTGGCGTGGTTTATTTATTTTTATAGGTATCTTCAGTTTTTAATTCCAATTACTCAGAGAACCTTGGGTACACAGCACCTTTAGTGTATGACTCCAAAATAAGTTTTTAAAAAAGTCAAAGAACAAATCAATAACCCGAATTATTTGAAATGGTCTATATTGAATTAGAAATATTACATGGAAAATTTCACAAGAATGATTAAATAAAATAACATCTTCTGTACTCTATTTATGAAGTGCTGTGCTATGCAAAAGTCAATACATGGATATAATCATATTAGGAAGATATTAAAATTGTTTATAAGCTCATATTAATTAAAATAATTTTTAATAAACTTTCCACCTTAGAATAGCTTCTGATTAATGGAAAAGTTACAAAGAGAGTACAGAGAATTCTCATAAGCCCCACACATTCTCCTCTGTTATTGATATCTTGAAATAGTTTTGTAAATTTGCCACAATTAATGAACAATTATGAATACATTGTTAATATTAAAAGTCCATAATTTATTCAGAGGTCATTAATCTTCATCAGTTTTGTTTTGTTTTGTTTTTAGTTACAGAATCACATGCATTTAGTTGTCACGTTTGCTTAGTAGCCAATTGCCTGTAACTTTCTTAGAGTTTCCTTATTTTGCATAAGCTTGATAGTTTTCAGAGGTCATTGTCAAGTATTTTGTAGAATGCCACTCAACTGGGATTTGTCTGATGTGTTTGTCATGACTGTATTGGGATTATATGTTTTGGAAAGAACATCATAGGGTAAAGTGCCATTCTCACCACATCATGTCACACTATCAACATGATCTACCATTGTTGATGTTGACCTTGTTCGGGTGGCTGAGGTGGTGTTTGTCAGATCTCCCTATAAAGTTACTCATTTTTTTCTACCTTTCCTTAATCTTTGGAAGGAGGTCACTATGCACAGCCCACACTTACGGAACATGGAGTTTTGTTCTCCCTAAGTGAGTACAGAGAAACCATACATATTTTGAATTCTGCACAGGATTTTTATCAAGTCTTCTCCATTTATTTATTTATTTAATTATTTAATAATGTTTTAGGCTATTATGGAATTTTGGATATTTACTTTATATGTTGGCTTGTGATGCAATTCTAATTTATTTACATTATTGCCTAAATTATTCCATCTATTGCTATTTGATGGCTCTTGTGTCCTTTTGGTATACATGTTATCAATGGAAGTTTTTTGTTTTTTTTTCAATAACAGTTTTCTACTCTCTAGCATTAGAAAATGCTGCAAGCCCATAGTAAGTATTCCCTGCCCTAGGGCTAGAATCAGACATTTTCTTACGGAGCCTTGGTTCCTTTTTTGTTTGTTTATTTATAAAATGGTATCAGAAACCAAGATCTGAGTACCAGGCATTCTCATTGCTACTGGATAGCAAACTTTATGGACACCCTGTATAAAAAGAATTACACGGTATGTAGCTTTTTCAGACTGGCTACATTCACTTAACAATGTGTATTTAAGATATATATGTATCTTCTCATGGATTAATCTATTTGTTGTTATAACTTTATAATATTTCACTGTATATAGATACATAACTACACTCATATATCATTTTCTTTTCACTTGAGGAATTTAACCTTTATTTCGGAGTAGCTTTGCTGGTGATGAATTCCTTGTGTTTATATTTATCTGAGAAAGTTTTTATTTTTTCTTCACTTTTAAAAGATAATTTTCAGGATATAGAATTCTATAATAGTACTACTTTTCTCAATACTTCAAATATTACATTCCACTCTCTTCTTGTTTTCATTGTTTCTGATAATTGTGCTGGAATTTCTGTTTTAAGTAAACTGTTTCCCTACGCTTCTTGAGCGATTCTTTTCTCAGCCACATAGAGTCTACTGATGAGCCACGTTATAGTATATTTTATCAGTTCTTTTTGATCCTTTCTTCAAGTTTCCTTTTTTATTTTTATATTACTCAACTGAACTTGATTGTTGTCTATTTTTCATTAGAGCACTTAACATAGTAAATACATTTATTTTAAATTTCTTATCTACGAATTTCAACATTGGTGTCATATCTGTGTGTGATTCTGAAGTTTTCTTTACGTCACTTAAGACTGTGACTTGTCTTGCCTTTAAGCATGACTTGTAATTTTGTTGTTGTTGAAATCTAGACACAATATTTAGGTAACAGGAACTACATTAAATAGGCCTTGAATGTGGGGTGTGAGGTTATTTTGTCTAGGACTTCCATTGTTTTAAACGTTTCTTATGTAAGTGTCAGAGACTTCAAACACTGTGGTGTCCTGTTTTTGTATCCCACCTTTACTTTGGACCTTCCTTGATTTACCTCTATGAAAGTTTGTGTCTTCTAGAAATTTTCAGGTCTAACACAGTTGTATTACACTAAATTCTCCAACCTGTTCACTGATGATAGGTATGAAGAAGAGGAGGCTTTCTGCAATATCCCCTTTACATTTGAAGTCCTTTCCCTGCCTACAACTTGGTGTTATATTTCACAAGGCTTTATCTAGAGGTACAGATTTTTCCCCCTCTTTTCCCTCCCTACTTATTTATCTGGCTGCAGTTTTCCCAGTCTGTTTTCTTGAAGTGCTGACATCACTTAATTATACATTATTTTTATTTCTTAGGTGAGACAAGAAGGGTGGAGTAGAGAGAATGCCCTGCCCCTCCACCAGGTTAAGACTCTTACAGCCTTTTACTCTGGAAACTATCCTTTATTATGGAAAAGATTCTGGTATAATATATGGTGATTTTTCTTCTCTGCCTTCTGCCAGAGATGTGAGGGAATCACTCTTAAAACTTAACCCTGAAAACATGGTGGAATTCTTGGAAATAAGCCCAGGGAAGTGTAAGTGGCCTCCTAAGACTAAGAGCCCTGCACAGTGGCTCATGCCTGTAATCCTAGCTCTTGGAAGCCAAGACAGGTGTACTGCTTGAGCTCAGGAGCTCAAGACCAGCTTGAGCAAGAGTGAGACCCCATCTCTATTAAAATAGAAAAAATTAGCCAGGCTTGGTGGTGGGTCCGGTAGTCCCAGCTACTTGGGGATGGGGAGGCAAAAGGATCACTGGAGGCCAAGCATTTGAGGATGTTGACAGCTTTGATGCCATGGCACTCTACCCAGGGTGACAGAGTGGGACTCTTTATCAAAATAAAAAAAAAAATAAAAATAAAAGGCAAGGCTCGGCTCCTGTTGCTCAGTGATTAGGGCGCCGGCCACATACACCAAAGCTGGCAGGTTCGAGCCTGGCCTGGGCCTGCTAAACAATGACAACTGCAACCAAAAAATAGCCAGGCATTGTGGCAGGTGCCTGTAGCCCCAGCTACTTGGAAGCCCACGAGTTTGCCCATGAGTTTGAGGTTGTTGTGAACTGATGCCAATGGTAACATAGTGAGACTCTGTCTCAAAAAAAAAAATTAAATAAATAAATAAAAACTTCTCTCTCATGCTAGTCCACATTCAACAGCCATTGAAAGTTTACCTCACACCACATGCAAAAATTAGCTTAAAATGTATCAGAGACCTAAATGTACAACCTACAACTTAAATATCCTTTGCAGAAAATATGGGTATACATTTTTATGACCTTGGATTATCAATGGTTTCTTAGATAAGACACAAAAACATAAATAACAACAAAACATAGATAAACAGGACTTTATCAAAATTTAACTTTTGTGGTTCTAACGTAAATTTAAGGAAATTCAAAATCATATTAATATGCATAGATGCATTATTTGCAATAGGCAAAGGATGGAAATATCCAAGAGTACATTGACAGAGGAATGGTATATAAAATACATTATGTATACATATATAGAAGGGGTGATTATTCAGTTTTCTAGGGGCAGAAAATTCTGACACATCCTACAACACAGATCAACCTTGAGGACATTATGCTACGTGAGATATGCCAGTCACAAAAAAGCGCATAACATATGCCTCCACTTATATGACATATCTAGTCAAATTCACAGAGATAAGAATTAGAATGGTGTGTATCCAGGGCCTGTGGGAGGCAAGGAGAAGAAAGCCAGGGGCTGAGGCAGGAAAAGAGAAAAGGAGAGTTTTTGTATTGTAAGTATGAAAGCAAGTTTTTAAGATGAAAAATTCTGGAGATTGTTTTCACAGCAATATGTACATAGTCATTAACACTGCTGAACTTTGCCATTTAATTAAAATGGTTAAGATAGTAAATTTATGGTATAAAATTTTTATGCTATAAATGATGCTATAAATTTTATGTAATAATTTTTTCACTATATTGACAAAAAGGAAGAAAAAGGCCTAATCATAGGTTAAAAGAAAAAAAAGGAAATAACAAATTAATACACAGAACAAAAGGAAATATTTACTAATCATGTATCTGAAAAGGGACTAATATCTAAAATATGAAAGGAAATCTCATAATGTCAATAAAATAGGAAAACAAAGTTTGAAAGTGAGTGTAGTATTTGGATAGACAATTCTCCAATTATGATATGCAAATGACCTTAAAAAATAATATGCTCAATATATTGCATTAAGTAAATGCAAATCAAAACCATAATGAGATACCACTTCATTTGATTTCTGTCTGAATTAACACATCTTTTACCTTGACTTGTTCCCACCAAATTGGAATAATAGGGTATAAATTGATCTTCTTTCATGAAACTACTTAGAAACTATACAGAATATATAAAACAACAGTTCTCACAATATTGGATGTCAGTATGTTATATTTCTGACAAACATGAAATAAACAAGCAAACCTCATTTTCCCCCCAGTTTATTGAGTGGAGAAATATTTCAGTGTACAATGGAGGAAAAAAAATCATTTTAGAAAACAATCTGGCAAATCCTCCCAAATTAAACATATGATTCAACAATTTCCCTTGTAGGTACATAACCCAAATAACCAAAAAGATACATCTACAAAACAACTATTACCTGAATGTTCACTGCAGTATTTACTGACAATAACAAAAAAAGGGGTAAAAAATTCAAATATCCTTCAGCTGAAGAAAAGGTAGAATGTTTTATATCCATACAATTTACTATTATTTAGACATAAAGTGAAATAAATTGCTGAGTCGTGCTATAGCATTGTTAAATCTAGAACATTATGGAGTGAAAAACTACCCACAAAAGCCACATATATATGAAAACCCTGAATAAGCAAAGCCAGAGAGGCAGAATACACTAGTGGTTGCCAACGTTTCTCTCTGAGATGATGAAAGTGTTCTGGAAATAAACAATAGTCATTGTTGCACGACCTTGCATATCTACTAAACTCTATTCAATTGTGCGGTTTAGAACAGTAGATTTTATATGTCAATCATATATCAATAAAAAATTTTTGAGGACAAAAGGTAAATTTTTACATGGATGAAAACATACTTTAGCCATGTCTGCTTCTGGCCAAATTGAAATAATAGGCTGTGAGTTTATCTTTTCCCCAAAACAACTAAGAAACTGACCAAAATATGTGAAACTGTGGTTCTAAAGATCACTTTGAATATTGGGCAAAAAAGGGAGTAGTGTGTTTGTTTGTTTGTTTGTTTTTGAGAGAAACAAAGCAAAAAAGAAAACCTCCTGTTGCTCCAATTTACTGAGCAGAGACAGATTCCAGTAATAACACAGGGTGAATAAAGAACTTCTGATATTAATCAGATTAGATAAGACACAAAAACATAAATAACAACAAAAACATAGACAAAGAGAACTGGAAACTACTGGCAAAGCTGGAAACTAGTGGTCTTCTTAATTTGAGGAAATGAAAATGAGAGTCTGCAAAGGACAAAAAATTTAGGATTTACCTAAAAGTCTATACAGAAAAATCTGCAGAATCAAAACAGCAATAAAACAAAACAAAATAAAAGCCATAACTAATAAATTACGTCAACAAGCTTTCTGGATCCAAGCTTATTATGAAAGAACCAGGTGCATTTCTATACACACACAATAAATTAAGAAAATTGAAGTTAAAATACATCATTTAAAATATTATAAAAATATTAAAGACTAGGAATAAAGCCAACTAAAGATGTGCATAACCCGTACAATCAACTGATTGCTGAGAGGCATGAAATATGAACTGAATAAATGGAGAGTCATACTGTTGTTATGGATCAAAAGCTCAATATTATAAGATGACAGTTCTCCCCAAGTTCATCTGTGAATTCCATGTGATCACTATCAAGATTCAAGCAGGGATTTTTTTTCTTCTTGTTTCTGTGGTTAAAACTTGATAAAATAATTCTAAAATTCATGTAAAACTTTAAGGACCTAGAAGAGTAAAATAAACTTTGAAAAAAAGAACAAAGTTGAAGTTTTTGCATTACACAACATTAAAACTTATAAAGCCACAATAATCATGCCTGCATTATATTCATGCTAAGATAGGCAAACGGATCAATGGAATAGAATAGAGAATTCAGATAATAGCCCACTTATATATATTCAATTGATTTTCAGCAAAGATGCAAAGGCAATTCAGTGGATAAGCTGTAAGAATTTCGGCAAACTTTGCAAGAGCAATTGGATATCCACGTGCACATAATAAATACTGATCCACAACTTGATCTCTATACAAAAATTAATTCAAAATAGATCCTAAACTTGAAGATTTTACCTAAGACTTGTAGAAGTTTTTGACCTTAGTTATGGAAAGATTTCTTAGAAACACCAAAAACAAATTTCATCAAAGAAAAAATCCATTAATTGTATAGCATCAAAATTAAGAACTGGTATATTAAAAACACAGTTAAGAGTAAGAAAAGACAAATCATGATAGACAGAAACTATTCATAAATCACATACCTGATAAAGAATTTATATTTGCCAAAAATAACCCTTGAAACTCTCTATTATAAAAGTAAATAGCTTAACACATAATGGGCCAAAGTTCTGGAGACATTTCATCAAAGATGGTATTATTTTGCAAAATAAGGACCAACAAATGTGGTCAACATGACTAATCATAAGATAATTCAAATTCAAACTATAATGTGATAACACCCACCTTTGAGAATGGTCAAAAATAAAAACATTTGACAATGTTTGATGAAGTGTTGATGAAGATGTGGAACAATTGGAAATTTCATAATTTTTCACTGAAAATTAATATAGCACAACTGTTGTGATATCAGCTCTCAGTTTCTTAAAAATGTAATCATACATGACTATGTGGTCCTGTTGGTTCACTTCTAAACATTTACTACCACAATTTTTAAAAAGTCATTTCTAAACCATTAGTTTGTAGGGTGTCAATTACATTACCTCAGAAATAAAACACTCTCTGTCCTTGCAAAGATTATGCCTAAATAACAGTCTGATTTACCATACAACAAATTTCTTTGTTCAAAGAATATTGGAACTCTTTAATGAATGTGGCTGTTATAAATCTAAGTAATTTTTTTTTAGAAAAACGAATCATATATAGAAGTTGTAGACGACATAATATTGAGCTATTTCAAAATAACAATAAATAATGGGATTTTCTTTTATGAAACTCAGACTTTAGCTCAGATAAGCACATTTTGAATTATATTGATATTAAAATAGTATGTTTTTCTTTTCTCTCTTAATGTCAGTGTATAATGATGGTTGTTCTAAATATAATTATGTATGATGCACAGCATTCCACCAAGGAATGGCCAAGATTAATATGATTAATTAACATTATATTGCTTTAATACTATGGACTATTGGAATGACATAATAAAAATTAAAATAATATCAGGCAACTTGCATTAATGAATAAATTTCTATGAGGTATTAAATGACAAATTCAAATGTAGAAAATTATATACTTTTTCTATAAATCAATACAAATATTCATATATACTTTATGTGTTGTGTCTATATCTAATTATGTACAGAGAAAAATATGAGGATATGCATATTAAGTATTCAAGATACAAGTATTCAGCGTATAATTATTCTGAGGTAAGAGTGTTGAAAGAAGTACTATAAAAAGGAAAGGTTGACAAAATCTGTGGTCTTATTAAATCATGTAATACATTTACATAATTTCTAAATATATATAGCATGCAATGAAAAGTAATACATAGCAGAAAAACAACCATCTTATTATTTTAACATTCTAATTCAACTTATTTAATTTAATTTATATATATAGAGAGAGAGAGCAGGTATTTAAATTAAATTATATAAAATAACTAATGCTCAAATTTTTTTGAACTCAAAAATTCTATATTATTCAATGTAATATTATGTTACTTCTGCAGACATTTTTAATTACTACAAACTCTGCACAAGCATTGATCCAGTAAGAGCCCATGTACAAGATTGCCAGAAAAAAAATTTATTCATCTATTTATAAATGTAATATTATTGAAAAAATGTGGGAATTATTGTCTGAGGAACCCCTTCCATTATAGTATAAATAAAATTCTGGATAAAAATAAAAACTAAAAGCTAAATGTATAGATAACCTCAGTGAAAATTAAAGAAAATCATGGAGATGAGCAACAAAAATAAAGGAAAGATTTAGAAACAAGAAAAGACTCTGAAGCGATAAAATCTTAGAAGTCTCTTTGGATGTTTATCTTAAATGCTAAGTTTAAGTAGACCAAAGTGAGAGAATATTAAACCAATGTAATGAGCAGGATCAAAGATCTAATCTGATATTTTCAATATAAAGACACAGGAATAAAATGTCCCTAAGATTTATTATATAGGTTGTACTTGACTTTTTTAATTTGGTTCTAGTAAAAGCAGGGAAACAGTGGCAGAGAGAAATGTCAGAAATTTTCTATATCCATTCATCTGATGTTGGGAATATTTTACTTTGTGTTTGTCATGTACTTGTATATGAAAAAATAACATGTGGTTTAGATTGATTGTGTTGGCAAATACCTAAGAAAAGTCAAATGTTAATCCTTTCTGGAAAAAATACCCTTTAGAACCAATCTTCTTAAAACTTATTTAGATAAAATTCCAGTGACAAATTTAGAGTAAAGAACTACTAGGAACACAAGTGTAAATGACCCTCCCTCTATGACATACAGTCAGCAGAGTCAACAACCAGAGGATCAGATTTTATAAACCAAATTAGTAACTATTAAATAGAAGATACAAACTAATACTTGAATAGTTTTTAAATTATGAAAGATGGGAACGAAAGTATGAGAAGGTAACCAGAAGACAAGAGGATAAACTCCCGTATCAAAATATAAGTTCAAGATATAAAAACAAAACTGATGAAAGATATGGATCCTCAGCTATCACAATGAATTTCAGTCACATTTTATGACACTGTGAAGGTGTAACAATAAAGGAAATTTTTAGAAGTAGTCAACAAACAACTACAAAATAATTATGAGATGTGTACTAAATGAATTTTTAAAAGTAATTAAAAGTTGTAAAATTAAAGTAATGTTCTCAAAATATTATGATATGGTAACTATGAAAATAAAGTTAGATGCCAGGTACAGTGTCTTATGAATGAGTACAAAAAAGAAAAAAAAAAAAAAGAACCCTACATTTTTTTTCTCCCAATTTATAAGACTAAAAATGTACTACAAACTTCAGGTCCATTAAGTTTTACAAGTGATTGCCACCATTCCTGTTTAAAAAAAGAAGTAATTCTAAGTAGCAACCAAAACAATAATAGACCAATCTTATTCACAAATAAAAATTTAAAAAATTCTTAAAATAATGTAAAGTAGTGAAGCAAAACCAACAAAAATGGGAAGATGAAATGTATCATGACACATTTGAGTTATACTAGGTATGCTAGGTCAATTTTAAATCTCTTCCAAAGGAAAAACACTAATATAGAGAATTATATTAAAAATGAAAAAAATATTCTCAATAAATGCAGAAAATAATTTGACAAAAATAAGCATTATTTTATTATTATAATTACCTCTTAACAAGTGATTATTAAATTATTAAATATTATAATTTAATTATAATATTTAATAATAAATTATTAAAATACCTCTTAACAAGTGACAAATAGAAAATAACTTACAAGATATGTGTTCAGCAAAGACCTACAGTATTCAAACTTATACAAAATGTGAAAGTATTCACTTTTAACTCCAGAAAATGACAAGATGTTAATTCCCATTGATGCTGATATTCTTTGGGATGTTATGGAGAGCGTTGTAACCTCTAGCCTGGGTTAGTTGGAAAGAACTTGTGTTCCCTGTGAGCAGCTACATTCTACACGGAGTGAGTAAGGTAGATAGAATTCAGCTTTGCATTTTAGGTTATTTTTTTTCTAAATTTACATTAGTAAAGTCAGCCTACTTCTTCACTTGTCCAGTGAGTAAAAGATAAAGAGAATGATCTGAAATGTGTTTATGAATAAATCTGTCCTCACAAAAACCAGAAAATCATGCCTACACCATAGGATATCAGCCGTTTGTGTGGCATCTTTTCAGGACTGTGCATTTTTTCTTTGCATAAGTTGAAGTGTTCTGTTGCTCTGTGGCCCCTTATATTCTGATACCTCTGATATATTTTCTGGTAACTCTCTGTGACCATGGGGACCAGATACTACACAAATTCAATTAGTCACCAACTTTTTACAGCTTCTGAAGATCTATTCATTTCAGAAATAGTTAGTGGAGTCCAGTGATTTTACATATGTCATCTTATGTATTTGTGAGGCTAAGAAGGATATGAAATTATAAATATATATTTACATATTTACATGTATTGTAAGACACATACAAGTGTTCATAAGTAGCAATAGCATAAAGTTCAGTTTTCTTTGTTAGTATGTATGCATCCAGATTCTGAAAATAATGAAACTGTTATACTGTTAATTTTATCAAATAATGCATAACTACATATTCACAGCTGTTGTTTTTCCTTTATTATGTTCATGTGTTAAATCACATTTATTGATTTGTGTACATGGAGCTATTCTTGTATCCCTGGAATACAAGCCTCTTTATTGTGGCATATTACCTTTTTGATGCATTGCTGGTGTTCCTGGGTATTTTGTTGAGGATTTTTGGATCTATATCCATCAGATATTGATCTGTAGTTTTTTTGTTGTTGTTGTTGTTGTTGTTGTGTCCTTGCCTGGCTTTGGTATCAGGTTGACACTGGCTTCATAGAATGACGTAGGGAGGATTACTACCACTGTTTTGGAACAGTGTAGGAAAATTGGTATCAGTTCTTCTTTGTATGTCTAGCATTATATAGAATTCAGCTGTGAATCTGTCTGTTCCTGGACTTTTGTTTGCTGGGATTTTTTTCTTCCTAATTCAATATTTCTTGTTAGGGGTCTGTTCTGGATTTCTGTTCCTCCTGGTTCAATCTGGAGAGGTTGTGTGTTTCTAGGATTTTATCCATTTCTTCCAGGTATGCCCATATTACTCTGAATCTTTCGTGTTTCTGTGGTATCAATTGTAATGTCTCCTTTTTAATTTCTCATTGTGCCTATATTTGAATATTCTGTCTTCTTGCTTAACCTAATTAGAGATTTATATGTTTTGTTTGTTTTCAAAGAAACAACATTTTCATTGTGTCGATCCCTTGCACTGGTATTTTTATCTCAATTTCATTCACTTATACTCTGATCTTTGTTATTTCTTTTCTTTTGCTAGACTGGGTTTGATTTGTTTTTGTTTCTGTAATGATTTTTGGTGTCATGTTGTTTTTGTTTTGTTTGTTTGTTTGTTTGTTTTTTTGAGACACAGACTCACTATTTCACCCTTGGTAGAGTACTGTGGTATCACAGCTCACAGCAACCTCAAACTCTAGAGTTTAAGTAATTCTCTTGCCTCAGCCTCCCAAGTAGCCGGGACTACAGGCACCTGGCTATTTTTTGTTGTCATTGTTGTAGTTGTCATAGTTGTTTGGAAGGCCCGGGCCGGGTTTGAATCTGCCAGTAGTCAGTGCCCTAGCCACTGAGCTACAGGTGCCAAACTCATTAGGTTTTTAATTTGTGATATTTCCATCTTTTTGATGAAGTCATTTAACAATATAAACTTCTCTCTTAGCATTAATTTTCTGTATCACCAGGTTTTGTTATGTGGTGTCTTTATTTTCATTTGTTTCAAAATTTTATATTTCTATCTTGATTTTGTTTACACTCAAAGATCATTAAGGAGGAGATGGTTTAATTTCCATGTATTTGTATAGTTTTAAGATTTCTTCTTGGTATTGGTTTCTAGTTTTGTTCCATTGTAGTCCTAGAAGATACTTGAAGTGATTTTTAATTTTTTTTACTTTATTGAGAATTGTTTTATACTTTAACATATTTAATATAGAAACATAACTTTCATATTATTGGAAAATAATTGGAAAATATTCCATGCACTAGATAGGGAGAATGTGTGTCTTTTACTCATTGTGTGAAATATTCTATAAGTATCCCTTAGCTTTATTTGGTCTAGAATCCAATTTAAGTTCAGAGTTTCTTTGTTGATTTTTTGACACAAAAATCTATTTAACATGTTCAGTGGAGTTTTGAAGTCTTCTACAATTATTGCATTATTGTTGGTTATAGGTAGCCTTAGTGTGGTGGCTTTCTCAAATGTCAGCTGTAGCAGTAATTTACTGAATGCATTAGCAGGTGCATGGCTCCCCAAGTGGCTGGAGTGTTGGGGGAGGCATTCGCAGCTGAGGTGCTGATGTTATGGAAAGCTTGTCTTCTACCCCAGCTTTGTGCAATTGTGTCAGCAGATTTTTTTTTTTTTTTTATTGAGTGTATAAAGCAGGAGTCCTCAAACTTATTAAACAGGGGGCCAATTCATTGTCCCTCAGACCATTGGAGGGCCAGACTATAGTTAAAAAAAAAAAAAACTATTAACAAATTCCTATGCACACTGCACATATCTTATTTTGAAGTAAAAAAACAAAATGAGAACAAATATAATCACATCACCTCATGTGGCCCACGGGCCGCACTTTGAGGACCCCTGGAAAGAATTAGGTTACATTGATTGCATATGTTAGGTTAAGTCCCTCTTATAATTCTGCCCTGTCCCCAAGAGGTATGCCCTACACCATGACCTCCCATCTTCCTCTCTCCTCACTCCCTTACCTCCCATCTTGTATTAGATTATCTACTGCCTTCATATTAGAATTGAGTGCATTGGATTTTTGCTTCTCCATTCTTGGGAGGCTTTACTGAGAAGAATGCATTCCACTTCCATCCAGGTTAATACAAAAGATGTAAAGTCACCATGTTTTCTAGTGGCTGAATAGTATTCCATGGAATATGTATACCACAGCTTGTTAATCCATTGGTGGGCATTTAGGTTGTTTCCACATTTTGGCGATTATAAATTGAGCTGCAATAAACAGTCTAATGCAAATGTCCTTATGACAAAATGATTTTTTTTCTTCTGCGTAGATGCCTAGTAAGGGGATTGCAGGATCAAATGGGAGGTTTGGCGGATGTTCTAATGGGATGTTTATCTCTTTTTCTTATATCGAGTGGTATTTGTCTTATGAATCTGGGTGTTCCCATGTTGGGTGCATATATACAGTATTTAAGATTGCTTTATCATCTTGTTTGAGCCCTTTGTCATTTTATGGCCATCTTTGTTTTTAATTTAAACACTGTTTTATCTGATGTAAGTATAGCTACTCATGCTCACTTTTAATTTCCATTTGCATGAAATGTCTTTTCACCCCTTTATCTTAAGTCTTTAAAAGTCTTTACCTGTTAGCTGAGTTGATGTATGCATCCTATAATTGAATTAGATTTTTTTTTATCTATTCTTCCAATCCATGTCTTACAAGTAGACCATTTATTTTTTTTATGTTCATAGTTCATATTGAGATGTGAAGCTCTGTTCCTGTCATAATGCTAATTGTTACCTAGTTCCTTGTAAACTCAATCATGTAATTGGTTGATAAAACCTGTGAGTTTTATACTTCTGTGTTTATTTTTTTCTTTATTTCAAATTGATATGAGAGTACAAATGTTTAGGTTACATTGTTTTCCATTCTAAGGTAAAGTTCAAGTTGTAGTTGAGCTCCTCACCCAGGGGGCATGCTGAACACTCACATTGTGCACCTTTGTGCGTGTTGTGATGACAAGTATCAACCTCACTTTCCATGCTTAGAACTTCCTTCAGCATTTTTGTGTGGCTGGTTTAGTGGTTTCAAATTCCCTTAGTGTTTGCTTATCTTGAAAAACCTTTCTTTCTCCTTCATTTATGAAGCTGAATTTAGCAGGATAAAAAATTATTGCCTAACAATTGTACTGTTTAAGAAGAATGAAAATAGGACCTTAATCTCTTCTGGCTTATGGGAGAAGTCTGCTGATACTCTGATGACATTTCCTTTATAGGATTTTAGAGGCTTTTCTCTCATGGCTTTTAGGATTTTTTCTCTCATATTGACTTTAGATGGTCTGGTGACCACATGCCCTGGTGCCACCTGACTTACAGTGTATCTTCCAGGAGTTCTCTGAATTTCTTGTATCTGGATGTCTAAATCTGTAGCAAGATCAAGGAAGTTTTCCTCAATTATTTCCTCAAATAAGTTCTCCACACTTCTCTTTAGTAAGTTTTTTATTCATATCATGATTTGTTTTTCTCTTGATATCTTTATGTTGGTTTTCAACTTTCTCTTGGATCTCACTGAGTTATTTTAAGTCAGTATTTTGAATTCCTTACCTAATATTTCAAAAATGCCATTTTGGTTAGGATCCATTGCTGGAGAGTTAATGTGATCCTCTGGGGATGATGTAACATTTTTTTTTTTGTCATACTCTCAGAATTGTTTCTATGGTTCTTTCCCATCTGGATGAACTAGATCTTCTTGTATTTGAGTTTACTTTCATTTGGATGGAATATTTTTCTCCATTGAAGATGTGAGTATATCATATGCTGTATGGGGTTATTTGTCTTTTGTTCTGGGCACTTTCAGTGGCAAAGCCTGTATCCTGGGGTCCTCAAACTGCAGCCTAGGGGCCACGTGAAGCGGTGTGATTGTATTTGTTCCCGCTTTGTGTTTTTACTTCAAAATAAGATATGTGCAGTGTGCATAGGAATTTGTTCCTAGTTTTGTTTTGTTTTTTAAACTATAGTCCGGTCCTCCAATGGTCTGAGGGGCAGTGAACTGGCCCCCTGTTTAAAAAGTTTGAGGACCTCTGCACCAATTCCTTGGTCAAAGCCTTTGTATGGTAGCTTTTTAAGTGCTAGTTATAGTAGCATTGTTTACAGGTGAGCAGGCTCACTGTCTCTGCTAGGCTGTGAGGACTGGGGTCTCTGGAGGCTTATCCCATTGCCCAGTCCTGTGTACTTCTGCCGGTTCAACCCCTAGGTCAGTAGGTGGCTTTTGTAGGTAGAAGCCGATAGCGGTAGAAGAAAGTTTTATGTTTCGCCTTTGTTTACCAGGAGAAGCTCTTCAGCATCTCTGCAGCAGGCTAGTCTGTGGGATGCACAGTGGCCTGAGCTCAGCTCTCAGCCCCAAAGGGGATTCACAGTGGGGCAGAGTTAGAATGGGCAGGCCCCTTGTTTTTACCCATGTGAGCCTCATGCACTACCCCTGATATTGTGGCTGGGCAGTGGCATAGACTGTATGATTTTCTTGATTATAGGCAGCCTTAGTGTGGTGGCTTTCTCAAATGCCAGCTATAGCAGTAATTTGTTGGGTGCATAAGCAGGCTCATGGCTCCCTGAGTGGTTGAGGGAAGTGGTGGCAGCTGAGGTTATGGAAAGCTTGTCTCCTACTCCAGCTTTGTACCACTGTATTGGCAGATGTTCTGATGGGCTGTTCATGTTGACCTCCCAGCCAGTAGTTGTCACTTGCCATAGAGAGGCAGCTGTGGTAATGACCGTGGGAATTATGCTCTGCCTTTGTTTGTCAGAAGTACTCTGATGTTCCATGCAGTGTGCAGGTAAGTGAAACTCGCACAGGCCCCTGCCCACATTCTGCCACTAAGGCAGGTGGAGAAGGGCAAAGTTGAGTGGAGCCAGGTTAGCCACGCCTGTGTTCAGGTTTCCCAGGTGTGGGCACAAGTACCATCCCTAATGGGGGTCAGAGGTCAGTTATTGGGTTTCTGGAGCAATGTTTCAGGCAGGGGAGGGGAAACCTCTACTCTACCAAGGAGCTTGTGTGGCGGAGGGAGGGCAAGTTAGGCTCCACAGGCTAGCAGGTGATAGGGGGACTGGCCTAACTCCTACCATCTTTACTCAACAAGTCTTCTAGAAGCGTCAGGCTAAAATAGCTACCTGATTGCCAAGCTTTTTTCTCTTAGATTGTAAAATTGCTCCAGGCCATTTGACTCTCTGCCCAGGACAGAAGCTGTGGCTTCTAGGACACATCCTTCCAATCTGGTCATATCAAGGGTGTGACACCCAACCCTAGTGACATAGCAGGCACCTATACCATACTCTTCCGTCGGTTCTGATCATGGGGGTTCCTTCCCTACCCAACGTTATATCACAAATACCTTCCCCAGCCCCCTGAATGGCATGATGAAATTCTAGGAAGACAGGACTGGGCTGGCTGGCAGACTTATCTTCAGGACTCTGGGTTCAGATGCCTACTATAACAGGGAGGGACAGGATAGTCCTCAGACCACCTAAAAACTCGGGAAGTTTCAGCAGCAGCTACACAGAGTGGCTGTTACTGGGAAAGGTGGGATCACCATGGTGGGATTAAAGTTTGCTCTCATCTCAATCTCCCAGCTGTGGTAGTATTTGTCCTTGGGACACGAGTAAGCTCCTGGCTGCCACTCTTCTCCCCAGCACAAAAGTTTGTGGCAACAATGATGGCTGCAGGACTGGATGCAGGGCTCTGCAGGCTCAGCTCCCAGTAAGGCAGGGTGCTGTAGGTGCTCTCATCTCAGAAGTCTGTGGCACTCCATGTGAGTTAGAGCAGTCCTTTTGCACAAACTACATGCAGCTCCCTATGCTGCTCTGGAGGCCAGAGAGAGTCTAGAGGCCCTGCCATAGGTGAAAGCATAAATGTCTATGGCAGAATTGTAGAATCCTGGGTGTTTCTCACTTACCACTCTCTTAGGTCCATCTGGGAGTTGCTCCCAGATCTCAGTGATCACAACCAAGTTGTCAGTCTCCTTTTCCTCTCTTTTATCCTCAGTCTGTCATTGTGTTTTTCGGTTGAATTCCAGTGTCCTCTTGTCAGCAGTATATTTGAAGTGTGAATATCTACTCGATATTTTGCTTCCTTTTCCTGGAAGAGGAGCATACCAGCTGCATGTAGTCAGCCACCTTGAATTCCCTCCTTAGCTAACTCTGATTGTAGCCTATGAGAGTTTACACTTAAGAACCAGATAAGCAATAAACTGACTCCACAGTCACAAAAACTGTGTATCAGTAAATGCATGCTGGGTGACGCCTGTGGCTCAAAGGAGTAAGGCACCAGCCCCATATGCCAGAGGTGGCGAGTTCAAACCCAGCCCCCAGCCAGAAACTGAAGAAAAAAAAAATAAAATAAATGCATGCTGTTTTAAGTTGCTAAATTTGCAAAAATTTGCTACATAGCAATTAATAATGCAGTATCTGTAAAAGTAATTACCCAGAAATAGTCAATGGTAATCAAAAGAATTGTCCTTACTTTCCATGGTAACTCATTTGCATCTACCATGAAGCAGAATTGTTTTTCCACATGGATAGAATGATCACTTTTAATGTCACTGAAGATTTATAGTATCAATATTGCAGAAAAGAACTGTTCTTTTAAAGGGTTCAAAGAGAAAATATATTTTGCTTTCTCACTTTTATTTTTATTTGTTTATTTATTTTGAGACAGAGTCTCACTTTGTTGCCCTTGGTAGAGTGCTCTGGTGTCGTAGCTCACAGCAACTTCAAACTCTTGGGCTCAAGCAATCTTTTTGAGTCAGCCTCTTGAGTAGATGGAACTACAACGCCCAGCTACAACGCTTGGCTATTTTTAGAGACAGGGTCTCACTCTTGCTCAGGCTCGTCTTGAACCCATAACCTCAAGCCATCTGCCCATCTAAGACACCCAGAGTGCTAGGATTACAGGTCTGAGCCACCCCACCCAGCCCACTTTGATTTTGTTTTTATAGTATACTGTACAAACTTAGTTTTGAAACATTCACATACCAGCAGTGAAGACACAGAAACTTTCATTTCCTCTGTCTGCAAAGGCTCACCTCCAGGAACTCATCTGAGTTGTGGTCAGTTTGGTTAATCTGTCCTGACCACAACCCTTTTCTGAAAAGACATCATCTAACTGAGAAAAGATTTCTAAACTCTTTCTGGATAAAATCTCCAGTTTGGAGTTAACAGTTGCCATTTGGTAGGACAAGGCAGCGTCTGATATATACAGACATACTGCTTTCCCCAGTAGCATTTAACACAGCCTTATGGGAAATGCTTTATATTTAGCTCTAAATAAAACCATGTGTCATTAAACTATGGAGATGTGTTCTGATAAATGCTTCTTTAGGTGATTCCATCATTGTGCAAACACCATCGAGTGTAATTACACAAAACTAAGTGGTCGAGGCTGCTTGCTGCTCTCATGCCATAAACATGTACAGCATATTAATGTACTGAATATTGTACACAATAGTAGGTTTTTATGTACCTAAATACATCTAAACATAGAAAAGGTACAGTAAAAAGAGGGTAGTACAATCTTAATGGACCACTGTATATGTAGTCCATTGCTGACCAAAACAACATTGTGTTGCATATGATTGTAATTCTATTTAATTTTCACTGGAAAGTTTTCCGAACTCTGTTAATTATTTTATCAATTTCCTCCAAAAAATGGATCAAATACCATTAGAAATTGTAATGATTTGTCATAAATTACCTTGCCTTCCCAACCCAAACCTTCTCGGTTTTCTGTACTGCAGAGTATTGTTTTTAAAATGGACCCTGGTTTGTATGCTTTATTCACAATAGCAATTCCAGGTGCATATGAAGATAAAGGTGACTAATTAGGTTCCTGCTTATTCTCAAGGAAGTAATTAGGCGTCATTAGGGTATTATTTTTTAAATTAAGGTTTGCTTTCATGTGGAATTTATATAGTGCTCTGTCTTTGTAGAAACATTCTTGAAACTCATTCATTTGTTCAAAAAGAAAAATTAAATGTCATTATTAAGATCTACCTTTCTGAAAACATAGCCAACAGCAATTTGGTCTAAAATTTGTCAGCTTTGCACAAAAGGCAATTTGAACATTAGCAATCAGTCTTTCAAGGTGATTGTTATCTGCATACAGAGATGTGGGTTTTAAAAGGCATGAAATCATCACCCCCACAATCGGTATCAACAACAAATTCCTATCATTTTCAAATTGCATGTATATAAAAGGCTTTATGGTTTATACCCTGATCTCAAGGAGTATGTTTAACGGTTTTTTCCTGATGGATAAATACTTGAACTTCAATAATTGAAAATTTTTTTTTATGAGGAACATCTTACCCCACTGCCCCTGGTGCATATTTACAAATATAGAGAAATCCTTATAAGGCATTTAAATATGTGGTCACTTACAAAGTATAACACTAGGAGCATGGGGTAGATTGCTAAATTCTGTCCCAGAATATCGCTTCTATCTTACCAAAATGGCCAATACTTCAACATTGAGTCCTGAAAGCTCTCAATCTTCTGGAGTCCTGGTAAATCTATTCATAGTTCAGAAAATAGCTTAATAATTATATCAAGGGCAGAGCCTGTGGCTCAAAGGGGTAGGGCGCCCGGCCCTATATGCCGAAAGTGGCAGGTTCAAACCCAGCCCTGGCCAAAAACTGCAAAAAACAAATAAACAAAAAAAAAAATTGTATCAAAAAATACAAAAAATTATATCAATTGTATCTATTTGACCTTTTAAATGTGTTATCTCTAGTAAAACATTATTTTTGAAATACTGATCTCTTCATCTATGTAATGAGAATATTCGGTGCATAATTCTTAGATTTGTTGTGAGGATCAAATTATTCAATCCAAATATAGCACTCAGAATAGTGCCTGGAAAATAATAATAACCTGATAAATGTAGGATGTTATTGTTTTAGCATTATTATTACTATTGTTATCACTAGCTGCTATTTGTTGCCTCCAAAATTCAGATGTTGAAACTTCATGACCAAAGTGATGGTAATAAGAGGCGGAGCATTTAATAGATAATTAAATCATGAGGATTCCTCTTCATATGAATGGGATTAGGCCCTTATAAAATGGGTTCCATACAGCCTTTAGCTCCCTTTCCTTCCACCTTTCACCATGTGAAGGCAAAATGTTTCTCCCCTCTGAAGGATGATACTCTAATCACAGAGCTAAACCCGCTGGTGGTGCCTTGATCTGGAACATTTCCACCTCTAGAACTATGAGAAATCAACGTCTGTGTTTTATAAATTACACAGTATATGACATTTTGCTCTGTAGCACAAAACACAGAATGGATTAAGACCCTAGCCTAATGTGTTCTAGCTATTTAGATAGACCAAGGACGTAAAAATTAGGAAGTACATCATCCATAATTTAAACATGGTTACAAAAATTCTAAATTCAAACAAGTTATTTTATGTCCTAACCTTACTCATAAATTTCCACTCACTTATCAGTTCCCTTCTTTACCTTAATTCCAGCTAATAACATTGCTTCCTCTTTCATGGAGAAATAAGAATGATTTTCAGAAGGGAAATTGCATACACGCTGGCTACTGTGTACTGGCATACATATACCTTCAGACCTATTCTGCCTTTTTACTCTTTTACTGTTGCTGTATTTAGAAGTTTCAATCTAATTACTCACCGCATTGGGGTGCATAATTCCAAATCTTCTTGCCCATTCAAAGACAGAGTTCCATCAATCCTTTCCTAGTAGCTATTTCTTTCCAATCATTAACTTTTCTCTCTCTCTAAGAAGCATTATGATCAGCATGAAGCTACCATCTTTAATATATTTCTCCATTCTTGAAAACAACAATTGACCTGCCTTCCCATACCAATCACCACTCCATTTCTTTCTTCTTATTTTGTATCAAATCATACTGGAGAATAGTTGTTTACACTCAGCACCTCAAGGCCTTCTTCCCCAATACAGTCTCATGACCACTCCAATCAACCTTTAGAACCTGCCAGTCCATCAAAATTTCTACTCTCAGTGCTTTCTAAATTCAAGTTTCAATTCAAAATGAAAACCTTATTCTATGTACCAGAAGTATTTGAAAATGTTAGTCATCTTCTCTCTAATACACACATGCATTTACTCTTGTTATCTTTCAGGATGCCATTCTCTCTGGTTTTCTTCTTACCTCATCAGTCATTCTATCTTAGTGCTTATTTTCTTGGTGAAAATATGTTTACATAAGGTTCGATAAAACTTTCTCATACTTAATTGAAGTTTATATACACGTATGCTAATTTGAAAAACTCTACTTAGATGTCTAATGTACATGTTATGTATCCTAAACTGATCTTTTCTCATTAAACTTGTTTCAACAATAGGCAATCCAATTTCACTCTAAAGTCTCAGTAATTCAGCTTAGGTTTAGTGTTTATTCTATAGAAAAGGGAAGCAAGGCACTGTCAATGGCTCCCTACAAGGGTAAATAATACAACAAATCTCTATTTTAGAAAGATAATTTTCCAGGAATTAGGATGGACAGGAGTTGTAGGGAATTTCATGAATGTTAACCAATGAAAGGCCCCTGCCATACTCCAAGAGGAATAGAACACAGAGATCTAAACCCGAACAGAGGGAGAAGAAGTAGAGGTTGCCAAGTGGGTAGAGATTCCGGAGTTATTTTGGATTTAGTGACTAATTAGATAAGAAAAAATTAGGAAAAGAAAGAGGGAAGCTATTCTGAGCTCTTCTGTCATTAAGCTGACCCTTAAATATAGCAGAAGAGGTAGATTTCAGGAAGGAAAATATACTTTGTGGTTACACTTTTGGAATGCTGAGGTTGAGAGGTCTTTAAGACAGTCAAAACATTTACATACATAGATTTGAATTCTGTCTTTGAGACTCAGCTGGAACTGAGGGTTGTAATCTGTGAAATGAGGTATTAAAAAATACCTAAGAACATACTTGTGAAAATTTAATTAATAGGATCATGTGCTCCAGAGACCCATTCTTTATTGGTTGTATAACCTGGAGCTGGTAATTTAACAACACTCTGTCTCAGTTTTCTCATCTGTAAAATGGGATAATAGTAGTAGCTACTATGGAGACAGTACCTTCTAGCATTTTTTTCCCTGAAAGGTAATATATTAAGTACAACTACAAATACTGAGAGAGAAAGAGAGAACAAATTAGCATATAAATTTAACTATTCACATGAAATTTATTACATGTTAAATGAAAATTTGAAATATACTTAGAGAATTATATACAGTCAACAAGAAAAAAATATTGAAAATTAAAAATAAAGGTCTATCAGAATAGGTAAGATCAAATTATAAGTTTGAACTCTATCCAGAAAATCTCAAAATAACTAAATGGAATCAATAAGCATACATAATGGTGATTATGTTTTACCTAAAGACTTGTTCAAAAAATACATTATACCAAAATGATCTTTTAAGATATGTCTCAGTATTTTTGTACTTCTACATTTAAATCTTGAACAAAAAGCATTTGGAAACATAAGTCACAAGACCATAAGAGCTATGTAGCCTGAGAAAAATTACTTTAGATCCTCAATTTTTCTGAAATATTTGAAAATTGGTAAAAAAAAAACAAACTAATTTTATAGTAATACATTGCAATGTATTATTAAAATGTAAAGGAAATTGCTTCATATTCTAACTTATGATGTACGTATTACCAGTTTTCTTATTATCATTTTATATGAGCCTATTACTTAAGGACCTTTGTATTACCATTACCATGTCTATGAATGGGACATAAAAGATGTTTCTCTGAGGTCCTCTATTTTTACTATCTGTATAAGTTTACTTTTGCATGTTAGGAATTTATTTTGTGAACTTAGTTTTGCTTTGCTTTATGGTTGCACATTTATTTTGCTACCAAAAGAACAAAAGAATGTCTTGTTGTTGTTGTTTTGTTTTGCTTTTTTAGGGACAGAGTCTCACTTTGTTGCCCTCGGTAGAGTGCTGTGGCTTCACAGCTCACAGCAACCTCCAGCTCTTGGGCTTAGGTGATTCTCTTGCCTCAGTCTCCCCAGTAGCTGGGACTACAGGCACCTGCCACAACGCCCCGGCTATTTTGTTGTTATTGTTGCAGTTTGGTCGGGGCTGGGTTTAAATCTACCACCCTCAGTATATGGGGCCAGCACCCTACTCACTAAGCCACAGGCATCACCCAGGAATGTCTTGTTTTTACATGGGAAGTTGTGAAAAATTAATTTTTCACCATAATTCTCTGCCTTCTACAGTTATACAACTCTATGATGAATATTGTATCTTATAGAACATACAGTATTTATTTTCTAAATTTTTAAACGTGTTTCTTTTTTTAATTTCAAATTAATGTGGGAGTACAAATTTTTAGGTTACATTGTTTTCAATTTTAAGGCAATATTCAAGTTATACTTAAGCCCTTCACCCAAGGGGCATGCCTTAATGTAGTTTATTAATAGAAAAGGCCACAGACTTTGAGTTATAAGATAAGTGGGCAGTATTAACTTCGTCCTTACATGTTGTAAGATCATAGTCTGATAAGAAACAAACAACAAAACAAAACCTCTCTGAGTTTCAGCTTCTTCTGTGTGAAGTCATAAATGTATCAGACAAGTTTTTTTTTTTAAAACCTTGTTGATATCTATCCCAATTTCATTTTTTTATAACTTCATATCTGCTCCTATCAGTGATCATACACAGCGCATATTATCATTTCTCAGGATCTAGGACTTACGCATTGCATTTTTATGCTTATTTTCACTATCTACTTCTTGAAAATCTCTCTTACAGTAACATCACCTATATGTTGGTTAATTTTCTATGATCGTATTGAGTATACCTCAGGAAAGTCTCTTAAAAATTGCATCTTTTTTTTCCTGGGCCTATATCCACACCCTTAATTATGTCACAGATGGGTTATTGCCATTGTCTCTAAGTGATCCTTTGCTGTCACATCTCTACTCTTTCCAGTACAAGAGTTGCCTGATCTAGTATTCTAAAAAATACTAGTACAATTCTCCTATATTGTGTTTAACTGCTTTTATTTATTTAAATAGGGAAACTAATTATTATTTTTTCTCTCTCTTTTTTTTTTCTGTTTTTGAGACAGAGTCTCATTCTGTCATCTTGGTAGAGTGTTGCAGCATTATCACAGCTCACAACAATCTCAAACTCCTATGATAGGGATCCTCCTGCCGCAGCCTTTCAAATAGCTAGGAATTACAGGTGCCTACCACCATGCAGGGCGAGTTTTTCTATTTTTAGTAGAGACAGAGATTTGCTGTTGCTTAGGCTGGTCTTGAACTTCTGAGATCAAGTAATCCACCTACCTCATCCTGGGAGTTAATGATTTTCATTTGAAAGTAAACAGGTTTGTCACTTATTCAGAACATCATATGCTTGAGCTCTGCTGTTCCTACATAATTATAAAAATAAAATTTTCAGTGTTAAGGAGGTAATAATATACATTTTAAAACGTATAATGCACAATTTTTATGAGCTAGTTTAAGACTTAGATGGCCTGTACAACATGCTTCATGGTCAAGGAAGTATGTAGATTAGCATGAGGAAAGGGAAAGGAAGGGAATGGAGAAGTATAGTGGAAGGAGAAAGAAAAGAAGGAAGGAAGAGAAATAAGGAAAAATGTATGCTATTGGTCTGAGCCCAAGTATATCCTTGATTGTTCATTGAGAAATTGATGCTAAATAACATTTACTGACTATAATAAGGTATCAAAAATACTCATGTATTAAATACGATACTTATGTATTAAAACCACACATGAGACTTTCATATCATATAACAAAACAAAGAGCTGGATTAACAGCCATGTTAAACATATTGAAATAAGAGAAGTAAACTTGTGTGAGGAAAAGTTAGACCACAACTTGATGACTCATACTGTAGCAAGGTGGGTTAATTAGTAAAACATTTTAAAAGGAAGATTGCCATTATACTAAAAACACAATATCCTTTGATATCCTTAAAATGGTCCAGTGTACCAATCAGATAAAGTCTATTTTGGAAAAAAATAAATAAATCAGATTTGCTGAGTTTTCAGGAGCAAGACTTTTCCTTGAAGGGTAAATGAAAACAGCTTTCTAACTTAAGATCTTAGATACCATTAGTCCCAATAAAGTTGGTGATTTCTTCTGGGAGGGTTTAATCAGTTTGTTGTGACATGGTACCAGTAACTCAATTCTATAAAACAATTGTGATTGATTACTGCTGTTCCATGAATTGGCCAGAAGGGAGCCCGAGAAAATCACTTCCAGAGCTTGCTTTGCAAAGTGCAACTTCTGAAAATGACGGTCTTCAGAATATGATTTTTTTTCTCATGGTGATTCATAAAAATATCTTTCATTATTATCTATTTTCTTTATTTTCTAAAGAGAAAATAACAATTATGGTTACACTTTTTGGTAGAAGTAAAAAATAATTTAAAACTGTCATGACTTGTCATGAGGTTAAGTCTTTTTGTCAAACCTGAGCTAGATGTATTGACATTTTCTGGCCAGAACCCAAGAGGCACAGAGGGGCGGCCTTTTATGGGCCTACTAATGTGCTGTAGCCACCTAGAGGTTTTCTAAGCACAAATAATCAGTGCCTAAACCAAGACTAGGATTGGCTATTTGCAAATGGGGCAAAGCTATTCTGATTATAATATGTCTCTATCAATTTTATTTTTGGTTTCATGCCATTATCACTTTTACTTATAAAATACATGGTATTTTCCCTCTGATGCATCCTACATCACTATACATAGGTGTATAGATTTCCAGAAATACTTTTAAAACAATGTAGCCAACCAGAGTGGTTATTTATTTTTACTTAGGAAGAAAAATATCACTTTATTACCACTTGGATAAGACTGAATGAGGCATGACACTTATAGATCTTGTGTACACAGACATAGCTTAATCCACTTATCGCCTATGATTGAAGTTATGGGAGTTTGTTTCAAATAAAAAGGTTATATAAGAAATTTTGAAAGAGTGGCCTTCCTAGAGAAGTAACTTTAGCCATTCTTTTTTTTTGTGGAGACAGTCTCACTATGTCATCCTCAGTAGAGTGCTGTGGCATCACAGCTCACAGCAACCGCAAACTCTTGGGCTTAAGCAATTCTCTTGCCTCAGCCTCCCAAGTAGCTGGTACTACAGGTGCCTGCCACAATGCCCAGCTATTTTTTGGCTGTAGTTGCCATTGCTGGTTGGCAAACCTGGGCTGAGCTTGAACCCACCACCTCCCTTTTATGTGGCTGGCCCTCTAGCTGCTTGAGCTACAGGCACTGAGCCGACTTTAGCTATTCTTTCCATAGAGTGCATTGTTTAAAAAGTCACATGTCGTGCATATTGTTTTCCCAGTTATGAAAATTCAGAGTCCTTACTGTCATTGTCATCTTCTTTTCTAAAAATTAGACCGTGTAGCATCAATCATCTTTCACAACATAGCAAATCACATAAATTTAGGGAAACAAAAGTTCTCTACCTTACAGTATTACCTGAATGACTTTGAGAAAATGCTATCCAAATATTGGACTAACTCCACTTAAAGTTCGGATAAGGTGAGTAGGGGCCTGTGTGCTTTATGTTAGTGCACCTGAAATACGCTTCTTGGCCTGCAAACATCTTTTTCCTCTGCTTGCCTTGCTTGGTCTCTCCCATTAAGTGGCAAATTTCTCAGTAACAGTATAAAAATCTCCAATCCATATAAGTAATTGTCATTTTCTCTTATTTTATTAGATTAGCACCATTATCTCTAAGATCTTTGGTGATTTTACAGAGGAATTAGAGAAGAGGCAAGCGGTGAATTAAGAAAAAGTGTGAAGCCCAGGTAGAGGCCCAGCGGGAAGAATCAGCAAAACCAGTGCAGGGAATGACCAAAAGCCCCACCGGAAGGACAGAGAGATGGACAGGGAGGTCTGAGCATAAATTTGGCAGGTGGAATCTAGATACTCTTTGCCTTTAAAGTTCTCATGAGCTATATTTTATGGATTCACTGACCTTTTTCTTAAGAAAGAGTAATCAAGCTAACAAATTTGATTACTTTCACCTCTGCTTTGGAGTATATTTTTTTCTTGCTGAAGCCACAGTAGTTAATATGTGAAGAAGATAGTAAGTACTACCTGAAGTATAATAATTAAGTTGTGACAGCTATTCTATTATAAAGTACATTTGACAATTAATGTCATGGATTAAATTAATTATAGACCATTTAAATAATACTGTTTAGAACTTAAGCAAAATCATTTATTGTTATACTTCAGAGCACTTTATTGAAGTTTTTGAATGCCTAGTTATTTTTTTTCCTCGGGATACTTTAAACAGCCAATTATTAAAAAAAAGTTTTAACTCTGTTGACTGTCAATGTGTATTTGCGTGTTTTCTAATGCATTTGATAGATACAAAATTATAACAAACACCATTATATTCAAAATGTGGATCATTAGGTAATTAAAATGTATTATGAAACTTAAAAACAATCCCAGTGCACCACTTCCTAAAAGACATGCCCATTGCAACATCAACACAGTTTAAAAATGTTTTAAAAACAAAGATTCTCAAAAGAAATAGTAGACTGGTTTGTACTAGGGTTTTATTTGGCAGATAAGCCCAGAATTGCCTTCCAGATAACTTTATACCAGAATGTAATATTGCTTCAAAACTTTAACCCCACATAAAAGTCTAATAAATTTTAGTTATAAGCTCTTGCGAGATCCCAAATTCTAAGAATTTATTGAGCAACAGTTTCAAGTTAAGCCGAATATTAATCATTTATTTCAATTGAAATTCGTGTTTATCTCTGTTCGATTTGCTTGCTTTCAGTACAACTTGAAAGTTTGAATTCCAGAGGCTGAATTAATGTGCAGAGTTGGTCTCTACCCTCCTCTAGAAACAGCTACAAAATGTATGACAAGTCATTTATGATGTAAGCTAATGTGTATATGGCATGTCTCAGAACATTTTAATTACATTTCATTAATTCAGAATCACCACACATTTGAATTTGCCTAAATGTGAAAAGGCTGATGCTTAGGTAGTTTTCTGCATCATTAAATTCAACAAGAAATTATATAACTATAGCTTACTTCTTTTAAAGAATTTTTATACATAGGAAGCTAGGATGCTTTGAGAAGTAGCATTGCTTGATCATGTGTTAAAGGCAAACTACTCTGTATCAAAGAAAATACACACCTAAAATATGGCTACTGTAATATATTCAGATCATTTTTAATGAACCATAATTAGGGACAATGATCTTTAAATTATCCTATTTCAAAGATGTTATCTTTGGTTAAGTTGATGCAATAATTATAAATTCACACAAACAGAAAAAATTCTCAATTACTTTGGAACCTTTCCATCTAAATTTCAGGCTAGGTATAATATTTTACCCTTTTCCTTACTCTTCCTTGGGATTTGGATATGATGGCTGGAGCCTCAGAAGGATCTTAGACCTCTGAGAAGTCACCTACAGAGGCACAATAGACACAATTCATCTGATTATAAGCCATTTTACACAGCAGAAATATAATGCAAATCAAAAACCAGAAAAGGTTTTAATTGCACTACTCATTTACAACCCCCTAAGCCTGCTCATTGGCCTGTGTGTGTGTGTGTGTGTGTGTGTGTGTGTGTTACAAAGAGTTAGAAATAAACTACCCAGATAAAGTCAGAAATGCTTCATTAAATTATGGTATTGGACTCTGAACTTTCTGGAAGAATTAGTAGAAGGAAAAGAATGAATAGGCTTGAGGGTGTTAAATATTTAAAATAGAAATAAAAATGGTAAACATAGTACCAGAGAGGAAAGTGAATAGAATAAGATCAAAATTAAAGGGTCTGATTTAATTTAAAAGCAAAGTAGAAGAAAGAGAGAGACAGGGATCATCACTGTGTCTGAGATTGAAGGAAGAACAGAAGAACTATGTATAGAGGTGATTAGGTGAGCTGAGTGCAATACACATGGATTACAGACCCTGTTCCCTTAGTTTCCCTTTGTAAAGGAATAAGTGAAGTAGTGATGACATGCTGAGGGTGAAGATGCTTGGGCTAGATGAATAACTTGGTATCACTCTCCACGCTTCCTCACATCTGCTGCGATAATGAAAGGACATAAGACACAAATGGTTTTCTGAGTCATATTAATGTTTCATTTGAGATTAGAATTCGATGTGCATTCATTGAAACTCCAGTGTTTAGATGGTTCTCGTATTTCCCTGTGAAACCACTTTGCAGATAAGAAGAAATACGATTGTGAAATTTACTCAAAATCTGGAATTTCAGTAAAAGCTAATGTGTAACTTGACAGATTGGGGGATCTGAGGGCAAGAGAAAAGAGAAATTCAAGTTAACCATCATGGTGGGAAAGTACAGAAATAATTTTAAATTCATTGAATATGGTTATGCAGTGGAGTGAGGTGTACCCTCTGCCATGGATAAAAAATATGGAAGAGGGTGTTGAGAGATTGAAGAACTTGTTAAAGTAATAAGGATTGTCAGAAGTGAAAGAATGAAACAAATTGGAAGATAAAAAGTTATGGTCAGAATTCAAATCTGCAGATGTTTTCAGAGAAAATACTATCTAAAATATTAACAAATTAGCATAAAGATCATTGAAGCTTAGGTTTTCAATGAACTAAAAGATTAAGGTATGTTGGGCTTATATTTAGGTAACTTCACATTTATTCAGCATATATTTTGTTAAGAGTTATGTGTTCTAGAAACTATTTGGAGAACTAGGATGCGATATTGAGAAAAATAGAGCATAGAACTTTGTGAAGTATAGATCTTAGTGATGTAATCAGCCATGAAACAAGAAAAATTGTGTTAATGTATTATTAGTAGTAAATAATCAGGGTAAGTGCAATAGATTGGCAGAGTTTCCTCAACATCCAGCAAAAACATATCTGCAAAGATAACATTTAGGGATAGACCTGAATGAAATTAAAAATAATCAAACATATGACTATTAGTAGCAAAAACATTCATGATAGAAACTACATTATATACAAAACCCAGGTATAGGGATGCTACATGTGTTAGATGGACAGACCAAGGCCAGATGAATCTAGAACATAAAGAATTGGCATAATATTTGAATACTGGTAAGAATGATGGCATGGACTCAGTTCAAGATACACTTTTTTTTTTTTTTTTACTTGTACACAAACCACACTAGTGCAAAGGAGGTACATGATTTCTGTATATATATATAATAGCACAATTGGACACAGCTCCCTGTTACCATATTCATACTTCACTGATGAATGCCCCAAGTTCTAGGTCATCATGCTCATGGAGAAATACATCAGGTCAAAGAACGTTGCTTCACAAACTTAGACTGGGAGAGTGGAAGGAGATCAAAGGATAGAACTCAATAGCTCAAGTCACCTAGCCCTAAAGGTGATAATTTAGAATCTCAATTTTTGTTTTTTTGTTTTTTTTTTGTAGAGACAGAGTCTCACTGTACTGCCCTGGGTAGAGTGCCATGGCGTCACACGGCTCACAGCAACCTCCAACTCTTGGGCCTATGCGATTCTCTTGCCTCAGCCTCCTGAGCAGCTGGGACTACAGGCGTCCGCCACAACGCCCGGCTATAGAATCTCAATTTTTGCTCTATCACATTTATTTAAAATAGTTAAATTTTTATTTTATTTTATATTTAATAATCAGGCCTACTTACAATTTCATCAGACATATTTACTGAAAAGCAGTTGGAAATTGGTTGAGAGAGCTAGAATAGTTTGACTATATCAAAACGTGTAGAACACAATAAGAGTTTTATGTTGTAAATATTAAGGACAACCATGGCATTTTGGAAAAGGGGAAGGAAGAGTATCATTTGTGATATAAATGGAAGTAAAGAAAGAAATCAGGTAGAGGAAAATGGATTAGAAGGGCATTACAAAATCAGTATATGAGAAAATATTACTTTGGGTAATTTCAATGAAGTAAATGAGTTGGGATAAGATTTGTATAGGATTTGAAAATGTTAAAATAATTAAGCATGTAATATATGTTCATGGATAGCACATGGGACCCGTGAAAGAGGAGTTAGAAGTGACTCAGGAGTTTCTTTGTTGACCAGCTCTGAGTGGTGGTACGATATATTAAGGTTAAAAACATTGCAAGGAAAACCACATTTTTGTTTGCAGGGTGGAGGGTTTAGGCTGATGTTTTGCTCATGTTAAGCATGAGATGCCCATTAGACACCAAAATGAGGGTATCAGGGTATATGGGTCCTACGTTGAAAGGGCTAAGACAGGGCTAAGATGTAAATTTACAGGTTATCCCCAGATAATTGAGACTGGCTGAGATCACTTGGAAAACAAGTGAATGTAGAAAGAAAAGAAATCCTGGGTGGCGCCTGTGGCTCAGTGAGTAGGGCGCTGGCCCCATATACCGAGGGTAGCAGGTTCAAACACGGCCTCGGCCAAACTGCAACCAAAAAATAGCCGGGCGTTGTGGCGGGCGCCTGTAGTCCCAGCTGCTGTAGCCCTGCTTTAGGGCTAGGTGACTTGAGGCTGAGGCAAGAGAATCGCGTAAGCCCAAAAGCTTGGAGGTTGCTGTGAGCCGTGTGACATCATGGCACTCCACCAAAGGCGGTA
This sequence comes from Nycticebus coucang, assembly GCF_027406575.1. Classification (NCBI taxonomy): domain Eukaryota; kingdom Metazoa; phylum Chordata; class Mammalia; order Primates; family Lorisidae; genus Nycticebus; species Nycticebus coucang. The sequence goes on along the minus strand of NC_069794.1, from coordinate 56,612,027 downwards.
AAGTGAGACTCCGTCTCTACAAAAAAAAAAAAAAGGAAAGAAAGAAAGAAAAGAAATCCACAGTCTGAGCCAAGGCACTTGAGGACAAAGGTTAGATAAATCGATTAAAGACCACAATGGAAATAAATAACCATTGGTGTATAAATGCCAGAGAAAGTATAGTAGAAAGAGAAAGATATGGCAGGGGTGAAATTCTTAAAGTGGTTGTGTTAGAAAAGTCACAACTATTGTTAATGAATTTCTAGGCAGTGTGTGGCAGAGATGGCTAGGATACGAGCACTGAAAATGAGTATCAAGGAGCACTGATGAATCACCTACAATGGGCAAAATAAATATAAAGGATGGCAAGAAAAGTTGGAGCAAGATTTGAGACAGAGAGAAAATAAACAAGCCAGATACTAAAAATTAGTAAGATGTTGTGATTGGAGGGAGGGTATATTATTGTGGTATGAGAGCTAGTTGTTTATAGGGTATTATGTATTCCAAAAAGCTGAGTTATTTTTGTCATTTTTTGTATGTTTTAAATAAAATGGAGAAACAGTAATCTGGAAGTAGCATAATGTCTAAGCAGAAAATCTGTGTTCCCCTCACATCCTGTGCCACCAGTAAGGGAGTAAAAAATACATATATAACGGGACTGTGCTGGAAACACTGTCTCGAGCGCATTCAGAAAAGAAGTTCAGAATGTAGAGGAGTTTTTCTTTGACAGAAAAAAAGTTTCAAAGATACATAGATTATGGATATTAGGTACCAAACCATAAGGGGATAATAGTCCGGGTGACAAAGTAATGATGATATGGGGTCCTTATGCCCTTCGGAATGACATTGATACCAAAGAATATAGCATAATGGAATTAGTATTACTGGTATGTTGGGAATAAAGTAATACCATTTGTAACCTAATCTTCTTATATAATGAGGCAGAGGCTGTGTGTGTGTGTGTGTGTGTTTAAAAAATGAAATAGAAAGGATAGGTGGTCTACCAATAGTTAAGTCATATTACAAACTTCCACTCCCCAAATACAGTGGTGGGAAGTATTTAGACCAGAGGATAATTTGTTTCTCAAGCTAAAGCAAAGGTTCTTATAGTCTTCATATATCCTACCATGGATATTGTTAAATCCAGAGGAGGAATGTTTCCAAATAAGCATGAAGACCTCTGTGATTCCCCCTTCCAACTGCCTGAGGCAGGACTGAGCTAGACAGACATAGACACGCCAAGAGCTTTCTTTCATTCGGCCCTGGATGGTGTTAAGAACAAGGGCGGGCATGGGAAACATGGCCACAGGGGTACGGTGGAGGTAAATGTAATCCGGCTCACAAACAACGTAAAGTGTCTGATGGGAGATAAGATAGTAACAAAAAATAAAAAGGAAAATATGACAATAGTTATGTTGTTACATGGAATTAACCATAAAATGACAATTTTTTTGATGAGGCTAAAAAATAAAAACTGTTTTTCAGGAGACAGTGGTAAAGGAAGAAATTGGCATCGCTGATGCCCCTGGCAAGGGAAGTAGATAAGCAGCTCTCATATAAGTTATATCTTAAAAAGAGCCTATATTGGGCGGCACCTGTGGCTCAGTGAGTAGGGCGCCGGCCCCATATGCCGAGGGTGGCGGGTTCAAACCCGGCCCCGGCCAAACTGCAACCAAAAAATAGCCGGGTGATGTGGCGGGCGCCTGTAGTCCCAGCTACTCGGGAGGCTGAGGCAGGAGAATCGCTTAAGCCCAGGAGTTAGAGGTTGCTGTGAGCCGTGTGACGCCACGGCACTCTACCGAGGGCCATAAAGTGAGACTCTGTCTCTACAAAAAAAAAAAAAAAAAAAAAAAAAAAAGAGCCTATATTAGTTAGAGTAAGAAGAGGCAGAGAGCAATCTCTGAAGAGGGTAAATTAGAAAAAAATTATAGCAGTTCTACAGGTTTTGGTCAATGGGGTCTGAAAAGAGGTCATAATGTTGAATTAATGAATTGGAGAACATTTAGAAAATACAGAAACAAGGTTGAAGATTAAAATAATACATCATAAAATAAAATTATATCCTTAAATTTATCTGAGTAACCCTTCCAATTTTAATACTATTTTTATTAAAATGCATTGTTAATTAGGTCATTGGATCTCCTCATAATTAGTGCTTTTTTCTCCCTGAAATTAATGCCTTTAAAGCAATATTAATTGAAATAGCTAATGTATAGTATTCATTTTACAAAGTTCTATTTCAGCAAAATCTGGAAATAGGTTAGCATTTGGGTGTCTGTGTGTATAAATATAATTTACATGTATATACATATATTACACATAATTTAGAAATATGCATGTTAATACTATTAAGTAGTAATTTATATAATATTTACTGAATTGTATACAGCCTGTGTACACAGAAGGGTGGATAAAGCTAAAATTTCTTCAAGAAGTTTAATATAGCAGTTATAGATTTATGAACAGATAAGCAAGCATACAACTTAAACTATGTAAGAGAGTTATATCCAAGGTGTTTACAAACATGGCTCAATATATAAATAGATGGAAAATTTGTGTATATTACAAATAGGGATGCATGCATAGAACCTTACGTTTAGTCTCCTTTCGATAATGGGTGGTGTTTATTTTCTATTCAGTTAATAGGTGTTTGTAGCCACAGCTAACTCTACCATCTTCTTAATAAATGTTATGTTTGCTGTATCTCCATTTTCTCCATTCTAGCAAAATCATCACATCTCTCATTTGTGTGTTTTGGGTGGGGAGTGGTTCAAATCTCTTTATTATAGGTGTGGACTTTTGACCCAGACTTGATAATCATTTCTCATCTCAGCAGCTGATTCATAAATGTTCATATAAACAACAGATAAACAAACGCAATCTTCAATATGACTAATCTTCCAGCTCTTTGGCAGGAGACATTTTTTTTTATCATAAAGTTACTGCCTCTATGGTGTGAGTTTTTGGCTATGGATGTCTTTTCTCTCAGCTCTATTTCTCTTTATGTGTTGTTCTTTTCCTTGAATTTTCAAGTCTTGACTCTCTACCTGGAAAATTCCTACTAATACTCCAAGCCAATCACTATGCTTGTTCTCTTTTGGGAGGTTATTAAATCATAACTGTGTACATTGATGCATTTATGGGGTTCAGTGTACTGATTGATATACAATGTGAAATGCTTACATTGAACTGATTAACACATCCATGAAAATACATAATTAAGAAATTTATTATAAGTAGGTATAGTCATGTCTTTCATTTCATTATACTTCCACTTGATTTGGGCTTTGTCTCCATTATAATATAAACAAACATCTATCTTATTGACATATTTTTATTGCAATATTGATTTTATAAATTTAGTATTAAAATGAAATAAAAGAGGAATTGTGATCAAGATAAAAGAATTATGATTAAATAATTTGAGAACCCCACTTGCCTTGGTTCAGATGCATTACACCAAGAATACAAAGAGAGAACATTGAATCAATGTAATTATGCTTAACACGGTAAATGTTTCTATGAACTGGAGATGAAACAAACACAGAAAAGTGAGCACAGTTGACATGAGCAATCTACTGGATTTCAATTTAAAAGAAGGCAGAAGCAGTCTGAAAAGCATACTGTTTGCTTTCCACATAAGATAATGAATTAAAACCAAACCAGGAGTGCCTATGTTAAGAAAAAAATAAATTTGAAATAAATTAATGTTTACTTTTGCCTAGAACTACAGTTTATCTACAGCTGTGCGGCTAAGGGAAAGAAAATAACACACACTAACTCATGAGGAATCCCCAAGCCAAGCTTCCATTACTCACCTGTGTAATGGACATATCTGAAACATCCACAGTATTTGGGAGTCAGAATTCCCTAGAAACCAATATATAATCTGATTCTAGATCAAGGATTTTGAAGAACAAACCTGAAACCACTACATAGGAAAAGGAGATCACAAAGAGAAAAGGGAAAAATTAAAGATACAACTTTATGTTTAAAATGCTCTTGCAAAGCAATAATCAAATGCGCAGAAAAAAATGAACATATTATAACAAATTATATGTTATAATGGAGCTTAAAAAGCATTAATTGAAAAAATAATGACTTTACATGAAACAATAACAGTAGTAGAATAATTTGAAACACTTAACAACTAATGAAAGTAAGGCTCCAAAGACATGAAAGAGGGAATGATATTGCATATAAAAGAAATGAGTCAACATAATTTGGTAGACATTACACAAAAAATAATAAATAGATATCAAGTAACCTGACTCTTTGTACCCTCAGTGATTCTCCAACAGTTAAAAAAATAATAAGAAGAAATAAAAAGAAATGGAAATCTTGCAGATAAAAAATAAAGTTATTGACATTTAATTTCCAGGCTACACATGCTCAAAGGAATTACTAAACATAATTATATATATTAAAAAAGAACAAATAAATATTTCTGAAATGTATTAATCTTGGAAATAAAAAATATAGTCACTGAAATAACTCAAGGTTTGATATAGTCAAACATTCGATAAATTTGAAAAATGTGTTGAGAAATTCACCTCGATGACATAGACAGAAAAAAGAGATTAAATAAAATACTAAAAAACACCTAAGAGATTTGAAGAATAGTTTGAGGGATTCAACATAGGTCAAGTAGAAATCTTAAAAGGAGAAAATAGATGGAATATTAGGGAGAACTATTAATAGAAGAAATGAGTAGTATTTTTTTCAGAATTAAAGGCTAATATAAATGACCAGATTAATGGTTAAGTCCAAGGAACAAGTAAAACAATAAACATTTTATTTTATAAAACAAATAAAAAATACTAAACACATCAAGGATGATAATGTAAAACTTTAAAACTACCAAAGTAAAAAGGGTGATATATAAAGGAACAATGATTTGACAGGCTGCAGACATTTTATGAGCTCCAACACATAACTTAAAAAAAAAAAATAGAGAAATATACTACTCAAAGTACTGGAAAAAATGAGCAGCTGACCTAGACTTACACACACAGATAAAATATGGTCTGTCTGATGAAGTACATGGATAAATTATGGAGCCAGGAAGGACAAAAAGAAGTGTCAGGGTGTGATAGATAGTGTGGTCAGAACCTTTGAGTGGCAGAGCCAGATAAGTTCTCACATTTAAATCACTTAATTTACAATAGGCTTGATCAACAATATGCTTCTAATCAGCAACAACACATAATAGAAATGGAGAATTAGGATCTAAGTGGTGAACAAAATAAAAATAGAGGCTAAGACTGTTCTAGGATCAATGATTTCATCTAAACCTAATCCTACCTATTGTTTATTGTGATCAATTTAAAAGAGGGAAGAGGGTTGTGAGAATGATGCTTGCTAGAGGATAAATTTTTATGAGAGGACAATGTTAATTTTTTTATTAAATCATGGCTGTGTACGTTAATGCAATCATGGGATACAATGTGCTGGTTTTATATACAATTGGAAATATTTTCATCGAACTGGTTAACATAGCCTTCATGGCATTTTCTTAGTTACTGTGTTCAGACATTTATATTCTGCATTTACTAAGTCTCACCTGTGTGTATCTTAGAAGGTTAATATTTTAAAGGGACTTACTTAATAACTTAAAACATCAGAACCAAGGGGTGATTGATGAGGGAGAAAAAAATCTAACATCGTCAGATGGAAGTAAATTGTCAGAATTCCAACATTAATGTCCTACTAAGTACTGAAACTTTAAATGTTTATTGTTGCAACAGTGGAGAGCTACATATAAAATAAGTTCCGCAAATTTCACTAATAAATAACGAAAATACAGAGAAGAGAGGAAAATAATTAAGAGCAGTTAATTCACACATGCCTTTGAAAGGAAAGCAGTGAGAAATATTTAATATTTCCTTCATTGCAACCTGGAAACTAATTTTGTGGACACAGATTTAATATAGTAAAAAAATGTAGTATCTCCATTTATTAGTTTATGTAACAAATACTGAATCTCTGCTTTGTGTATAAAATTCAAGGTATGGGGAATAGAATGTTATATAAATCAATAAAAAATATTTTCTCATTGGGTGTATTTTCTAACAAAATAATTAATTAAACTATAGTATAGGATAGGTCACAATGAATGCTCCACAAAGATACTTAAGTAGAAAAGGATGTGAGGAGTAACATGGATGGGAGAAGAGAATTTACCTGGAGTGGTCAGAAAAGCCTTCAGGAAAAAGTGACAAAAAAATTACAACCTCAAGAATAAAAGGTGGCATGAGGCTGTACTTTATTTTTACCATTCCAACTTTATTTTTTATAAAATTCCACAATCCACTTCTCCCTTGTGTCACAACCACTATTTTAGAGATAATTTCTTTTTCACTTTTGGTACTTTTCCCACCTAGAATTCCTTTATTTATAATTTATTAATCAGCTATGTATAATCCATTATCAGGTACATATAATTTTCTATTATTACATATATGTTGATATTAAAATTTAAGAAATAAGGACCCAAATGAAAACCACATTTATTCCAACTGTTTCATGTGTTCCTCTCAGAAGGATTTTCTTTTTAGTTTGCATTATTGACAACTCTTTATCTGCTGTTTTCCCACATTAGCATGGAAACTATCTGTCAGTAACCCTCATCTCTTAACAAAGCACAACTGGCCCTCCATATCCAGGGGTCTTGCATCTGTCGGTTCAAGAAACCACTGAATGAAATTCTCAGATCTGGAACCCACAGAGATAGAGGGTCCAACAGAAACTTCAGCGTCCCTGGAATTTGGTATTGGCCGTGATCCTTGCACAAATCCCCTGTAGCCAAAAAGGGACAACTGCATAGTGAAGACCCCTATCAGTAGTAAAAGCTTAACCCCACAATAGGGCAGAAGAAGCAGGGGAGGGAGAGATCATTAAACTTTCAAGAAGATAACTAAATAGGGAGGGCCTGTGTAAGGTTCTGAGTAAGGTCAAATGTATACAGCCAATCTGTAGAGATCTGACTCTGGAAGGCAGAAGAGGAAATAAATACATGGTTTCCCTCTATTTCCCTGCTATTTTTTACTGGTATGGTTTATATATTTTAGAAAAATTGGTAGCAGGACAAAATTCTTATTAATGCAGTCCATTGGAATCACCTTTCCTGGGCATCAAGCAGGGTTAACCAGCCTGGAGCACAGACCCAGAGGGAGACACAAATGCAGAGCACACACAACCATGTTAGACCACAGGAGAACTTAACCACATGAGCTCACCTAACATGCCTGAAGTATTATTTGGATATTTAGAGAAAAATAGTATGTGAAGCTATACAAATCAATTATGGTACCCTTATTAACTTTGTGAAACTTAGTAAAAGGTATGATCTATCATTATCACATATTCACGTCCAGTATGGTGGTTCCCCTTATCTGTCAGGGATACATTCCAAGACCCACTTTGGATGCTTAAAAATATGGATAGCACTGAGCCCTATCTACACTATGTTTTTTCCTATACCTAATGTGTCTATGATAAAGTTGAATTTATAACTTAGACACAGATAAATTTAATTCACGACTTAGAAACAGTAAGAGATTAACAATGACTAACAGAATAAATAAAACAGTTATGACAACTCTCTTTCATTCCCTCGCTCCCTCTCTCAAAATATGTATTGTAATATTTTTGGAAAGTGGCTGACCACAAGTACCTGAAATCTGAGAAAGCAAAACTGTGGATTGGGTGAGGACTACTATAATTGAAAAATGTCTTTGCTCAACCATTTTATTCTTACACATGGCAACATGCTGTTAATCAAAGCTTACTTTTAAAGGATAACAATTAAAACTAAAATCTGATTATAAATATCTGAGTTCATTTATGAAATTGCCATTGCAGTGCCATTTGCAATCTTTTCTAAACTGGAGATAAAGTGAAAACGACCCTCCTCAAGTTATAATGGAATCTAGTTTTCAGATTGATTCATACTTTTCAAAATATGCCCAAATTGCCTGCCATTTTCTCTTGAAATCATTTGTTAACCTTTTAAAAGAACATTTATAATTTATGAAAATAAATTGAAAATTGTGACAGTGATATCTCTAATTTATTGAACACTTATTTATAAGCCAAACTAAGGGCTAGATATTGTTCTTCTCAATTTGCAGATGCAAGTATAAGATGTAGCAAGATTAATTAATTGTCCACGGTGACAAAGCTAGTCAGGAAGTGGCTAGAAAGGCATACTGACTGGCGACTAAGGGCACGGCTTCCAGATGCACTGGATTTCCATCATGGTGCAGACACTTGCCCAAGTTGTTTGACTCTCTGGGCTTCAGTTGGTAATGTGAATAAGGTTCATCCACATTTATTATGAGAATTAAATCCTATAACATATATAAAATTGGGGTATAGTAGATTTTATTTTCCAGAACTAGCCATAACAATACTTCCCATCCCATATACTCATTCAGGATGTTGACACTCTCCTATCTAGAAGTAGAGACTATTCCCTCAGCCTTTAAATTGGGTGGACCTTTGTGACTTTCTCAACAAACACAATGCAGCAAAAGTAATGTGAATGGATTATCAAGAGAGTTATGAGCACTAAGTAAGTTTCCACATGTTTTCTCTCACTCGGGATGCTCAAACATGGAACTAACCTATGGTATTATGAGAAAACCCCAGTCAAAGGGAGAGACCAATATAGATGCTGAGCAGAAAGCCCCAGGAAAGCCCCAGACTGCAGCCCAAACCAACATCCAGACATTTGAATGAAAAGGGCCCGAATATGATTCCAGCATCCAAAATTTGGTGTAGCCCAGTTTATTCTAGATTGCATATACATATAAGATAAATAAATACCAGTGGTATTGTTTTCAGTGAACATGTTTGGGGTTGGTTCATAACACAATAAAAAATAAGCAGAGTAACTTTTGGTAGCTGGATTCAAGGTGCTGGAAAATAAAATAATATGTAGATGTGGTTTTTGGACATGATGCTGGGAAGACTTTGAATAAATGTGGAGCCAAGTATTAATGGCTCCACATGAAGAGGCCATGAAGAAGTTCGTAGAAATACTGGATGGTTCTCAAGAAAGTCTACTGATAAAGGATTAAAGAAAAATAAGGGGCTCGGCGCCTGTGGCTCAAGTGGCTAAGGCTCCAGCCACATATAATCTGAGATGGCGGGTTCGAATCCAGCCCGGGCCCGCCAAACAACAATGACGGCTGCAACCAAAAATTAGCTGGGTGTTGTGGTGGGTGCCTGTCGTCCTTCATACTTGGGAGGCTGAGGCAAGAGAATCGCTTAAGCCCAAGAGTTGGAGGTTGCTGTGAGCTGTGATGCCACAGCACTCTACCCAGGGTGAGAGCTTGAGGCTCTGTCTCAAAAAAAAAAAAAAGAAGAAAAAGGAAAAAAGAAGGAAAATTTGGAATCTGAATGAAAGCACGCATTTGCTATAGTGGCAGAAAATGTAGGAACAATGTTGCTTGAGGTGATATGGAAAATAGAAAATTTATTTCATGTGTTAAATCATCTATTATGGAAGATTTCTAGTCAGAATATGGTGAGTGCCGCCTGACTTCTTGATATTTTTAGAAAAGAGAAGGAGATAAGCTAAAAAAAATAGTTTTTAAGTGAAATTCAGAGGAAATATAAAAGACACTGGATTTGTGTTAAAAAACAACAAGAAAAAAACTTCTTTTTTATTCCTACTCTCTCCAAGATGCTTACATTAAGAAAGAACTTCAGAAGAAAGCTTAAGGTTGGTAATAGAAGATCCTTTGACAAGACCTCAGAAAAATCTAAAATAGTTTCTCATTCAGTCAGAACAACATCTTCTGAAGTATTTTAAGTGTGTGTCCTATAGTTATATATTTTTTAAAAAGTGGCCCAGTGGTGGCTCATGCCTATAATCCTCGTATTCTGGGCTGCCAAGGTGGGAGGATCCTGTGAGCTCAGGTGTTCAAGACCAGCCTGAGCAAGAATGAGACCCCCTCTCTACTAAAAATTGGAAAAAAATAGCCAGGCACCTTTGCTCCCAGCTACCTCGGAGGCTGAGGAAGGAGGATCACTTGAACCCAGGAGTTTGAGGTTTCTGTGAACTAGGCTGACACCACAGCACCCTGGCCTGGGCAGCAGAGTGTTTCAGGAAAAAGAAAAAGAAAAAGGAGCAACAGTATTTCCAAAGATGTATGAATGTGAAGGAGATTTGTGGCTATGACTTTTGTCTAATAGTGTGAACTCCACTATGATTCATAGAAAACTCAGACTATTTTGAGAAAATTTTATGGATAGAAACACAACCAGCTTATATTAAAAGGCAGAGAAGGTAGAAAATTAAAAATAAATGAATAGCCTTCTGGATTCCTGAACTGTGAGTGAAAACTGAGTGAAAAAATCACTAAGCAGCAATTATATACAATCTCCTCTGGAAAAGAAAGGGTAATGCAAAGAGTGGAACTAAAGGTTATGAAAATGTTATTTTCATGGAATAGAATTTAATTCTAATAAAGGAAGTAAATACCTGTTCACGTTTGACTTATATTTATAATGGACCTCCTATTCCCCCCTCCATTTTGAAAGCCTGTGCCACCATTGTGTGTTGGGGGCAGATAATTTGTCTCTTTAGTTTACAGCTCTTCAAATCAAGAGGAACTGCCCCCAAGAAGCCTATTCCACAAGTGGAACTTATTTAGGTAAAAAGATCCTGCATTTGGAGTTTGTGCCTGACGCCATAATGTGAAGAGACTTTGTGAGGGATTTAAGGATGTGGGCTGGTGTGTGACATGGGACTCTGGCAGATTGTATTTTCCAAAAGAAAATATGACAATATTCCTTGTCCAGGTGTTCTTCCAAACTTGTCACTCCTCCATCAACAGAGGAGTTTTGTTTCCCCTTCATTTGAAACTGGGCAGCCTTTGTGAATACTTTACAGAAATAAATCACCTTGAGAATGATTCTGCCAAGTGACAAAAGTTGGTATGCTGTCTGCCTGATCTCTCACTTGGGATGTTTTTCTTGGGAACCCAGTAGGTTGTGAAGAACTCCATCCCATGGGCAGGTGTTTTATCCAGTGGCACCAGATAGGAACCAGCATCAACTTCCAGGCATCTAAATGAACAAATTTTCAGAAGATTCTAGCCTCCAAACTTTGACTGAATAAGACAACACTGAATGGACCCAGATTGCAAGTTGATGAGTCAAATAAATGTTGTTGTTTTAAGCCACTAAGTTTTGGTTGTTTATTAGGTAGTAGTCGATACCTGTGACAATTTGCATATTGTAAGAACGCAATAAATATCTGATGTTATTAGGAGGTAAAATAAATGTTCTGGTTCAGTACTGACTCTAAAACATGTATTTTTCATCTCTATGCTCTAGTTCTTAATTTACTGTTATCATCAAATGGCATTTATTAAATTTCAAAATGCTCAGTTACCGTATAAAGATAACCAACTATATTGATCCAAATGTTGGTATTTCCTGAAGAGGCAAGAGAGCTGCAGAAGATAACAGCAGGTTAAACATGACACCATAGTATGCTAATTACCATGTTCTATTGTGATCAATTTCAATAAGAAAAAGAAATGGGAAAAGATGGTAAATATGAAACTGTTAGAAGACAGCAAGTAGACTTTGGGTCTCACGAGTGCCTAGACTCTTCATTGTTTAATTTGGTGTCCCTAAAATTAAGCACACTGCCTCACACCTAATAGGCACTCAATAAATACATAATCAATTGGTCAGTTTCAAAGTAAACCAAGTGAGCCACAGGCTCAATGTCTGACTACAGAACGTTTTTGCTGATAGGGAATTTGGAATTCATCTCATTTGAACCTATCATTTTGTAAAGAACATTGGAGTGCATATAAACAAAGCACCTTATCTAACTTCAGACCCTTGTTTAACTAAGTTTGATTGAGATCATCGTGAAAGAAAATGTTTCAACTCTCAGCCTTCTTGTTACTATTTATCTTCAAGATTTCTTCGAATTTCAACAGTCTGATTCTCATTCCTAGGTGGTATAATCTGCCCTGGGTTCTCATCCTGCCTTCTTCCAAATAGTTTAAAAGAAACTATTTGCTATTTGCTTTGTGAACAAAATCATTTGATAAGTTTTGAAGTTTCAAATGTATTCTACTCTGCTTCAATTACTTGGGGTAAATTTTAGCAATCAGCATAAGACCCCTTCTATGATAAGCCTTTTGTGATTTTTCCCTGCTTCTATAATTCTCTCAATTCTAGTCTCCCTTCCACATTTTACAATTGTCTGCACACTGCATATATCTGTGATGCCTACATGCTCCTGGGAACCCATGTTTCTGATTACTTTTCTGCCGCATGAAAAAAAAAGCTCCTGTGCTTTCTGGTGGAATGTTGGATTGATTTTTCATTCTGCTTAGTATGAATGAAGCGCAGTCGTTCCCGTCTGGTCATTAGTGATATTTGTCCACTCTCTGCTAGACTCTCTCTCTCTCTGGTTTCTCTTGTCCTTGGATACAAATTCCTTTTTATCTAATTTAGAAAACTTTGGGGGATTAGTTGAGGATTAAAGTATTTAAAATGTTTTCTTTTTAAGGGTCTAGTTTAGTTACATATAAACCACCTGGAAAAAAAATATTCTGTTTTTAAAAAACAAGATACTATTTTAATTTTTAAAGTTTATTTTACCAATGTATCCATCATATCTCATTTCTTTACAGCCTTTGACAATGAAATAAAAGATAAATTTCCCACACATTTGTTTGAAAGACTAAATACTTGTTTTTTTTTTTCCTCTTTACCTTTTCTCCTCCCTCATCAATACCTCTTTTTCTATTCTCTGAGTAATGACAGACTGTCTACCGTATATTTCCTAGGGAATGTTTGATAAGTTTACTGCCCCACTTTGAGGAAAATGACTTATCAGTTCCTGATTACTCTTCCCACGGTTGTATATTTTAACCGTCCTTTCTCGCTCCCTCCCTCCTTCCCATCCTTCTTTCCACTTTCTTCTTTTTTTTTTTTTTTTTTTTTGATGTTTTTTCTTCTCTGACCCAAAATGCAGCTCCGGACATTGGTAGAGTTAGTATTTGCACCGAATAGGGTCAGACCTCAGAGGAACCCTCTCCTATAGGCTGAAAATATAGGAGTGCCTTCAAACTGGAAATACACAGAAACAACTAACCTTTTAATATATGTGGATATTTATTGATAACCTTGACCAGTACTACTGAGCACCCACTATAAGCAGGAATTGCTGTAGACATGGGGTTGATGGGATGATTAAGTCAAGTTCTTTTCCCTCACAAGGTTTCATTCCTTCAAGAAGACAGATATAACAAAGCTTGATAACCACTGTAATAGGGAAATGCAGCAAAGAAGCCTAACACAGGTTAGAGGTGTAGGTGTAGGTGTTGGTAATTTGTAAAATAAGAGATTTTCATTATTTCAGGAATAATGAAAGGGTAGAAATTAGCACAAAATTGGGGAATAGAAAAGTACCCCAAGTAAAGAAATTATCAGAGTTCTGGAAGGGAACAAAAGCAAATTCAATATTGCTAACATTTGGGTACTGAGGCTTTCTCAACTAAGAGTTCATCTTGAGAAAATGGGTGTCACGGTCTGACCAACTACTAAGGGTTGATATAAAACCAAAGAGTTTTGATCTATAAGCATCATTCAAAAGCACTACAGAAGAGATCAATGTGGGACAGTAAGTGAAAAGAGTTGATAAGAAGGCCCAAGATAGAAGCCACAGCAACCAAAGAACAGAGTTTTACCAAGAATTGTGTATTTGGTATAGGAGCAACATTGGAGAGAGGTAAAGAGTGAATGGTAAGTGAGCGATGGATATTGCGTGCATGAAAATCTTTTGAGGAACTTAGCTATTAAGGACAATACGCTAAGTTAAGGTAAATGAAGCCAGAAGTATGGTCAATGTACATATGAGAAACTTTGTGCATGTACACACACCCCACACTCACACTCTCACACACACACACACACACACACACACACACACACACACACATAGCCTATGAATTCCGAACAGAAAATTAATGGAAGGTAATTAAAAAGTAAACAAGAATGGAAAAAAAACAGACAAAAAGAAAAGGCATGGGAAAATTTAAGCAAGTGATGTGAGACAGTAAGAATGAATAGAACATTTACTCGTTTTCACTAAGACAAAAGGATTTGATTATCTCCCTCTTTTCGCTCTTTTTCTTCTCTGCTTTCTTCCTTTCTCTTCCTATTTTTCTCCATTTACTTTTATTAGAATAATTGGGATTATAAAGAAGTAAAAGGCCTTTGAAATTCATGGGAAATGAGTTTTAGTGACACAGGAACAAAGATGGAAGAAATGTGGAACCTATGACCAAAACCCCTATTTCTTCTCCGTGTGGTCTCCAGAATGCCGAGGAGTTGAAATGACCCACACAACCTATCTTCTTCCTTTTGAAATGAACCAACCATGAAAAACCTTTTTTGGGAGATATCTTCTAAGGAAAAGCATTTGTTGGAAGTGATGTGTTTTTGTTTCTGTGGATGTTTTTTTTTTAATTTATTTTTTATTGTGGACCTACTTTTCATTTGCATAGAATGACTGAAACTACATCTGGTTTAATAAGTATTAGATTGAAGAACCTGAATTTAACTTACTAGTGTTTCACAAATTATATACATGAAAGTAGAAATTCCACCAGTTAACAAATTTTATTTATGTAAAAAAATGAAATTTCTTAGATATATTAGAAGTGCTGGATCAAAATAGATATTCTTTTTATTATAAATTTCTACGAACCCTTAAGATTCCGGTGTTTATAGTGGTTCTCTAAGACTGTGTTTGAGCTAAATATTTACACAAGATTTTTATTTTATAAAATATTATCTGCCAGAATATATCATGAGATTACTATATCGTGGATTTCATATCAAAAAGAGAACATACCAATAATTCCTTATATGTAAAATGAAATTTATGTCAATAATTCTAAATAGCATTTGTTCATATGTTTGATCAGACTGAATAAAGAAGTGTAGTTTCCTGATTAAAACTGATATAAATAGGTAACTCATAACTTGATCATACATGTAACAATTTAAATGCTTGCTCTACATACAAAGGAATAAGTTTTCCAAAATATATTTTGGATGTTTTTAGTTCCTTTTGCCAAACATTTCTCATTGCTTGAGAACTAAATAATTTTATTTTTTTCCCCCTTGTCTCTGGTAGATTAATTGTTAGCCATGTATAATTAGTTGATGCTTTGACTAATTGTGCTTGGACTAATACCAGTTCCCCATTAGTGCACTTTAGCCTTCTGCTTAGTGGAAATTTTGCCCAATATACTCAGATTCTCTCCCAATAAATTCACTGCAGTTGTGGCCCAGCTTGTTAAAGATACTTGAAGAATGCTGTAATTCAGAAATAGTAGCAATTATGCAGAAGCCAGTACTGCTCCCTCTCTCCCAGCAGACGATTTCATTTCCTACTGACAATATCCCAGACCTCCACTTCCCTCCTTGATGTTTCATCCACACTCTCATATTTCTGCCTTTTCACACAGTTCTCTCCATCTCTACTTACTGAAAATCTGCTTTCATTCAACTTACTCTTCAAATGAGATTTCTTTTTTTTTACTTTTTTTTTTATTAAATCATAACTGTATACAATGATATGATTATGGGGCATCATACACTCACTTCATAAACCATTTGACACATTTTTATCACAGTGGTTAACATAGCCTTTCCGGCGTTATCTCAGTTACTGTGCCAAAACATTTACATTCTACATTTACCAAGTTTCGCAAATACCCCTGTAATATGCACCACAGGTGTGATCCCACCGATTCCCCTCCCTCTACCCACCCACCCCCTTTCCCACTTCCCCCTATTGTTAAGTTGTAGCTGGGTTATAGCTTTCATGTGAGAGTCCCAAATTAGTTTCATAGTAGGGCTGTGTACATTGGGTATTTTTTCTTCCATTCTTGGGATACTTTACTAAGAAGAATATGTTCCAGCTCCATCCATGTAAACATGAAAGAGGTAAAGTCTCCATCTTTCTTTAAGGCTGCATAGTATTCCATGGTATACATATACCACAATTTATTAATCCATTTGTGGATCGATGGGCACTTGGGCTTTTTCCATGACTTAGCTATTATGAATTGGGCTGCAATAAACATTCTGGTACAAATATCTTTGTTATGTTGTGATTTTTGGTCTTCTGGGTATATGCCCAGCAGAGGAATTACAGGATTGAATGGCAGATCTATTTTTAGTTCTCTGAGTGTTCTCCATATATCTTTCCAAAAGGAATGTATTAATTTGCATTCCCACCAGCAGTGCAGAAGTGTTCCCTTTTCTCCGCATCCACGCCAACATCTCTGGTCTTGAAATTTTGTGATATAGGCTAGTCTCATTGGAGTTAGATGATATCTCAAAGTAGTTTTGATTTGCATTTCTCTGATGATTAAAGATGATGAGCATTTTTTCATATGTCTGAAGGCCGCGCGCCTGTCTTCTTCAGAGAAGTTTCTCTTCAAATCCCTTGCCCAGCCTGCCAAATGAGATTTCTTCTAAGAAGTATTCCCTATCACTCCAAGCTAGGATTGATCATTTTCATCTTTTTTTTTTTTTACTTTATATTTGCATTTCTTTTCTATCTCCTTAACTATGTTGTCTTTCTCTCTGTCTCTCCCTCTCTCTTTTTTTTTTTTTACAACAGAAACCATGTCTTTTTTTTCTTCCTCTGTATTACTATCTCTTTTATTTGCCTAACATGTATAGGAATTTGGTAAATGTTTTTTTGACCTGACCTTATTTCTCTCAATAAACTTTTATTCCTTGTTTGCAATTGGAAGACAGCTTTCTTCTTAAATTATAAGCACTTCTGATATTAAGTCCTTCTTTTTTTAGTTGTTTCTTTCTATCATAAGAGATTTCAAGTTTTTATTCTCAATATGACAACTCAAGGAAAATAATAGTTTCCCGAACACTTTTCATTAGCAAATAATTGCAAAGTGCTTTTCAAGTATAAAGTGCTAAAATACATATAGTGAAATATTGTTGTATGTCACTGAAGTGGGGCACAATTACCTACTGCAATGAAAAACAAAATAGTATTAGAATTTAAGTACCACTTCCTTCATTCTATACACAGTACATCATTTTTGCAGCCAGGGTTGGTGGCGTAGGCCTGTAATACTAGCACTCTGGAAAACCAGAGTGAAGAGATCTTCACTCTGGGAAGATCTCTTGAGCTTAGGACTTTGAGACCAGCCTAAGCAAGAGCAAACGCCCACCTCTACTAAAAAAGAAAAAAAAAAAAAAGGAACAAAGAAAAAAGAAAAAAACTCTACTAAGAAACCTTTTAGCAGACTCCTATAGTCCCAGCTACTTGGGAGGCTGGGGCAGAAGAACTATTTGGATCCAGGAGTTTGAGGTTGCTGTGAGCTAGGCTGATGCCACGGCACTCTATACTGGGCAACAGCAGAGTGAGACACTATCTCAAATAAATGCAGAATACAAATGTCTACATACAGTAACTAAGAAAATGTCATAAAGGCTACATTGAACAGTTTGATGAGAATATTTCAGATCGTATATGAAACCAGCACATTGTAAAAAAAACAAACAAAAAAACAAAACCTAAAAAATTTCATAAATTTTAAATAACATACTCCTATAGTTATTCATTTTATAGGGTGGCGCCTGTGGCTCAAAGGAGTAAGGCTCCGGCCCCATATGCCAGAGGTGGCGGGTTCAAACCTAGCCCCTGCCAGAAACTGCATTTTATATATACTTTATTGATCTTTAGGTTAGGCTGTGCTCAATTTGGGCTTCATTATAGAAATACACAAAGTCTTATTCCAAAATTTAATATTTACAAGACTTTGATTTTATCCTAAAATATATCAAGCAAATCACTTAATTTTATAATTTTGTGATCAGATTTTATAATTATATGATTTTAATTTTGCAATTGTAATTATTTTTGTTTTATATCAAATATCTTGTTAAATCTAAAGCTATTGTTAAAAAATTAGCAAATAATCCTCTAAGGTCGGATTTTTTAAAGAACATCCTGAAGACAAAAAATGGAAGAATTTTTTTAAATCTTTAATATTAGAGCAGTGCTTAAAATCAACTGTGTACTGATAATTATAAAAAGTATAGGAGAATATTTTTAAAAACTAAAATCTACTTGGTAAATGGTAAAACATTTAAATTCCACAATGAACATTATTCCTATTTTCTCACAGAACTATTTTATTTGCCTTAAAAATTATGCAAGCAATGGGTATCATGTGAAACTTATTGAAAATACTTAGACCAGAATATATGAATAAAACCTAAATAATGTTACCAAATAGGGTTGCCATATTCAATTTAACAATCTTACATACTTGAGTTATAGAATCCTTTAGGTAGAAGAGATTTTAAGTTCATTACCTAAATCAATATTTTTTCTGAAGGAGAATCTTCTCTGTCTTGAATAGTCACTCCTTCCACATTTCTGAAGCTAGGAATTTCTACTTTGATGTTGTTTACTAGTTTGATGTATTTTATCTTATTTGTTTGTTTTCCCAGTTTGTGAACTTTAAACATCTAATAGATTTTTAAGAGCCAATTATACCTCCCTATAATGCTGGCTAAGTATTAATATTGCTTATTCTACTTATGGAAAGTATTTAGACTAAGTCAACCTGTTTATCCACATAAAGGTATTTTAAGATATAGAACTACAGAGTTAGTAAATAAAAATATAAGATATCCATTTAAATGTGAATTCCAGATAAACAACTTTTATGGTAGGCATGCCCCATAGGTTTTTTCCCACGCAATTTTGCAGACACTTTTACTACAAAATTATTCACTGTTTTTCTAAAATTCACATTTAACTTAGAATTCTGTATTTTATCTGACAACCCTATTTAAAAACAGCTTTTTATTCTAATATCTTCTAATCTCTTCAGATTGAGCCTAAATACATTTAAATAAATAATTGGAAAATAGCAGTCTAGTGTGCTTTTAAGACTTACATCCTGGGAAATGTTCCATTGACAACTACATTAAATTATAATCTTCAAATATAGTCCATGCTGAAAATAACATTGTGGGTTATAGCTTACTTTTATCCTCCATTAATGTAGTTGAAGATTCAACATACCTTTTTGTTTACTTCTTCATATTTTTGCAAATAAGTCATTGATACACATTGTGCTTGTATCAACTGAAGCACTTAATGCTACCTACAACCATAGGCATCATCCTTCCAGGCTATATAGATATCAAAGATTTTGAAGCTAAATGCATTACTCACTATTTAGTCTTTGTATTTAACTCAAACCAAACAATTTTAGCTGGTGACTTTTTCCATTACTGAAAATTCTGTCTGCCATTGGACGGTTTCATGATGATTGCCTTTATAGAGAACACAACCTTACTGCTTTTAAAATAGGATTAATTTTACAAATGTTCACATTTTAAAGTAGTTCTCAGAAAAAAATATTCATTTTATAAGTTTTGGTATACATTAGTAAATCAAAAAGAAAATATTCTCTTATTATTATTGCATTCCCTTTACATTGTTTCTTTGTTTTCTTTTTTCATTTTCAATGAGTATCTTTGTAGAATCAAAAGTTATATTTTGTTAAAACTAATTCGCATAAGTGTTCTTCTACTTTATAATACATAATTATTGAGAAATCACGATTTTAATTTATTTAATCTTTATTAAATAAGATTTAATATACAAATAAGCTAGTTTTAGAAATTTATGGGAAAATGTACACCCTCACCACACATTATAGGTATATAAAGGCATTTTAATATATTACTACTCTACAATTGACATTCAGATAATTATTTACTGAAAATACTGATCAAGTATGAGGAAGTGCCCACAGATTTATTTTGGTGTTTTAGACAACTTGTAACCATCAAAATATAGATGGTTACTTCATATTTTTGTGGCATGGAAAACCATTAAATACATTTTAATGCATTTAAATTGTATATGTAGTACAAGCTACAAAAGGGGGCAACACAGTCTTCCATACACAGTGTTAATTACCAATTTTAGGTTAAAATTGTATTTTAATTCTATTAATTTTCAATCTACTTACCTGGCACAGGGAAGCTAACCCAAGTTTCTACTACATGTAAATTTTCTAATAACAACCCTGTAGAAATGAAATTCAGGAGTGAGCCATTTTTTAATTATTCTCTGAATAATTTGTTAGGCAGAAATGTCAAAACTTTCACAACTCTAATACAAATATAAAATTAAATGGAAAATTCTACCTTTCTGTATAGAGTAATTGTTTGGAAACAGGATGAGAAATCAGTTTCAGAATTTACTTTCACATTGTTCCAATAATATCACAAATGACCATACTAGAAGGCATTAAAAATAGATTAAATGTTATGCTTTCTTGAACTTATGCACTATCTAAGAATTTCTAAATTTTGTACTCATTCAGTTGAATATTCCGTAAGAATTGATTTTGAAGCTGGTTCAATTCATAACCCAAATCCTTAATGTAGAAAATGAAACCTAAAAATAGTATATCCCATCAGTTATATTTCAATATTAGCCTTTGTGGGATAATCTTTAAGTATGTCAACAGTTTATCATTCACACTTTTCAAAGATTAATGTCATCAGATGGAGTTAAAGAAGAAAGATTTTATTTAATACTATTTTCAAGAGAGAGAGAAAATTCAACTCCTTTGAAGGAAAGGCAATGGATTGGGAGCAGATTTTTAAGCACTGGGGTAAGCCAGTGGGAAAGTTCTGTAGGACAGAGGAGTGTCAATGTGATTAGGCTAGTTGTATTTGCCAATTATGTTTTACCAAGTTAGGCTCCTTCCCTTTGACAGAGACTGGGATAGAGGGACACTATCTCTATTAGTGATTACATTTCAAAGGGATGGCTGCCCAGATCTTGAGAAAGATATTGCTGGGTTATAAAATTGACAAGAGGCTGAGTGCTAAATGAATGCTCGTTAAAAAATGGATACAGAAATTAGTCTTAAAAATGAGGAAAAAGAGCAAGCAGATCAACTATTAGAAGCAATTCTGGGAATTAGTAAAATAACTGAAATGTTATATATGGGACAAAGTTTAGTTTTCGTCATTAATTCAAATTTGCTTTAACAAACTTATGTTGGATATTGACTTTGTCTAAGGCACAGTACTAGTCATTAAAAACAGCATGGTGAATGAAACACTGCCTGTATCAAGCTACTTTATGCTTAGCTAAGGGCACAAACAAGCAAACAGATTCTCAATAAAACGTAATGATGTGGAATCATAGAGCTCTTCCTGAAAACATTGAGGGTGGGGCTCATAAAAGCCTGTATGCTAAAGAAAACTTTCTGAATGAGCATTCTGGTAGACTAGACTTGATCTGTGAGTAATACTTAATGCTGTGGTAAATTATAAAATAGGAATGTTCATAGATGAAAAAAAGTAGCACATGCAAAAAACTAGAAACAGAATGAAATACATTTTAGGAAATCAGAATTCAGTATTAATAAAATAAGATACATTATTGAAAAATGCAATAGGATTCAGATGATTAAAAACCATGTGGCATGTGAGAACATTAACAGGTTTATTTGTTTGCTATATTTCCCCCCTTATGTAATAGGGAACCATAGATGTTTTATACAGAAGAGTTCCAAGATAAGCTATCATTTTAGAAAGGTCATTATCCCTGCTGTTTGAAGATATCCAAATCAGCATACAGACAAATGAAAATGAAATGAAATGAAAATGAAAAAATATTGTAGTAATAAATGAAAGGCATTAAACCATAAGAATTCTAGAGGAAAACATAGAAGAAACTCCTTTAGACAATAGCCTAGGCAAAGAATTTATGACTAAAACTCCAAAGGCAAATACAATCACAAAAACAGATAAACACGACTTAATTAAAGTGAAAAGATTCTGCACAGCAAAGGAAATAATCAACAGTTAACAGACAACCAATAGGACGAGAGAAAATACTCACAAACTATGCATCCAATAAAGGGCTAATATCCGGAATTTACAAAGACTCAAACTAACTGGCAAGAAGAAAAAAATCATTAAAAGTGCACAAGAAATGAACAGGAGATTTTAAAAAGAAGATAGAAAAATGGACAAAGAACATATGAAAATGCTCAACATCACTAATCATCAGGGAAATGCAAGTTAAAACCACAATGAGATATCATTTACCCCTGTCAGAATGACCATTATTTAAAAGGAAAAAAAAAATAGATGCTGACTTGGATGCAGAGAGATCTGAATGCTTTTACACTGTTGGTGGGACCTCAAGTTAGTATAAACTGTATGGAAAACAGTATGGAGAGTTCTAAAAGAAATAAAAATAGACTTACCATTCAAACCAGCAGTCCCATTGCCCGAAAGAAAAGAAGTCATTTTTTCAAAAAGGCATCTGCTCTCTAACGTTTATTGTAGCACAATTCACAATTGCAAAGATGCAGGACTAACCTAAATAGCTATCAACTCATGAGGGGATAGAGAAAACGTGGTGTGAGGCAGCACCTGTGGCTCAAAGGGCTAGGGGGCTGGCCCCATATGCTGGAGGTGGAGGGTTCAAACCCAGCCCTGGCCAAAAACTGCAAAAAAAAAAAAAAACAGAAAAAGAAAAAGAAAATGTGGTGTGCATACATGTATGTATGTGTGTGCATATACACACATTGTGGAGTATTAGTCAGATATAAAAGGGAATGAAACATTGTCTTTTAGAGCAACTTGGATGGAAGTATCACAGGAACGCAGAAATAAACATCACATATACTCTAATAAATGGGAGTTAAATGATAGGCACACACAGGCACAACAAGATATAAAGGGGTGGGAGAGGGTGAGCAAGAAAAATTTACATCCTGGGTAAGAGTGAAGGACACACTAAAAGCCTCTACTTATGTTTTATATGAGGTATCCATGTAATAAGAACATTCATATCCCCTTCATATTTTGAAATTATAACAAAAAAATTGTGGATACCTGAAATGGTAGAATACTGGTGAAAATAAAATACTTAGTTTTGAGATACTGTTGTTTGGATGTGGGAAGAGTCAAATACGATTCCTATATCTTTACCTTGGAAGTTAAATAGATAGTTATTTCATCCAGAGAATACAGGGGAATAGTCAGGTTGTGGGAGTGGGTGTGAGAATTAATGAGTTTGGGTTTATAAATTCTAAGTTAGAGGCACTCGTGAGATGTCCTACTGTCTTATAGATGGGATTAAATTGAATGCAAGAAGCGTTCTGACATGAAAATTATAAACCAAAAGGTGATTGGTGGGATCACACCTACGGTGCATCTTACAAGGGTACATGTGAAACTTACTGGATGTAGAGGGTAAATGTCTCAACACAATAACTAAGAAAATGCCAGGAAGGCTGTGTTAACCAGTATGATGAAAATATGTCAAATGGTCTATAAAACCAATGTATGGTGCCCCACGATTGCATTAATGTGCACAGCTATGATTTAATAATAAATAAATAATGAATGAGTAAATAAAGCTACAGGTATGAAGTTACCAGATTATTAGAATAGGTCCTAACAAACATCAATATTTCCGAGGTGTGTGTGTGCTTGAGAGATCCAAAGGGAGCAAGAGAGACTGAGAGAGGATCTTAGAGATTCTTAACCAGAGGCAAGAGGGCATTGATGGCATCCCATGAGAAATCTATCAAGGTCTGGAATAATTTTGTATTGTAATGACCCAAGCAAGAAGTGTAGGTGAAGCATGATACTGGCATTTAATGGAGAAGACCACGGATAGATCAGGGATGCTGCTGAACGTCCTACAGTGCACAGGACAATACCCCACAAGAAACAATTACCTAGTTCAAAATGTCATAGCACTGAAGTTAAGAGCCCTGACACAGAATATAAAACAGGCGATGTATTTTAGAAGCTGAAAAAACGGAGGAAAGACATTACTTGAAGTAAGAAATGGAGGAGAGATTTAAACAGAATTTCTTTCAGAAAATATTCATTAAGGGAAATAGTTTTAATCTATTAGCTAGACTATCATCAGAAGACTGAGATGTATGGGGCTGGTTTGAATTTGGGGAAAAAAAGGCTTTCCCAGAAGTTTGACTGTGAAAGGGATGGGATGGGAAGATGATGGAGAAAAATAGTACAAAAAGAAGAGGAAAATGAGCTTAAAGCAAGTCTTTACAAAAATATCTGGAAGACTTATACAACCTTAAATATTAATTGAAATAAGTCATAAGATAAGAAAAATAGAAACAGAATGGGCATTCAATGAAACAGAGAATTGTAACTGAGGGACAGAGAGAAATGGATAGAAAATAGTCAATGGAGCATTAGGAAGAGCTGAGATCAAACCTACAAGACCAAAGAAACACCATCCAGATTAGAGGACAAAATGGGTGTGAATTCAGCCATTCTGTATCAGTCAGTTATTAAGGAAGTTGTTTTTGAATTTGTAGACTCTGTCCTGTACTGAAAATGAGGTGATGTGTATGTGTGTATGTGTGTGCATGTGTGTGTGTGTGTGCAAATAGGAAATTTAATTATAGGGGAATGAATTTATAATACCCACCCTAGATAATGAGAAAGGGATCTGACCAGGAAAATGCAGAAGACTTATGCCTAATACCTGTGGTGATAAAGTTGCCCAAGAATAAGTGAAATTCCAAAGGTAGAGGCTGTTTCACATCTTTAACTTGCAACTTCTACTAAAATCATCTGTGCATAATATCTTCTATCTTTACACATCCCCCTACCTCATCACCCTCTACTTGCCGCACACTTTGTATTTTTAGCTCATCTTTTTACCCAGCACTGGTGAATATGGGTATTAGAAGGGAAGGACTAGAACAGTATAATCAAGCATTTCCATGAACACGTGATTAATAAATTATAGTTTAGTGCTGAATCTCTCAAAGTGGATGAGTGTTAGCCATTGCCACAGATTTTCATTAGTATTTCTGCTGTATTTCAATAGAAAGCAATCATCCCATTTCATACGGACAATCCGCATTTCGAATGAGCCTAAAGATTTGAAGCTTCTGAGAAGAGTTTAACACACGTTCTCCTTATCTGAAAATACTATTAGAAATGTTATTTGGATTAGAAGCAGAGCTTTCATTTATGGAGCCCATGGCAATCTGTGTCATAAATATGCACATATCTTCACCTCAGCAAGGCTTTTCCAAGTACATTTCATGGTACTTTTCATATGCATTGCATTTGGTTTGTTTTAGGGCATAATATAAATTCTCTGCTGTGATACACGATAAAGAAAACACTTTTTAAGAAATCTATGTTGGTTATGAGGCTATATGCATCACTGAGCCTCATGATTTATTAACTGTCTAAATAATCCCTTATCATTATTGTTTGTTTTTAAACATAACCACTCATCAGGTACTCAACACTGTATCTGCCTTTCTTTGCAGCGTTTCAGAGTCCACGTATTTGCCCTCAGTTACTTTTGTGAATTCTTCTGGAAGATAATGACAGCATTTCACATTCCGTACCACTAGCCACACTCCATGCCACAGAATATAAATGTGTATAAGGTGGTAGTTTCATTATCTTAGGGTCAGTGGAATTTCAAGAGCTTTAAAATTACCTCTATTAATGATGCAAGTGTCAGCTTATTTTTAATAAATCTTTAGAAACAGCCACAAGTTACTTCTAGGACATCTTCCTATTTCCAGAAATACATCATTCAGCTGCCAAATCTACTATCAGTGTTTTGCTAAAGAATTTCCACTATTAAATGCAATGCTAGACTTTTGGTGTATGCAATTGCTTTTTGATAACTTCAAATATGATTAACCCAAAGTTTCCCCAGAATCACTACACATTTTATGCTACTCATAGGAAAGCAGATAAAGAGAATATAGTACAAGCAAAACAAAAGAAAGAATTTACAAATACATCTATCATAAATAACACATTCATGCAATGGTAAAATTCCAGTTCCTGTTGTTAGAATTCCATTTCTAAATGTGGGCACAATTAAAACCCAGGCATTTGGCAAGGTGACTTTTTTTAGAATAAATTAGAGTTGACAAGTAGTGAATTCAGCCAGCCAATAAATGCAATATAAAATTTCTCATAATATATGGCCAAATTCAAACGTTTCTCTTTTAATTTCCAATAAAGTCGACCATATGTTCCACTTGCAAAAAATTTTTGCTAAATTATGGGTATTGCTTTCGCTTTTGTTTTTTTAAACTACAACTATTATTTTAAACTGATCATTTTTAGAATAAACTATGTATTATTCTTCAAAAATACTGTGATATTTAAAGGACAAAATAGCTTCCTGTGTCTCAGAAGTAATCAGCTTTTGTAAAAGACATGAGCACCACAGAATACCCATCTCATCCTATAAATATCTTTCTTGTAACGTCTTTCAATTGCATACTACATTATATAAGGTTTGTCATGCTATACTATTCCAAAAAGAGAGTCTAAGCATAGAAATTATATTTAAAGAAAAGGTGAAGTGAATGAAGTTTGCTTTAACTTAAGATTTTTCTAACATAAAAATGTATCTACCATAATACTTAATATTTGATATTCAATATTAAAATATTTAAGATTATTAATAATGTGAACTCTGGTTTTTCTTACATCATAAGATTTTTAAAATAAAATCAATTGAAACAAAAACAATATTGAGATTGGAAATGAAAAATATTAAAAAGTAAATACATAAAATATTTATAGCTATAAAGCTGATATTGGCAATGTGGCCAAAGCATCCTTCAAGAATGAACTTCATAATCCTGAAACTCAGAACTGAATTATCACATCTAGCCAATATCAGGTAATACTTGACAACCACAGGCTTTCCCGTGTTAGTCCACAAGCTATGTAACTTTGGTGTGAAGCAACAGACCAGAAAACACAAATCCTGAGGAAGCTGGATTACAAAGTCAAAGAAAATAAGACAGAGTTGATCTGTACCCCTGTGAGCCCCTGACTGTGACACTCCAAACAGAACGAACAAAGGGCTGGAGAGTCCACATGTGTAACACTAATAAGTGTCCCTTGAAATAGAAGGAAACATCAAGAGAGCAGTGCAAGGGAGCCCACCATCATCCAATGAGTAATTTTTCATTGGCAAGTTTATGCTTTTCCTTTTATTTTGATTTTTGATTTGTTCAATGTATTTTTGTCATCAATTTTGGAAGTATTTTTGGATAATCCACAAACAACTGACCTTCTTAAAAAAATGTTTGCTAAAAAAAAAAAAATGTTTGCTTTTTGCTGGAGCAAGGTGAATCACTCACTGTACAAGTACAAGCAATAAGTCAAATTTAATCTAAATAAACACTTCAATTGCAATATATCTTGTTCCATAAGAATAAGGATATAATGCTCAGATGTGGATAAAAACAATGATATAGCAGGAATTTCCCCCAAGTTTAGAAACCATGTAATTGAGGTAATATGCAAAGGACACAGTATTGGACAAATAGGTAAGTATAAACCACTATAATATCTAGAAGGTATGAACTATGCATATTTGGGAATTGAACAAATGGTAAATACCATATTTTGAATTTGTTGGGAAAAATGTGTAATTTAATTATTCTAGTGTTGTACATGGTTATTGTTAAAAGAAAAAAGAGAAATATTTATTGCCTCATGCCACATCTTGAAAAGTTGCAAAAGGATAATTTTCTTTAAAACTACTGGTACACATGCATAATGGAATATTACTCAGTGCTAAAAAATAAAATGCACTATCAAACCAGGAGAAGATAAGAAGGAAATTTAAATGTATATTATTAAGTGAAAGAACCCAATGTAAGAAGTCTACGTAGTGTTTAATTCCAATTATATGACATTCTGGAAAAGGGAAAAAAAAAACAGAACTATGGAGACAGAAAAAGTTTCCAGGGGTTGTACATATGTATGTTTCCAGATGCAGGGGTGGATAATTGGAATATAGAGAATTTTTATGGAGATACTATAATGGTGGATACATATCATTATACATTTGTCTAAACCCATTGAATGTATCACACACAGAGTGAACCCTAATAAAAACCATGGACTTTGGATGATAATGCTGTATCAATGTAGGTTTATAAATTGTCACAAATACACCTCTCTGGGAGGAGCTGTTGATAATGGAGGAGGCTATACACAAGTGGGGACAGCAGGTGTATTGGGAACACCGTGCTTTTTGCTCATTTATTTTTGTGAACTAAAAACTTCTCTTACAAATATCTTATGAAATAAAGTTTCTCTTTCACAAATCTGTATAACTCTTGGACAAAAATGCCTGAGAGAATTTGCAGCAATAGATGGTAGTGCTCTGCCAAGAGGTTTGGTCACATCTTCCACTACCTGCTGCTAATAAATAGTTCAAACCCTCAGCCTCCTTTGGAGAGTTACCTTTTCCTATGGAATCATGTCAGTTGGCAAGGAAGTTTCTTGGATGTATGCCTTTCCTCCATCTCAGGGAACTAGGAACAAATTATTGATAGTTGGGGTACAAAGGCTCAGCTGTCTCAAACCAGGAAAGGCTGTGTGGTGTAATTTAGATTATGGGACTAACGTGGCAGCCCCTAAAGACATATTTTGCTCAGTCCTTCTCTTTTCCCTACTGTTTATCTCATGCCCTTAGAATGTTCTTCAGGGAGATTTCAATAAATCACTTGCACTGAAAAAAAAAAAAACCCTCTCAGACTCTTTCTAGATGATTGAAACTAAGAAAACACATTTACAATCTTGGAATGAAAGCACCATCTGAAATGTGACTTAAAACTCCAAATATATAAAGATTTTAATTAAATTGAATGGAAAAAAATTAAGTGACCTGAGAGAAATCTTAAATGAAAAGAGTATATATATAAGGAGAAAGTATTTGCAGTACATTTTACAAATATGTTATTGATAATACTGTATAACATTTGCAAGATTACAAGAAATGAGTCTTCCAATAGTTTTGTAGTAGAGTGAATTACCAAGAGTCTTGAAGAAGAATTAAAAACCTTAT
This sequence comes from Nycticebus coucang, assembly GCF_027406575.1. NCBI lineage: Eukaryota > Metazoa > Chordata > Mammalia > Primates > Lorisidae > Nycticebus > Nycticebus coucang. The sequence goes on along the minus strand of NC_069794.1, from coordinate 56,583,061 downwards.
CAACATACAGAAGGAAATCTATTATTTATCCTTTGAAAATAGAATTTAGCACATAGGCCGGATCTGGCCCAGGAGCAGCCACAAGGCAACTGGGGCAGAAGAGGGACGGGGAGATGAAACTGGTGGTGGGGTAGCAACTGCTCCTGCTGGAGAGGGGACGTCGGCTGCTTGGTCGGCTGATTCCAGTTGCGGAGAGGCTGAAAGCAAGGATGCAAACATGGTTGATATAAGTGGTGGAGTGGAGACAGAATCTTCTAATGGAAAAGATACACTAGAAGGTTCTGGGGACACTTTGGAGGGGATGGATACTCAGGCCTTGTCAGCAGATGAAGAGAACAGCTGACAGTTGGGAGGGGTGGAGCTGCAATGTGGGATATGTACGAAGTGGTTCATGGCTGGCACCTTTGGCACAGATACCTCATCCTGTCTGCCTTTCATGACCAACTACAGTTTTCATTGCAATGTAGCCATCATAGTCAGAATACTGATTTCCTCCAGAAGCAAGCAACTTTGAAGGAAAGGTGCCTTCATGCTTTGGCCAACCCAATGTGGCAGTCCCAAACACAAGATGAACATCCAAAAACCATACTCTCCAAAGATGAGGATACTATACCATTTATTGATAAAAGTGGGAGGGTCTGAGGACCAGACAGAGATCCCGGAAAAAGACTTGGCCGAATAACCTTGTTAAAACAATGAGTAAATAAAGAGATGAGTAAATTAAGAGATGTCTTCTTGGTAAAGGAACACCCACATCCTGGGAGTGAAGACCCAGAAGAAGATGCCCTGAATTTGGCCTTTTGGATCAGGATCTTAGTAACATTGGACCTGCTTATGAAAACCAAAAACAAAGCAGGGTGGTTCCTAACAGTGGGAATCTAGATGGGGGATTTGCAGTCATCAGTAGTGGAAAAGGAAGAGAAGCTAAGCGCAGACAGCAGGATGGAGGGATCACAGGGCCCACCAAGAAGGCTCTGAGTGACCCTTTGATTTCTGCTCAGCACCCTCCCCCTCGTGGTATCCCTTGGAACACCCATTTTACAAAGACAGCTGTAGGAATATACTAGCTGAGCCTGATCCCCATGCCCCTGACCCTGAGAAGCTTGAACTTGACTACTAGGAAGGAAAACCTATTCCGGGAAACATCTACAGAGCCTGCTTGTACCAATGGGTTCTGTTAGGCCTACACGATAGAGCTCCCAGTGAAAGGTCTCTTATGACCAGCTGACTGTGGTTGGAGAGAAAGGTTAATTTACTCTATGGTGTGGGCTTCTCATAGGGTGTGAAAAGGTGCCTGGTACTTTGAAATCACCGTGGATGAGATGCCACCAGACACTGCTGCCAGACTGGGTTGGTCCCAGCCCTTAGGTAATCTTCAAGCTCCCTTACGTTATGATAAATTTAGCTATTCTTGATGGAACAAAAAGGGGACCATTTTCCACCAGTCCATTGGGAAACACTAATCTTCTGACTATGGACAGGGAGACATCCTGGGATTTTTATATTAACCTTCCTGAAGACACAGAGACAGCCAAATCATTGCCTGATACTTATAAAGATAAGGCTTTGATAAAGTTCAAGAGTTATTTGTATTTTGAAGAAAAAGTCTTTATGGATAAAACAAAGACGAGCCTCAAAGACACTCCCCATAGTGAGACAATATTTTTTTTTAAATGGTGTCAATCAAGGTGTGGCTCACAAAGATAGTTTTGAGGGGGGTTTCTTTGCAGCCATCTCTCTGTACAAGAGCTGCACAGTTTCTATTAACTTTGGACCTTAAAGGAACTCCCCTACTACCCTTTGAGCGACTTGGGTGGGGGCTGTGGTGGAGCACACCTTGGCCAACTTCTTGTACCACGTGAGGATGGAAGTGGATGGTGAGCGTAGTCTCCATGGGAACCCTCACAGGTCCTGTCTTACTTTCAGACATAAATTTTCTCAGCAAGAATACTGGGGCGTTTGTTATTAGTTGTGAACTATCTTAGATGTTCTCCCACAGAACACAGCCTCTCCTTTCAGCAAGGTAAAAGGCTGGACAGTTCTGTGGAGGCTCCCTGCCTGTCAGCATTCTCTCCCCACTTCCAGCAACTGCTTTTATTTTGTGTGCCATATGCCAACAACTCTTACCCCAGGACCTGTAAGTGCCCTGTGAAATTGGTGCTGTCCCACACACCCTGCCAGCTGGGACTTGTTACCTTACTGTGCTTTCTAAGGAGTAAACATTCTTCTCCAAATGAGCAGCCTACTTAAAGACATTTCTTTCTGTGGGCAGTGACTCCATCCGACCTGTTTTCCAAAGAAGTGGCGGGCCTGTTTCTGAGAAGAGCTGAAATCAGTGGCTATACATTCCAAACCAATCTAAAAGCTATTTCCTTTTTGCTATGAATTTGGCTTTGTTATTAATTTTGAAATATGCTTTTGGACATTGAGATCTTGGAAACTACTGGCTCCATAACTTAATAAAATGAGCAACTCTTCCCAAATAAAACATGTTCTGAGTTTAAAAAAAAAAAAGAATTTAACACATGGAGATATTTTCAACAAATGTACAATTCTGTATTTGAAGATATATACTATAGCACTGTACATAATAGAAAAATAAAAATAATTAAAGTACACAAATAAACAACAAATTTCAAAGGAAAGAAACCAGGTGAATTAATAGTTAAACATGCATATATTGGATGTTCTAATATATTTAGAAAGAATGGAATATATCTAAATACCTTGATAAGTAACTTTCCATAAAAAACTCATTAGCAATGGAATAAATTGCACAACACATACGTATGTAAGATTTATATTTTACTTATTTAAATAATACATTATGCATTTTAAATATGTAAAAGAATATAGTGCTAGCAGCAGTTACTTCTAGGGACATGGGATTGAAGAAGGGAAAATTTAATTTCTTTTTATCTAAGTATGCAGTCTCCAACAGGGCCTGATGGTGGTACTGCTCCCTGATCTGTTAGGAACTGGGCTGCAAAGCAGGAGTGAGCAGCAGGCAAGCCATCAAAGTGAGTGAAACTTCTTCTATATTAACAACAGCTTCCCATTGCTTGCATCACCACCTGAGCTCTGTCTCCTGTCAGGTCCATCCCCCCAAAGCCCCAGCACTCCCGCCTCTGTGGAAAAATTGTCTTCCATAATAAACAGGTCCCTGGTGCCATATGGTTGGGGACAACTACTCCAAACATTCTATTGATATTTGAATTTTTATTACAATCAATATGAACTTGGTTATTAAAAATTATTTTAAGAATGTTTTCTACATTAATCCATCTGCCAAAAGTTTGAGAAACAACTAAATCTTAAGATTTTGGCTATAGATCCAGAATTTTTTTTTTAATACATTAAGAATCACATAGTATTTTGATAAGGGATAAGTAAGCATTTATGTATTATGTTATATACACATATATATATATACACAAACACACATACTCTTGATAGAACAGGAATTAAGAAACATATATCATTATTATATGTATATCATAGTATGCATAATTGTAATAACATATGATAATATATATTAATTATTATGCTTACTTACTGGACTCTGAAACAGAATTTTTAATAATTTTGAACAACATATATTCATTAAATATATATTCCCTATCTATAAGAAAACTTAATCATTTTCTCTTATATTAAAACAATGTTTATTACCAGTGTTAATGGAGGACAATATCATTATTTCGGAGTCAAACACTGTGACAGTCAAATATTCATAGAACCCATCTGTAAAATTACAGCATCCCTCTTACCAGTTCCAAAGATAAAAATAGCCAGCTCCAAACAACCATGGGTTAAAGAAATCAAATAAGAAAAAAAAAAATTCCACGTAAAAAGACATGATAACTATACAAGTATCTAGATTAGAAAGGAATCTCTAAATGATCACATTAAACATGGTAATATTAAGACTAATTTGGTTTTCTTGTCTGCAGCTGAGAGAAAAAGGATTTCCAAATTAACCTCTATGCTGTCCAGTATTATTTTAAATGTAAATGGTGTAGCACTTCTTAGCTAGTGGCTATCTAGTTAATTTTTTTAATGTAACAAAACCGCTTATACTTTTGCTGTGTTCCAATTTTGCACATGTATTTTTCCCTGTTTTGCTAAAACAGTTTCAACAAGGTTAAATTTGTTAAAGGAACATTACCTTCTTTTTGTCCTTTTGATAAACATAGATAAATTATAACTTCCATAGTCATAATAAATTGCCCTAGTTGCCACTTGACTTATGATCCTGCAGAATGAGCAGTCTCTGCTGAGTTTTAACAGATGTGGCTCCAGCATAGGCAGACTTCCAGAATATTTATGCCGGGTGAACGATTCCACGTGGATGAAAAAGATTAAGGAGAGCCTTGTTAGACTATCTGGAAAAGACCTCTTACAAATCTTCCTAGGAAATGCTGTCTCCAATTAATCTGTCTATTTGTTCCTTGGCATTTGAGGAATTAAAGACCTCAATGTAATCCACTTGGAACCATTCCTTCTTTTCAAAAGCTAATTGCTTCCTCGATGTGGGTTTGCAATTGGGCACAGCGTTTTTGTGTTGTGTCCTGATCACATCAGTAATTTATTCTGGCTACAGTGTATGGCACACCTTCCTGGAGTTTTCCTGATGATTTTTGTTCATATCACATAAGTAAGAAAGTAGACTATCATTTGAATGCCATTCTACGTAAGTGTAAATGACTTTGTGACTTGAATTTTGACCAACCGTACTAGCCACAATCATTTTGAATCTGGAAATTAGTCACAAGGCATGCCAAAATTGCTGGTAAAATAGCCTGTCCGTTTCCAAATATAGCTGGTTTTGCCCTGCTATGATGCTCATTTGTATCGATTTTCTGCAGCAGGTCACTTTCAGTATATTTATTCTGCATGGTATTTGACAAGTACAATGCAAGATATAAACCAGGTGTGTGATGGAGACTTGAACCGGAATACATAACATTTTGCACCTAGCACAATTTTTGCATCTTCATAGATCCTGTCCGTCAACCGAACGGCAACAGGAATGGTAACTTGATTATACATGTATGTCAGCAGCAACAAAGTAAATTCCTGCTCTCCTATTGAGCAGGCAAAGAGCTTTATATGTCTCTTTGAGGGATTTGAAGGCAGACTGAATTCCAAATTGGCACTTGGGTTTAAAGGTTTTAGTATTTCAAAGACATTACTGTAAGGGTAAGTTTATGGGTTGGGCGTGGGGCACTTCCCTGGGTGAATTATCGTTGATTGCATAACCTTGCGCTGTGACTGGTGAAGCTTTGCTGGAGTGTTGTAATTCTCATGCTTGACAGGAGGCTTGGTGTAATCCAAATCCCAATGGTACTCAACTGAATTGATGAAATGACCGGGAAGGCCTAATTAAAGCTGTTCAGCTCAAATGTATTGATGTATTACATCTATTACGGCTTGGTTCAATAGGTCCACCCTGTGGATGCTGCCACAGCCTGTAAAGCAAACTAAACAGATTGAATAAATAATGCCACAGGAAAGCAGACGGCAATGGAATCGAAGTAATAGTGCGCAAAAATGCAATGGGATAACCTATGAACTTTTATTCTATTATCCACCATAATTCATATTAATCTTTATTATTTTTACCTGTTGAATTTTTACCTTACAAGAAAAGGACAGTAGGATCTAGAATCATCTTTTAATCTATTGTAAGAGTTGATAAACTTTCCTCTTCTTTAGTGAATGTTGCAGAACTATGTGCATAAAATCATTGTGATTCTGCTTAACTTTGCCTAATTTATTGTTAGAACCTAGATTTCTCTTTGCCTTCCAACTGAGTTCTTTCAAGAAACTTTTTTTTTTAACATACAACCTACTATCTTCCTTTAGTTTTCCTGTTCCAAGAGACTTGTTAACTTTTTTTTAACTTTTGTTGAATATAAATTGTTTCAGATTTTCATAATTTTTGTATTGTTCAATAACCTTGATTTGTTTGGTAACGAGCTGTTAGAGATTCTAGTTCATTTTGACTTGGACATTTTTCCATATCTTACTCATTCACATGTAACGTTTTAATGTAGTTTACATCATTCTGTTTGAACTGGAAAAGAGAATATAGTATACCATTGTAGTAACAAAGAGCTAATGCTAAAAAAAGGGAAACTAGATTTCCTAAAAACATGAAACCTAAAAATTATCAAAGATTTTTCTCTTTTACATGATTAAATATTGAAATGTTATGGGAAATGGTGTCTTCCAAATTTGTTTTCTAACACAAGTATAGTCAAGCAAGGGAGAGAGAGGAGGAGGCAGGGGGAGGGGAAAGGAGGGAGAGGGATTGGTGGGATCTCACCTAATGTGCATATTGTGAGGGTGTTCAGCACGCCTCCTGGGTGACACGCTCAACTACAACTTGAACTTTACCTTAGAAATGAAAACAATGTAACCTAAACATTTGTGACCTCATATTAATCTGAAATTAAAAAACATACGCACTTTCCCTCTGAAATCATTATTAGATGAGATTATACACAAACCCACCTGAGATTGCTTCTCCCGTAGGTATTCATAGCACACTACACCTCCTTATCAGTATCTGCAACAGCATAATGACAGTAGTTGACTTTCAACTGTATTCCACACTACGTTGAAAACTATAGAAATCATGGTCCATGCTGTCTGACTCATAAATAAACTCTCAATGCCTAGACCAAAATCGGGCAAATTGTAGCTGTGCATGAACTGTTAAGTGTGTGATGTATTAAATGAACACCTACTAAATTTAATTGGCTTTTGGGTCTGACTGGATCTTGCAGGGGTATTTATACTGGTCTTCATTTTCTGCCACCCACCTTTGTCACTCAATAAATGTATTATCCACTCTGCAAGGTAGAATAATCCATCTAAACACAGTTATCTCTTGCTAAAACCCATTAATGTCTTGCCATTGCCTGGGAATTGAATTCTGAACTGTATTTTTTCATTCAGCAGATGTTTATTGATCATACTGCTGTGCAGGGCACTGTGCTTACCACTGCCTCATAGCCTTCCAAGGCAAGACTGGCCAACCTATCTCACTTCCTCTCAATCCTTATTCTCAACAGGCACTAGAAAAATAGAAGTACTTCTTATCCAACACAATTAGGACATGTAGTTACTCAGATACAAGAAACAGTTAAAGGTCACATTAAAATTGATAATAAATGCATATTTTAGGCATTGTACTTAAATGTGTAAGTATTTTTATTTAGTTATCTTTTAATGTAGACCTATCAACTTTTCCTCAATATCAGTCAGCTGTTTTAAATTCTGATTAATATTCTCCATTAGCCATTCCTAAGAGGCTCTATGATTTCTAGCATCAAATTCTTCAATTTAGGGCAAGAACTTCAAGGTATTTGAGAAGCCTGGCTTATCCATTATTTAATATTTTTTCCAACAATTTCTAGCAGTTTTACCCACATTTAATTCAACATCAAAATTCCGTAGCAATTACTGTCATTTTAGGGACTTTCTTGAAATGAATGTTTTGATTTATTCGATTTAATTCAATACTCATATTAATAAACAAAACTATTATAGGTCAGTTTGGAAACAAATACAACTGACTTTTAGTAAGCATACAACTCAACTGCTGGGAGCAGCACTGCTGGGCATGAAGGCTAACAGTTCCAAGCAGGGGTCCTCAGACTTTTTAAACAGGGAGTAGGTTGGTTCACTGTCTCTCACACCGTTGGAGGGCCGGACTATAGTTTAAAAAAAACAACTATGAACAAATTCCTATGCACACTGCACATATCTTATTTTGAAGTAAAAAACCAAAACGGGAACAAATACAATCACACCGCCTCATGTGGCCCGCGGGCTGCAGTTTGAGGACCCCTGTACAAAGGGAATGCAGAGAATTCATCTAGCCAGAAGAATGGACTACATGCACTACTCTTCCTAGGAATATCCAGTAGTTCCCTCTTCCAGCTCCACTGGGCCACCCTTACTGATCTTATCTCTGTATATTTGCTCATTCTGTCTAGAAATCTCATCCTTTCTGATCCCATATATTTCTTAATCACCCCAAATACTCTGCAGTTGCTTAACTTCTCCTAGTGAGCCCTCTTATATGCCCCCAACGTATAGCACTGTGCTATACCCTATATGTAACATAACACTTTTCACAGCATGTTAACATCTTTCACCTATTGGTGTGTCTTTCCTATCAGACTTTATTCATTATAGGGTATTTCTTCTTTCTATTTTTTTTTTTCTTATATGACCTTTTCTCAGCACCTTCTATCATTTCTGGTTCATAGTATTTATCAGTAAATATTTTTAAAAGATGAAATCTTTGATCCATTACCCACGGAAGGGTCTTGACTTAAATCTTCCTCATTACTTGAGAATTTTCTAAATGCAAGTCTGAAACCCTAAATTTCTCCACTCTGACTGCAATCATTATCTTCACTTCCTTGTTCACACTCCTCAATCTGCTTTCTTCCTCATTGTTATGTTATGCCTGTAACTCCTCTTTATTTTTCCCAGCCATCTCTACACATGTGACTATATTCAGTTCTTTAATCAGCTTAAAATCAATTGTTTATATTTTACAAAAAAAGGAGATTCACTAGCATGTACTCCATTATTCCTTTTCTCTTTTCCTCACCCATCCTGAAAATGCTGGACTGTGGAATTCCTCCTGCTCTGGTTTTTTGTCTTCTCTTGAAAATCATGTCAGCCAGAGAAGGATTAAACACACACACACACAGGATACTTTGATATTCCTCCTCTCCTATTTATAATTTATATTTTTGAACAAGAGCTGTCCTTCCTCATTTCGAAACCCCCCTATCATCCCATCTACTTCCACCTCCTCTCGGAACTTGCTCCATTAAATTCCTCATCTCTCATTTGCATTTTCAATTTCTCTTTCAACTCTCTCTACCCCTTATGGCTATCCATATTCTTGTGTCTTAGAAGTACTTCAAAAACAATTACTTATATTTCGATGTGTTCTTTTTCCCTTTCTCTAATACTAAGTTTGCCAAAAGACGAGTCTATAAAATTTTTATGACTACCTGTCTTTCCCCACTAACCATCCTTTTTGTAAAAATAATAAAGTACTCGTGACATATAAATTTTGCCAAATTGCTAATATTTTTACGAAACATAATGTTTCATGTCCATTACCTTATATAAATCCTCAAAATATCTCTATAAATTATTCTTATTCTTTACAGATAAGAAACTGAGTCTTAAACACTTGAAATCACTTGACAAAATGCTTACAGGTATCAGTTATCTCAGTTCTATTTCCAATTAGCTCTGACAATTCTGCTTCAAAGGTCATTGGTGACTTTTTTCTTATTGAGATGAAATTTATGGTAATATTTTAATGTGTCTTGCAAAAAGTATGTGTTGGAGACTTAATTGCCATTGTTATAACATTAGGAGGTGGGACCTCTAAGATGTGATTAGATTTTGAGGGTGAGGTCCTCGTGAATGGATTAATGCCATTATGTAAGGGAGTGAATTCCTTATAAAAGGGTGAGCTTTCCCTCCTTTTTTCTCCCTTCCTTCCCTATACCTCTCACCCTTCCTTTCTCTCTTGTCCTCTTTCGTCCTCTCTTGGCCCTTCCACTTTCTATTATTTAATGATGAAGCAAGAAGGCCTTCCTCCAATGCCAGTCCCTTGGTCTTAGACTTCCTAGCCTCCATATCTGTGAGAAATAAATATCTATTCTTTATAAACTACCCATTCTCAGGTATTGCATTAAAGCAGCAAAAATAGTCTAAGACATTTGTGGTTATTTCCACATTTTGGCTATCATGAATAGTGTTACTATGAACATTTGTGTACAACTATTTGCTTGAATACCTATATTCAATTTTTTTTTGGTTATATGCCTATGAATAGAATTGCTATGCTTACAATGCATACAATGTATGCTTTGCTTAAATTCTTGAGGAACCTCCAATTTTTTTTCCATTTTTACTGCACCATTTTATTTTCCAGAGTTTCAACAAAGTTTGTTCTGACAGTTTTCCAGTGTGTGTGTGTGTTGAACCCCACGCCTTCAGACTTCTTTAGTCAGCCATTCACACTATCATCTCATTGTCAGCTCACTGTAGACATCCTAATGACAAATTGTCTTCTCATCTCCCTAGAAATTAAAATAATATTTTTCCTACTGACCATATTTGTCTTTTATTTCCTCTCTCACTTCCACAGTAGTGAAGTATGTGTATATAAGAACTAAAACAAGGGCTTTTCATTTCCCCACAATTGCTGTACTGTAAGTGTGTCTCTGATGTTCTTTTATACTAATTTCCTAGACAATTATATCATTCCTACTAATTTCCTAGATAATTATATCATTCATTTCTCTGTTGTGGCTATTTATCTCATCCTAACAACTGTAGGCTCTATCTTGAAAATTTCTTCCTCTGTGTCATTCTGCTGTTCTTCATTGTACCTACTTTTCTCTCATCTTCTTGTCAGTACCCTTTTAAATATTTTTTCTACTTTCATTTTTTTTTATTTCAAAATATTTAGGGGATAAAAATATTTTTGTTGCTTGGATAGCTTTTGTAATGCTTGAGTTAGGGCCGTAAGTGTGCCCCCATCCTCCAAATAGTGTTCATAGTACCTTTGATTTCCAATGACTTTTACTTCCTTCTGTGCCCATGTGTTAGTTCCAATTTATTGAGAGTACGTGTGTGGTTTGTTTTTCATTCCTCAGCTACTTCTCTTAGGATAATTGTTTCCAGTTCCATCCAAATTACCACAAAGGGCATCAATTCATCTTTCTAATAGCTGAGTGGTATTCTATAGTAAACATATATCACATTTTGCTAATCCATTGATGAATTGGTGGGCCTTAGGTTGATTCCACATCTTTGTAACTATGAATTTTCCTCCAATAAACATCCAAGTGTAGGCATCTCTTTGATAAAATGAACCTTATTTCCTATGGATAGATAGCCATTAATGAGATTACTGGAATGAATGGTAGGCCCAATTTTAGTTATTTACAAAATCTCCATACTGTTTTTCATAAAGTTTGTACTAATTTTCAGCCCAACCATGTGTAAGTGGTTTATTTCCCTTGCATTCATGACAGCTTCTATTATTTTTTGACATTTTTTTTTTTTTTATTTATACCAGAATGTTTATTGCAGCCCAATTCATAATTGCTAAATCATGGAAGAAGCCCAAGTGCCCATTGACCCACAAATGGATTAACAAATTGTGGTATATGTACACCATGGAACACTATCCATCCTTACATGTTTACATGGATGGAGCTGAAACATATTCTTCTTAGCAAAGTATCTCAAGAATGGAAGAAAAAGTATCCAATGTACTCAGCCCTACTATGAAACTAATTTATAGCTTTCATATGAAAGCTATAACCCAATTATAGCCTAAGAATATGGGGAAAGGAGAGAGGGAGGGGAAGGAGGAGGGAGGATGAATGGAGGGAGGGTAATTAGTGGGACCACACCTACAGTGCATGTTACAAGGGTACATGTGAAATTTACTAAATGTAAAATATAAATATCTTAAATTTTTTGACATTTTAATAAATATCACCCCAATTCAGCATGAAAGAGCTTGATGACTATGTCACCCCTCCTCCTATAGATATGGGAGAATAAAATTCACAGCAGGGAATGGCCTGAGAAAAAGAAGACAACAATGTTTTCTGTCTCTTTAAAACATTCTCCACTCTTTTTTTGAGAACTAAAGCCTGCACCCTGACTCAGTCCAGTGGTTTGAAGGATCAGGGGAATGTCTTTTGTTCTTTTGCTACAGAAAATGGCTCAGCAGAACTGTTTGGCAGAGATTAAGATGTTATCTTCCACAGAGATGAGACTTATGGGATTCTTATACTCTAGTGGAACAGCAGTTGCCTGAAGGTGAAAATTCCCCTTTAAAAGCTCTGTATTTCTACGTATAATGAGGAAAATTGGTCCTTTAAGATGGAAGTCCTCTATTTTCCTTATTTGCTAGCAAGTTAATAAATCTCTCTGTCTTCCTCCACCCCCTCCAAAAACCCCCACAAAACAAAACAACAACAACAAAAATAGAAAGAAAAAACAACATTCCAACAGGGGTAAAGTAATATCTCATTGTAGTTTTAATTTGCAATTCCGTGATGATTGAGCTTTTGTTTTTCATATGTTTATTGCCATTTGTTTAACTTCTTTTGAAAAACTTTTCCTCATGTCTCGTGTTCAGGTTTTAATAGTGATGTTTATGCTTTTCTTGCTGATGTTTTTGGTCTATCTCTTTCTCTCTTTTTTTTTTGCCCATACCATGCTGTTTTGTTACTACAGCTTTGTAGTATAATTTGAAGTCTGGTAATGGGGTGCCTCCAGATTTATTCTTTTTTTTTTTTTTAAGATTACTTTTTCTATTTGAGCTCTTTTCCAAGGAAGCACAGAAATATTTTTTTCTAGATCTGTGAAATAAGAGATTGGTGTTTCGATGGGGATTGCATTGAATCTATAAATCACTCTGGGACTTTGGGCTGTAGGCATATTTTCACAATGTTGATTCTACTGATCCATGACCATAATATTTTTCAAAATATTTATGTTTCTCATAGATATTAAGTATTATATTCTATTTTAGTTATTCAGAGATAAAATTAGCCCTACTGAACCCCAGTGAACCCCACTGACTAGCTCAAAGCCTAATGAGAGATGTACCTAATAGATCATTTTAACACTGTTTACTAGTATTATAAGAGCAGAGTTACATGAGAACTCCTAAAAAGAAACACACTTCAAGTCAAGACAGCAAGGAACAATCTAATGAGGAGATACTTGTAGATGAAAGTCTGTAAGAGTAGAATGAATTGGTCAGAAAATAAGTCACCAGAAATAGCATATACAGAAGATTATCATGTTGTCATTAAAATATCTTTTCACAGGGAGGCGCCTGTGGCTCAAAGGAGAGGGCGCCGGCCCCATATGCCAGAGGTGGTGGGTTCAAAGCCAGCCCCGGCCAAAAGCTGTAAAAAAAGAAAAAAACTTTTCACATAGGGAGAGACAATAGTTAGGGCTGGAGAGGATGATGAAGGAATTTGGTTGCCAACTTTATAATCTGAAAACAAGTAGTTTTCCATGGCTTTTCCCAAGCTACCAAGGCAAATTACATTGCTTTTAATGTGGAGATTCATCAAATATTATACATACTTCCATATAAATCTATATAAGCAGCTATATTTATTTCTCCTTATTAAGAAAAAGGCTCCAAGAAGAGGCACCATTTCATTCTGTGCTAGATCCCACTTCTCAGAAAATTCCCTGGACAGAATCATTACTACATAAAGATTTGTTGAATTGAATGCAATCTATATATCTTGACATATGATCTCTCCCATGAGATTTAAACTACATCTAACCATTTGCCAATTGGTTCACTGACAAGACAAACTCAACATGTCAAAGAACACCCTAATTCTTTTCCCAATTCTGAACAAACCACATGCCCTAACCTTTTCAATTATGTGTATGTCACAGCTACTTTCTAAGTCACCCAACCTTTAAGTCTCCTAGTAAGAATTAACTTCTTCTCCAAAGGCTCCAACAATAGAATGCTGTTGATTCTACTTCTAGAATGAATCTTGAAACTATCTGTATTTTTTCCCTTTCCAAATTGCTTCTATATTTATTTTTCCTACCAAGGTATCTCAATGTATTTTGCATTGAAAATAACTAATAACCTTAAACCTCAACGGTGGCTAAAGAAAAAGAAGAGGGGCATTGAAAAGAATATCTATAAAAATTTTAATAGGCAGGAATTATAGTAAAATTTCAAGTCAAAATGCAAAGTTGAAATTATATGTATAGAGGATGAACAAAGGAAAATATGATGAGTTTAGACGACATATCTGGAAAATAGATGGTATAATTCAGTAAATAAAATGTGCTTTATTTTTTAACTGACAATATGAACAAATACATGTTAAGGGTGTTATGCATATTAAAAATTACTTGGAAGCAGAAGATACCAGAGATTTTTAGTTTTTAATTTTTTTTCATTCAAAATTTTCTCCCATCCTCTACAGAAACAATTTTAGAATTGGGAATAGGGTCTCTTATCCACCTACAAACAATATTATTTAAAAGGCAATATGCCTAAAAGATGAAAGTATATGTATTGGCTTTTAGAATACTTAATATAAAAGAGTTCCAATATAGACAAAACACAGTTTTCTTAACTCTTGTTATTTAATAATTTATTACACTGATCTCACTTTTATTCTTTTATCTCAAATGGGATTGGGAATGACTGTCTCATAGTCAAAACAAAATGTATACTAAGTAACAACAAAGAACAAAAATATTGTTTCACAATATAAAGCAGCTATTCTAATGACAATGAGATTCTAGTTGTGCTGTTTTCTAAAGCCTAAATTTACTTTCTATTATTGTTTACTTTAACATGAAAGGAAAAATACTTATGTATCATTTTTTTTGTTTCTTATTGTCTACTAAACTCTGCACTCAGTATTCCAAACTCCAACTGTGTACTGTAAAAAAAAAAAAAAATGAAGCCAATAAGCACTTTATCTATGTAAATAATGTAAACTTCATATATTTTGATAAAGTAACAACTCAATTTTACTAAAATATTTATGCCTCTTTTGACTCTTTAAAATGCAAAATTATTTACTCATATTTCTTTTCTATTAAAAAAATAAAATAAGAAATTCCAGCAATTAGATAGTTGGAAACTTGTTTGAATATTTGATTCAGAAATGTAAGTATATAAAGCCAAAGCATAAATTGACCACAGTATAGATTTTCACAGTCACTTAAGGCTTGTTTCAATTGAACGTCTTGTTTGAAATACTGATTGAACATATAAAAGTAACTAGCTCTACTGTATATAACACTACATAACTCTGGGCTATGATCAAGGGCAAGGTGGTTGCAATTAATCTATAAGTAAATATGTGGAAGCTATTTAGCTTATATTATATAATTTGAAAACATTTTCCAAATAATACTAATAACTGAATTTTAGTAGGAAAAAGTGATGCAGTGAGCGCATATATGTCATTTGTTGTGTTTTTCCACTAAATTTTTTATTAGATAGTGTGTATGAGTAATGGGGCACATATATTTCTAGTTTATAGCATTTATTACTCTATTATATGAATATTTTTGGCAGTTTAAAGTATTACATTTGTCACTACCTATATAAGAGATTTGTGATCCTGATTTGTAACACTTTAGAGCTCTGTACCAGCTATCTTGGTTGTAAACAGTCTTTGGGGTTATTGGCGTCAGCCTGTCACTTTAGCCATACAATAGCTTCCAATAATCCACACACATAAACCTCTCTCTTTTACCTGCCTTTTCCACCTACCATGTTCCCTTTTCCTCCAGTAATGTATTATTGATTGACTAAAAGCAGTTTCTATAGTTATACGGTCAATTCTCTAGCAGTGAAGTGAATGTCTTATACACTTCCAAACTAACCTATAAAAGTGCAACCCCCAAAAAGTCTATTTTGTTTGGAATTCTCTATGATGTAAATCAGCATCAGGAAAGGCCTGAAATAGGCTAGGTTGACCAAGGAGTTCCAAAGGTTTAGGCAACAAGCCTTGTGATTTTGAGTGAAAGAATATTCCTTAGCCAGACTTTCTAGATATATAAAATGAGACAATAGGTCTAAATAACTCTTCTCACTCAGGCATTTTATGATTCTTAGTCAAAATACAGGTTTAAGAACATATTAAGTGTTGTTAGAATGGATGAAGCTATGAACCAATATAATCTCATCTAATAGATTTTGTAAGTGAGAAAACTCTACCATAACTGCATTGTCCTGCCTGAAGATAAAATAGCAAATAGTGGGCTATGAGACATAGCAGGTGGGGTCAGACAAATCTGGGTTCAAATACCAATGTTTAGAAGCTTTGCGAAGTCCGTCAAGTTACTTAAGATTTTTGAAACTTACAATTGCCATCTGTAAGATGGGAAGATATATGTGAGCCCTGAATGGCTGGTTAACAGGATTTGAAATATGTATAAATATTTATTTCTTTTCTAGGATATAATAAAAGGCTCATCTGAAATAATGGGTTTTTATTGATATTATTATCATAGTTCTTTGGTTGTGAATCTGGTCATATCTGATGGCACACAGTGAGCAGTCAATTGATATTTAGAACATGAGTAAATAGATGTAAGTGAGGAAGACATCTTCAAACAATTCCACCTCTTCCATCGTAGTATACAACTGACAGATCCATAAACACTCGTATTCAAGAGACAGAGTTCATTAATATCTAAATATTTAGATCATAGCCATAAACTAGATGAATCCATTCATCCATTCTTAAGTAAGTAGCTGCTGTTGCCAGAATATGATGTTATTCTGCTTAATAATTCATTTCATTCTTGGGTACCGTCTATGTATTAAGTCCTGGTGATGGGGCAGTAACAAAAATCTCTGCTCATGTGATCAATATATTCATATGGGAGAAGATAAACCTCCAACAAATAAATCAGTATTCTAACTTGATGGATGTTTGTGCTATGAAGAAAAAACAGAGTGATGGGGTTAGAGAGTGCTGTTTTATGTGGGCTTTTAAAGCATTCTTCTCTGATAAGGTGACCTGTGAAGAAAGACTGAAAGGAAGTGAGAGCACAGCCATGTCCAGGTCTGAGTGAGAGCCCTTGAAGCAGAGCAGAGAGCAAAGACCTTGAGGCTGAAGGATACCTGGGTTGTTCAAGAAGCAAAGGTGCAGAGAAAAAGACAAAGGGTGGGCAACACTGACAAAACGTGTTGATAATTTAGGATTATATTGGTCATGGGAAATATATCTCTGGAAATTAGCACCAGATAGATAATGTTTAGAGATGAAAGATTATCTTGGGGGTGAGTGAACACAAAGAAGGAAAGTCTGGAAATTGATCACTGGACGGGCATATATTGTGGTCCTATTGTTACTACAAGTTATAACAGTTCATGATTTACAGTAATTTCAGTTTCCCCTTCTTCATTTCATATTAGTAACAGCAGTAACAGCAAAGCAACCTTATACTCGCAGTCATTCTTTACAGACGAGGAAACCAACACACGGCTGGATGATTGCCCCCAACTTGAAACTGTTTTTAATTGAAGAGCAGGGATGTAAACCCAGAAACTTCACTTTTCATTTCTCTCTTATTCTATTACAGGCTTATTCTAACAGGCTTCCAAAGGCTCTATTCTGAATCCTACTTTTGTCCCACTAGTTTTGGAAGACTGCCATAAGTCCTCAAGTAATAAGGTCTCAATTGTCTTTCTCCAGTCTTGAGAGGAAGTGAAACAAAGAAGAGCCTGACTAGAAATAGCTCTCATTTGCTGAAAATCAATGATGAGGACTTGCCTGCGCTACAGTATTGATGGAATGGGTCAAATTGTAATGCAATACAAGAATACCAGGTCTCTTATTGGAAAACCAAGTTCTCAAATGACTCCCTCTTTTTTAGTGATTACCTTGGTTATTTTGAGCAACTAACTCACTTCACTTCTTCAATAATTAATTTACACCTTACGAAAAGGAGCATGGCAGAAATAGTTGTTTCCAGTATTGAGATGGTATAAGGGAAAGTATTTTAGAGTATTACACATTATATAATTATTAATAAAGTTTATACAAATATAAAAATATGGCTCTCTATCGCGTAAGCCCAGGAGTTGGAGGTTGCTGTGAGCCGTGTGACGCCACGGCACTCTACCGAGGGCAGTACGGTGAGACTCTGTCTCTACAAAAAAAAAAAAATATGGCTCTCTAACTTGAATTAAGTAGTAAACTGTATATATTGTATATTACACATAGCACATTGAACTATATTCATATGAACATTGTAAGAATATTTCACTTAGAAGGACAAAAATGTATTTTGTATCTTTTGTGACTATCTCATAGTTTTCACTATAGTTTCCAAAATCTGGTCCAACTACATTCAGTCTAGTTGCAATTGTTTTATTGGTGGTTTTTTCCTTTTTTATTAATTTTTAATTAAAACTATAACTGTATACATTTTGGGGCACAATGTGATGATTCAATATACAATGTGGAATGCTTAAATCAAACTACTTAGCATAGCCATCATCTCACTTACTTTTTGTCATAAGACATTTAAAATTTACTCTTAGTTATTTTGAAATATAGCCTTGCATTGTGCACCTTAGGTGATGCCACCAAATGCCTTCCCTCCTCCCAATCGCACTGCCCCTTCTCCTTCCCTCTTTTTTCTAACCCCTCCCCTTGTTATATTATATTTGTGTTTTATCACTTATATGAGTGTATAAATGTTTATATATTTGTTTCATAATAATACTGACTACATTGGATACTTGTTTTCAATTCTTGAGATTCTTTTCTAAGAAGAATGTGTTCCAAATTCATCCAGGTAAATACAAAAGATGTAAAGTCTCCATCTTTTTATTGCTGAATAGTATTCTATGGTATACATACAGCACAATTTGTTAATCCCTTCATGTGTTGATGGGCAATTGGGTTGCTTCCATGACTTGGCAATTATGAATTGGGCTGCAATAAACATTCTGGTGCAAATATCTTTGGGGTAAAATCTTTTTTGTTCTTCTGGGTAGATACCTAGTAATCAGAATGTCAACTTTTAGTTCTTTAAGGATTCTCCATACTTCTTTCCATGGTGGTTGTATTAGTTTGCAATTCCACCAGCAGTATAGAAATTTTCCCTTCTCTCTACATCCACACCAGCATTTGCAGTTTGGGGACTTTGTGATGTGGGCCAATCTAATCAAAGTTAGGTGATATCGCAAAACAGTTTTGATTTTATTGGTGTTTAATGTACTAAAACTTGTGTTTTTGCTTTGACCCTTCTAAGTATTTTTCTAAAATACATTATTTTGATACTGGTAGCAAACATAAATGTTTCTTCCTAAAAGTATTGACGTAGAACATAATATAATATATGAACAGTACTATAGGAAATGATTATCAGATAAGAAAATTTAGAGAAATCCATGTGGTTTTTAACTAACAGGTTCAAATCATTATCACATAACTGTTTTAGTCAGGGTTTTCCAAGGAGATAGGACTGATAGGAGATATATGAGATATATATATATACACATACGCACATGTACATATATGCACACACATATATAAATATATATGCAGAGAGAGAGAAAGAGAGAGGGATTCAATAGGGGTCTTTTCTTACCTGAAGACTGAAAAGTCTCACAATAGACTGTCTGTAAGCTGGAGAAGTAGGGAAGCCTGGTAGTATGGCTCAGTCCCAGTGCAAAGACCTCACCCAAGAAACCAGTGGTGCACCCCTCAGAGCCAGGGTAGCCAGTGGTGTGCCTCTCAGAACTAAAGAAGCCAGTGGTGTGCCTCCCAGAACCAAGGAGGCTGGTGGTGTATCTTTAGACTTAGTGTCTTAAAATCCAAAAGCCTGGGTTGCTGCTGGGCCTCTGAGTGCAAAGTCCAGAGAACCTGGAGTTCTAAAGCACAAGGGAACCTTTTTGTTCCAGCAGAGCCTCAGCCAGCTGGATGGTGCCCACTTACACTGAGTGGATCTTTGCCATTCAGTTCAACTATTCAATGCCAGTCTCCTCTAGAAACACCTTCATTGATAAACCTGGGACAGCTATTTGTCATTCTAATCAAATGCCTTTCAGCAGAAGAGGAATGGGCTCAATATCTACCCAGGCATTGAAAATAATTAATACAGTACTATCTATCTGGACATCCCCCTAATCCAGTCACATTGATACTCAGAATCAACCATCATGTTACTAAACACTATTTTCCATGACAAATATCTTTATTTTTAGCCTTATAAATGAATAAGTTTACTGATTGATAATTATTCTTAATAATATATCACTTTTGAATATAATCTAAGTCTTTAATTTGTGGTTACTTTATCACTACTGCAATAACTCTGAAATGTTAATGTGTGCTGTGATTAAAGGGAGAGGATGTGTTTATATGAATGTATATAGTACTTATAGGTGGTAGTATATGTGCATAAATTTGTTTGCACTTTGTTCATTATTTACAATCATTGAATCAATATTCTTCTCTGTATGATTTGAAGGTAATCAGACATCTCTAATTTATCCATTTGAGATGGAAAAAGAAAGCCCATAGTGCTGGATGTGGTGGCTCATACCTGTAATCCTCGCACTCTGGGAGGCCAAGCATAGAGGATCACTTAAGTTCAGGAGTTTGAGGCCAGCCAGAATGAACAAGATCCTATCTGTACTAAAAATAAAAGTAAAAAATTAGCTGGGCTTTGTGGCAGGTGCCTGAAAGTCTCAGCTACTCATGAAGCTGAGGGAGGAGGATCGCTTGAGCCCAGGAGTTTGAGGTTGCTGTGAGCTATGACACCACAGCCCTCTACCCAAGGTGACAGAGTGAGGCTCTATTTTAGAGAAAGAAACAAAGGGGAAGGAAGGAAGGAAGGAAGGAAGGAAGGAAGGAAGGAAGGAAGGAAGGAAGGAAGGAAGGAAGGAAGGAGGGAAGGAAGGAAGGGAGGGAGAGAGAAAATCAATACCAATATTCATAAGACACTTGGAACAATTACAACATTTGATTAAATTGCTGTATCTTTAGTCTGTCAAATGTTTACTAAAGCACCTGGGTACTTTGATTTTATAAGACACTAGAAGTAGTTTTGGTGAAAAAGATGAATAAGTGAAACAAAAATAGAATCGGAGTCTGCAAATTTTGAGAAATATTGTTTTTATTTTTTCATCTCTTTAAATATCAGCAAAAACATTTCAGAAGTCTGACATGGCTGGGATGATACTCGGTGTGATCTAAATTTAAGACAAACTATAACTAAGTTCTAATTAGTATGTCCTTCTAAAGTATCTGTGCATTTATTTTAAACTAAGGTTTATTCTCTTTTAACTAAGTTTTAAGAAGGGAACTTTTATGAGCACTTTAATTGCCACCTGTGGTAGTCAGATTACTGTCAAAGCTTAGCCAATTAGGTTACTATTATTTATTGACATGCATTAGCCAACTAGAGAAAGAAAAAAAAAGTTGGACATGTATTTCATTATAAAAATGTCTTCTAATAAATTTTATTTTTACATTGGATTAAATGATTCCTAAACAGTAGGAATTACCTATGTTAAAAAAAAGAATGTATGAAGGCCATTGATTTATACTGTTCTTCTATACCAGGGCCCCAACTGACCAACCCAAATGGAGTCACTCATTCTAAGATTTCATATCACCAAACCAACATCTATGTTGCTTACTTGTAAATCCGACCTTCCAAGAAAACCAGAGTGAAATGGTAGTCTACTCCTCAAACAGGCCAGATCTCCTGCAAGCAGAAAATTCACCAACAAAGGCTTCCCTATTGACCTGAGCTAGCAATATGAGAAAGTCTTTTCTGCTTCAACCCATACAAGGAAAGTAACCTGAAGTAACTTGATGTTAACCATTTCCTTTTTGCACAGTGCTATTTCTTTGTTCCTGCACAAGTTACCTTAAAAACAAACGAAACAAACAAATAAACAAAAACAAAAAACACAGGTTTGCCATGTCCAGGGGAGCATCTGTGTACTTTGTATACTGAAAACTTCCCAGTTCATGAATTGTTAATAAAAGCAAAATAGATTTTTAACTCACAAATCATTGAAATTTTATTTTTCAACACACAAAATGAAATTAGTTAAGGTAAGCATTTAATTGTATATTTCTGGTATTTTATCCAGTGAATACAGAGTAAATCTAAGAATCTGTATTCTCATAAATACTCTAAGTGATTTGATGTTAAGCATTTTGAAAAAAGAACTTAAATTAGATAATAAAATTATGCTTAAAATAAATGTTTTATGAGTGCATAAAGTAATATCAAAAAATTAAGACAGTATGTACTGTCCGAAATAAAGGACTAAGAGTTAAATAAAATTCTACTTTATGGAAAATATTGGAAAATTGACAATTCTAACCAGAATTTTAATAATTCCAGATGAGCTTGAAATTTGGTTATGTTGGATTCGGCAATCTCGTTCTTGGTTTGCTCTTAGTGGAAGAATGACCAGCCCCACCCAAAGCAAGGCAAGTGCGAAATGAAGTATATTGAGGAAGGATAAGATAGGTTTACAGAGCAAGAGCAAAATATAAGAGCAAATATAACATCTTCATCTTTTCAGAGAAGATGTTCACCACAACAATGAGCATGGCCCTTATTGTGACAAAAAAAGACCTTAGTTAAGGTCTGGAGTCTTGTTCTACGTACAGTGTTTGGATGACACTCCTCATGGAAGACATCATCATGGAACGCTTTGATAGACAGTTGGGAGTTACATGACCTGAAACTTACCATGCGTGCAGACATCCCATAAGCCTCTCTGAAAGCCCATTTTGGGGGTGAACCACAATGTATAAGCTGATGACATGATAATTAGCCTTAAGGTTGTTCTAGAACAGTTTCCAGACTCTGGTGTACCTGTGCTATCTGACAAGAAGAGAGAGAGTCCTCTGTATTCTTTTGCAGTTGGCAGGCTAAGTTCTGATTTGTAGATTGGTAGGCCATTCTCCCAGGTGTGGGAAATTGCTTAGGCAGGATGAAGGTGGATATAGCAGCAAAACAGGGTTCCCATCCCTTGTCTCCCAAGAGAACCACAGGTCCTAACTATCTACATAACAGTTATTTTATATTAGAGATTTTCCACTGCTTTTTCTGGATTGTCTCTTTTTAACCTATCTTTGACAATGTTTATACAGACAACAGATGGAAAATCCCAAAATAATTTATTTCAGTTTAATATAAATGTCAAAATATATGTATATTCATTCATTCACAAATATTTATGAGTGAGTGCCAATGCCAGTCACGCTGGCTGATAGGTGCTGAAAATATAATAATTATCTGAACTGGCTCTGCTTTCAGGAATATTGTCTGGGTTAGGGACTCTCAAGCTTTAATTTACATTAGAATTACGTGAGAATCCTGATGAAGTACAGGTGCTGGTTCTGTCAGTTTGGAGAAGAGTGTGAAATACTGTATTTCTAAAAAAATGATGCCACTGGTCCCAGACCACATTTTGATAATAAAGGGTCTGAGAGCTGAAACACCTGCTCAACAGTTGGAACCAAAGTAGTCAGCCATTCCCTGACTCTGAGGTCAACAGATTTGGGAAGGGAGGGTGGGAAATACTGTGTCATCAATAGTTCCTAATTATTTACCCTGAGTCAGAAGAAATGGTATCCAAAGGTTTCTTTTATACTTGAACCACTTAATCAAAGTGTTTTTAATCCTTTTCAGATACACTCATGGATGCAGAAGAATTATGGACATGACAGTTATCTTTGATAGTCATATAGTCAGCATATGATTCACATTTTCTAATACACATTTCATACACCACTGCATACAGTGAAGGGAAAAACATGACATGATCATTTCTCAAGATGTCTATTCATAGATGAAGATGTGTGTGAATCACACTTAAAATATTTAACAAAGTTGATTTTTTTTTTTTAAACCAACCTTTCTTGTGAGAGGATTGGGGTCTATAGCTGCATTTGTATTTTCACTGAAAGTTAATTTCACTTATGTAGAATTTCATAGGCCTAAATGTCATCTCTATTTTTAGGGTTGATGTGCTTATAATCTTTTATATAAGTTTTATATATAAGAATTTTTTATTTTTCCATTTCTTGAATAACTTAAGAAAAACTGACAAAAGGATGTAGTTCTGTTAAGACTTCTCTCACCAGCTAATACATATGTTTATGTATAGATCAATTTAGCTATTTCATGGGTATATGTATTTCAAAACAACATGCTGTACATGACAGATATAATATCTAGAAATTTTTTTGTCAATTAAAAATAAAAATTTAATTCTCCTAAAAAAATAAGACTTCTTTCACAGTTGTCTGTGAAAATAAAAGTTAAAGATCAAGTAGCACTCACTTGGTAAACTTAGCAGCAGCAGAGTCCACTGGGCAAAATGATAAAGAAAGGAGCATGGTGGTGTGCAGGTCTCCAATGACAACTGAATTCTTTGGTGGCCCACAGAGTTCCAGCTGGGCCAGATATAGTAGTGTGTTCATGACATCTGAATGATAAATTTTCAGGAATTTTGCTACCTTGTGGTTACATCTAGCCATTTTTTAAAAATTAAATTGTGTAAATTTATAGTAAAATACATTTTTTAAAGGAAATGTGAAAGTATATAAAATTTGTCACTTCCTAATCTGCCTACTAAATTTTATTAATGTCTAAATTCTTGTGGTTACCTATGCCTCTTGTGTGTGTATGGCATGAATAATTGTGTAATTGTGAGTTACTGAGTATCTATACTCAATTCCATGTTCACTGATATCAAGTTCATAATCGAAATCACCCTGATGGAAGGATGATGGTATTTATACCTTGGAAATTGTATACACAC
The DNA here is from genome assembly GCF_027406575.1 of Nycticebus coucang. Lineage (NCBI taxonomy): Eukaryota > Metazoa > Chordata > Mammalia > Primates > Lorisidae > Nycticebus > Nycticebus coucang. The sequence continues at coordinate 56,558,655 of NC_069794.1, read as the reverse complement.
ATTATGAATCACACACTACCACTCTTTGTCCCAGAGCTGGTTGTCAAACACTTACAAGCAAGCCGCTTACCAGATGTTACACTTTGGAAGAAAGGGTTCCAATCCTAGAGTAGAGGGAGCCTTGAATTACATGATTTGGGGGTGCACAGGCCCTAGCCTGGTATGAACAGTGACCAGGATATAATAGCAAAATGATCCAGCAGATCTTTGGATACAGGGGACTAACAGTCAGTCACTAGGACTTTGCATTAAGAGGATTCCTTTTCTGGGATGCTTGGTTTATGGATCACCCTTCAATAACTTTATTTCTACAATTCAAGTACCTTTGGTAGAAAAATCTTGTCACCCAAGTATGTAAAATGTATTATGTAGTGTGATAAATGCAGTTAGGGATGGGAATCATTTCCTAAGATCGTACATAAATAACATGATGTAACACATACAAGACATCTTTGAACAGTCATGAATTTTAATGAAGTTTATATATATTTTAAAAATTATTTTTGGCATCTGATATTAGACTTTCTTCTCATTTACTATCTCAGTATAAAAAGAAAAGTATACTAATATATAATGATTTTTATCATTTTATCTGTTTTTGTAATCCCTCTTTTAATGATATACCATAGATATCTGCATCTAGAATTGCTAAAATGAACATTCAGGGTACTGTTTCCACTTGTCATTATATAACTTTATGATTTTTTAAGTATTTGCATGCATTCTATAAAATTAAGTTGGCTAGAGTGTAGAAGAGAAAAAAAACCTCTTTTCATTACTTTGTAATTACTAGCTTAAAACAGTTTGCATATGTGAGCATTGTTATTCCTTTGAACTGATGCAATCACTCTAGAGTTCACAGGTACAACCCCCTCATTACTAGAAGAAAATTGAGCTTTAAATTTCAATTCCCATCTTATGTCTTGGAAACTACAAGATATGATGTAAATGTGAAATATAATTGTAATATTTATCACTATTTAAAATGTCTTATAAAGTGACTGCCAATATTTGAGTAGTGGCTTGTCTAACACTGAAAACGTTCTCTTTGAAGATTTCTTTTATCAAGTAAAATACTTTCAGAAAATCAAACTTCAATACTATGTACATTTCATTTTAGTTTTAGATTACATTGGCATTAACTATTGTCCAATTCATTCAGGGAAAGTTACAAATTCTAGGCAACAATCATGTTAATTTTCTCCTACTGTTGCTACTGTATATTTACAGGAATATGGTATCAGCATTTTTCTAATCGAAAAGAGAAGGAAAACCCCCAAAACAGCAGTACTTATTTCCGAAGGAAGTTGAATGCTATGTTAGTCTCCTTGAATAAAAATGTCTAAGGGAACAACGTTTTTAACTATCTCTGGAACCTGCATGAAATAGCAGTATGAGAAATAATGGGCAGAATGAAGGAAAAATAATAGAAAGCAATATGAAGGAAAGGAAGGACAGAGGTTAGGAGGGAGAAAGGGAGGGGGGAATGCAGGGAAGACAAGAAAGGAAAGAACAAAGAAGGAAGAGAAAAAAAGTCTGGTTAGAGAACATAATGTTTACATATGAAAAACGTCTGGTTGAAACAATTGATTTATAGTTACTCAACAGGCATTTGGAATGGTGCCTAACTTCCTTCCAGAAGATTGGCTTATTTAGACAGGGGTGAGATTTGGAATACTGCAAACTCCTGTTCCTTGTTCTTCACACATGATCCTTGTTTACCCATCACTCATCAGCTCCACAACCTTGGTTATATTTTTAAACTTCATTTTCTTCTAGATGTTATTGTGTAGATTGAAGTAAAATTATATCTGGAAAACATTTTAAGTGTAAAACACCATATACCTGACAAGTATAATGTAAATATTAGTTATCATTAATAAAATAATTACTTCTGGTTTAATAAGTAAACAAAGCTTAGAGTCAAAATTTGCATCGTTGGGGTTCTTGGACATAAGCTCTTCATTTTTGTATGCTTTTGGGCAAGTTTTGATACCGGAGTTTCGTCTTCAGTAGGTTCTTGGTCTCAGTGATTCGAAGAATGAATCTACAGACCACAGATCAGCAGTAAGACAGGATTTATTTACAGAAAAGAAAAGAATACAGAGACAGAAAAGCTCCTGGCAGAGAGAACCCAGGTGGGGGTAGGGGGGAGCTCTATAACTCCTTCTTTCTGTCTCTAGGCTCTTTGTCCATGGGTGTATATAGTCACCTGGGGCCCTCTGAAGTTACATTTAGCTGGAACTCAGTAGCAAATGAATGGCTACAATCCCTTTCATTCCCAGTCCTAGGAAACTTACATGAAATTGACCAGACCTAGGAAATGGGGGGTTCCCTGTTCAGCCCCAAGTGCAATGGGAGGGAGACCTAAGGTGCTGGTGTCTCCCCAGCAGTTGTCTGGCTCCTCCGGCTATTAGAGTCTCCTATGAGCCCCCCCCCCCCTCGCCTAGCCTCCAGCCCACTGTTTCTCTGCTGGCAGCTGCCACTGTACCAACACTGCCAGGGTGGAGGTCCTCCAGCTCAGGGGCGACACCTGTCCTGTATCAGTTTTTAGTGTTTCCTACTGTTATCTAAAAGTGGTAAAAAAAAAAAAAAGTGGTAAATCACTAAGGCAGCGCCTGTGGCTCAGTGAGTAGGATGCAGACCCCATATACCGAGGTTGGCGAGTTCAAACCCAGCCCCTGCCAAACTGCAACAAAAATAGCTGGGCATTGTGGTGGGTGCCTATGGTCCCAGCTACTGGGGAGGCTGAGGCAAGAGAATCACCTAAGCCCAAGAGCTGGAGGTTGCTGTGAGCTGTGATGCCACAGCACTCTACTGAGGGTGACAAAGTGAGACTCTGTCTCTACAAAAAAAAAAAAAAAAAGTGCTAAATAGCTAAGGGATTTAAGAAACAAGTCAAAATCTATCAAGTATAGAACACAAATGTCTCAACACTGTGATTAAGTAAATGAGGTGAAAGCTACGTTAATTAATTGGATGTAAGCACTACAATTTGTACAATTAATCAACAAATTGAATCTACAAAGGCATAAATGTATTCATGATCCACGTATATATGACTTAAGAAAAAGAAAAGAAACAAAAACTATTCTGTGGAGGAGCTCTGAAACTGCATTGCTAAACAAATATAGGAAAATGTAGTCTTTTTCTTGTTTCACAACTATTGTAACTTCAGAAACCAAATTGTTAATTTTTCTAAGGAAATGTAATTTTAGTAAAATAAACAGAATGTAAAATAGTCACACATATTCAGCTAACAATGCAATGCTTTGTTTATATCAAGGGAATCTAAAATCTCACAAATTTACCAGAAACACGCCTATTGTTGTGTAAAACAATCTGTTCCCGTTTCAATGTAGAACAATGAAAAGTCCACCATGAAGAAGTTATCTAGTCAAGGAATCACAGAACAGGGCTAGAACTCAGGACTTTGGGTCAAAGACCCTTCTTCCTGCAATGGGATGGCTGTACTAATATTTAGTTCATAGATTAGCTGTCAAACAACAGAAAGCCTTTTGTCATATTTGGATTACAGCAGTCTCGATGTGGCTTGGAAAGAATCAGCCAACATAAGGTGGAATCATCTGTGAAAAGAAAGAGGTCATTATTGGCTATTTCTGTGAGGTGGCTTGAAAAGAGGAGGGGAAGATGTCACACTCTGCATGGATCCTTGGAGTTTTTCAGGATAACACTCCATTAACAATGACAAGTTGCCATCTGTTAGTGAACTCTTCCAGAAGAGAGCGAAAGCTACCCAAGAACATTTTGCTGAAGTCAAACTGGTTTTCCAAATCCAGCCCTGGGTTTTGTTATATGCACCAGCAGACATCCATGGTCACTGGTAAACTTTCTCAGTGAACTAAGAAAGTGTCAAGGAATAAATTACAAGTATTTCTAAATTATAAACTGTGACTTGAAAGGAGCTGTCAATTATTCTACTCATTAAAAAAATCCATTTAAATGATATTTTAATAACTTTGCCTGCAAGTTTATTCAACAATACAGGTTTTTGATTACTCTTTACCAAACTCTATATTTTGTAGAAGCGATATAAGGCTGCACCTGAAAAAAATAAAAAAACTGACCAGTTTATGCATTCACTTCAAATTGCATCTCTCTCCTTATTTCCTGATAAAGATGGAGAAATATTGAGCAGTAAATCGCGAGCACTTCTCCATTTCATGCAGGCTAAATCTGAGAAACGTCAGAGAATGAAATATTTTCACTTTAGCATATTGACAGTTTAGAAGACATATAAATCTTTTAATAATATGTTCAAAAAAATAAAAATAAATAGTGTTCATTTGTTTGCATGTGGTTTTATAAAATACAACTAGATATGTATTACATTTATAATTTACTCTTTATTTCAAAAAGATACGAAAATTCCAGGTTATTTCCAAAAGTAGACAGTAACAAGAGTTTACTTTCAGCTTGAAAAGAGCAAGACCCCATCTCTACTAAAAATAGAAAAATTAGTGGGGCATCGTGGCCAATGTCTAAAGTCCCAGCTACTCTGGAGGCTGAGGTAGAAGGATCCCTTGAATTCAGGAGTTCGAGGTTGCTCTGAGCTAGGCTGCCACTGCAGCACTCTAGCCTGGGCAACAGTGTGAGACTGTGTCAAAAAAAAAAAGTTTTACTTGCGTTTATAATACATTTTATATTTAAAAATAGTAATAGCAAAAATAATATGTATGATATTACACAAAAAATTATATAATCTTGACCCATAGTGACAGTGGACTTTTAACTGAGTTCTGTGCTCCTGGAAAACATTGACTATTAAAACTTCTTCCCACCCTTTTGTGTTCTGGGAAACATCTTAACAAAAAGAAACACCCTATTCGTAGGTTGTAATTGGGTTATAGCTTTCATGTGAAGGTCCTAAATTAGTTTCATAGTAGGGGTGGGTGAGTACATTGGATACTTTTTCTTAAATGTGGAATGTAAATGTCTTAGCAAAGTAACTAAGAAAATGCCAGGAGGGCTATGTCAACTAATGTAATGAAAATGTGTCAAATGGTCTATGAACCAAGTGTATGGTGCACCATGATCATATTGATGTACACAGCTATGATTTAATAAAAAAAAAAAAAAGAAAGAAACACCCTTCCCTCCTTAGGTGAGGCTAAAGAATGCCTTCCATGTTCTTGTTTTTTAATTAGCATCTATGACCAGGCCAGAGACCATCCACATTTTGTTCTTTTTCTCACAACAGTTAGCTGAACTGCTTGTCCCCAGTGAACAGTTGGAATATGCTTGTGGAACAAACATTGGTTAAACTGCTGTCCTTTTCCCATGTCCCTGAACTTTCTAACACTTGCAGGCTAAAGAGGACACAACCCCTCCCTAAACAGTCCATCCTAACCCACTCCTCTCTGAAATAGCTGTCATCAGAGTAAAACATCCCTCTCATTTATTGTCTGATCACGCCATGCCACCATCTCACTTCCCTACACCTCTTTCCTTCTATCCTGGTTTCTCCTGCCCACTTATGAAAGATACCCTTGAGATGCTTCCAGATCTTAGGGTCAAAGCATCTTCTTCCTATTGCAATATTTCCCCCTACTTCACCATTGCAACAGTTCCTTCCCCACCTCCTCCTTGTACAAGTAATGATACAGTATTTTTAATTGAAGTGTCTAAGTCAGAATTTGTTTCATATTTGGAATTAAAATTCAACAAATATGAATGACTTGCAGATGGCTTTGGAGACATTATGATAATGGTCTTCTGTATTTAGTATCATCAACCTTTGCCCCCAATACAGTAACAAATGCTAACCCAGATTGCCTCCAAAATTTTGCCACCCATTTTTATCTTCCCATCATTCCTCTTGTGATGCCTTTTCCAGGCTCTTTTTCTTTATGAAGGAATCACTAATGTTTCATCTATGATCCAGTAAATGTTGAACTTTTAGCAAACACCAGAAAGAAGAAAGCAAAGGTTATTTCTGTAATATGAATTTATAGCAAGTGGTGTACTTTTTAATCATATATTTTAATATTTTGTGTAATTTCTCTGAATAAATAAAAAACACATTAAAAAACTCAGAGCAAGTTGTTAAAATACCTGGGGTAAAGTATTTTAAGTCTTGCTTAAACTGGACATTCTCCTTAAAGGAATTTTTTTCATGCAAATTAACAACCAAATTGCAGACACACCATTGTGAAAGAAAGAAAGAAAAAATCTACAAGGGTACATGTGAAACTTAGTAAATGTAGAATATAAATGTCTTAACGCAATAACTAAGAAAATGCCAGAAGGCAATGTTAACCAGTGTGATGAAAATGTGTCAAACAGTTTATAAAACCAGTGTATGGTGCCCCATGATCTCATTATTGTACACAGCTACGATTTAATAATAATAAAAAAAAAAACATACAAGAAAATAAAAGAAAAAGAAAAAATCTGTGATACCAGTTTGCTGGAAACCAATGACAGAGCCTGCTGTTTAGTCTCCACACTGTGTTAATTAATAAATCAAAGGAAGAGGGTGCATAAGGATAAGCCGTATTTAAGTAAATGAGTTTCAATATAAAAACTATGCTGTGTGATTCCACTTTTCAAGCTTTGTCCAATTTGTTTGTGCTTGCTTCCACAATTTGTCATGGTCAGATTGAGTTTTAAAACTATTCTTTAAGGTAGCTTCTATGTCACAAAATTGATGCTCTTGGAGAATTTCATGAGAAGGTGCTAAATTTTAACATCAAAACACTAATGAAACTTGAACTAATCGAGCCCTCATGGGCTGTACATGCAATTTTTACATACATGCTTCAAGCACTTGCTAGTATTCGTTGTTCATCTGTGAATTAACTGTGAGAGAGGGATTCAAGTAAAAAGCTGAAGTTTTCTATAACTGATAGATTTAATTCTTTGTATCCATGCATGGAAAATTTTGTGGAGTTTTTCAGAGTTAAGGAGGAAAAAACTAGAGACGGCAGAAGAAGTGTTCCGTATCTGCCTGAATCACAAGGTTGTGCAGGTCGGGGAAGGAAGAGTCTACTGCCCTCCACACAGACTCAGCCGGCTTTGCCTCTGACAGGCTTGTTCTGCTTGCTCACTGACAATCTGCTTATTTTATGCTTGGGTAGACTTCTCAGTTCGGCTCTTGTTCCTGCTGAGTAGGGCTTGACCCCCATCTCCTGCCCAAACGTACACACTCACCTTTATTACTGCCTACATCTTCATCCTACGTGGCTCCTGAATACAGTCCTCTCCCCCTCACCCCTGCCACCCCAGCCAGCATCTTGCTTCCATTATTACCTAAGCTGCGTCCAAGTTTATTTATTCATTTGGATCATGTTCTGAAACGGACACCATTCTCTTTGAAACCTGTTAGCAAGTTGATTAGAAAATGATCTGGACGCGGACAGCACTTTCTCAATGATGCTACCTTGCTCAGCATCTCACACGTTTCCAAATCACCTGCTCTAATGAGGTCCACGGCCACTGGAATCCTGGCCATTGCTTTCCTTGTCACTCTCCTCTTATCATAATTATTTGACACAGTGTCTGATAGCTTTTTGATTCTTAAAATTTAGCATTATTAGCCTATAACTGATATATAATTACATTAGTACTTTTTTCTGGAATCCAAGAGATGGTAGTTTTAGGAAACTTATAATTATTAAGTAATTACAAAAAGTGTGGACATCTCAATAATACAATGAATTCTATTTATTTTATTTTTTAGCATATACACGTGCTTTTTGCTACTGTTAGCAATTTTATCTTATGACTATGCATACAGAAAACAGTAATTAATTGCAGTCATAATTTTTCATTTATATACTTAGTTCATTAAAGAATTGTCTTTGAAACTTGAGACCATATATTGTCCTAATTAACCTAGAGGATTAAAACTAAATACCATTCACATTTTTACCCATTCACAAAATTTACATTTATGTGTGTGTATATAATTTATTTTAGAAGATTTCTTTCAGAGTCAGCAACTTCAAATATTATACATGTATCTGTATATATAGATATAGATATATGGCATATTTTTTTGTCCTGCATATAAATAGGATTATGTATTGAGACTTTTACTGTGTTTCAACAATGGCTTAGCACATTCTGTGCTCAAAGCATCTGCATAGGAATTTGTGATCTTATATTATACTACATCAGCTTTTATGGTGGCCTTTCATTCTGTTTATTTCAAAATGCTGGTTGGTCCCTCTCCACCAGCCTTTGTAATGACTCACATCTTATCCTAGGCCAGAAAGCACGCTGAGCAGCTTCCAAAAAACTGAGACCAGGGATGTGTCACCATCAGGTCTGCAGGAAGGACTGTATGAAGTTTTGCTGTATCCTCTCTGAGAGCCAGCTCTAAGCTATCACTTTGCTAATGAGCTCTGTTGTCACCAGCATGCAAAACGCTCTGCTGCTGTTTCACATTGCTGGCTGCTTTGCTAACTTTTAAGTCCCTGTGAATTCTTTTTTTTTTTTTCCTCTAAAGGCTTTGCAGTCTTCTGTGATGCTGAGGATTTTCCAAAATCAATGAAGAATATAATTCAAAAATCCTCTATTTCATATTTTGTTTCTATTTTTTCTTTTTAGTGACCATGTCAGACTGAAAGGATTACTTTATATTGACTGTAACTCTCTTACAAAAAAGTACACATGACAAAGAATGTGAGATCTTATTTATTTTTACAAATAATGGCATTTAATCATTTAGTGGTCCTTTCCAACAAGGGTAATATTTTGCTGAACATTTAAGTATTAATTTTTCTGAATATGTATGAGTTGATTATCTTTATATGCAAAACACTCTGTGTTTTTCATTCTTATATTGATATTCAGTCTCCCGGTTTTGTATTACTATTGTTTCTATTTTTCTTCAGCTATTCATTAGATTTTTATTTTAGTTTGTATGGAAAGCTAGATAATATTGTGGCACCATGGACACAACATAGAACAAAAAGGATCTACCTTGACACCCCTCAAGAACTTTCATGCAAGGGGTAGCATGGAGGAGATACTAAGCAGGACAAATACTTAATTTAGAGTAAGATATTAATCAGCCAGAAAAAGAAAAAATAATAATATAAGGGTCTTCAACATTGCATAGTGAACAAAGAAAGATTTTTTGAGAAACTGATATTTGATTAAAAATAGGAAGAAAATGAGGGATAAGACACGCAAATATCTGAAATAAAAGTATTCCAAGCCAAAGAAACCTAAAAGACAAGTGCACTAAGGCAGGAGAGCGCCTGATGTGTCCCAGGAGCAAACTAGTAGGGTTGAAGTGGAGTAGCGGAACGGGGTTAAGCAAAGGATGCTGATGGAAAAGGGTCATTCAGGAGGCTTCTGCAGTAATCCTGGTGAGCCCAGATGGTAGCTTGGGTTAAGGTCATCACTAAGATGGTATGAAACAAGCAGAAAAATAAATATACTCCATTGGTACAGAGAAATGCTGTTTTAAAATGAGCACTATATTAGAACTTGGGTAAGAAAAAATGAGATTTTCATGTCTGTTCTAAGATCTATTTCCAAATCTCATTTTGCACTAGGCAAACCTTTCTATAGATGATGATCTTTTAATGTGCTTATATTTCTAGCAAAGCAGTTTCAAATGCAAAATCCCTTTAAGAAACTATTTATCCATCTCTACCATTTGAATTTTATTCAGTTTATATCCTAGGTATATGTCAATGTTTTTTCTTTATTTCTTTTAGATATGAGTTAATAAACACAATTAAATTGATTAAAAATAAGTATCCAACCATACTACTTTCCAACTTCATGTCTCAGAGTAATTCTATAATTATTTAAATCTACAAAACACTGTGTTTAAAAAGCAATTTTTTTCAATTTATTGACTGTTAGAAATAAAATTGATGGATATGACGTCCAAGATTCTTATCAAATCATAAAATCACCCATTAAAAACAACAAAAAACAATTATTTCCCCTGTATTCAAAATCATTTGTTATATGAGATGAAAGTTCTATGGCCTAAGGAAAAAAGAATAATGAGCATATGTATATGTTCATGTGTCTTTGTGAGCCGTAGTCTTCTAATTCACGAAATAAATGTGTCATTGTATCATTGAAAGCTTTTAATTTTTGTACTGCAGTAGGTCTTTGAAAAATCACATAATTCCATTCTAAAGCTTTCAAAGAAAAGAAGGATTATTCTGAAAATGCAAAAGCTATTTTGCCTCAGTTTTATGTGGTAAATAGAAATTTGCAAATTCAGTGGGAATTACCTTGCTTAACTCCTAGGGATTAGCTATAAAATATGGGAGAACAGCACTTCCTGTGTATGTAAAGGCTTTCACTTAAACTCCAACATGTCAGTGACTCATTTTCTATATTACATTTTTAATAACATTAAAAATTAAATATATAAAAATTTCAAAAAAAGTACTGCTTTAGTAGTTTTAATATTTAAGTTTATATCAGAATCACCCAGAAGGCTTTTTTAAACACAAATTGGAAGAGGTGTAGACGTTTGCATTTTTAATAAGTTCCCAGATGATGGTGATGCTGCTAGTTAGGAGGCCCACATTTGAGAACCACTGTTAGTTAAATGGTTTATTGTTTCAAATAAACAAATGAAAGAATGAATGAATTTACACTTTATTCATTCAAGACTAACGAATTAATCTTCAAATTAATATAGAAAATGTTTCTTCCATTGTCACCGAACCCCAGTTGTCAGTGCCGTCACCAAGGAAGCAGGCTGGACAATGGATTGTAAGCTGGAAGCTTGCGGGAGGTGGGCCCTCCCATACGTGTGTGGGAGGGAAGGCCCCATGTAACCTCCACAGCTGCTATTTATTGAGAACGTATGCCCCTCCTCCGAGCCCCGCCCTTTCACTGGAGTTCCACAGCTAATCAATTTACAACTGCCAAAGTCTTATCATTAATGTCTAGTAACTGCCACTTTGTCTCTGCAAGCCTGCTGTCCTGGTTCCTACACATCTTGCTGCACGGGCTACTACATAGGTTGTTACATAGATCATTACATATGTTGTTACATAAGCTGCTACATATCCTATTACATAGGTTGCTACATATCCTATTACATAGGTTGCTACAGATCATGCGTTGCTACATATTCTGATACATAGGTTGCTACACACTATCAGCCAACAAATTCTTACAAGTCACATTAACCATGTCTACCAAAAGGCTTCATGCTTCACTTTGGCATCTTTAACTGAAATGCATTTGTCTTGCCCTATAAAAATTAATCATTGCACTGTAAAGACTTGGATTTGGGATAAGAATGGATTGTTTTAGGCTTATTAAAACTTTAAGCTTATCTATTATTATTTTGTTCCTCAGCAAGAATGACTAGTCTTGCCAGTTGACACATAAGTAGCCTCTTTTCTAGTAGTTATTTTCGTTTTTTTTCTGAGCATATTTGTAAGGAAAATTCTATACATTTTTTGACATTTAAGGTGGACGCTGAGGATCACAACTTATATAAGTTTTTACAGGGTACACCCATTCTTCACTAGTTGAAAACTGGAACAGAGAGCTAGAGGAATCTCTCTTAGGCCCTCCAGATACTCACTGAATACTCTAAAACTCCTTTAGAGAGGCTGCTGTCTGGAAGCAAGGCAGAATTCATCAAAGCAGAAAGCTGGGGGCAAGATCCGAGAGCAAAGAGAGATTGCCAGTGTCACCAAAAGATGCCCAACATGCTATAACTTGGAAGAGATTTCCCATACTTTTAAAAGCACCAAAGAATACTAAATGACTAAAGAAAAATATCTAGTAAGTTAAAAGCTGTTCTTTATTATCTTTGATTATTTCAAAACACAATTGCCAATTTTAAATAAAATAATGATAAGACATTGTTTGGTATAGCAAATGGTGGGGGGGGTAGTGTGTTAAAAAATGATACCACTGAAAGGTTCTTGTGTTTATTAAGTTGCTTTATGTTATATAAATTTAGGCTGGAATAAACTAACGATGCATACAATAACCTCTTGGAAATCACAAATAAATTTGAGAAGCAGGGACAGTTTAAAAATAAGTAAATTTAAAATATAGGAAGAAGGATGGAGAAGAGTTAATCCATTGATTAAGCAACAGGTGCATAAAAACTATCAAGCCAGTGAGCAAAAGAAAGCACATTATAAAAGCATTAAAATAAGCAAAGAGCAAAAAAAGCACAAAAACTACATAAACAAAAATGCCAACTTTTCTAAATACTAAAACAACTTTTTAAATGTAAAGGGAACTAAGTAAACTAAGCAAATGTTAAATAACACAAATAATAATTATAACAGGAAGCCTGACAACAAACAGGTATGTCAATTTCAGTAACAAATGGAGTCACCATAAACCTAACTATGAAAATGAATTTGACTCAAATTCAAGATCCAGCTATATGCTACACACAAGCAAAAACAAAAAAACAAAGTGAAAAAGGCTAAACATTAAGAAAAAGAATTTAGGGCGGCGCCTGTGGCTCAGTGAGTAGGGCGCCGGCCCCATATGCCGAGGGTGGCGGGTTCCAACCCAGCCCCGGCCAAACTGCAACAACAACAAAAAAAAATAGCCGGACATTGTGGCGGGCGCCTGTAGTCCCAGCTGCTCGGGAGGCTGAAGCAAGAGAATCGCTTAAGCCCAAGAGTTGGAGGTTGCTGTGAGCCGTGTGACGCCACAGCTCTCTACCCGAGGGCGGTACAGTGAGACTCTGTCTCTACAAAAAAAAAAAAGAAAAAGAATTTATTTTTTAGATAAACAAATCAAAATAATAAGCAGTGTCATGATCCTGATATCAGACAAAGTAGAATTCAGTCAAGGGCATTAAACCCGTCAGAGTGGCTCCCAAATTTTTTTACACATTTCCTCCCCCAAATTCTACCTGGACTGTTCTGTGTTTATTTAGCATGACTTCCTCACTTCTGTTTATCTTTCCCTATAATGATCTAGGGTTTGTCTCAGTTGGTCTTTTAATTTTACTTTCTTATACCTTCTGCAATTAACTTTTGAATATGCAGATCAATTCAACCTAATCTGTCATTTTCTGTTCCTTGTATCCAAATTCTTCATCGTATCATAATGTCCAAGGAGCCTATAGAGAAAAACAGAATAATGTGAGGAAAAGGCTAAGGCCGCCAATACTGATACATTATTTTTTCCCTCTGTTTCTTTCTCTTTCATTCTGCCTCTCTCCCTCTTTATTTCCTTTTATCTCTCTCCTCTCCCTCTCTATATCCCTTTATCTTTCTCCTCAATTATAATATTGATATCAAAGTCAATTCATGAAAATAGATCCCCCTCTTTTGATATTTCCAGTGGAGAAAATTGATACAAGAAAAATAGTTGCAATATACTTGGAAAGAATGAAAGAGAAACAAGACCAAAAAGTTGTTACTCAGATATTAGAAAGTTGGTATTGTTTCTGGGCTTCCCAGGAGTCCATACTGGAGTCCAAGTTACTGGTAGCACAACTGGGCAACTGGTCGGACATTTCACCTGCTGCTCCTACTTGGAAAACCAGCTTGCTGGAGGTCACAGTCATTGTCAGTCATTGGTCTCTGCGGCTGCCTCCACCACCACTAGAGCAAGAAGCAGGATGCCCTCCGTCTTCCACTTACCTATTTTTAGAGTCTAATATTAGCCAAGACTAACTAGAATTAAGATGACAAGGGAATCTGAAAAATGGAAGTTTGAAGGTTGTCAATCCCTTCTGCTTCAGAGAACACTAAATAGCAGGGGGATTGTAAAGGTGAAAGACAACAGGTCAATATAAGCTCTCTCTCTCCTCTCTTTTTCTCTCTCTCTCCTTTCTCATCTATCTATACCACACGCGTTTAGAAGACTGCTCCAAAAATGTCAACGCTTAAAGATGAGGGATTAATGGTGGTTTAATTATGTACTGATTAATTTTAACTTTATAATTATTTGTGACTTTATATATAGTTTCTTGTATCTTGTATAAAAATGTTTCATTGGGATGACTAAAAAACCAAACCAAGATACAAAATTGCACACATTATGATTATACTTTATATAATGTACAAAAATGTTTATTGCCATGAGGAAATGAATGATAGGAAGACCCCTAATTTTAATTAATATGATAATAGTTAACTTTTGCTATATTCTTTATGTTTTTTCCCAAATTTCTAAAAATTATGAATATTAATTTTATAAGCAGAACAAATAATTTAAAAATAATTATATGTGCTTAATGACTTATGGCCTTTTATTCTACTAATTTATAGTAAAGCATTTCAAATGCTTGTGTTGTCATTCATATTTGTATATGGAGGAAAATGTCATGTGGTGAATTTCATAAATTTTCATTTCAAGAAGACTACTGGAATGGACTTGATTGCAGTAATACAAATTTAGTATTTAAATTTAAATACTTCTTCTTTTGAAAACTTCTCCTTTTACCTTTTAAAATTTCTGAAATTGAGAACCATTTGATAATACATAGAAAACCACAAGTTAAATTTTTATGGGAAAGACAATATCAAATTAGTAGTACAAACTTACAACAAGTGCTATCTGTATTCCAAGCAATTTTCTATATCATCAGTGCAAATACGCCCCATCACCCCTTTCAGTTTATCATAATGTCTTTCTGTGAAAATTTATCTTTAGTGATATTCAGGTAATAGTTGATTTGGGACAGGAACATTTATTGACTACTCACATTAAGTATAATATTTAGCATTGGTATTTTCATATGAATTTCTCAAGAAAATCGGCAAGAAAAAACTCAGACAACCCCATTAAAATGTGGTCAGAAGACGTGAACAGAAGTTTTTCCAAGGTAGACAGACTAACGGCCAATAAACACATGAAAAAATACTCAGTCTCTAATCATCAGAGAAATACAAATCAAAACCACAATGAGGTATCATTCCATTTACTTTCTGATATTTGTACATATCTCTAATAATGGTCTGCTTACCTCCAATAATGCTACCTCCTGAAAATACAGCTCTTTGTGGAGACACATGTCCAGGAAGACAGGGCCACTTACTTCCCTCTAATTTGTCTCTCTCTCTGGGGAAACTGTCAGTTTCACACAAAAAATGAAGTGGTCGGGTTCTTCTGTGATTTTCCCTAACACAATCACATTGGCCACCAAGGGGCAGCTGGACCCGTCTTAGGCTGCCACTGCTTAGTGCCACAAACAATGCAGGAATATTTGCCACCTGAGAAACCACTCATCTTTCAATACTTCTTTCTCACCCTTTCTGTTGTCACACGTACCCTATCCTAGCAGGACTTATTGGGGTTATCCACTGCATTTGTGGATTTTGTTCTTTTCTACATACTCAATTCCTGCCATCCTCTCTTTCTATACTTCCTAGCAAGTTTTCCTTAAGTGGTATGTTGTTGCTTTAAATGGAAGCAACATATTTTTTAAGTGTGGTAATGTCTCTGTTGGTGTTCTGGCTTCAAAGTCACATAGGTGCTCCCCAATCATGTTTTCCCCATAAATTCTGTTATTTTGCATGCAATTTTCCATACCACAGGATTTTCAAGAAACCCTTTGACATTTACCTCCAAAGAAACAGCACTTTTAATAGATGGTGATGGTATTAGCAGTGAAATTTAAAGAACAAGGTTACACTTCAATCTTCTTTTCTTGACAGAGGCTGTGTCAGTTCTTAAAGCCATGAGAGCTGTTATAGCTGGAACTCCGAGGTCCTTGCCCTCATTGGGGAGATCAGTAGTTAGCAACCAATATAATGGAACTCTTGGGTCAAGGTCAGAGAAGGATATCAATATTTTGAGAAGAGATGATAACTTAGGGAGTGATATTTGGCACTTTGCTTCGTGGAATATGTGTTACTTTGAAAAGGTACACAATTCTGTGAGAGTCCTGCCAGTAACAAAAAGATAAGAGAAGCAATAAATGATAAATAGGAACATGCTGGCAAAGTGTTTTAGAGTGATAACATGTACAAAGGCCAGATAATAAATATGGATAAGAATAAAATACTTACATTGTGAAGAAGATATTGAGCTCATTCTTAAGACTCTTAAGAGTAAAAAGAGATTTTCTTTTGGAATAGCTGGGACAGTCTGACACTCTTGCAAAAATGCATCAATTAACAAACCTAAGAATAAATGACCTCTTCTAGAGCTGAAAGAGCTTAAGTGTGTAGTTTATCATCAGTGTGCTCCCAAGAGATATTTTCTGTATGCAGAACTTGTAAAACAATTTCAAAAGATTCATAGTTGTTCACTCACATCACTGACAAGTACAGTTCTCAACGATGGCCTAACAAGATATGCTTTTCTCTTTGTGAAGTTCGAAACACTTTGCTTAGCTAAAAAGGGAACAAAGAGTTCTTGCATAGAGTTGTAAAAAAATAGTGATTAGTTCTCTCTCACTTGCCTGCACATTTCAATGTCACACCTGAGATAATTTGTCTATTTAATTGTTTCACTGAGTAAATAAATACATGTCAAATTTATTTGCTGCCTTCAGGATATATTTATCAAACTGTGAATCATTTTGTGTTGCCATTAAGTAAAGTCACCATGGCCAGTTAGGATCACGTTAGGTAAAGTGGTTAAGAAAAATGAACAATAACATAAAAAACTAATCTAATCGCATACACTTTTTTTTTGGTACTGTCTAACATATAAGTTATGTTTTGCAAGGATCAGAAAGAGAATTGTGATATATTTTCAATTGTATTCTTTTATAATCTTATATTTTTTATGTTGTATGTTAATTTTAATTTTCAAAGAAGCAGAGATCAAAATGAGATCAAATCTCTAAGATTTTATTAGCGTAGAATTTATCTCCCATACTACATACATGTGCTTTACCAAAGCCACCACTTGCTCATCCTGTCCACATACTGATATAAGCGGTCAGTGTAACATTCTACGCAATGTCTTGTTTGTTTACATCTCATAGAACTACATCACGACATGATGAGAGATTAATATACTTTGAAGCAAAAATGTAAATGAACATTTTTTCTCAACCCATGTCAGTGTAAAATCCTTTTGATTTTCTTTTCTAATTGAAATGGTAAAGAATACATTTACTAAACTAATGACCGCATACTTACTAATTTGTTCTGGCAATAATACCACATTCTGTATAGTGGCTGAAATTAGGGCTAATGCCTGGCTGAGTCTCTGGCAGTCCACATTCATTCTTTAGGATTCATCCAATTTCTTTAATATAAATAGAGCAATTTAAATGGAGATATGATGGGGCGCCAATGCTACCTTCTTCAGATCTTTAATGGTGGCATTAATACCCTCCCCAGGATATATTTATTTATTTTTGCTTATTTGTTTGTCTTTCAGGAGTAAGGGCCACTTTCAGAGGTTCTACTTAGCTCTCCCCAAAATGATATTTCTTATTTTCTGACAGTTGGGGGTATTACTCAAAATTACTGCAATTGTCCTTTCTTATCTGTCTGTAGATTCTGCATCTGTAGATTTAACCAAGGATAAAAAAAATAGTTCAAAAATATGTATTGAATATGTACAGACATTTTTGGTCATTATTTCCTAAACAATCAGTATAAAAAGTATTTCCGTACCACTTACATTTTATTATGTATTATAAGTAATGTAAAGATAACTTAAAATACATGGGAGGATATGTATAGGTTATATGCAAATTCTATGCCATTTTATATAAACGACTTGAATATTCGTGCAATTGCCTATCTGCAGGACTCCCTGCAGCCAATCACCCAAGGCTATCAAGAAAAAAAGTATGTATCAATTTCACCAGCACCCGTTGGGAATGGAGAGTTTACCATTGACTGGGTTTATGAATTCAGGGGTCGCTTGTTTCAGATTTTCGCCAAGATTCCATTCATTAATTGGCCCTGACAGCCCCTCAGTCTAACAGAGGGGCTGCAAAGATTTTTTTGTGTTTCCAAATATCAAATGTCAACTCCGACTCTGCATCCATGAGTCCTCAAAGTGTCTGGTTATTTTCCTAATTCTCCTTTCTCCAGGCACAGTGATGTAAATAAAGTCCACAGGTCCCCTTGGAGATAACTCAGGGTATCATCATGGTGTATAATTTCCAGAGACCCAAGTCTAGAAACTGAGCAATAGATAATGACTTTTTTGTAGGGGAGAATTTTCTCAGCCTCTTCTTCCTTTACTCTTTCTCTATTAAAAATATCATATACCTTAAATAACATTCTTAATGAACTCCACCTCACTTTCTCCTAGGGATACCATCACTATTTATACAATCCCCTGTGTTTCAATATCCTTTGGCTGCCCTTTTAATCATGCTTGTCATTACAGTAATAGAGGCCTTCTGAACTTCACTTCAATGTCCCCTTAACTCACTGGATGTTAACAAGCCCAACCAGGTGACTTCCTCTCCTGTCATCACCCTTGGGCTGTAACGGAAATGCACCCATTACCTTCTCTTTGATGTTGGGGCCCTTCTTACTGGCTTTGGTGAATGACGAGTCTGCTATATTCTCCTGTGGAACATGATCTTTTATTGGGCCTTCTGGCTTTACTAAGATGTCCTCGCCAGCATGCACACTCCCCTCTAATCCCTTCAGCCAGGGAATCTCCACCCTTTATGTATGTTGAGAGTTGGCCATTTTTCCCCCTGATTCTGAAAAGCAATTCCAGCAATCAATTTACCCCATCTGTTGGGGTCCTTGCTGGGTGGTTAAATATCTTGTCCTGCAAAAGTGTCCCCAAGTAAATATATTTCTACAGATCCAGTCTTATTTTTTTGACCCCTTATGTTTTGACCCCTTGAGCCAGCACCATTAAACTCTAATTTCATAATACCACCTTGCCATACACGCTAGTTATTCCCTCCTACTCTTTAGGTTATATAAGCTTGTTGCTACATTAATATTCTCAATCCTGACTAAATTACGCTAAGATTTAACTCTGTATATAGGCATGGCATCCATGAAAATGGAGGGCAGACTTTGTGGAGGCATCTGCTACTTTCTTGAGAAGCATTTCCTGAAGCATCTTTCAACATAGAAGTGCTGGTTTTTACCAGGGAGGCATCAGCCACATCTAAAAACCCCAGCTGTTTAGAGAGTATATCAGTTTCCTAAGCTTGCTCTAACTAAGTACCACAAACTGGGTGGCTTACAACA
The DNA here is from genome assembly GCF_027406575.1 of Nycticebus coucang. Classification (NCBI taxonomy): domain Eukaryota; kingdom Metazoa; phylum Chordata; class Mammalia; order Primates; family Lorisidae; genus Nycticebus; species Nycticebus coucang. Next base: position 56,539,576 of record NC_069794.1, on the reverse strand, counting down.
ATAAAAATTATTGTCTCGTAATTCTAGAGGCTCAAAGTCCAAAAGGAAGGTGTTGCAGAGCCATGTGGGAAAGGACCCTTCCCGGTCTCTTCCTGGGGTGCCTTGTCAGCCATTCTCGGTCTTCTTGACTTAAAGTTGCAGCACATCACTCTCTACCCCATTCTTCTTCCGTGTATCCGTGTCTCTCCTCTTATAAGACCACCAGGCATATTTACCTAAGGGCCCCGGCTACTTCGGTACGACTTCATCATAACACACCGCATCTGCAGCGAACCCCTTTCCAAGGAAGGTCACATTCTGCAGTACTGGAGATTAAAACTTCAACACATATTTTGGGGGAAAACAATTCAAATCAACATTTTCCAGGGTATTGATCCATATGTCCCTCTTTTCAGGATCCTATTTTTTTTTTCTAAAAATGTCTGACCTTTGTTTAACAGACCTGCCTTGGATAGGACTTAAAATTTTCTACATGTTCTTATTAGGACTGCAGCTCCTGCTCCCCAGCTGTGTCTGCTCTCTCACTACAAGTACCAAGAGCCTATATATTAGCTACCACTGAGGCTTTTGGTTCCCAACCTTGGCCATTGGCAACTTGCTCTCTGGCTTTAGTCTCTCATTCTTCTTCTGCAAGGTTTCTTTGTGCCTTAGGAGAAAGAGCTGTCTTTGTAGGAATTGCAAGCATGGTTCTCCAATATTTTTCATCACATGTGCTACAACCTATGTCTCCATGGGATATTTTTTTGCATCATCATCCCTGAAGTTTTAACAACTGGGCCACCAGCTTGTGTCAGGGACTATCTTTGCTCCACCTACTAATAAAGACGGTATCTTCTCAGCCTGCTGGATGGTACACAAACTGGTGTCAATTCTCTGTCTTACTAATGCCTGTTTCTCAGACCATACCTAGTTCTATTTGTTTTAATGTGAGAAAGAGACACACAGATAGATTATGTACTCAAGAAGTCCATTAGAGGAAACACGTGTGTGAGAGGAAATGCTGGAGGTCCTGGGAAGGCTGGGGGAGAATCATTGAGCTGCAGCACCATTCTGACAGACTCTAACCAAAGAGGAGAAGGGCAGAAGGTTAGGGGTAAGATAGATAGCCAGATCAGCAGGGTCTCCTTAAGCCAGAGGCAGCCATCAGATGAGTCCTGTGTTTCTCAGGAATAGCTCTATCTTTGTATTTCTACCATGCTGAGTTGTGGACCTGCAACATCTGGGTAGTGTAGCTTTCACTTAAATGGATTGATGGATTTTACCTTGCAGCAGCTGGGTGCTTGGTCAGTGATACTCCCCACACTTGGGGTCTGTGAGGTGCACTCTTTTGGTAAACACGTATGCCCAATATGCTTTCACCAGCTTTCAATGTACTGTGTTCTGGCATTCATCCTCCCTGTTTTCCTGAGTGATTCATAAGATTATCCCTTCCTTCCACTAAGGTTAATACTTTTACATGAGATTTAAATTGAATATCTTTCAACTTTCCAAGATTCTAATACAATAGATTACCCTTTGTCTTTCTTCAAAAACATTGTTTTAAGTATTTTTGTTTAGTTTTAACTTAAAACATACTTAATTCTCATTTGGGATATTAACCGTGATGCTACCCTCTCTTTACAGCTCTGACTTCGTCCTTCACTTTCAAACATGTGGAAATGAGCACTGTCTGCTTCTCCACTGATGGTGAAGATCTGCTCCCACGTGGTGTCTCTCCTGTGCATCCATCACAGTAACTTCTGGTCATGCCTTCATGTCACTGCCCCTACATATCATTTTCCAGCTCCCTTCTGACTCCACATTTAGTATCAAGTTGTTGACCACCAGCTTCCCTAGACACCTCCTCTCCTTGACTCTCATGACATCATATGTCCTTTTCATAACTGTAACTGTTTTATGGACATTTTTTCTATTTCCTTTAAAGCTTGCTATGCTCTACCTGGCCCTGGTGATCTTTAAGATTTCATTAGAAAAACTTTTTTTTTTTGTAGAGACAGAGTCTTACTGTACCACCCTCAGTAGAGTGCCGTAGCGTCACACGGCTCACAGCAACCTCTAACTCTTGGGCTTACGCGATTCTCTTGCCTCAGCCTCCCAAGCAGCTGGGACTACGGGTGCCCACCACAACGCCAGGCTATTTTTTTGTAGCAGTTTGGCCGGGGCTGGGTTTGAACCCACCACCCTCGGCATATGGGGCCAGCGCCCTACTCACTGAGCCACAGGCACCTTTTTTTTTGTTAAACTCTGTATCTTCTCCTTAGGGATTCTTCTTTATATTCATAGTTTTAATTGTCACACGCTCAGTGACAATTTCGCAAATATATAGCTATAACTCAGACATGTATATGCAACATTAATCTTTACTTAGATGCCTCCAAAATGTCTCAAATTTAGTCAAATTGCCTTCTATAAACAAAAATCAACATATTGTAGGGTAAACAGTACCTATAACTTACCTTTAATATATCCACAAAATAATAAAAATAATTAGACCAAGGAAAGGAAAAATATTACCCACACATAAAGTAACACAAACGCTACTTAATAGAAATGGAATTGGAAATAATCTTAATGCTGTTAATTAAAGAAAATTACTTCATAAAATGCTAAAAATAAACATATTCAAGGAGTTAAAGGAAAATATACTCATAACGATAAAGACATTGAAAAATCCGACCAGAAAAATAGAAACAATTTTAAAGGGAAACAAATGCAAATACAGACCTTAAAAATACATTTGGGAAAAAAACTGGAATATTTATGAGATGGGCTTTATCAGCAGATTAGAGGGTGTCCCAAAACATGTCAGTGTGCTTAAAGGTAGATTAATTGAAATTATATAATCTAACAAAAGCCAGAGAAAAATTAAAGACTGAAGAATAATAAGTAGAATCTCATAGACATAAATAACAACAATGAGTAATAGAAGATAATTATGAATGTGTTCACAGAAAGAGAGGAGAAAGGGAATGAGACAGAAAAAAAGAATTTTAGAAAATCATGGTTCAGAGTTTTCCAAATTAAGTAAACATCTCACACTAATGAATACTAGAAGCTCAAAAAACAATTAAAAAGATAAAAACCAAGAAAGCCACACTTGGACATTTTATAGTTGAAACAGCTGAAATCCAATGATAAAGAGAAAGTTAGGAAATGCATATAATAAATGTAGATAAAAGCACAACAAATGTGGGAGGCAATGATATACCTAACAGACGATGTAGAAATAATGAAGGCTACAAGAAAGGTAGTGAGACTTTTACAGTGCTAGAAGAAAATTTCTGACCAACTTAATTCTATAGTCAGTGTAATGTATCGTACAAAACTAATGATGAAATAAAGACTTGTTAAGATAAAACCTGAAAGATTTCTTTGCCTAGAGTTTAAGAATGCTAATGAGAATGCTTGATCTCAGAGAGTGACTTAAGGGACATGGGAGAGTTGAAACAGGGAGAGTAGGAATGGGATGAAAAATGACTTACTGGATACAACGTAGCCTATTCAAGTGATAGAGATATGAAAACATAGACTCCTTGGGCGGCGCCTGTGGCTCAAAGGAGTAGGACGCCAGCCCCATATGCTGGAGGTGGTGGGTTCAACACAGCCCGGGCCAAAACCTGCAAAAAAAAAAAAAAAAAATAGACTCCACTATGCAATTAATCTATGTAACAGAAACTGCTTTGTCCCCTAAATCTATTTAAGTAAAAAATTTATTTAGTTAAATAAAATCAATATCCTCTGAGTACAGGGGTATATATGGGAACACTTCGTACTTTCTGCTCAATTTGGTGGTGAACCTAAAATTGCCTTAAAAAATAAAGTCTGTTTTACAAAACAAAATAGATACTAATTCAAGAACACTAGAGAAAGTTCCTTAGGTTAAAGGGTATGATATTAGGTGGTAACATAAACCTCTAGGAAGGAATGAAGAGCACCAGAAATGGTAAATATATGGTATCATACACATGCACACACAGAGTATACTTATATATTGTAAAAGAATATATACTATTACAACTTTACTGTATTTTATGTGAAGAAGTACAATATTAGCTATACTCGACAATAGAAAACTAAAGCAACATATAATAATTTCTTTCAGAACGACACAAATTTCAAAGAGGTGCATCTAAAAACTGATGACTAAAATAAAATAATTCATAAAAAAAACAAATTTAACATAAGAAAGAAAAAAAGAGAATAAAGGAACGAAAATAAGGGACACAGAAAACAATAAAATGGTAGCTATAAATTAAACTTCATCAATAATTGCATTCACTTTGACAGGCTGGACACTCCAGTCAACAGAAGACATTAACAGAACAGGTACAAAATGAGACTGAGTTATATGCTGTCCACATGAGATGCATTTTAAATGTAGTGACACAGAAAAGTTGAAAGAAAAAAGATAGAAAAATATATTAATCAAACAGCAAACGTACAGCTCTGGAGAGGCTGCACTAATATCAACCACAATTAACCTCAGGAAAAAAATATAATAAGATATAAGGACTGAAACTTTCTAATAGTAAAAAAGGTGAATTCATTAGGAAGATATAATACTTATGAATGTATAGGTCATTATGAGCTTTAAAATTCTTAAAGACAAAGTAGTCAGAAGGAGAGAAAATGTCTCAGTCATAGAAATTTTTAACATCTCTTTTTCAGAAATTGTCAGATCTATATAAAAATTAAAATTTTAGAAGATGAACATGCTCTCAAGCACCTTATTCTATTTAAAACTTAGAGAATGCTCAAAAACTGCAAAATGCACATTGTTTCATTGTGTACATAAAATATTTGGCATAGTCCATATGCCAGAGCATAAACAATATGTAAATATTATTTGAAACACTTAAATCTTACTGAATATGTATGTTTTCAACCACAGCAGAATTTTAATAGCATTCATGGATGTACAACTCTGTGAATATACTAAACCCACACAAACAAAATACAGAATTCTACACTTTCAGGGTCCAAGAGTAAACTTTATGGCGTTTAAATGTATTTCAGCAAAGTTGTACTAACAAGTGTCAATCACTATAATTTTTATAAACAGAAAAGCTGAATATATTTGGTAGCTAAATAACCTACTACTAAATAATCCATAGGTTAAGAAAATAAAAAATTAGGAAATATTTTTAACTGAATAGTAATTAGAACAAAAACATAAAAAAACCTATTTAAATTTGGGGGATGCAGCTAACACAGTGCTTATGGGGAAATTACAGTTTTAAGTGTGTATACATTATAAGAAAAGAAGAAAGCAAAGTGATTTAAGAGAACGGAGAATACAGAAATGGTGCTGTCATTGGAAACTACTAAGCAGTGAGATGCTGAAGTGTATTTGGCTCTCTCTTCTACAGGCCAAATTTATTTTCAGTAATAATAATAATGCAAATATAAAACAATGCAATGAAGCAAATAATGTTCAAAAAACAAATACAGAAAGAAATATAAGGAAAGTAGTATAACCAGAATGAAATAGATAAATAACTAAACATTGCAGTACAAAAAGGGGGGGAGTAATTAATGCCTTTCAATCACTACAATAAATTTCCCAAGAAAAGGAACAAAGATGCAGAAAAGTTTACCCAAGGCTTAGAAATGATTTGTACACAGAATGACAGAATCAAAATAACTTAAGTTCTATTTTTCATGTTTGCATGAAAAATCATTGTAATCTCATTGTCTCATTGTTTCCTTTCAATCGTCCCTTTGAACCTCCCTTTGTTCAAACTCAGTAATATACCAGAGCATTGGGATAGGAGACAAACATTTCTCCTGAAGCAAGCTCGAACAATGCCAAGCTTTTATTGATTAATTCAGTGTATGTACCTGGGTTCTCATATCTCAGGTAAATACTATATAACTGGGATTTTAGAAATTAATATAATTTTTGTTAAAGGATACATAATAAATATGCTAAATGTAACCACATAATACACATATGTAACACATATATAATATTACAATATTAAAATCATCAATAACCATAACAATTGTTTAGAACTCAGATCACAAAGATTTTTGTTGTTAGAAGAGAGATAATTTGGGCGGCACCTGTGGCTCAGTCGGTAAGGCGCCGGCCCCATATACTGAGGGTGACGGGTTCAAACCTGGCCCCGGCCAAACTGCAACCAAAAAAAAAAAATAGCCGGGCGTTGTGGCGGGCGCCTGTATTCCCAGCCACTCGGGAGGCTGAGGCAAGAGAATCGCTTAAGCCCAGGAGTTGGAGGTTGCTGTGAGCTGTGTGAGGCCACGGCACTCTACCGAGGGCCATAAAGTGAGACTCTGTCTCTACAAAAAAAAGAAAAAAAGAAGAGAGATAATTTAAAATTATCAGGCATAATTATGACAATAAAAATCTTACTTATTTTTATTATCTTAAAAAAATCTCTGTGCAGAATTATCTCTCAATACTGCCTTTGTTCTGAACGGACTGCTTCTGTGCTCACACCTAGGGTAAGAGAAGACTTTAAAATATTTAATATGGCATATCAATGCTTTAAGATGTGTTAAATCATGGAAACACGGATTTAATATTTTTAAAAATGTATTTAAGGTATAATATTTTAAGATGCTTTAAGATATATGTCAATGGGAAAGATTTAGTAGATAAGAGAAAAATGTATGTTGTAAGAATGAGAAAGGAGCCATTGGGGATGAGTGCGGGCAGGTAGGAGGACGTGGAATCTGGTGCACAGAATCCAAGAGGAAGGTTGGCTTTAGAAAATCAACTCTGAGCTTTATCTATCTACAAGATTGAAAGCAAAGCCCAGGAGTATCCGTAGAATGGCAGCTGAGAAGATGTCATTGCCTGGTGATATTTTTAGAGTTGGTTGGCATATTTTCCCTTCAGTTATTCACAATAGTGAGCCACCAATTTCCAAAACGAAAATGAGATGTAGACTTATCAACATGGAAGCTCCAACCATTTTAGTTCATCGTAGGGAAAGGGATTAACAATTTTGAGTGCCTACTATAAGCCAAACATTGTGCAGGGTGATTTACATATGTTATGTCTCTTAATCCTCGAAACAACCCTGAGGTGTGATTATGCCATTTCTCATATAAGGAAACTGAGGCTTAGTGAAATTAAGGAGTTTATCAGAGGCCAAATTGTTAGTGAATGCGGATATTGGCCTCCAAACATGTTATTTCTGACTCCAAAGCCTGTGCAATACATACTTTATCATAATCACTTTTACCTATGAATGCATATTCATAATTTAATACTTTCACTGTCCTTGGGCTTATGTAATAACCAAATAGAGGGAAACTACCAGGCTGCCAACTATAGAAACTTAGTTAAATTATGACTCATGTAGTTGACGTTTTGCCTGGTTTAGATAACATTTGAGGAAAGTTAAGTGAGGACAGAAGGAAAAATATAATAGCTTATGTAGTTAATAGACTTTGAACAATTCTGGACAGAGTCAGAAATGATTATGAGTGTTACCAATGTTAAGAAAGCCTGCTGCTCAATCCAATGAAATGTTCAACAAAAAAAGTGGATTTTTAGTTCGTTTATTTAATTTTTTGATTCAAAGGACTGAGAAAAAGTAAAGTTATCTACATTTAAATTGTAAAAATATACATTTCCTCAACATCTTCAGTTCTGAGTAATATCTGTGGCTTGGAAGTCTTAAAACACTAAAGGGATTACAATATGTACAAATCAACATACCCCGTATCATCAATTTTCCTGGAATTAGAGGTGCAAATGGAAGCAGGACTTCCATCTCACAAAAATGAATAACATTTTTAAATAACCTTCATTTACATTTGAAAGATATTTTTCTTCATAAGACTAGGATGAAAATTTTCCTTTGATAATAGAGATTAACATTTATGAGAAAAAAACTCTCTTTTCTTCCATGTTTATAAGTTAATGAAAACTAAATAAAGCTTATTTTTATATTTTTGTTTTGTTATGTAATCTACAGATAAATTATTATCCCGCGAATTTTGTATTTGTCTGTATGAAATTGCTTTACTTATTATACTATTATATTATACTCATTAATAATTGATTGTTATTAATTCAATTATAGAATTTAGTCACCAAATTAAATCATTAAATTTTCTGCAAGATATGCACTGTCATTATTTAGATAGTATGTTAGGCTTTCTTATTGTCAAGGCATTGTTGAAAGAGTATAAATATCATATCAGGATAGCAAGCAAGATCAATTATTTTCTTACAAGATGTAAACTAGTCCTCCATTGAGTTATGCTATTGATGAGAACTTACAAAATTAGACGTAACATTACAGGACCCTCACAGTGGCTAAAAATATACAGCCTTACCTTCTCCAAACATGTTCTTCCATCAGTATTTGTTGACCTTTAAAGAGGGAAAAACACTTCAGGATTCTGGGTGAACATGTTGAAATGTCTCATCTCTTAAAGTAAATCCCAAAGTTACCTCATCATTTCCTTGATGACTAATCCTGCATTGTCCTTCTTACTGCTGTCCCTGATAGGTTTTCTGAATCTTATTTCCCCTGATGAATTGCATGTCATCCATATTCTAAGATGCTATGTCTTCATTGACTTTTGTTTGTTACATACTAGATTTTTTTTTTTTAAAACAATCTCATTTTTTCACCCTTGGTAGGTTGCCATGGTGTCATAGCTCGCAGCATCCTCCAACTCTTGGGTTCAAGTGATCCTCTTGCCTCAGTCTTCTAGGTAGCTGGGACTATAGTCGCCCACCATATGCTTGGCTATTTTGAGAGATTGGGTCTCACTCTTGCTCAGCTGGCCTCCAACTCCTGAGCTCAAGCAATCCACTTGTCTCGGCCTCCCAGAGTGCTAGGATTACAGGCACAAGCCACTATACACTGCCTATATACTAGAATTTTGGAAATCTACCAGTTATTTAGTGAATTCCTATCTCCATCAAGTACTAACGGTAAAGATCTGAATAAATTGTTTAATCCATTTGAGCTTTGAGTTTTGAAATTCTCGTCTTTGAAAAGGAATAAATAATGTCTGTCATATACTTTTATAATGTAAGAGGGATTAAGTAAAGAGTCTAGGAAAAACTCTTAGGATTGATCCTAACACAAAAAAAAGTGCAAAAATGATAAATATTATTATTTTAAACTTCTTTTGATATAGGTCTAAATATTAATAGAAAGCTAAATTATTCATTTTTAGTGTAACATACATCATATATAAAAAGTTAGAACGGGTTAAGGTTTCACTCTATTTTCTCAAATAAAAATATATTTGATTTTATTTTATACAGATGCATTCCAAATAAAAACTTATACTTTGTGTAAAACATTTTTTTTTTTTATTAAAACTCTATCTCCACTGGCAGTCTCAGGTTCACAAACAAACCCTGACTTTAGACTACAAGGACTTAAGTGACTACAGCTCAGCTTACATAGACTCAACAAGGAATCACTCCTGCTGCTATCAGATCCCAAACACCACCATCCCCAAACCAAACAGGACATACACCTTGTTTTAAAAGTATCTATACACTTGATTGATGGTTTGATAAATGAGGTTTTGCTTTAATTGACAATGCCTGCATTCCTGTCTTGGTTGTACCCTCAACACACTAGTCCAGAGGCATGGTGCTCTATTTTGTTCCCAAAATTTCCTTTCTAAAGACTAAAATGCATTTTTGAGCATTAACCACGGGCCTGACGATTTACTCCTGGCATATTTCCTCAATGTTACTTACTATTTAAAAACTAAATGTATTTTTTTCTTTATATCCAGGGACTACTTTGTCTTCCCCTGGGATTAGAGTGTTACCAATGTTAAATCCCGACAAATCCAACTACAAACTTCCTTCTTCTGCAAACATGCTGGAAGTGATGGAAGCTCCCGTATCAGGTTCTCTCCAACACCGCACATGAATTTGCTTCTTGCTCTAAGCCAGTCTGTCTTTCTCCTGTTTCATCCACTGCCATCCTTTCATGCTCATCAAGGTCCACATGTGTGAACTTTTGTTCTTCTTGAAGTTGTTTTATATAGTTATATGACAAAGCAGCTTAGACAATTTGTTTTCTATTTAATACACTGTCTTAAACAGAAACTTCTTTCATTTACCATAATGCCTAATATACACGAAGCCCTGCACAGAATACAAGGATGTGTAAGTATCGCAGAGAGATGCCTGTACTAAATTTGAGAACAGAAAGAAGAGGGAGTTTCTTCCAACTGTGCCTGAGAGTAAGAAAAGAGACAGACTACGTATTCTGTTAGAACAGGTTTCTAGAGTATTTTATTTGAATTATCTTTCAGCAACCATATAAAGGCTGGGGAATATTGTAGCTGAATAGTGGAAGAACAAACGCTACATGGAAATTGTGGGTTTAGTCTGATGCTGAAGGCCAGATTGGATTTATTCACATGGGTTTATCCTATTAGGTGGAAAGAATATTGTAAATTAAAATAGGAAATTCACCAGACATGTTCAGAGCACTGAGAGAAGTCTCACGTGGCTACCCAACACTTAGTTACCTGAAGAGTTTCACAAGCACAGCAGGTCCAAGAGTTTCTGTTAAGAAAAATATGATTAAACATTTCACCTGGAGATAGTGATTCAGGAGTTTCCATAGAAGTGAATTTTGAAGCAGAGATTGATAAGACTGCTATTTGCTCAGAACAGAGGAGAGAAAAGTCAAGGAATAAACCTTAAAAACTGTATACACCATGTTTAGAAAGTGACATAAGAAACCCAGGATCCTTAAAACAATGGAATCATAAACTCTTGGATCTGGAAGAAATCTAAAATTTTCCTTCCTATAAGAGAATATTAAAGTGAAAGTAGGTTGTGCTGACAGAGTTTTAACTCCAAATGGAAAGGAAAAAGTGAGCAATTGGAAATTTAGGGAGACAACCAAATATTGCAATAACACAGGAATAAATTTAAAATGGAGTTTAAGAAGAGCTTTGTAGTGTCATTCAATAAAATAGAAATTTGTGAAATCCTTTCGGCTCTGGTATTCAGATGGGCATTGGTGGTATCTGCAAAATTGCTTTCATCAGGGTGACAGGTTGGATGGGCATATTGGAAATTCTGCGTTATAAGCGAATGAGAACTAGATAAATTGAGCACATACATCTGTCAACAAATTTGGTGATAAAGGAAAGCAGATAATTCTAACTTCACTTTTTTTTAAGTACCTTGGTTAATAGTAAAATATCAATAATCCATGTTTTCAACTTGAAATATCCTTAAATGACATTGAAGCAATAAATGTTTTAATGATAAAGAAATGGATTTGTAGTCAAATAATACCTGTGTATACTACCTCCATCTTCAATCTTCTATACATATATCAATTGATTAAACTCTTAGAAGTAACTCAATGAGTAGCCTTCTTAAGTTACTGATGATTAAAGAACAGAAAGTTAGCAAAAAATTTAGTCCCTAGGAAAAAAGAATCAGGAACATGTCTTTGCTTAGCAGTAATATGTTCTATTATAAACATACGTAATTAGAAAACTTTGCAAAGTTTTATTTATTTATTTATTTATTTATTTTGAGATAATGTCTCACTCTGTTGTCTCATGCTAGATTGCTTGGCTCACAGCAATCTCAAACTTCTGGGTTAAAGTGATCCTCCTGCCTTAGCCTCCCAAGTAGCTGGGACTACAGGTGCCTGCCACAACACTTGACTCATTTTTCTATATTCAGTAGAGACAAGTTCTTGCTCTTATTCAGGCTGTCTTGAGGTCCTTGGCTTAAGTGAACCTCCCAGAGTATTAGGATTATAGGTGTGAGCCAATATGCCTGGCCTGCAAGGCAAATTTAAAAAAGGTTTTATGAGATAAAAACATCCCTGCAAGATGTTTTTGAAGCATTTTCTAAATATTTTAATGAAAATAATATTATTTTCAAATTTGAAAATATTTGTCAAGTTAGATACTACATAATTAAAAATATTTCCATAGTCTTTCTTTTAAAGACAAATAAACAAACAAACACAAAATATTGAACTTTGAATCAATCCATACCATTAAGTGGAATTCCTTATGGTGGACCAATTCTTCAGAATGTATACCTAGTACTTATTCCATTAGGGACTTTCACAGACATAATCTTATCAAAGTTTCTTAATAAACCCATAACACAGTAGTATTTTTATTTTCTATATAAAAATATAGAAAATTGGGCGGCGCCTGTGGCTCAGTCAGTAGGGCGCCGGCCCCATATACCGAGGGTGGCGGGTTCAAGCCCTGCCCCGGCTGAACTGCAACCAAAAAATAGCCGGGCATTGTTGCGGGTGCCTGTAGTCCCAGCTACTCCGGAGGCTGAGGCAGGAGAATCGCTTGGGCCCAGGAGTTGGAGGTTGCTGTGAGCTGTATGATGCCATTGCACTCTACCAAGGGCCATAAAGTGAAACTCTGTCTCTAAAAAAAAAATATATATATATATATATAGAAAATCACTGACATGATTGTTTAGTCATTCAATAAACCATACATCATCAAATAAATACTTATGATGCATCCATTATTCTCAAGTAGGCACTGTCATGGGAGCTTCATAGGAAGATTTGAAATATACACAGAGATATAAATGATACTTCAGAGATATTGCAAGTTTGATTCCAAGACCATCTCAATTAAGTAAATATCACAATAAAATAAGGCACTCAATTTTTTTGTGTCTCAGTCATGTATTAAAGATATGTTTACAATTTACTGTTGCCCATTACGTGTACAATAGTGTTATGTATAAACATATTCATACCTTAATTTAAAAAATACATTATTGCTTAAAGATAGTAAACATCATCAGAGTCATGATAATTTTGCTGGTGTAGGAATTTTTCTTGATGTTGGTGGTGGCTGATGGATCAGGGTGGTGATTACTAAAGGTTGACTTAGCTGTGATGGTTCCTTAAAACAATAATACAGTTGGCTGTATGAATTTATTCTTTATGTCATAAAGAATTTCTCTGTAGCATAAAATGTAGTCTGATAGAATTTTACCCACAGCAGAAATTTGTTTCAAAATTGGAGATAATTCTTTCAAATTGTGTTGCTGTTTTATCAACTAAGTTTATATAATTTTGACCTTTAGTTGTAATTTCATCATCTTTGCAATGAGGAGATGCCATCTCAAGAAACCACTTTTTTTGCTCATTCATAAGAAGAAACTCCTCATCTGTTAGAATTTTATCATACAATGACAGCAGTTCAGTTACATCTTTAGACTCCACTTTTAAATTCTAGTTCTCTTGCTATTTCTTCCATATCTGTAGTTATTTCCTCTACTCAAGTCTTGAATCCCTTAAAGTCATACATAGATTTGGAGTCAACTTCTTCCAAACTCCTTTTAATATTGCTACTTTGACTTCATCACACGAATTATGAATGTTTTTAATGGCATCTAGGATGGCAAATACTTTCCTTAAAGTTTGCAATTTACTTTACACAGATCCATTAGAGGATTCACTACCCATGTCAGCAACAGCCTTATGAAATGTGTTTCTTAAATAATATGATTTGAAAGTTGAAATTACTCCTTGAGCCATGAACTACAGAATGGATGCTGTGTTAGCAGGCATACACTAATCTTCTTGTACATCTCCATAAGAGCCTTTGGGTCATCAGGTACACTATCAATGAGCAGTGATATTTTGAAAGCAATCTTTGTTTTTTTTGGGTGGTAGGTCTCAACAATGCCCTTAAATGTTCAGGAAACCATGTTGTAAAGAGATGAGTTCTTATCTAAGTTTTTTTCATTTTGTTTATAGGGGACAAGAAGAGCAGATTATGCATCATTCTGAATAGACGTAGTACTGGGGGGATGGGAAATGAACATTGGCTTAAACCAAAAGTCAACCTAAGAATACTGCATTATTATTAAGAATACCACATTATCAGCTGAAATTTAGTTAGACTTTAACAATTGAGTCAGCCTGTCATTTGAAGCTTTGAAGCCAGGATTGGACTTCTCCTCTATATTTAAGAAAATCCAAGATGGCATAATCTTCCCATAAAAGGCTATTTGGTCTCTTCTGAAAATACGTTGTTTGGTGTAGCTATCTTCATTAGTTACCTTCCATCTTCTGGACAACTTGTTTCAGATTCTATGTCAGAACTTATTACCTTACCTTGTATTTTTATTTTATGAACCTTCATAACATACATCTTTCCTTGAAGTTCATGAACCAACCTTGCAGGCTTCCAACTTTCCTTCTGCAATTCTATTAGCACTCTGTTAGTTAGCACTCATAGAATTGCAGAGAGTTAGGGACTTGTTTTGAATTAGGCTGGGACTTAAGGGAATGTTGTGGCTGCTTTAATGTTCTATCCAAATGGTGAAAAGTTTCTCCATATCAACAATAAAGTTTCTTTCTGTATCATAATTTATATGTTCATAGGAGTAATGTTTTTATTTTTTTCAAGATCTTTTCCTTTGCATTCACATTTGGCTGACACATTTGAGAAGTCTAGCTTTTGTCCATCTAAACTTTCAGTATGCCTTCCTTGCTCAGCTTCGTCATTTCTAGCTTTTGATTTAAAGTGAAAGACTTGTGAAGATTCCTTTTACTTAAACATTTAGAGGCCACTGTAGGATTATTAATTGGCCTAATTTCAATATTGTTGTGTCTTAAAAAATAGAGAGATCCAGGAAGAGGAAGATAGGTGAGAGATAGCAGATGTTGTAATCATAACACAAATAGCATGTATCAATTGAGTTCACAGTGTTATATAGACACAGTTCATGATGATCCATAACAATTACAATAATAATACCAAAGATCACCAAAGACAGATCATTATGAAAAATATAGTAATAATGAAAATTTAAAATATGGTGAGATTACCAAAATATGACTCAGAGTCAGAAAGTGAGTACATTCTGTTGAATAAATTGTGCACTGCCATAAACCTTCAATTTGTAAAAAGTGCAATATCTGTAAAGCACAATAAGGCAAAGCATGATAAAAGGAAGTATACCTCTATACTGGTAAATAGTAAAATGCACTATCTATGCCTCCTAATTGTGTGGTTTTATGATTACTTTTTCTTGGCTAGAAAGTACCGATCATGATTAAGCCTCAATACTAAAGTGTGGCACTGTTATATTCAATTCAGCTCAACAAATACTTCTGTGTTAAGTAGATCTTTAGGTGCAATGCATACAGAGGTGAGAAAAGCCAACATTGTTTCTGTTTTCTTGTAATTACAGTCTTGTGGGGACACAGACAATCAAAAAGTAATTACAACTGTGATGACTGTTATGAAGAATTACAACATGCATTGGGAGTATCTGATCAGCTTCAAAGACATACCTCTAGGAAACCTGCAGCAGGAGGACAATGAGAAGAATTCTGGGTTTTTTTAGAAACAAAAATACTTACATTTTCAGGTCATTTCTTTTGATTACTCTTCTAAGGCCTTCAATAAAAAAGCAATAATTTATTTTAGTCTTCACAACTACTAAAATTTATTCTTTTGGTTGTTCCACTTGTAACAGAACACAGAAAACACAGAGAAATACAGAATATTCTCCAAAGACTATTGCATGTCAGGCTTAGAAGTAATGTGTAGGAGCTTACAAGGCATCTAGCAGCTCACAGTGCGTCTTAATCTAAATTACAAACTATGACACATTTTTTTAAAAGGGTATACAAAAGTCAATATGTGTTAAGCACAAAACACACATACACACACAAAGAGTGATAACAAATCCAGCGACACAGCTGGGAAATACTGAAATTAACTTCCAGCCTCTTGGGGAAGTATTGATGCTATGGCCATACTAGGATTGATGGCACATGCCTGTGCTTCTGAAAATCATTTTAAAAAAGAATTTCTCTCTGCCTTCTAATCTGCTTTGCAAAAGCTATTAACTAGCCTTCTTTTTCACTGGAGCATTCCTAGAGAAGTTTTTAAAGTGAAAGTGTAAGTACTAAAGGTCCAGTCAATGGAGAACTATTAAATAAGTGATGGGGCAGGCAGAACTTATGATTGGCTGGTTAAACAGAAAGAGAAGAATCTCTTGGACAGAAGTAGTGGAAGAGATTAAGAATTTAATTTTGGAAATGAGTAAGAGCAAGGGAGGGCAAAAAACTGAGAAGGCAGCCTGTGGAGCCAGACGAGTCCTAGGGAACAGCCCAGTGACATATCCCCTTTCCTGAATCTATAGCCTCTTCTTTCAGGGCTCCATTTGCCCCTTCGTTACTATGGTAACCTATGCCTTCCTCCAGGCCCCCAATGGGAAGGGCACCCCTTCTCCCTCCCAGCATGTTTTACTGGCATTATACTTAAGCTATAATTTCCCCTGGTTTTGATTTCTACATACAGAATCCTTTCTATTCCCGTCTTTGGGCAATTACCCACAATTTCCCAACCCATGACTGATACTTCTATTTGTTTTTCACACCAAGTTGAATGCATCTATTTCCAAAGCACTTGGTAAAAAAAATGTCCAAATGTTGGACACTTTAAAAAAATGTCCAACATTGGCGGCGCCTGTGGCTCAAAGGGGTAGGGCTCCAGCCCCATGTGCCGGAGGTGACAGGTTCAAACCCATCCCTGGCCAAAAACTGCAAAAAAAAAAAAAAAAAAATCTAACATTTAATGATCAGTACAATAATTTTCAGAATATTTGTGTTTAGCATCCAGATTGCATACAACTCCTACAATCTTGTTGAGAAGAAGATAATTAGTCAAATAAGGTGGTACTAAATGATGAATAGATGTTTTCAAATGAGGAAATTCAGTTGGTCAGTGAAAAACAAAAAAATATTCTACGAATAGAAATCGTTAGATTGCCAGTTAAACAAAGAATAGGTATTCTTTTTTAGGTATGATTTTTATGCAATTAATGATGTGAATACTATTAAGTATTTTTGAAAATGTAAGGTTAAAGGAGAATGTAATTTTATCATACCATATTGATGAAATTAAAGTGTATATTGGCAACGCAGCTTTAGAGGGCAATTTTTTAGTATCTATGCATATCTAAAATTTAAATATGTGTACCTTTGACTAAGTAATTCTATTTTCCCCAGATTTCTACCTAAATATATAAACATGGGAATAAAGATCCATGTTCAGAGGAATTTAATGTTATGTTAGTAAAAAGTCAAAACAACTAAGTGCCTACCAGCAGCTAAAAACTTAAGTAAATTATGTTGTCTCAACGTTATATACAATTTTGAAGCTGCTACAAAACATTCTGTAGACATTTATGTAGTTTCTTGAAAGAACTTTAAGACATTGACATATATATTATGCATTATAAATACATATTACCCTATTTATTCACCCAGTGATTCATTTGTTTACTCAAATTCACACGTGCTGTTTGATTATCTATTACATGTCTGGTGTGCTTAGACCTGTGCATACAAAGGCAAAATGGTTTATGCCCTTGCAAAATATAAAGACCATGGGTAAGAGAGGCATTTATATAAACAACTATAGTAATGAATAGAAAATTATAACCATGAAAGACACAATTGCATGGTTGAATTTATGTTAAAATATGCTTTGTGTACATTATATAAATTTTCACAAAATGAAATGAAAAAAATGCACACAAAATTATTAACTGTGATTACCTCTGGAGAGAAACAATGAGTAAATAGATTAAACATATCTGCCTCATAATTTTCTGAATTGCCTAATTTAATAACAATGAAATGCATTTATATATAATCTCTCCAATTAGAAACTAAATACTTGCACAATGTTCGGTATGAAACAGTCCTTTTCTTTCCATGTAAATATATGCATGATAAAAAGATAAAGGTAAAGAACAAAACATATATTATCTCTAAATGATGGAATTATGGTGACATCTAGTTTTTTTTTCTTTTTCTGCATGTTCTAAAATAATAGCCATAAATATGCAGAATATTTATAATGAACTCTGTGCTGTAAATATTGAAGTAATAATTATGTAAGGGAATTTGGGGGAAGATGTTTGCATGCAACTATGTTGTAATAGTGTAATTTGTTAAAAGAAAAGACCTTTTTTGTTGACTACTCTTATGAAAGGCAAAAGCAGCACCATTGATTTCTTTTTTTAATTCTCCAGTATTTACATGTCTTTCTTTTAATCTCTCAATAAAGGTACAGTTACTATATTATAAGCGAAATAATACATTTAAGATGGCTACCATATTTCTTTTTTTAATTTCAAGATTAATATGAGGGTACAAATGTTTAGATTACATTGTTTTCATTTCTGAGGTAAAGTTCAAGTTGTAGTTGAGCCCTTCATCCAGGGGGCACCCTCACATTGTGCACATTAGGTGAGATCCCGGCAATCACCCTCTGTCCTCACCCCTCCTCTCTCCCTCCTCTTCCCTTCCCCTTGCTAGACTATACTTGGGTTTTTTCCTATGTTTGGGCATGTAGTTGTTTATATATTGGTTTCATACTAGTATTAAGTACATTGGATACTTATTTTTTTCCATTTTTGAGATACTTTACTACAAAAAATGTGTTTCAACTCCGTCCTGGTAAACACCAAAGATGTAAAGTCTCCATCTTTTATGGCTGAATAGTACTCCATTATATACATACAGCACAGTTTTTCAATCCATTCATAGGTTGATGTGCAGTTGGGTTGCTTCCATGTCTTGGCAATTGTGAACTGAGCTTCAACAAGAATTCTTGTGCAAATATCTTTGGGATTAAATGATTTTTATTCTAATATCTAGTAATGGGATTGTGGGATCAAATGGAAGGTTGACTTTTAGTTCTTTGAGAATTCTCTATATTTCTTTCTGTAGAGGTTGTATTAGCATATTTCTTAATACACTATAATTTTGGAATTTTTTCTTTATCTATATCCACTTTATCAATTTATGAATTTATTCCCTAAAAGCCTTTGCTCTTCTCAAATACTATCTTACATATACATTAAATTCTGACATACCTTTTTACTACATAAAAATAATCCTATCAATTATTTTTCAAAATATAAAAGAAGTATGACTTTTAAAATAGAATAACAAAATTTATATATTAGGTAATGAATACATATATAGAAAAATTTCATATTGTAAAATACGATACTTTTTTTTTTTTTTAGCTTTCCCAGTTTTCTTTCTTTCTTTCTTTCTTTTTTTATTGCTGGGGATTCATTGAGGGTACAATAAGCCAGGTTACACTGATTGCAATTGTTAGGTAAAGTCCCTCTTGTAATCATGTCTTGCCCCCATAAAGTGTGACACACACTAAGGCCCCACCCCCCTCCCTCCATCCCTCTTTCTGCTTCCCCCCCCATAACCTTAATTGTCATTAATTGTCCTCATATCAAAATTGAGTACATAGGATTCATGCTTCTCCATTCTTGTGACGCTTTACTAAGAATAATGTCTTCCACTTCCATCCAGGTTAATACGAAGGATGTAAAGTCTCCATTTTTTTTTAATAGTTGAATAGTATTCCATGGTATACATATACCACAACTTGTTAATCCATTCCTGGGTTGGTGGGCATTTAGGCTGTTTCCACATTTTGGCGATTGTAAATTGAGCTGCAATAAACAGTCTAGTACAAGTGTCCTTATGATAAAAGGATTTTTTTCCTTCTGGGTACATGCCCAGTAGCGGATTGCAGGATCGAATGGGAGGTCTAGCTTGAGTGCTTTGAGGTTTCTCCATACTTCCTTCCAGAAAGGTTGTACTAGTTTGCAGTCCCACCAGCAGTGTAAAAGTGTTCCCTTCTCTCCACATCCACGCCAGCATCTGAAGTTTTGAGATTTTGTGATGTGGACCATTCTCACTGGGGTTAGATGATATCTCAGGGTTGTTTTGATTTGCATTTCTCTAATATATAGACATGATGAACATTTTTTCATGTGTTTGTTAGCCATTCGTCTGTCGTCTTTAGAGAAAGTTCTATTCATGTCTCTTGCCCATTGATATATGGGATTGTTGGCTTTTTTCATGTGGATTAATTTGAGTTCTCTATAGATCCTAGTTATCAAGCTTTTGTCTGATTGAAAATATGCAAATATCCTTTCCCATTGTGTAGGTTGTCTCTTTCCTTTGGCTATTGTCTCCTTAGCTGTACAGAAGCTTTTCAGTTTAATGAAGTCCCATTTGTTTATTTTTGTTGTTGCTGCAATTGCCCTGGCAGTCTTCTTCATGAAGTCTTTCCCCCCTTTAACACTCCTCTAACAGAGCTAGACAGATCCTCTAAACAGAAATTAAACAAAAATATAAGAGATTTAAATGAGACCCTAGAACAACTAACTGTGCTTGATAGACTCATATAGAACACTCCATCCCAAAGATAAAGAATATACATTCTTCTCATCACCCCATGGAACATTCTCCAAAATTGATCATATCCTGGGACACAAAATAAATATCAACAGAATCAAAAGAATTGAAATTTTACCTTGTATCTTCTCAGACCATAAGGCACTAAAGGTGGAACTCAACTCTAACAAAAATGCTCAACCCCACCCAAAGGCATGGAAATTAAACAATCTTCTGTTGAATAACAGATGGGTGCAGGAAGAAATAAAACAGGAAATCATTCACTTCCTTGAGCATAACAACAATGAAGACACAAGCTACCAAAACCTGTGGGATACTGCAAAAGCAGTTTTGAGAGGAAAATTCATCGCTTTAGATGCCTACATTCGAAAAACAGAAAGAGAGCACATCAACAATCTCACAAGAGATCTTATGGAATTGGAAAAAGAAGAACAATCTAAGCCTAAACTCAGTAGAAGAAAAGAAATATCCAAAATCAAATCAGAGATCAATGAAATTGAAAACAAAAGAATCATTCAGAACATTAATGAAACAAGGAGTTGGTTTTTTGAAAAAATAAATAAAATAGATAAACCAGTGGCCAGACTAACGAGGAATAGAAAAGTAAAATCTCTAGTAACCTCAATCAGAAATGATAAAGGGGAAATAGCAACTGATCCCACAGAGATACAAGAGATCATCTCTGAATACTACCAGAAACTCAATGCCCAGAAATTTGACAATGTGAAGGAAATGGGTCAATATTTGGAATCACACCCTCTCCCTAGACTCAGCCAGGAAGAAATAGAGCTCCTGAACAGACCAATGTCAAGCACTGAGATCAAAGAAACAATAAAAAATCTTCCAGCCAAAAAATGCCCTGGTCCAGATGGCTTCACTCCAGAATTCTATCAAACCTTCAAGGAAGAGCTTATTCCTGTACTGCAGAAATTATTCCAAAAAATTGAGGAAGAAGGAATCTTCCCCAACACATTCTATGAAGCAAACATCAACCTGATACCAAAACCAGGAAAAGACCCAAACAAAAAGGAGAATTTCAGACCAATCTCACTCATGAATATAGATGCAAAAATTCTCAACAAAATCCTGGCCAATAGATTACAGCTTATCATCAAAAAGTCATTTGTCATGATCAAGTAGGCTTCATCCCAGGGATGCAAGGCTGGTTTAACATACGCAAGTCTATAAACATTATCCACCATATTAACAGAGGCAAAAATAAAGATCACATGATCCTCTCAATAGATGCAGAAAAAGCATTTGATAAAATCCAGCATCCTTTTCTAATTAGAACACTGAAGAGTATAGGCATAGGTGGCACAGTTCTAAAACTGATTGAAGCTATCTATGACAAACCCACAGCTAATATTTTACTGAATGGAGTAAAACTGAAAGCTTTTCCTCTTAGAACTGGAACCAGACAAGGTTGTCCTCTGTCACCTTTACTATTCAACGTAGTGCTGGAAGTTCTAGCCAATATAATTAGGCAAGACAAGGAAATAAAGGGAATCCAAATGGGAGCAGAGGAGGTCAAACTCTCCCTCTTTGCTGACGACATGATCTTTTATTTAGAGAACCCCAAAGACTCAACCGCAAGACTCCTAGAAGTCATCAAAAAATACAGTAATGTTTCAGGATATAAAATCAATGTCCACAAGTCAGTAGCCTTTGTATACACCAGTCAAGATGAGAAGCTAATTAAGGACACAGCTCCCTTCACCATAGTTTCAAAGAAAATGAAATACCTAGGAATATACCTAACAAAGGAGGTGAAGGACCTCTATAAAGAAAACTATGAAATCCTCAGAAAGGAAATAGCAGAGGATATTAACAAATGGAAGAACATACCATGCTCATGGATGGGAAGAATCAACATCATTAAAATGTCTACATTTCCCAAAGCAATCTACCTATTCAATGCCATTCCTATCAAAATACCAACATCGTACTTTCAAGATTTGGAAAAAGTGATTCTGCATTTTGTATGGAACCGGAAAAAAACCCGTATAGCTAAGGCAGTTCTTAGTAATAAAAATAAACCTGGGGGCATCAGCATACCAGATTTTAGTCTGTACTACAAAGCCATAGTGGTCAAGACAGCATGGTACTGGCAGAAAAACAGAGACATAGACACTTGGAATCGAATTGAAAACCAAGAAATGATACTAACATCTTACAACCACCTAATCTTCGATAAACCAAACAAGAACATACCTTGGGGGAAAGACTCCCTATTCAATAAATGGTGTTGGGAGAACTGGATGTCTACATGTAAAAGACTGAAACTGGACCCACACCTTTCCCCACTCACAAAAATTGATTCAAGATGGATAAAGGACTTAAATTTAAGGCATGAAACAATAAAAATCCTCCAAGAAAGCATAGGAAAAACACTGGAAGATATTGGCCTGGGGAAAATATGATACTTTTAAATTTTGATAAAAACTTCAATAACTCATTTTTGATTGCTAGCAATGAGGCTTCTATCTTTTGTTCTCAAATCCCACAGACTTATATACTTGTGAATGTCTACATAAAACTTTTCAGTAACATTGTCCACCACAGATTGAATGAGAGGCACTAAGAACCTTAGTTTTACCTTTGTGTATAGCTTTTAGTTATTACAATAAATTGAGGAATATATGCTACATTTTTAGAGGACAGATGTTAAAGCATTCACTGTTTCTAACACTACACACACACACACAGGGTGCTGAAAAAGTATATACATTTTAAGAAAGAAAAAAGTATTAAAAATGTAATAGTCAAGTCATGTTTAACTTCTGCAATTACAAGAGGTGCTCAAATGTAACCTGTATTCATCTTTGTTATCAGTATATATACTGTAATAGATAGTTTCTAAGATCCATTATAGATGTAAAATCCCATATATATGCATATATACATAAATGTATTTTTCTCCAAAAAATGTTTGATGAAGTAATAGGAAGTACTGGTCTGAGAGTTTAAAGGTATTTTAAATTCTATATTCACTCACTTACTAGTAATAATATTAAAGTGTGTAGGATGAAAGTTGGTAGGTTAAATTATCCATAAGGTGTTTCCTTTTTGCCTTAGTTTGCAAAAGTCCAGGGAGAAAAGTTTTATCAATAAAGATTGCGTCTGTTGCATATGCTTGTGTTGCTGAATTAAATAAAGTTGCATTCATTTCAAAGTGTTTTACTGGGATTTTTAGACAATGTAATCACTCTGCTATGTAGAAAGCCGCTTTGGAGGTGTTACGATTGAGTCTCCAAATGGGTTATTTGTGTTTGGGTATATATTTACAGATAATAATAGTACTATGATCATGGGATTTTACATCTATAATGGGTCTTAGAAACTATCTATTACAGGCCTCCAATTGAGAGAGAGGTTGAATTAGAAGTGCTAAATATTACTTAAGACCTATGCTGAATATCCAGGTGTGATACTGTCTAATAGAATATCAATAGAATGTGTTTTCGCTAAATTGTATGCATATTTAAAAGACACTAGGCCTATGTGATATCAATTTGCTGGAATAAAAAAATCCGTCTCCTCCTAACTATCAGGCCAGAAACAATAGCAATCATTTTTAATAAAAAAAATTATTTTTTACCATTTTGTCACCTCTTCAATGTATGTAAAAGAATTTTATAAACTTTTAAATGCCATACATAGCAGTTTTTCTGTAAATTATATTTCATTTCAATTCAGCTGATTTCTTTTTTGTATATGCAACTTTATTTTCTGTTTAGATTCACTTTGGGTTGTGTCTTCACAGCTTCTCTTACCCCTTTTCCTTATTTATTTTAATTTCTCCCTTATTTCTCCTCATTTGGCCTAGGCAATTAGTGGATGGTCAATCATTAACAGGAAACTTAAAATAATTTCAGTGGTTTTAATATTTTTGAGGTCCAGTCAATTGATATTATGTTTAATAAAAATAATTTTGTTAAAATAAAAGCATTCATATTCCAGGTAGCCCAAATGAAAGACAAACTACAATGCTTGGAAAAAAAGCATTAAAGTGAAAGTTAAGAATCAATTAGTTAATTAAGCATAAGCTGTGCAGCTAGTAAACTGATGCTGCTTTAGCATGGTGTAAGTTGAGTTCACAGTTGATTGAGTTAAGCTGCCTTAAGTCTGTTTCTACTTGTTTTTATTTGACTTAATATAATAAGAAATAAATGTTTTCTGCCTTGCTCTTTTATATTGGGAGGATTAGAAAATATCAGTGAATCTGCAGGGAGAAGAGTCACTGGGCATAACAGATCCAAGCCTCTAGACAGAAAGACTGGAGCCACTATCATCTGCCTGGAGACAAAACAGAAGGCAAAACACTGTTTATCCTATACTCACACAAGCCCTTACTGCAGGTTGAAGGAGCATCTTATGTTCACACTTATATTTACAGGCCTTGCCCTTGTACGGTCTAGCGCCATGAATTAAAATAAACAGTAGCTCATTACACGCAGTGCCATCTCATTATACGAGGAGCGACTCTAGCATATTACAAACAAAATGCTGAAATCCTAAAAGAAAACACGACTGAAATTAAATACAAACAACCGTGCCTTTTATTTTCGAAATATTGATCCCTAGAAGACAGGGGCATGTTTAATGACTACCCATAATGATTTTCCAGTAGGGCAAATCATCTATGAAAGTAACCTGCTTAAAAAAGAATGGCATGATCTGGCACCCAATAAAATCCAATATCCTCGTAAGTACCAACATTCACTGTGTCAAAACTCTCTGGGACCAAGAAAACTATAAAATTGTGAAGAGAAATAAAGCTAATTTACTTTAGCTTTATTTTCAAAGTAGACTAAAATGCTTACAGGGGTGCCATGAAAAATATTTCTCAAACAGATCTAATCCTGTTCATAGTAATTACTTTCTTCCTTTCAGGCAAAACACAATTGACAGAAAACAGCAAATGGTTTTTAGGGGGGTTTATAGGGATGAAGTATCATATTCAAAGGAAGTTTTCATTACTTTAAGCCACAAACTCTTAAGACTTTATTTTCTGGGGCCCTTTCAAATACTATGGCCAAAATTTAGAAAAATAAAGTATAATTGGGCTTTAAAAGATTAAGTTGATTTAACTTTAGTCAATGTTTTTGAGATTGGGGCTATTTCAGTGGTATGCAGAAGTTCAGAGAATTTGAAAATGGGCAGAGAAAAATCGCATACATATAAAAATAAATATTAAAAGGGCATGCATTTCAGATCTCAAGCTTGTAATCTCAGTCTGTTGGGAGGCTGAGGCAGGAGGATTGCCTAAGGCTAGGATTTCAAGACCAGGTTGGACAACATAGTGAAACCTTTTCTCTACAAAAAATTAAAAAAAAAAAAAAGTTAGCTGGGCATTGTGATGTGAGCCTATACTTGTAGCTACTCAAGAGGCTGAGGCAGGAGGAACACTTGAACCTAGGATTTCAACACAGCAGGGAGCTGTGATTGCACCACTGATTCATCCTAGACAACAAAGTCAAACAGTCTCTAAAAAAGTAAACAAATATAAATTATAAGCATAAATGTAACAGATCAAATATTTTTCTGCACAGAGCAAAAATCCCCACAACTTGAAAATATGACAAATGCATTAATCAATATTTTGTTGTAGAATAATGTTGGTCCCATTTACAACATTAAAAAAAGCTATAAAATATACTTCTGAAAATCCCACTGTCTATTTTGGCATTGTCCAGGTTCTTTGTAAACACACTTAGACCACTTGCCATGGTCAAAGAAGTTTCATTGCACCTCTGTCAATCCCAGGAGACTGGTTTTCAACATTTTCCTATACAATTACAGAAAATTGAAGCTGAAAGAAAATTCAGTAGTAATGCAGTTCAGTCTTTCTGATATACACATAAAGAAAAAATACACATACAAGCAAACATTAATGAAACAAATCTTCAGATTAATGTGCGGTGCTATCAGGTTACAATGTTTGCATTTGTTAGGTAGAGTTCCTCTTTTAATTTTGTCCAGTGCCCAGAAGGTGTGCCATATACCCTAACATTGTGTCTATTAAGTGGGAGCACTCCCATACTCCTCCCTCCTCTCCTTCCTCCTTCCCACTCCTCCCATCTTGAATTAAATTGAGTTTTACTCCTATGTGTGTCTTAAATCGTCTACTGCCTTAATGTTAGTATTGAGCATTTTGTATACTTGCTTTCCCATTCTTATGATGCTTTACTAAGAATAATGTGTTTCAACTCCATCCAGATTAGTATAAAAGATGTAAAGTCTCCTTCTTTTTTATGGCTGAATAGTATTCCCTGGTGTACAAAAGCCACAGCTTATTAATCCATTCCTGAGTTGATGGGCATTCAGGTTGTTTCCACATTTTGGCAATAGTAAATTGAGCACTTGTTTCTTAATTAAGTGGCCATCTTGGATAATCCCATGTAGCAGAGAACTGCAGACTGTAGAACATCAAAAAGGCAGTGTCTTAGAAATACAACTGGATGTATACAATTGTTATACAATTATAACAATGATGTGAACGAGCTTGGAAGCAGATTCTTCCCTAGTGTACATTCCAGTGAGAACATGGGCTGGTTGATACCTTAATTTCAGCCTGTGATACCTTGAACAGAGAGGCAAGCTATGGTATGCCAATTTGTAAAAGGAAATTCGGTGTTCTCTTTTAAGCAAGAAAATTATGGGCTGGTAGGATGGCTCACACCTGTACTCCTAGTACTTTGAGATACTGAGGTGGGGGAGTCATTTGAGGCAAGATGTTTGAGACCAGCCTGAGCAAATTTAAATGGCATGGCGGCATGCACTGCTACTGGGAGGTTGAGGCAGGAGAGTCATTTAACCCTGGGAGATGGAAGTTGCAGTGAGCTATGTTGACATCCCTGCACTCCAGTCTGGGAAACAGAGCGAGACTCTGTCTCAAAAAACAAAAACAAATGAAAGAGAAGAAAGAAACAAAGAAACAATGAAGGAAGGAAAGAAAGAAAGGGAAGGGAAAGGAAAGAAAAGAAAAAAGGAAATAAAAGAAACTGTGAATCAGAAATATAATCCCAGGATGAAAGGACTGTTAACAAAGGACTGATGTTGAACTTTGCATTACCTCATCTACTAGTTTCCTGGTGCAGCGACTTCTTTAAAATAGTGAAAGGATCACGCCTGTGGTGCATCTTACAAGGGTATATGTGAGGCTTGGTAAATTTGTAATGTAAATGTCTTAGCACAGTAACTAAGAAAATGCCAGGAGGGCTATGTCAACTAATGTGATGAAAATGTGTCAAATGGTCTATGAACCAAGTGTATGGTGCCCCATGATCATATTGATGTACACAGCTATGATTTAATAAAAAAAAAAAAATTAAAAAAATAAAAATAAAATAGTCTGGACTATTAGGGTGCCAGCCACAGTGCATGAGGGCTGGTGGGTTTGAACCCGGCCAGGGCCTGCTAAACAGCAATAACAACAATAACAACAACAACAACAACAACAAAGCCCCGGGTGTTGTGGCAGCCACCTGTGGTCCCAGCTACTTGGGAGGCTGAGACAAGAGAATCACTTAAGCCCAAGAGTTTGAGGTTGCTGTGAGCTGTGACACCACAGCACTCTACCCGGGGTGACATAGTGAGACTCTGTATCAAAACAACAACAACAACAAAAAAGTCTGGATATTCCCTTTGAGCCAACAGACAGATTTACAGGTGAAATACTCCCATTCAGTATTTCTGCACTTTGGGAAAGTATCCCATGCCCACCTGAGAGATATCTTACTGCACTGGAAGATGATGCTCTTAAAACTAACAGAATATTAAGTTCAGTGTTAAATGTATTTAACACTCTTTATCCAGACTGGTTTCTCTACCTACATCAAATTTAGTCTTCAAGTTCTAGGATAATTATTGTGCATTCAGACTTGTTTGGTTTTTCTCAACGCTATTAACCAATGTCACAGTAATTACACATCCAAAAACATAACAGGAGCCTGTATTTTGTTTTTATAATGATTTTTCCCTATCACATTCACAAAGATAAATTATTTTTTTTCAGATATACTCCATCCAGAACGTGTGATTTTTATTCAAAAACTTATCACTCTGTTCTTACTATTCAGTTTATTATTTACAAATATCAGAACGGACTATTTCCCCTCTCCTATTAGTAATGATTCTTTTGCATAAGTGGGGATTCACAAAATATAATTCAGATGCTAAATGGCTACTATTTTGTATCTCTGTTATTATGAATTACTACTATACCTTGTTTGAATTCTGATAACCTGGTATGTGTAAGCTGCCTAATCATTTTCCCGAGGAGAAACTGAGAAAAAACATAAAACATTTTGAAATTGAGAAATGTGACCTATTACATAAAATTATCTGTTAAAAATGAGTGAAAGGAAAACCTTGTCATATTTTGAAATAAATGCGTTATTTCAATGAGGACCTATCATGAGGTCATTAAAATTTCGTAATTGCTTTTTCTGCATTCTTGCCTTCCCTCTTTTTCCTTACTTTTCTGCCTTCCAATACATTGAACCAGAGATCCTATAAAATGCATGTAATTTAAATTTTACTTCTCTCTAACAGTTCTTTTGGGATGTCGGAGAAAAGCAAAGTTTTATACATATTAAAACTAAAATATGAACTACCAGTTAGGAATATAGATGAGAGTTGGTAGAGTTATGGGAGGGTGGGAAATGGGTTTCCTTCCTGAGATTTTAATTTGGTGGTATTTTCTGCAAGGTGCCTGGAGCACTTGTTAACATTCATATCATGGTAACAAGATTTATTTTTTGTAGAGAATATAAATTGGGCAGGAGAGAGCTTTGGGAATGAGCAATGGGCTGCTATGGAAAAATACAGAAAATGTGGTTCTTTCCTCCCTATTGCCAAACACACATGCATATCATTAACGGTGGGAACCTCATTTGTGTTCTCTCTCTGCTTTTTTATTCCTCTTTCTATCTCCTTTGCAACCTTCCTCTTTAGTACCTTTCTCCCAAAGCCTTGAACTACATAGTTCAACATTGCACATCTCAGTCTATCTTAGCAGCCCTGATAGTGTTTTATAGAATAAACACATTTAGATAATCAAAACATGTTGTTATTCTTTAAGGCATGACTTCAGAGTGTCTCTATCAGTTTGAATCATACTTAAAGTACATATATTTAATCAAAAAGTATTTATCATTTTATTTTCAGATGCTTTATCATATGACATGCATATATGTTTGTGTGTATGCATGTGTATTTGTGTCCAGTAAATTTAAAACCATTGCATCAGGTAACTATTACTTGGTATTTCAATTAGAAAATTTTGAACTATAAAACATCTAAGCATATGTGCCCAATATTTATGTATACTATATACTATTTTATATTTTCAGAACATGTACTGAAATTTGTTTGAGAGAGGAGTCTGGCAAAGTGTTAATCACTGACCATTTCTGATCAACTCAACAAATACTCTGATATTTGGAATCAGTCTTACCACAGGCAAAGTGAATTCAGAGAGCTCTACATTTAATTTATATTTCCACTTCTGTGTTGTTGCTAGGTGTGATAGGCTTTATTTTCAGAAATAACATGAAAAAATAAATTGCTTTCTTTTCTTTTCGTTTTGTTGTTGTTGTTGTTTGTTTGTTTGTTTTGAGACAGTCTCACATTGTTGCCCTTGGTAGAGTGCACCAAGGGCACTCATCACAGCTCACAGTAACCTCAAACTCTAGGGCTCAAGCGATTCTCTTGCCTCAGCCTCCCAAGTAACTGAGACTACAGGCGACCTCCACAACATGCTCTATTTTTAGAGATGGCGGTCTCCCTCTGGCTCAGGCTGGTCTTGTATCCGTGAGCACAGGCAATCTGCCTGCCTTGGCCTCCCAGAGTTCTAGGATTACAGGTGTGAGCCTTAAAAAAAAAAAAAAAAAAAAAATTCTTAGAAGAGAATTTACAAAACTGGGTACACAAACATTAATTGTAGAATTGCATACTGCTTATGGTAACAGAAACGTGTCAGCTTGATCCTGAGATTTCCATTTTATCTTGAGTTTTTAGTGAATGTAGTTCATTTTCAGCTTTTTGGAATACTAAGCCAGAATGAAAATATAGATACTTTAAAACTAACTCAGTTCTTGAGATTTGCATTTCAAAACACAGCCACAAAAAAATAAACCACAATTCGTATTCACTAATTACTTTTAAAATTGGGAATTATTTTCTGGCAAGAGCTGTGCAATTCTTTAAAATCTATTATTTCTTTAAACTCAGGGAAGTTTAGCAAAGAGAAATAAGAACAGTTTAACAAGGCCATCTGTTCAATACACATGTTCAGTATGAATCTAAATATCTGTATTTCAATGAACAAATGAGGGAGATTTCTTTTTATTCCCTAGAAAATGTTTGATTATATTATTGTATAAATAAATGCTTTCACTTCACTTTCAAAATATACATACTCATTGAAAAACACATGAATTTCATAAAATTCTAATGAATAAAATATTATTTATATTAATTTCCATTTCATAAAAGCTAGATCATGGACCCTGAGTCTGACTGCCTGGGACATACTGTAAGTATCCAACAAGTGTTATTAATATCATTATTATGAATATCAAATTACTTTTTCAGAAATAAATTTTCCAACACTTTGTGATAATCTAATGAATATTATTTTATTATTATGTGAAAAAATATGCTACATATAGTAGTAATTAAATGTCTACATGTATACTTATAAATTTAGGTTAAAGTGAAAATGAGAAAACATTATAATTTCTTATTTTTTTAAGAATGCATATAATATTAAGAGAGCAACTTAGAAGCTCAGGCCCATGTATTTAATAGACAAGCAAGAGGTATTTCTATCTATATCTCCATATTTTATCCTATTAAAGATGAAAATAAGTACATAAAAACATAAAAATATAAATATCAGTATATATATCTGTAATTACAAATATTCCTCAATGTGTGGCAGAAAAATCTGTATTTCTAGTATTACTTTTCCTCTTTACCAGAAATAATATCTATATGTATTACAACACATTGGTTCAATTGTTCTAATGTTACTTTTCCAGAAACTCATCAAATACCATAATAAAGAAAATGACAAGAATTCATCATCTGTATTTTTACGCCAACCATCAAGTATCACTCATTAAATTATTGAATAGAAAGAATTTGATGAGACCATATTTAATGGTCTTTTCATTCCCAAATGTATAGTTCTACATGATATTTTAAAGTAAAATCTGTTTATGATATTAGATAGCATGAATTTTAAACATTTATAAGAAATTAGAATTTTTGCTCTAAGGTATAGAAAATGCATAGTGATTCTCTGAATATAGATTCTGTAGAGCAAGGTGTTAAATTTTAAATTCTTATGTTAATCATCATTATGAACAGGTTAGTGATGAAGTATGCAGTATGTGTTCATATGTGTTCATCATTAACTGTAGTGACTTGCAGGGTAATGTTTTATAAATTGATCAGTGGCAGAATCCTAAAACAGATTTTGTGGTGAAATTAACCTATTTATTGCAAAATTAATAAGCTTTTTTAGATGGAAAAGCTCTGGAAAAATCCGTTGTAGAATACATTTGGAAAAGACATACAAATTTCCCTGATTAAATTAAATTTAATTAATAATTAATTAAATGATTAAATTGATTTAATTAATTTGGACCATTAAATTCCTTCTCTCTGACTTGTAATCATGAGCTCTCTGATGTACTTGAAAGAATTCATGTATCTATGAGAAATCAAAAGTCATAAAGACTCTTGTGTCAAGCAGACTAAGAATCATTTCTAGTTTGTTAGAATTCTCAAAATAAATGTGGAAAAAAGCCAAAAGAAAAGAGGTGGGAGGTTTTCCTTAGGATTAAGCAGTGCATTTTGTTAGCAGGACTGAAGTATCAGAATCTGTCCTTGCCAGAAAAAATAATGACAATAGGGGGTATATTTTACACTTCTAAATAATCCACATATCTCTGTGAAAAGGGAGAGGGAATTTGAATTGACAGTATATTATTGAGCTTGTGAGTGAAATTATGCTGCAAGGTCCAGATGGATTTGTCATAGGAAATGTGGATAAAGAGATTCTGTGAAAGGAAAGGAAACAAATTAAAGGGGAAACAAAAAGGTAAAAAAAGATGCCAAGTGGGACACGCAAGTGTAAAGAAAGAAACAATAAATTAGTAGAAAATTTAAAAGATAAAGTAGTGAAACAGAAGGCATTAAAAAAATTAACTCCTGGTTATTTACATGAAGTACTAGAGAGTGGGCAATCAAAGGTGCTAAGCTCTTCAACACATTAAGAAAAAAAATGTTTTAATTAACATGGTGGCTTGAGAAATAGTTCAATAACCTCAGCTAGTAATTCCTAAATTTTAGTGCATGTTGAGTAATTCAATAACATCACTGAGTTTTTCAAGAATATAGAGGTTGATGCGATGGCAAGTTATACAAGGGTCATTATAAAAGTTTTGAGACAGACTGTGTTACTGTCCATTATTTCATTTCTGAGAAACACTGTCGACAGGGTCCGTTCTGATTTACCTGTGAAGTCCTTTCATTGGTATTGCTGCAAGGACTTCATTTGTTTCCATCCACGTGGATTTTATGTTTCTTGATTTTTTTGTTTACCTCAGAAATACATGAGGACAACTGGCAATCTATGCAGAATTATAACTAATCCTTTTGCTGACCGAAGATGTCCTGAGTAGACCAAGAACTGGAGACATTTAACATGATAATCACAACTTCAACTAAGTCTCTGGCATAAATTCAAATTAAGGGAAACAAACAATATTCCTACTTGAGGTAGCCAAGCTTGTGCCAAAGTGCGAAAATGCCAGCATAGCTTCAGGAAAACCAAAGTAAGAGTATAAATAAATAGTTAACAATCACATTTTTATAGTAGAAATTCACTAATTTTTGATTAAATATTTTATGAGTTCATTGTAACAGAATTATAAATTCATGAAATGTATTTTGTCATTAAAACAAGAGACCTTTAGTTAGAAAAATCTGCATTTACTCAAAACATCTTCTTGAAATATAAAGCAAATTAAAATTTAAGTTTACTAGAATAATGAAAAATTTTCAGGGTTGTACTATTTCTATCATATGCTGGCTGGTGCTCACAGTATGAATAAAAATAAACACTCACAGGTATTTCCAAGAATTTCTAATGATCAGAAAAAAAAATGCCTGGGCAAATATTTTATAGGTGGTTAAGCATAATAGCCTAGTAGGGCAAGTACATGATTTGGGAAAAGATAGCGCTAGAGTTTAAGGTCAATTCTATCATTTCCTCTAATGCTATTTAAAAAGTTACTCCCTTCCTTCAAAACACAGTTCTGTTTCTAAAATGGAATGTGGTATCAAGATACCTCAGAGAACTAAAAGTAGATGTACCATTTGATCCAGGAAAATCCCTTTACAGCTATTTACACAAAGAAAAAAAAAAAAGGTTGCTCTATAAAAAAAGACACTTGCATTTGAATGTTCACAGCAATGCAATTCATAATCTCAAAGATATGAAAACAACCCAAGAGCCCATAAGTACATGAGTGGATTAATTAATTGTGGTATATGTATACCATTTAGTATTGCTTAGCCCTTAAAATGGTGAACTAATACTTTTTTGTAACAATTTGGAATGGAACTAGAGACCACCCTCCTGAGTATGGAACTAGAGACCATCCTCCCGAGTATCACAGGAATGGAAAAACAAACACCACATGTGCTGACTTTTAAAAAGGACCTAAAATGATCAACACACATGTGTAAATAGGGTAGTAAAATTCAATGGAAATCAAGCATGTGGAAGGAGGAAGAAGGGGATGGGAAAATTTTGCAGTAAGAGAGAGACAAATTCATTCTTCAGGGCAAAATGCACACTGTCTGGAGATTTGTTACTATTATAACTTTGACTCAAACTGTACAAAAGTAGTGCCTGTATCCAACACATTTGTAAATTTTAAAGACGAAGATATGCAAAAATGGGGAAAAACAAAAAATACATTTATTCTTTTCCAATTTTATGATTACTAAAACGATGGTGCTGATCTGTCTAAATTTTTTTATCCTGTGCTTTAATTTCATTAGGGATTTTCAATTATGCAGCCTAGATTACATTAATTACCCTTCCTACATCTGTTACCTTTATTAATAATTTCTTTCACCTGACCCTATATACAGTTCAGCTACTGGAATGCCTCATTTCCCTGAATAACTATTCAAACACCTTCACACTAATTTAAGCCACTGAGAGCCTGACCTCGGCTTATCTCTTCATCCGTCTTTCTCCACATCATCTTAGAATCCCAGTTCCCACAAACCATATTAAAATACTTTTAACTTTTGTTATGTATTTCGTTCTTTCTCTTTCTTCAGGTCTTCTGACACTTCTGAGACATTCTTTCCTTTTCAGATTAACCTGGCTAACTCTTACTTATCTTTCAGATGTCAGTTTACACACCTTTTTCTCCATGAGGTAATAACCTTTGCTTGACTCCTTCATTCTGAGGCAGATGTCATTCCTACAAGCTCCCATAAAGTAATGTTCTACTTCCACTCTAGTGTGTAATTGCCTGCTTAATTGTTTATACCACTTACAACATAATAAAGTACCTTATTCATCTTTGAATCCTCAGCCAACAGCACTAATATATGCCTGGTATATTAGTTAAAAAAAAAAAAAAGACATTGAATAAATGAACTCATAGGATAAATTTGGTTTACTTACTTTTGGAGAGAGAAGAAAACTCTTAAATAAAAATGTGATTTTTCTTTTATATATATTTTTTGTTTTACAAGATAATGTAAGAGCAGATAAAAATCATCTTATTGATTATACTACTTCCAAATAACTCAACTATCCTTGTTTATATTGAACATCCTGCCTAGACTCAAAAATTATTCACAAATAAATAAGTAAAACCAAAACAGAGTTATACTATAATGCTCACATTCAACAAACCTAGAAGATATTTGTAACCTTGATGTAAGAAGAAAGGTGGGAAAGATGAGGCCTGGAGATGATTTAAGTACAAGAATAAAATTCTTTTACATTATAGGAATCAAGAAAAATCTCAGATATTTGAGGTAAAACATCTGTAAATAGAAGAATGATGTGTGCTGATATGAGGTAAAACATCTCTGAAAGAGAAGTATGATGCATTATGTTTGAATGACGTATAACGGAACAGAATTGGAGCCAGGTCCTCAGATCTTCCCAAAGTGACCTAGATACAGGATCTGATAATTAAGTTTGCAAATTAATTTTTAAAAAAGCTACATACCTTCTTGCTGAATATCACTACTGTTACCTTCAATGTACTCCCCTTGCCAAGCTATGTACTGTTGCTAGCACCCAGTTCACCCTTCAAAGAAATTTGGGGACTTTTTCTGGAATGACCATCAGAGCTGTCATCAAAAGAGGTCTGACAATTAAGTTCATTAATTTCACAAATTTGCCACCATGTACTTACGTTGGCAGCACCGTACAAACAATTCATTAGTCTTTATAACCTTGATATATCAGCGTCTCAGAGCAGTGCTCATATCTACGTGTGGCAGTGTCTTGCTAAGTGGTATTCATTATGTTGCGTGTTTTTGTGTGCTGTATATGAGGACAGCTCTAATGATCATCACAGAAAAAGAGTTTCAAAACTGCTTTGAAAGGTGGAGTAGGTACTGGTGTTGGTGCTTTGCAAGGGGAGTTCTTTGAAGATGATCATAATGATAGTCAGCAATGAGGTACTGCTTTTTCTAGGATGAGTTTGCAAATTTAATTATTAGACCTCATGTTCATTCCCTGCCTCCCCATCACTTCTAGGCAAATATGATTTGAGAACATGAGGTTTCCAAGAGGAGCAGAGGTAAAAAGGACGAGAAACACAATAAATTAAACCCAACAGAATGAACTGTGTGGCCACATCCACCTTCCTGCACCGCAGACCCACAAAGCAGATGAGATTCTTTCTTGCTCTTCTTATGTTCCATTTTTCCACTCCTTGCCCCAACCTTCTCACAACAGAGAGAGAATTCTTCTCTGTGGATACAAAATACTTTAGGAGAATGGCTTATAGAAACTAATCATTTTAAAAGAGTACTTACAATCAGAAATAAGAAATACACAATACAATTTATCTTACCACTTTACAAACCAGGACAACTCATAAGATATTTTCAATCAGCTTTTTATATACTTAATATTAAATATGAAAAAAGTAAAGACTTCAGGTTTTGTTTGTTTGTTTGTTTTTATTAAATCATAGCTGTGTACAATAATGCAATCATGAGGTACAATGTGCTGGTTTCATTTACAGTCTGAAATATTTTCACCAAACTGGTTAACATAGCCTTCATGGCATTTTCTTAATTATTGTGTTCAAACCCTTATACTCTACACTTAGTCAACTTCACCTGTACCGTTCTAAGATGCACACCAAGACTTCGGGTTTTTAAGTGAAAGCCCAAATAAAGGGGAAAATATTGAGGAAACCATAAAAGTAATTAAGCATAGATAATTTCAAAGAATGTTTAACTATCAGAGATCTAATATAATATATTGCATTGCAAAACAAAAATGAACTACCATAAAAAGAAATGAAAGAAAATAAAAAATACCAATCAGTAGCTAAAATTATAAGAGCTAAAATTTTACAAAATTAAAGTTGATCCCCCACAGAGTAAAATAAAAGAAAGAGTTGAGAAGTAGGGAAAAAAAATTAAAAAACATTGATGCTTTCACAACCTGTGAGGAAATTTCCAATGAATTATTGAAAGAACATTTACTAGAACTCAAGGACATAAAACTCCAGATATGAAAATAGATGCAGCATTTACCATACTCTTGAGATTTCAGATCACCAAGAATAAATAGTCAATTCTAAAATTTTCCAGGGTAAAAGTAAGGTCATGATAAAAGCATCAAGAACAGCATTATATTCATCAACCTTGAGAGTCAGATTTGAATATAGCACTGCCTTTGAATGTCTGAAGTGAAATCATTTTTACTTTAAAATATTAAAACTATAGAAACCACATGTCAAAAGAGAAAGCAAAATAAAACTAATTTTGTAAATAGGAAATATCAAAAATGAATTCCCCCCCCCCAGTAGCTCAGTGGGCAGGGTGTCAGCCACATATACCAAGGCTGGCGGGTTGGAACCTGACCCAGGCCAGCTAAAAAACAACAATGTCAACTGCAAAAACAACAGCAAAAAAAAAAAGGCAGGCATTGTGGTGAGTGTCTATACTCTGAGGTACTTGGGAGGCTGAGTCAAGAGAAGTGCTAAAGCCCAAGAGTTGGAGGTTGCTGTGAGCTGTGATTCCATGGCACTCTACGCAGAGCAACAGCTTCAGACTCTGTCTCAAGAAAAGAAAAAAAAGATGAATTCCCCACTGATCCATTCTTGGGAATCTCATAGAAGATGGGCTTGACCAAAGCAAGAGAGTAAACTAATAAAAAGAAGTTTAGGAGTTTCCAAAGACAATGAGCAGGAGTATAAAACCATAATAATGACAAATTAACATATAATACCAAAATATTATGAATGAATAGCTATCAGGACATTAAAATTGTAAATTACAGCAAGGTAAAAGACAATCCTCCTATCCCTCAAATTGTTCTTCAAAAGAATTGAAGACATTGGACTCAAAGGGCAGAATACACTTTTGTGTGAAGAATAGAGGAATTCAGAATTGGAATAATGTTGTCTCCCATTAAAAGCTTTTAAACACAAGTTTGCTTTTAAAATATATACATATGTTAACATCAAAATTAAATATTTATTTTCTACATTTACTCAAAGGAGTCAGAAATAATAGAACAGTAGAATGCATTCTAAAGAAAATCTCAAAATCTATGTAAGTGACTAGAGTCCAAGTATTTCCTACCTTGAAAACAGAGCAAATTAATAAATAATAAAAGTCAAATTTTCCAGAATGCTTTTTTTGGTGCTGTATTTGTTGATTAATAAAGCTTGGAAGACTTCTTTTATTGAATATAATTATAAAATTACTTAAAATCATGTATTTTATTTTTGAGAAAGAGTTTGATGAAATCTGAGGACACTTTAAATTTGATTATACCTAAAACTATATACTGAATAGATTTTAAAAATTGCAAAATTAGTCTTGAATTTCATCCGCTAAAACCTAATCTTTTCATACTAATTCAAATGACTTAAGACAGACTTATATTTAAAAATCTCATTTCTACATAATTCAACATGTTTAAAATTCTAGATCTGTCTTAATTAGAATATATATATTTATATATACACACACACATCTAGAGAAGAGTATAATAGCAAGAATTTAAAAATATAAACAGTGTAAATTAGAAACACCAGGTCATTATGTATTCCAAATAAAAATAAATTTTGAGCAGCATACTCTTCAGCTCCTTCAGGGACATTTATGACATTCTTAATAATAAGACAGAATGATCCCTTCTTTCATAGCAAAGAACCATTTGCATAGAACTATTTGACATACATTTTAGGGTTCATTGCCTGAAATGGAATGTAACAAAGTTCACTATCTTTTTTTTATATTAAGTCATGTACACGTAGATCATGAATACATGTATCCATACGTGGAGTACAATGTGTTGATTCTTTTATACAATCTGATGTGGTTACATCAAACTAATCAACATAGCTTTTGTCTCATTTACTTGATTATTGGGTTAAGACAGTTATGTTATACATTTGACAGGTTTGCCTTGTACCCTTGCAATATGCCCCATAGGTGTGGTCCCGCCTTTTACCCTCCTTCTACCAAACCTCCCCGCTTCCCTCCCTTCCCACACCATTTCTCTCCTTCATCCTAGGCTATAGTTGTGTTCTATCTTTCATTAGAAAGTATGAGTGAATATAAGTTGGTTTCATAGAAGTACTAAGTATGTTGGACACTTTTTCCTCCATTCTTGAGATACTTTACTCAGGAGAATATGTTCCATGTTCCTCCATGTAAACATAAAAGAGGTAAAGGCTCAATCTTTTTTAAGGCTGCATAGTATTCCATGGTATACATATACCACAATTTATTAATCCATTTGTGAGCACTTGGGCTTCTTCTATTACTTGGCTATTATGAATTGAGCTGAAATGAATAATCTGGTGCAAATATCTTTTTTGCAAAGTGATTTTTGGTCTTTTGGATATTGAGGCAAATTTATTCAAAACAAAGGACTTTTATACTTGCCCCATTGCATTAACTTGTTTTATAAAAGAACAAGTTGAATCAACTATTTGCTATTTCAATCCTCCAAGTGGTGACTTTCTGCTCATAGAGTAAACTATTTTGATTACAGTGAGGGCTCTAATCATAAGTCTACTAAAAGTAAAAAGACTGATTTCTCCAAATGTGTGACAGATACAAATAATAATTTGGGGTGGCAAATTGTTTTAATAAATGGCTCAGAGAAATAGATTTCATAGAAGTCATGCTACCTATAATAACCATTCCATATCATTACTTTTACAAACTCAACTGAGAATTTTCCATTTAATTAGCTAATATAACCCATCAGGACAAATTGTACTTGGGAATTATTTGTGAGTTTGAGAGAACCTTAAGTTGTTGTTGTTGTTAGCGTTTTAGCTACATACCAAAAGAAAAGGACAATTTAATGATTTGATAAAATTAAATCTATGATAAACTGTTTCACCCTTCTAGCATATTATTTAAAAAAAATGGCCATGCTAAGTAGTTTGTATTTTATCTTGTTATTTTTGTCAGGAGCTAATGGAATGGAAATGACTAGGATTTTAGTTCATGTTTCTCATTGTCTCCCAAATATCTATTCTCCCCTTCTTTCCTTTGGTAATATAACGCCCCATCTTTTTAATGTAGGATAATGTCTGAAAAGTTACAGACTATATATTTTTCCCTCCTTCACCAGGTATATGTAAGAAATTATGTTCTTTTTAAAAAATGAGCAAAAGGCAACATGTTCAAGTTCCAAGTCAAGGCCTTAAAAAGCATTTGCTCACCGCTACTTGCTTTCTCCCTTTCTGAGGATTACAGTGTTGCTCTGGTCATAGGGAACCAGCTATAATCACGCAGAAGAAACCTGCACCTGAGAGGAATACCACACAAGAAGAGAGGAGAAATCTGATTCCCTGGATAGCTGCAAAAAGGCACAGCCAAAGGCTTTCTGCATTTTTCACCAACCTCTGAATTGTTTTGTGAAAAAGGTATTAATATCTTATTTTCTTTTAACCACAATAGTAAAAGATATTAATAATATCTATTTTCTTTTAGTATTTG
This sequence comes from Nycticebus coucang, assembly GCF_027406575.1. Taxonomy (NCBI): domain Eukaryota; kingdom Metazoa; phylum Chordata; class Mammalia; order Primates; family Lorisidae; genus Nycticebus; species Nycticebus coucang. The sequence goes on along the minus strand of NC_069794.1, from coordinate 56,499,065 downwards.
GAGGGAGAGATTATTAGTTGCAGAAACTTAGTGTATACTCAATACAATAAAAAAATCTGGAAACAAGGTGCTTTGGGGACAAAAATCGTAAAGTATGTGACACTGGCTTTTTCATCATGGGGCTGGACATCACAGACTGGACAGCTTTTCGTTCTGGTGATATTGTGTAAAACATTCATTAGAACAGCCTCCAATGACAATTTGGCAGGCAGATTACATTTCTACAGAATCTGTAGCTCTAGAAATGGTTGGAAAGTATTAGAATATATCTTTTTGTTAGTTTTTATCTTGTTGCTCTCAGCAAGGTAACATGAAAAATATGAACTCAGAAAAGAATTAGATCATTTGAAGCATAAATGGCAAGGAATATAGTTCTGCTACAGAGGGTTCTTTCTGCCCATGGCCTACAATATAAATTGACTAGGAGTTCAATTATTTGGGATTTTGCAATGTTGAAATGACCCACTCAAGAAAGCCTGATTTATAATTGAGGCCTCCAGCTTGTCTCAGGGCTTTCATTTAAAAGCTCTGTGCTACCCCATGGTAGTGGAAATTAGCTCAACATCAACTATCGGATTAAAATTATTCCATTTTCATGAAACATAGTGGTTCGGATCATATCAAGGTAATCACAAATAGCCTGCAGGAGAGAAGAATATTCTGAACATGAAGATGTAAGATTTAAAAACCACATGTAGGTGAAGTATTTCCCTATAGGTACTGGTACAAGGAACTAACAGTAAGTATGTAAAAGGAAGCCTACATAATCAAAGTGTGTCTGCAAAGAAACCACACTCTGGATGGTGAATGTCTATGTATTTACCAGCCCCAAAGAGAAATTGAGGCTCCTAAATCTGTTGTCCCAACTTTTGTGACTGGCACAAAGAACTTTCTAATGCCCACCATAGAGGGCCATAGAGGTAGCCATTGAAAATAATGAATGAGGGGCGGTGCCTGTGGCTCAAAGGGGTAGAGCGCTGGCCCCATATGCTGGAGGTGGTGGGTTCAAACCCAGCCCCTGCCAAAAACTGCAAAAAAAAAAAAAAAGAAAGAAAGAAAAGAAAAGAATGAATGAGGACATTTATCCCAGAGGGCAAAGCTCAGGACCATGAATCCAAAGCAGAAGTTATTTCTAGACAGCAGGAACTAAGGTGGCAAGACAGACTTAGTAGCTGCCAAAGAAGGATTCTTTACAATTTTTGCTAAGCATAATTTGATAAATATTACAGAAGAAAGAGTATTACATGCTCCTCATTCTTCCAGTTTTATGAGTGAATAATGTAATGCAAGTATTCTACCATTATAATTGAGCATAAGGAAGAGCAAATAAATCTCTGTGTTGAAGTTGAGGCTTCTATAACATCAGGAGCTTCACTTGGTGGAATGGCTGCTACCCACTCAAGAAAGCCTGCAGAGCCGGATGCAGAGCCAGGAAAGGAAGTTGGGATATCTTCCTCACAGGTGTGTGTGTGGGCTTTGTATTATGTATAAGAAGGAGGATATTCATTGTTTCATAGGGTTGACTGTGGGTGAATTTTTACTATAAACATGAATTCCCATCAGCTAGAGATTACTTTCCCCAACCTTATGTGTACTTGAGGGCCATGCAAATAATTTCTGGTCAAAGTTAAAGAGAAGATGTGTTTTTCAAATTATACGTCAAGTCTTCAAAAGGAAGTTATTGAGGATTATTCCATTCAGTATTTTCTTTCTTTCCCAACATCATGAAAAAAGATACAGTGATGTGAATGAAGGGGCACTCTGAGGAATAGTGACTACTGAAGTGGAAAGGACCTGAGTTGCTACCTTGACCCAGAGCAGAAAAACCTACATTCCCCATTGCTTTAAAGAGAAATGAGTTTTTATTCTAGCTCTTATTAAAAGAACTCTACTTATAAAAGAATAAATATGAGGAGATTTACAATTTATGATGATATCTCTATCATTCTAGAATGGTACCTGTGAACTGGACTGCCAGATCAGAAAGAGATAAAAGGTCCATTTAGATGTCTAGAAGTAGCCCTTGTAAGAAATGATGGCATAAAAATATAACACAATGACAATAGCAATGAAGGTGAAAAATCTGCTTTGACAGATGTTAGAGAAATAAAAGTGACCAGACATTTTTAACTAATTAAATATGAACGTTGAGAAATGGAGTAAGTTTTAGATAAGTTACAAATTTTTCAGTAAATGCCTACCATATGTAAGGCATTTGGATATTTTCTGTGTGTAAAGAAAAAAAAAATACCCATTAAAGAAATTTATAACTTTTTAGAATACAAAAATATTTTGTTTTTGTGTATGTGTGTACGTGTATATATGTGTGTATGTATGTGTGTATGTACACTGGTTTAATTGTAAGTGAAGGACAGTCTATGAGCTTTCTGGAGAGAAACTTACCTCATTAGATGCGACTCATCTCATAAAAAGGAGACTTTATAAAGCATATTCTCTTTAGCTAGTCCTAGAGTGACAAATCAAATTAAGACCAAGGACAGACAGAAAATATAAGTTAGCATGTGATTAGTGGTTACTATTAGCCATTTGGAAGATCTAGTTTGAAAACTTGTATGTAACTTATCAGAGAGGTTAACTATTTTTTGATCCATAAGTTATTTCTCTTGAACAGTTTAATAAATAAAATGTTACTATTCTTTCTCTATTGTATGTTTTATACACACACAAACACACACATACATTCCATCTCTAAATACAGCATTTAAATTCCTAGATTTTATCACCTTCATAAGTTCAAAAGTAAATTCTTTAATAAAAATGACAGGTTTAGGTTTATTTTAAGATTTTTTTGTATTCATTATGTGGTGGATCACCACCAAAGAATTTTAAAGACCAAACTGTTGTCATGTTCCCTTTGCTCTACTTTAATCCGGATAGTGAAAGATTCTTTATAATGTATTTTAGAAACGTAATAATGCCATAATGTATACTACTTTTTGAGTTTTTATTATATGTTAGGTCCTAATCTAGTAAGATTATATGTATTCTTTCATTTCAGAAAGAAATACAAAGAAAGGAAGGACGGAGGTGAGGAAGATTCATTAACATATTTCCTAAGATTTTATCCCAAGACTCTAAGATTTTGAGATGACTCTGCTTTTCCAATGTTTGCAATGATCATACAATTGCTATTGCTTAAATGTGGATTCTGACGATAACCCACAGCCTCTTAATAATTCTTTCCCCAAATCTTTGGCTTCGTCTATCTTTACCATCCACATCTACTACCTCTCTCCATTTTCTTTTCTATTCTCTCTTCTACCATTTACGTTCTGTGCATAAAAATGTAAAGTCCTTTCATATCTCCATTTCCGTAACTCAAACATTTACCCCAAACCTCCTGTCCATAACTTATTGTCCTAGTTATGACAGGATAAGGATTCTAAAGCAAATAAGGCAATGCCAACACATTCTTTGTAGAGGGTTAGAGAAAAGGAAAAGAGAATAATGAACATTTATGAGTTAAATTTTGTATTATTCTAACACAATTGTAAAAGTGCTATGCAAAAACTTCTGGAAATATAACTCTTCTTATACTTTGATGATTCAGTGTCCAGGGCATTCATAACATTAAAATAGTCTAACCGTAGAAAGTTGTTAATAAATCCCTGAAGGTATATTCCGTATTCTGTAAAACTGAGCACATGCAATAGCAACCACTGTAATTCTATCTGGGTTCGGTAATTGCACCAATTTGTTTGAAGGATAGAAATGTATCCTTTAAGAAAAGCAAAATTGAATATCCATACACAGGTCCTGTAGCCAATTGACTTTATTCTGGGGGTGATCTTTGCAAAATCTGATATTGCCCAAAATTATCAGTGCTGTCTATTTTGCTTTTGTACAGGCTCGGTCATTTTTTCAGGTTTTGTGTTCAGATGAATTCTCTCATCATTTACTACCTTAACAAACATTTATTGCACCTCAAGAATGTTCTTGACAATATGCTTGCTTCTAAAAATGTTAATATATAGAGAAAAATGGTTTCGCTTTCAGTGAACTTAGGATGTTTTATGTGTAAATATATACACAATATGAAATGGGAATCTAGGTAGAAATAGTATAATCAGGGTAGGAAGGGGAAACAAAGGAAGGAACACTGAGTTCAACCCCTGATGTAGGAGAAGACTATACCAAGCTAAATTTTGAAAAATTAGATTTTCAAACAAGTGGAAAACAAAGGAGGGACTTCTAAGCTTAGAGAATATCATTAAAGGGTGCATGTACATCAGCATGGTGTATGGGGGAACCCAAGTCTAACTAGGACAGTCTCAGCTCTTAGGTGACACTGAAAAGTTTTATAGGAAATCTTTGTTTTCATTTTGGTGAAAGCAATTTTTTTCACTGTGCATATATTTTATTGATTTATTCATTTATTTTTCAGAATATTATAAGAGTACTCACATTTTGGCAAAATCATTTGCTTTTGTACATGTTAAGTCAAATTTATAAGTGTGCCCTTCACCCAGAATGTGTGCACTGTACCACTTAGGTGTAAATCAACCCAGCCTCTCCCCCCTACCTACTTGATTTCCATTGAATTTTACTTCCACCTGTGTGCATAAATGTTGAATGATTAATCCCAACTTTATAGTGAGTACATGTGATGTTTGTTTTTCCATTCTTGTAATTCTTCTCTTAGAAGGTTGGTTTCTAGTTCCATCTGGGTTAATAAAGAGACATAGTTCACCATTTTTTTGTTTTTATGTCTGAGTAGCACTTCATGGTATCCATACACCACATTTGATTAATCCACTCAGGTACCGATGGACAGGTGGGTTGTTTGCACATCTTTGCAATTGTGAATTGTGTTGCTGTGAACATTTACAGGTAAGTGTCTTTGATAAAATGTCTTCTTTTCCTTTGGGTAAATATCCAGTGGTGGGATTGCTAGATCAAATGGTAGGCCCACTTTTAGTTCTTTGAGGTAGCTCCATACTACTTTCCATATAAGTTGTGCTAGTTTGCAGTCACACCAACGGTGCTACTTTGGGACTTTTTAATAAGAAGGATTCTTATGGCACTAGGTGATACCTCCCTGTGGTTTGGATTTATATTTCCCTGATGATTAGAGATGTTGAGAATGTTTTCATTTTTCATGACCATTAGACCATCTTCATTTGAAAAGTTTCTATTCATGTCTTTTATCCACTTTTTAAAGTGGTTGTTTAATTTTCTTCTTGCTTATTTGTCTGAGTTCCTTGTAGATTATCAGCACGTTTTTGGATTTATACCATGTAAATATTTTCTCCCATTCTGTAGGTTCCCTATTTTACTCTGTTGATTTCCTCGTGGCTGCACAGCAAACACTAATTTAATTAGGTCCCATTTGTTATTTTATATTACTCCTGGCATGTTAAATTTTGAATTCATCTTAATTTCCAGTACCACAAATTGATAATATTCTTATTAGGGATCAAAATAAAGATTAACCCATGGTAATTCCTTATGGAGGTCTATGTTTTATTCTCTTTCTTTTATTCATATATATATATATATAGTTTATTATAAACCAATCATTATCTGTTTTTCTATATATTTTGTATTAGAGCAAAAAAATTTGGAAATATCACAGTGCTTTCATGGACATTTGTAAGCCTCTTTGTAAATACATACTTCATTTCCTTTTGATGGATAACTAAGAGAAATTCCTGGTTCATATTGTAAGTGCATGTTTGTTAAAAAACTATCAGTCAAAGAGTTTTCCAAGGAGGTTACATCATATTGCTTTCCTACAGCAATATATGAAAGCTTCAGCTGCTCCCCATCTTGAGCAGAATTTGACACTACTGATATTTTTAGCTGTTTTTCAGTTTGTGTGTCTGTGTGTGTGTATTTTATTATGGTTTTAATTTGCACTTCCCTAACAACTAATGATGTTGAGCATTTTTCACTTTATTGCCCATTTTATATACACTTGTCTTTAATTTTTTGTCAATTTTTAAATTGTATTGTCTGTAAGTTGTATACCTTTACTTAAAGAAAAATATTTTGTCTTATACAAATATTCATATTTTGACTATGTAAGGCATTCAGATATATGCCTTACAGATAGTTTAAACACATATACATATATAGAGATACATCTACATATTATAATAAAATTGTCAAATATTTTTTTCCAATATATGAAGCTTGTCTCTTCATTTTCTTGAATCTTTAAATGAGCAAAAGTTTTAAACTTTGAGGACATCCTCTTTCTCTAACCATCTCTGCCTTTTATTTTAGGAAGAAATAGTGTTAAAATCTCAACTATTTTAGTCTCATTAGATAGAGTTTCTTCACTGTTCATTGGCGATCGAGGTTTTTAATATCTTTAAGTTCATAAAATCTACTGGGAAGTTCTCTCTTGAAAATATTTCTAAAATTTTTTTTGATATCTCCAACAGAATGTTCCTTAGGCAAGTCCCTGTTTGTCTTCTAAGACAATGCAAACTCTCCTCTTTGCTTCCATGTGTTTTTATAAACTATTTCCATAATAAAGTTTGTTCAAAAACAGCCAAATTAGTATTATCTATTATTTCAATATGTGTACATTGGGAAAAAATAGCCTTATATGTCTCAAATATTTCCTCTTTTTTCAATTCCCAGTACCATGTCATCTAACCATTGCCCTAACTCAACTGTGCACCATGGTCTTAGCCTGTTAAATAGCCCTGGTCTGTGCCAGCTTCAATTCAGACATCCCAGATGTATTGTTAGACTGGTGCTAAGAAACCACAACTAAGATTGCATTACTCACATTGAAAAGCATTTAAAGAGTTCCATATCCTGGGAGGCGGAGCATGATGGCGGACAGGACGGACGTGTAGCCCACAACTCCCTAGCCACCAGGTGAGATGAAAGGTGCAATTCCCTGTGTGTGGATTATTGGAGTGGACAGACAGCTGGAGACGCCCAGTGAACTGGCGGTTTGCTATATATGAGGAGTCACTTAAAATCACAGACTCTGTTGTAGAGATTCTTCCCTCCTCAACCATGCCGGCCAGCAGGCCCCTCCGGTACGGAAGTCAGCAGCTTGTAAATTCTGACAAAATCCAATTGACAAATAATTAATCCTGAACTGAGGGAGGCTTCTGAAAGGAGAGCCACTCAAAACCACCGGGAGCTGGGCAAACTGTTGGACAATTGAAGGGAAGGGATCCTGCCCAGGAAACAGACATTTTGAACTACCCAAAAGGGCAGGCACCTTTCCCCCAGGCATTGGAGGGGACTGGCGGTTCAGGCTGTGCAGCAAACTGGCGGGTACCCATCCAAATGGGAAACTCTGATCCATAAAACTCAGAATAAGTCCCCCGAGCGCCAATCACGGGAACCAGCTTGAAGCCTAGGACCCAGCTTTGGCTTCTGGAGCCATGAAGCTACTGAAGCCGCGGACCAGCTTTGGCTGCTGAAACCCTGGGAACCAGCTACAGGAGATAGAGCCAGGAGCCTGCCAACGAAAGCGCTAACTCAGCACCGCTCCCCTTATGGCTGATTGTAGTCACCAGTTTGCAGGGAACCTGGGAACAGAGTGGAGGGACTTAGGAAGCATGGACACCTTCACTGAGTGGGAAAGTCGGTCGCAAGTGCTGTCTGGAAAAGAACAGTTGAGGTTGCACAATTCTTAGGCGACAATCTTTTACGGAAACTCTAAAATGGCGATCGGCCATGGAAGGTGGTTACCATGGTAACGGTATAAACTGTAAATCAGGTATAAGTCTCAGAACCCACCTAGTGTCCAGAAAGTATATCGCAGTATGAATATATTCCTATGAAAGTTGATCCCTACAGCAGATATATAGATATTTATAGGTATATTTCTACACACAAGAATATTTTTGTAGTTGGTGCCTTTTTTTTGTTTTGTTTTGTTTTGTTTTGTTTTTTTGGTTTTCGTGCTTTTTTTTGTTTGTTTTGTTTTTGTCTGTTTTTTCCTCACCATTTTCTTAGAGGAGATTTCAATAATTTTTTATTATTACTTTTTATATAGATATATCTTTTATTTCTATGTCTTCTAATTTTAATTTCTTCTTTCTTCTCATTTAACATTCCTTCTAACACCACTTTTTTCTCTTTTTTTCCTTTCTTTCAATTATTTTACAATTATCACTATTTTTATTGCAGTTATTCTTATATTGCTGTTGTCATGGCTGTTGCCTGTATGTCTATGTGTCTCCGTCTGTCTCTGTATCTATGGGCCCATGTGCCTGGTAACCTTTGTATCTGTTTATTTGTTCATTTGGTCTCAATGATCTTGGTGTTATGACCTGCAACTCTGAGCTCCTAACACTCCCCTACACTCTCACTCCGTGATCTGGACACCTGCCCTCCCAAGGATCCAGATTCTTGGGTGAACTCTTGAGAGGTGTAGACAGGACCTGGACTGCAGCTGGCCAGTGCTGACTCTGTAGCAAAGGAGCAAGAAGAAGATGGTCAGCTGAGAGGGAATTACACTGGAGCGGTGGTGCCCCGAGGTGCAGAGCAACAGCCGTCTTCAGCAATAACAAGGCCCAACCCCAGATAACCCATAGCCTCTCCTCCTGTCTTCCTGGGCAACCAGATGAGGCCAAGCATCTTCTCAGATGGCAACAACCATGGAACAGACCTGGGACTGAAACACAGGCCCCATGAGTAAAGGGTTTTCCTGAGACAGTACCGACCTGGGTGGAACACGGGGACTAGAAAACACACTCGCAGAGCCAGGAAATTCACAGGGTGGGGCTGATCCAGAGGACCACTCTACTGAGCCTAAGACAAACCTGGCCCTTAGGGGATCACCAGCCTATAGACAAAGGAGGCCAAAAGGCTACAGCCAACAACTGATTGTGCTGTGAATACAAACCCACAGGACTAAAGACAGGGCCTGAGGCACAGGTTCTGGGAACTCAAATCAGCCTCTCCTCTGCAGAGGAATCTGGCAAGGTCAGAAACAAACTCCCACAGGGTTGTTCCCTTCACCCAGAAACATAAACTAAGGGTGGGGCTGGAACTGAGTGAACACCTCCAGCCTCCATCAAGTGCCCGAGGTTGACAGGCCACACCACCCTCTGCTGGATAAAGACAGAGAATAGTGGCCTGGTCAAGCAGACACAGACTACCCTGTGACTTAGGCAGGTGCAAACCCCTGAAGTATCTGCTTACTGCAGACAACTGACTGGGTCACAGCCCTGTGGGGCTAGCAGTGACTGGGTGTGACAGAGCTGCAAGGTGGGGAAGGAGGCATCAATCTTCCCAGACTGATCTATTCACTGGTGGCTCTTCCTGACTCCACAGAGCACTGGAGCAAGCCATTTTAGAGCAGTCACCAGACCCCTGTGATCTAGTTCCCAGGGACCTCTTGAACTCTCCCACCCGAGGCAGCTGCTGACTGAGACAATTGACTTGGACCTTTTGAACTGAGTCACTCACCTAGGGACTATCCAGGTGGTGCCCTGGGTGTGTGGTTGTAGGAAGGTTTGATTTTCCTTTTCCATTTGTTGCCTGTGGTGGGTGGGGTGACTTAATTGCTGGTATTTCTCCACAGCTGAGACTTCAACCCAGAGTAACTGTTTCACTAGGGTCACATAGAAACAAGCTGAAAACAAGACAGAACCACCTAGCCCCTCTACACCAAACAGGGCCCCAGTTTCTCAGGCCACAGCACTGTATGGGTCCTCAACAAAACACCAGAGGAAAATCAAAGGGAGTAAAACAATCATGGGGCAGAATCAGCAGAAAAACTCTGGTAACATGAATAACCAGAATAGATCAACCCCACCCCCCAAGGAAAGATATGGCAGATGTAATTGAAGATCTCATTCACAAACAACTGGCTGAGATGTCAGAAATCGAATTCAGAATTTGGATGGCAAATAAGATTAACAAAATGGAATTAGGAATTCGTGGAGAAATTCAAAAGCTGTCTCAAGAATTTAACGAATTTAAAGACAAAACTACCAAAGACTTAGACACACTGAAACAAGAATTTGCAGCCCTCAAAGATATGAAAAATACAGTACAATCCCTTAGCAACAGAAGGGACCAAGCAGAAGAAACGATCTCCGACATTGAAGATAAAGCCTTTGAACGCTCCCAAACTCTCAAAGTGGAAGAGAAATGGAGAAAAAAAATGGATCACTCACTCAGAGAGCTCTGGGATAACTCAAAGAAGGCAAATATCCATCTCATAGGAATTCCTGAAACAGATGAAGTGGCCTCACTGGGCGCAGAGGCCCTTCTGCATGAAATTCTGAAAGAGAATTTTCCAGACATGCCTAGAGAACCTGAAATTCAGATAGCAGATAGCTTCAGAACCCCAGCACGACTCAACCCCAATAAGACATCCCCCAGGCATATCATAATTAACTTCACTAAAGTTAATATGAAGGAAAAAATTCTCAAAGCGGCCAGGTGAAAGAAATCTATTACCTTCAAAGGGAAGAACATTAGAATGACTTCAGATCTCTCTGCTGAAACTTCTCAAGCCAGAAGAGGGTGGTCATCAACGTTTAATCTCCTCAAGCAAAATAACTTTCAACCCTGGATCTTGTACCCAGCTAAACTGAGTTTCATTTATGATGGAGAAATTAAATACTTTAATGACATACATATGCTAAAGAAATTTGCCATAACCAAACCAGCTCTTCAGGATATTCTCAGACCTATCCTCCATAATAACCAAACCCAATCCTCTACTATAAAAGTAAACTCACTCAGAAACTTCTGATCAAACTCCAACTTCCACAATGGCAAAAGGATTAAAAATGCCCACTGGACTTTCGAAAAACTCAATACCCCAAATTTCACCAAACTTATCAATACTCTCCATTAATGTGAATGACTTAAACTGCCCTCTAAAGAGACATAGGTTAGCTGACTGGATACAAAAACTCAGGCCAGACATTTGTTGCATATAAGAGTCACATCTTAACTTAAAAGACAAATACAGACTCAGGGTGAAAGGATGGTCATCCGTATTTCAGGCAAATGGTAACCAGAAAAAGCAGGAGTTGCAATTTTATTTGCAGATACAATAGGCTTTAAACCAACAAAAGTAAGGAAGGACACAAATGGTCACTTCATATGTGTTAAGGATGAGACTCAATATGATGAGATTTCAATTATTAATATCTATGCACCCAACCAGAATGCACCTCAATTTATAAGAGAAACTCTAACAGACATGAGCAACTTCATTTCCTCCAACTCTATAATAGTCAGAGATTTTAACACTCCTTTGGCAGTGATGGATCAATCCTCCAACAAAAAGCTGAGTAAAGAAATTCTAGATTTAAATCTAACCATCCAGCATTTAGATTTAGCAGACATCTACAGAACATTTCATCCCAACAAAACTGAATACACATACTTCTCATCAGCCCATGGAACTTACTCCAGAATCGATCACATCTTAGGTCACAAGTCTAACCTCAGTAAATTTAAAGGAATAGAAATTATCCCATTCATCTTCTCGGACCATCATGGAATAAAACTTGAGCCGAGTAACAACAGGAATCTACATACTCATACAAAAACATGGAAGTTAAATAACCTTATGTTGAATGATAGTTGGGTCAGAGATGAGATCAAGAAGGAAATTGTCAAATTTCTGGCACAAAACGACAATGAAGACACGAACTATCAGAACCTCTGGGACACCACAAAGGTAGTTCTAAGAGGGAAAATTATAGGACTGCAAGCCTTCCTCAGGAGAACGGAAAGAGAGGAAGTAAGCAACTTAATGGAACATCTCAAGAGACTGGAAATGGAAGAACACTCCAACCCTATATGCAGTAGAGTATATAACCAAAATCAGAGCAGAATTAAATAAAATTGAAAACAAAAGAATAATAGAACAGGTCAATAAATCAAAAAGCTGGTTTTTCGAAAAGGTCAACAAAATAGATAAACTTTTGGCCAACATAATCAGGTAAAAAAGAGTAAAATATCTAATCTCATCAATCAGAAATAACAAAGACGAAATAACAACAGACTCCACAGATATCCAAAAAATCCTTAATGAATATTACAAGAAACTTTACTCTCAGAAATACGAAAATCTGAAGGAAATTGACTGTTACTTGGAAGCATGTCACCTTCCAAGACATAACCAAAATCAAGTGGAAATGTTGAACAGGCCCATATCAAGTTCGGAAATAACATCAACCATACAAAATCTCCCCAAAAAGAAAAGCCCGGGACCAGATGGTTTTACGTCTGAATTCTACCAAACCTTTAAAGAGGAATTAGTACCTATATTACTCAACCTGTTCCAAAAGGTAGAAAAAGAAGGAAGACTACCCAACATGTTCTATGAAGCAAACATCACCCTGATCCCCAAACCAGGAAAAGACCCAACAAGAAGAGAAAATTATAGACCAATATCACTAATGAATATAGATGCAAAAATATTCAACAAGATCCTAACAAACAGAATCCAGCAACACATCAAACAAAGCATACATCATGACCAAGTTGGTTTTATCCCAGGGTGTCAAGGCTGGTTCAATATACGTAAATCTATAAATGTAATTCAGCACATAAACAAATTAAAAAACAAAGACCATATGATTCTCTCAATCGATGCAGAAAAAGCTTTTGATAACATCCAACATCCCTTCATGATCATAACACTTAAGAAAATTGGTATAGAAGGGACATTTCTTAAACTGATAGAGACCATCTACAGCAAACCCATGCTCTTCGCAGATGATATGATTGTATATCTGGAAAATACTAGGGACTCTACTACAAAACTCTTAGAAGTGATCAAGGAATACAGCAGTGTCTAAGGTTACAAAAATCAACATTCATAAATCGGTAGCCTTTATATATACCAAAAATAGTCAAGTTGAAAAAACAATTAAGGACTCTATCCCATTCACAGTAGTGCCAAAGAAGATGAAATACTTGGGAGTTTATCTAACAAAGGATGTGAAAGATCTATATAAAGAGAACTATGAAACTCTAAGAAAAGAGATAGCTGAGAATGATGTTAACGAATGAAAAAATATACCATGCTCATGGCTGGGAAGAATCAACATTGTTAAAATGTCCATACTATCCAAAGCAATATATAATTTCAACACAATCCCCATTAAAGCTCCACTGTCATACTTTAAAGATCTTGAAAAAACAATACTCCGTTTTATATGGAATCAGAAAAAACCTCGAATAGCCAAGACATTACTCAAAAATAAAAACAAAGCAGGAGGAATCATGCTACCAGACCTCAGACAATACTACAAATCAATAGTGATCAAAACAGCATGGTACTGGCACAAAAACAGAGAAGTAGATGTCTGGAACAGAATAGAGAACCAAGAGATGAATCCAGCTACTTACCGTTATTTAATCTTTGACAAGCCAATTAAAAACATTCAGTGGGGAAAAGATTCCCTATTTAACAAATGGTGCTGGGTGAACTGGCTGGCAACCTGTAGAAGACTGAAAGTGGACCCACATCTCTCACCATTAACTAAGATAGACTCTCACTGGATTAAAGATTTAAACCTAAGACATGAAACTATAAAAATACTAGAAGAGAGTGCAAGGAAAACCCTTGAAGAAATTGTGTTGGGCGAGTTTTTTATGAGAAGGACCCCCCGGGCAATTGAAGCTGCTTCAAAAATACACTACTGGGACTTGATCAAACTAAAAAGCTTCTGCACAGCCAAGAACACAGTAAGTAAAGCAAGCAAACAGCCCTCAGAATGGGAGAAGATATTTGCAGGTTATGTCTCCGACAAAGGTTTAATAACCAGAAGCCACAGAGAACTCAAACGCATTGGCAAGGAAAGAACAAGGGATCCCATTGCAGGCTGGGCAAGGGACTTGAAAAGAAACTTCTCTGAAGAAGACAGGCACGCGGCCTTCAGACATATGAAAAAATGCTCATCATCTTTAATCATCAGAGAAATGCAAATCAAAACTACTTTGAGATATCATCTAACCCCAGTAAGACTAGCCTATATCACAAAATCCCAAGACCAGAGATGTTGGCGTGGATGTGGAGAAAAGGGAACGCTTTTGCACTGCTGGTGGGAATGCAAATTAATACATTCCTTTTGGAAAGAGATATGGAGAACACTTAGAGATCTAAAAATAGATCTGCCATTCAACCCTGTAATCCCTCTACTGGGCATATACCCAGAAGACCAAAAATCACACCATAACAAAGATATTTGTACCAGAATGTTTATTGCAGCCCAATTCATAATTGCTAAGTCATGGAAAAAGCCCAAGTGCCTATCGATCCACGAATGGATTAATAAATTGTGGTATATGTACACCATGGAATATTATGCAGCCTTAAAAAAAGATGGAGACTTTACCTCTTTCATGTTTACATGGATGAAGCTGGAACATATTCTTCTTAGTAAAGTGTCTCAAGAATGGAAGAAAAAGTACCCAATGTACTCACTCTTATTATGAAACTAATGTAGGACCTTCACATGAAAGCTATAACCCAGTTACAACCTAATAATAGGGAGAAGGGGGAGGGATTGGGGAGGTAGGTGGAGGGAGGGGGATTAATGGGATTACACCTGCGGTGCATCTTACAAGGGTATATGTAAATCCTAGTAAATGTGGAATGTAAAGGTCTTAGCAAAATAACTAAGAAAATGCTATGAAAGCTATGTTAACTAGTGTGATGAAAATGCATTAAACGATCTATGAACCAAGTGTATGGTGCCCCATGATCATATTAATGTACACAGCTATGATTTAATAAAAATAAAAAAAAGGAAAAAAAATAGCTGGGTGTTGTGGCAGGCACCTGTAGTTCCAGCTACTCGGGAGACTGAGGCAAGAGAATCACTTAAGCCCAGGAGTTGGAGGTTGCTGTGAGCTGTGTGAGGCCACGGCACTCTACTGAGGGCCATAAAGTGAGACTCTGTCTCTACAAAAAAAAAAGCAAAGTAACAACCTACTGTTGGAGAGAGCTCTCTGGTCTTTATAAAGCATTTTACATACACACACTTAAAGAAATACCCAACTCACATTGTGAACTGAAATGGGAGTAGCCTGGAGAATCCATGCCTCCCGGTATGAGGGGGTGAGTGTGGACCTGTGAGTGCAGAAGGAGAAAATATACCATTCGGAACCATGGAGAAGCAGGGAGGAAAGTTATACCCCCAAGTACCCCAAGCATCCTTGAATAAAGGCAATTTTTGTGTCTCAAAATAAATAAATAAATAAATAAATAGTTCCATATCCTGTAAAATTAAACTCAAATTACTCATAAACATTGTGTTTAAACATCTTTTCTATGACATATTGAAACAGTTCCCTTTTTTGTGTCTTGTGATACCACATACTCTTTTTAATTATTTTTACATGAATGGCTACTTATTGTCAATTTTTCTTTTTGTTTTTATCCTTTCTAGAGTATCTATTTTATTATCATGATGTTTGAGTTACATATACTCCATGAGTTCCAAATTCACATCTCTAGCTCAGTCCTCGAAAGCACGTATGCGATTGCTGACTTGTTATTTCTATTTCAATGTCTTACTAATATCTCAGAACTAACTTGTCCAAAAAGAGAACTCTCCTTTCCTTCTAAAATAAATTTCCCTATCCAGGTGTTTCTCATTACAGTAAATAATACAACCATTTTATCATTTGCTGAAAAAAGAAAGACATTTATTGTTTTATTCTTCTATCTCAGCCTCTAAGCCCAATTCATCAGTTGATTTATATTTATGCATTTGACACCAATTTGCAGATGATCATCTCTTCTTGATCAAACTATGACAGCGTCAAACTACACTATACTTTTTTTCATGCTTGTGATCCTTTGAACCATTCTTTACAGGGAAATCAATCAAATTGTATTTGGATCATGTCAATCCTGTTTATAAGTTGTCATAGGCTTTATTATACATGGTATAGAATTGAAATCGTTCAAATCATTTTAAAAAGCCCTGCATGATCTTGGCCCTGACTGACTCTTCTTCCTCATCTCATCTCATGCTGCTTGCCTCAACTACTCTATTCCCTTCACCATACGTTCACCAAATCAAGAACTTTGTACGTGGATTTACTCCTGCACAGAGTTCCACTTCATCCATAATTCTTTAATGAGTCCTTCAACTCACAATATCTCAATGTCAGGAAGACCATGTAAAGCCAAGAAAGATAGCAATTTTTTTCTTAGTTTCCTATTTGAAGCCTCCTAATTGGCTTACTTTTTAGCCATTACCTCCATTTGAAATTATTTAATGCAATTATGTATTTGCTTACTTGCTCTATTATCTCCAGTACATATAACTCTATGATGGCATATATTATGGTCATCCTGGATCAATAGTATAGACATGGAAGGTATTATGGTATACGATATATATTAGGTATTTGGGTATTTCTAATGAATTGATAAATGACTCCATTTGTCATCCATCTGGTCTACTTGATATGCTTCAGTATACCTAACGGTATCGTACTTCCAGTGTTTTGTTTTATCTTTCTCCTTCCCTTTTAAAATCTATTATACTTTCAAAGCTCCAAAGTAACATTATTGAGCATATCTTAACTGAAACCCTACTATTCCTTTTCTGAAAAGCCAATTAACCAATCAATTAAAAAGGAAATCAATTCAATATAATGAACATAAGGTATTTCTCTGTCAAATGTTATAGAATTTGGGGAAGGTAGTTTTTCCAAGAGAGCTCTTAATACATGTCTATGGTATAAGAACTGTGACTTGTAAATTTTACGTTATTCTCTCGTATGCCAGAGTGCTAGACTGTTCAACATTTGCTGAAGAGGAGTTCCTGACCTAAGGGCATGCAATACATTCCAAAGTCTCTTTAAATTTAATACTACTGGTTTTGTTTATAACCATCAATAGAAAACATGAATAATAATACCTCTTACATTTCACAGGTATAAATAAAGGCATAATCTAGAGTAATTAATTAGAGAGAGTGTAGGCTGAAAGAAATCCTAGTCCTGCAGGATTCTTGGGGTTAAACTCCCGGTAATTGCAGGAGGGATTGAATCTCTCTGGATATGTGCTATGTTTGAGTGGGTTGCATCTTTTTAAAGAACTGGCATTGGAAAGTAATCCAGAATCTGAAAAAGTAACTGTTCTTTTTTTCTCCTGCATTTATTATAATCCAGTACAACATAAACCTTGAAAATTGTAGGGATCTTGATTTGACGTTAACTTGGTACATAAATATTACTCTGAAGAAAAGTCATATTTTTCCTATTATACAAATGCTTGTTTTCTCTTCCTGTATTCTGAAAAATGGGGCACTCTTAAGATCTTCAAATACAAATAGAGGGTGGGTTTAATTAGTAAAATAGAATGCTACTTAATAACAGATTTAATGAAAGCACTTTATTCTATACATGAAAAACTATTTAGAAGTCACAACTAATAAATCTTTGCATTAGGAATTCTTATTTTACTGGAGTCCACATTTATGATTAATTGATAGGAAAATATTTCTAGCTTTCCCTATATAAAACAACTGTAGCCAGCTGTCACAGTAAACTCAAAATTCTGAGTAATGCCATAAGTCAAAGAAGGGTAGTCACTTTTTATGTGCTTTTATTAGGCAATGTCTGCATAAAAGCCATGGTATAGTAAAAGAGCCTGTCCTGTCATTACAGAATGCAGACTTTCTTCTTCCATCAAGGCTAATAACTACAACTCTTTAGTTCAGGAAGTGAAATAAGTGGTTCAATAATTTGATCCAAAATCTAAATAAAAATGTAACTTTCTCATTTGTAGGTATCCTATTTTATTTAATTGTGTTATTTTATATTATTCTGTTCATTCGTTAAGACTTTCTTTTCCTGATTGCGTGTAGCAATTACTAATTACATATAACCCATCAATTTCTAGTCTTAAATTATTTATTAGTGCTAGTTTTCTTATAGTCTGGGGCATCATTAATTCTCTTTTATCTCTTTCGATGATTTTGTGAGTTTTGTTTATAAATATCACTGGAAAACTTAAATAATTATACTTCTCATGTTTTCCACTAGTATATTTAAAAGCATAATCTAGTCAATGGGGAGCATAGGCAGAGAGAAATATAATAAATAGGCTGCTATGTTTTTGTAGGAATTGGGCAAGGTAACTTCCACTACCTCTGTTTCTTCTTCAAATGTGTTCTAAGTATCAGAATTCTATATCTGCCTAGGTCACACCTATGGTTAGAATCCAGGATATGAAATGTGAAAGAAGTCTAAATTTTAAGAAGAAATGCTAATATTTGAATGAGACCAGAAGTACCTTCTTTGATTTTCCACGGATATTTTTAATCTGCCTTATCTTAATTTATATAGTTCTGATGTCATAAATTTTATTGTAGTCTCATATCTGTTTAAGCCTTCAATAGTCTTTGGTAGGTTTGTTTTGTCCAACTTATCAGTATTGCCATTTTACAACCCTAACCAGCTTTGTGCCTTTACTGTCTTCCTTAAACTCTCCACCTCATTTGGGTCAAGGCTGCTGAAACATCAGATACGTTACTTTTCCAAAGCAATCTGTCTTCCATATATACTTTCAGAATTAAATTGGTAGTCCAGTACCAGAGAGAGGAGGGTTTCCTGAAAGAAGAGTGTGTGGTGGCAGAACATCATTCTGGGAGGAAGTCAGGGAGCTTAAGCTTCTTGCCTGCCTCGGGATGACTGCACAGGAAGGACAGAGAACGGGGGAAGAATCATCAACCCGCACTGCTCAGACGGCAATCAAGTAGCTGGCAGATGGGAGAAGGGGAATGGAGAGACATGGCCAAAGCATGTGGAAACTCGTGGTTGTGCTTCCCAATACAGTGGTCTGGGATTTAAACGAGGTCGTTCAAACACTGTGCATAACATTAAACACCAGGTTTTACCGAGGGCAGGCAGAAATGAAACAAATACAAGCACAACTTTTCCATGTAAACCTAATTTTAAACTTCCACTTCCTGATTGGGAAAGGACCCTGAGTTTACTAATTTATAAAACACAGATGCCAATAATTCTTTACAAGGCTGTTGTTAACAAAGGAGGTGAAAGGAATGAACTGCTTAGAACAAACATAGCACAGAGGAAGTTCTTATGAAAGGATCTCTACTCTCATTTTGAAGTAGAGAGAAAGCCCTTTGATATTAGATATCTTCACAGAGCAAAAACTGTGACGTGGATGCCCCATGTCCCCCCCCCCCCAAGGACTTTATAATAAAAAGAAGCTCATAGTACAGACTATTTTGTTAAAAGGCTAGTAGGGCATCATATTAATACTGAAATATTTTCTTCTAAACTTTCCTCATGTGAAAATAATAGCACAATGCTGAAAAACAGACATTTGGTGTCTATCTGCTTTACATTTTCTTTTACTGGCAAAACTAAAAAGAGATGAGACATAAGAAAAAGGAAGAGGGTTTACCTAGAAAGGAGCCTCACAGAATGGTCCTGGCTGCAAATGCTGGAGCTGGTAGCACCTCTCAGACTGAAGGATGAAAGGAGTAACCACAAACTAGAAATCCCATCTTGTCCCCTGGCTTGCAGAAAGGGAGCCAAGTAAAAACTACCCTACCTTCCAACAATTGTGCACCTTGCTATTTACCCAAATAGGCTAAATTTGTATGTCCACACAAAGCCTGCACACAATGTAAATAGCAGCTTTATTCAAAATTGCTGAAACTTAAAACAACCAAGATGTCTTTCAGGAGGTGAATGGATAGACAAGCTAAAGGTAACGGAACATTATTCAGTGTTAAAGAGAAGAAATAAGCCATAAAAAACATGGAGAAAAAGTATGTACATATTACTAGAATCTACAAAAGATATATATGATTATATAAAAAGCGCTGCATGCTTATTGCTGACTATCACTACTGTCGCTTTTGATGTAACTCCCTTTGAGAAGCCGTGCACTGACACCAGCACCTAGTTCACCCTTCGAAGCAGGTTTTCTGAGTACGTGTCAGAACTTGTATACTGATGTCTGATGTTTCTACATCATTCTGAAAAAAATCAAAACTGTGGAGATCAGTGCTTGCCAGGGGTTAGGGGAGGAAGAGATGAATAAGTGAAGCAGGGAGAGTTTTTAGAGCAGGGAAACTACCCTGTGTGATACACAGTGCTAGACACGTCATTACACATTTGTCAATATTAAGGAACACAAACGTGAACTCCGTGCATTATATGATAAAGATGTATCTGTGTAGGTTCATTGACAGCCAACACACAACCACAGCGCAGGAGATTGGTGGGAGAGGCTGTGTTTTTGTGGGGAACTGAAGGTATATAGGAACTCTGAGTACTTTCTGCTCGATTTTCTATGAACCTAAAACTGCTCGAGAAAATAAATCTCTTTTTTTAAAAGTTTCCTAATCTCACACTTTCCTTTCCCTCCAATATTTTACCTGGTTACCTGTAGGCTAAGATGATTCGAATTCATTAGGGCAGAAGCACCCTATTAATACAGTCCAGCCAATCAGGTCAGGTGGCGGGAGGAGGAGGAATAATGGACCTGGAGGACTAATATGAAGATGTCTAGGGCAGACTTCGTATGCATGTACCAATAACTACAGAATTTCCTAACAGCACTAGAAAATTCACATTCTGTATTATTAGGAAGTTCAAACATTGAATTAGAGCATGGTGGAAAAATTTAATGTCTGCAAAGTGCCCTTTCCAACACTAGTTAACGAAAAATAATGAGCTGAAAATACGGATTATATAGATCATATTCAAATATACCACATGATTATAATAAAATATTAACACATATCACAACTTACGAGGTGAAGTTTTAATAAATATAAGGATCACTAGGGATGTTTGGATGAAATAGAATATTCAAGAGAAGAATGTAAAACACATCCTAGTTACAATGGCCTGAGATGAACTTAACATAAAGGAGCATCATATAATGATGAGACACACGGATGCGACTGACAAATCTGGATATAAACACAGCTGGGGCAATTTCTAGCTAGATAGTTCAAATAATATGTTTTTTACCTTAAAAAGGAGGAATCAATAACATTTGTCAGAGAGATGTTATGGTAAAGCTTAAATAATACAATGTATATAAAACACTGCACTGCAAATAGTCACAGAAATTCTTCATTAAGCATTAACTACAATACCATGACCACAAAAATTATCAGTAACATCATCAAATTTGTTTCTATAAATAGGATATTGTGTTATTTTTGTAAATGTTCATGTATTTCAACATTAAAACATGGCCTAATAGAGTTGTAAAAAATAAGAGTCTGTATTTATATTCCTGTGTATTTTTTTTTTTTTAGTAAATACCTTATGTGAAGAGCACATTCAAGTGTTTTTTAAAGCTGGCATTGTCCAGTCAGTACCGAGGGAAAGCTGATCTTTATTAACTGTTTTATCACATGGAGGGAAATATTGCTACTAAAATCTTTATATTGTTTCCAGTTTATCATCAGTGTAGTGAGAGTAGCAGAGAAAAAGAGCTTAATCGAAGGTCATCTACTTAAATCATATTTACAGTGAAGAATTCATTGCCAAAGAGAGAACTGAAAACAAACAGCATTTGACATTTGAGAACCAATATCAAAGCATAAAGTACAGAAGGCCTGTTACTTTGGGATTGAAAAATGCCCCAGGAATTTTAGCAGTAATCATTAAAATACTTCAGTATACATTATTTCAATCTGATATAAACACGTTGATTATGATTAGTTTTATAACTACAACACTATTTCACAATAACAGCCTCAAAAAGTATACAGACCCTCAGAGTCAAATTTCATCATAATTAGCAACAAAAATCGATCACAAATGCTTTCTAAGGCAAGCACTAGGTAAATAATTGAGCACCCATCTTAATAACAATAGAGAGAATGTAAACAGTACTCATACATTCAAACTTGGGCCTTGTGGATACACAAGTTGCAGGTATGCTGTTCATTTCTCTTTTACTGAAGCAGCTTTTCTTTTTTTTTTTTTTGTAGAGACAGAGTCTCACTTTACCACCTTCGGTAGGGTACCCTGACGTCACAGGACTCACAGCAACCTCCAGTTCTTGGGCTTACGTGATTCTCCTGCCTCAGCCTCCCGAGCAGCTGGGACTATAGGCGCCTGCCACAACGCCCGGCTTGAAGCGAAGCAGCCTTTCTAGAGTAGCAGTGTGTGAAAGGATAAAAGGATATACTGGGGTGGGAGGCAAGGAGCCACATAAGGGAGGTTCCCTGGGTCAAATTAAAAAAATGTAATGACCAAACATGTTAAGTCCATTATAAATGTTGAGTAATATATCCCTTTATCTAAACTACTATATAAGAAATCTTCTGCATTTAAACATAGTGGGTTCTAGACCCCAAAGAAAAGAAAAATTCATAAATGATGCACATACATGTAGAGAGAAATTCTCCAATAGTGAAGTGAACAACTAGGAAAACATTTGTTTTAAAAAAAAAAATAAAGGGAAAAAAGATATTTCATCATATTTGAGCTAAAATTGCAACCTAGTTCTTTCCTTGAAATTTGAGCTAAAATTGCAACCTAATTTCTTTCCTTGAAATTTCAACAGAGTAGAGTGACAAGATATTGAGAAATTTAAGGCCTTAAATACAGAAACCGAAAATAGGAAGAAATTCCTGTAAGCTCATGATTCTTTTGTGGAAACTGGAAAACAAAATCAAAGTTCGAATGACTGGGGTAACTACAGAGGTGTATCTAGCTTGGATTGTTTCAAATGATTTATGTCAGTTTTTCTCATAATATGTGTATTTTATTATATTTGTGGATTTAATTAAATGTTGTATTGTTATAGGGATTGGGAATTTAACACAGACTTGTAGTAATGAAGAGATATATCAGATCCTTAAATTACACAACATAATATTATATCACATGTTTTTAAACTGGAGAAGAGAGCAGTGCCAGAAATACGTGAAAGTCATGTAAATTTTCAATCAACTGATAAGAAGATAAGCATCATCTTATCTTTAGTGTTAAGGATTTGGCTTTGGGGAAGTAAATATGCCAATGTAGTTTTAGTTTGATAAATCTACTAGCATGAGTTATGGTGAAATGAAGAAATGGATTAATTTTTTAGTAAGTGTATAAGGTCATACCCTCAGAAGGAAAAAAAAGGGCAATATTGTGCAATGTAACAGCAGAACCGCGTCTAAGAATTTGCCAATTGTGCCACCTGGATTAAAAGAACATTTTTGACAAGAGAGCTCTGATGTGTAGTTGATGTTTTTGTTCTCTCTGAGGCTTTAGGTGGGTGACAAGAAGAGACTGTCTTTGCCTTGGGGAATAATGGTTCACTTACTCCAGTAAGAATGAAGCTCTTCCAGTTTATCCTACGTAGGAATGCCACAGCCGTAGTAAAAAGTCCACTGGGTTTGATACTGAAGGCCTCTACTCTGTCTAAGTCAAATTTTGAGAAGGGGTGACTGAAAATTATAAGCCAATAATAACAAATACTAGAACAAGTAACTCCATTAAGAAATACACTATGAAGAATGTTTTTCTGAAAGACATTTTGACTTAAATCGTAGTGCACTGTACATTTTTTTAACTGATGTGTTTCTGAATTAGTAATGATTTTATATTTTAAATTATATAAAGGATGATTTTACATTTTAAAAACACAGTGAACAAAATTCTTCATGTGGAACTATTCTTCCATAGAATTTCTGAAACAAAAGATGTTTGTCCAGGTTCTTGATGGACTATGATGTAATGATGAGATTGGATTAGAATCAGTATAATTAACCCATTCCCCTTTTCCCAATACTGAGATTACCCAATAGTCTTTCATTTTCTGTTAATATTGTCTTTGCTACACATTTTTAACTTGATTTGTAGAGATTCCAATCAAGAAAATTATGCAAAATAAATACATAAAAGTAAAAAGTAATAAGAGATTTCTTACTTTAAAACTTTACTAAAAAGTATTAAAAGGTTATTACTGAGTTGTACATGAGTGGTTCTTCTGATAGCCAGAAAATGCCACAAAGTGATAAATGAAATAACATATCTGCTATAAGCTATTTTTAAAAAGTTAAAATATGAGTAAGTTATTTATCAAGTTCTAAAAAGTAAAAGGTTAAAGGATCCTAAGATAAGGATGAGGTAGAGAGGTTAAAGACAGTAATCAAATAGAAGGAAAAATCAAGCTTCCCTTTTGCTCTTTTTGTTTCCCTATGGATTGTTTCTGGGAAAGGACATAGGGAGAAAATGTTCCTGGTATTGAATCCTGAAGTATAATTTATCAAATCCACAGGGTAACTCAGTCAATGATTTTTATGTTTTTCCCTTTATGCAAGATTGCACTGTACATTTTGCTTAGTCTGTTAAATGGATAGGAAGAACTGAAGGCAAAAATATTATATTGGATTTTTACATGGAGTCACCAGATGCCCAAGGATTTCAAATAGTTGAGTTTTCATTTTATAAGGCAGTATTTCTGTGTTGAGTTTTATTTGAAGACTTATCCTGTGATTCCTCTAGCATAGTTCTTCAAGAGGCAACAACATTATTTAAATTATTTCCTTTCTTATTCTAACATACACATTGTTTTACATTGTTTTCTATTTAACTCGCATTAATGAGGAGAAAAATAAATAACAAGAAAAATTTTGTAGTTGCTGCATTTGGATAAAAATTTTGAAATATAATTAGGAAATAAAAAATTATTAGACAGAAATATTCTGGAGCTAAGAACAATATTATTTCTTGAAGCAAAATGTAGGTTCTGCAGCAATTGATGTAACACTTTTTAAAGAGAATCTCTTAGTCATATGGAGGGAACACTATAGAAAAATTCTCCAAGGCAATGCCAAGAAGCTTGAATTTTGCCTCAAGGTTGATCTCTTTTGAGAGACCTACCTGAATATAGTATGAAGGAAACTGCAAGATCATATTATATTTTTTGGTAATAGGTCATGGCTAGAAGTAAGACATCAAATACAGACCAGCTCAATGTCATCCAGTTCTCATTAGTCAGTCTATGTGAATGAATACGAACCAGAATTTACTGTACATTATTAAGGCAACTAGTCACACAGGTTTATTACTTAATAAAATTGTCACAGTGTGGCAGATGTTGAAATAAATGCCCCCCCCAAAAAAAAGAAATAAACTTTTTTCCAGGAAAGATGGTAGCATGGGCATATGTTCAGAGGAGACGAGATTGTATATAAATTTGATTGTTGTTTACTTAGAGTTTTCCTTAATTTTGCTCATTTGATTTATATTTATATGCATCGACTAAAAGAGTCATTTACAATCCCCCCCCCCCCCCCGCACCATCTGACACAACAAAGACAAGACATTGGCAGTATCAGCTGTAACTATAGGGTATGAAACTCCGTAAATCAAAGATACATTGTTATTTAGATAGGTGGCTTTTTAAAAGACTTGAACAAAACAGTAAAAGGGAACTATGTTTGGGAATCAGTAAATTTATCCACCGTGGTTAAATTGGAATGTGCTTGAAAATAAAGAGGGCTCTAGAGAATTAAGGAAAAGTGAAAAGGATTCTGTCAATAGCTAACCTTTTGGACAGCAAACAAGGACATATAAGTAAAACAATTCCTGTATTTAGCGACTGGTTTTGTAATTTCCTTCATATCTCACTGAATGTAAAGTTCCACTGAATAAAGGCAGTTAGAAGGAAGCAATCTGCTGTTTGCTCACTTGTAAAAGAAAGCATAAACAACAACAACAAAAAAAATGATTGAGAGATTAACACTTTCTGATTTGGTCAAGGAGAGTTAGTGTGTATCTGGGAGCCTTGGGCATAGAAATAAGTTTTTGCTACAGTTCATGAACAATTCATCTCAAATGGTCATTTGACTGGTTTAGAGAAATAGATACAGCCCTGGTAGATCTCCAGCAGCTTATGTGGGAGATCTGCCAAGTTAGTGGAGACTGAAAACAGCCATTTACGTAGCTGAATTATCTAAATTTTACTTTTTCATGGAAAAAAGTAAATGGTATGTAGTTTGAAATAAAATAAAATATTCTGGTATGTGCCAATGTAAGATCTATAAGACATGAATTTTGAGCAAGTTGTCCAGCACATATGATTCTTTAGAATAGTAAAGGATCTTCAAAATATAATGAACGTGTTAACTTACTAATTCTCCAATGTATGCTATAGTCAAAATAGAATGTTGACTTTCGAATATGTTGAAGTTGCAAATTTATTAATTTTCCCATGGACTTCATAATCATACCATATAAAATACTTGAAATAACTGTTACCATACTCTAGTCATGCATTTAACTTTCGTGACTACCTTTAGTATAATTTTGTTTACTTGAAGTGACTACTGAAAAAGATGAATAGAATAACATGTTAACTTTGAAAAATGTAAAAATATCACATGCTAATGACTAATGTTCTTAAAATGTTACTAATTATTTCGAAAATTCTAACTCTCACTTCACAACAAGGGAATGTCAATAAGTAATTACAGAAAAAAAGCACATTTTCTTGCCATAAGTGTGTATGTGATTTTCTGATATTTTTTTAAGTGAATTTGAAATCTACATGTGTTGGTTGGTTAAAGATGAATAGAAAGGAAAGCAATATATTTATAGACTTCCTAAAAGATATATTTTGTGATTTATCTTTTATTATATACTTAGTTTCAGTTAACTAATGTTTTGAATAACTTTTTATTTTGGAATAATTTTGGTATTATAAAAAAATTGCCAGAAATAATTCAGATATGTTCTATAATCTTCTTACCAATTTATCTTAATGTTAACATTTTATCTTACAATGGTGCATATGTCAAAACAAACTAAACAACATAGATATATTATTGGTCACTAAGCTTCAAATTTTATTTAGATTTTATCTTTTTTTTTTTTTTTTTCCACTGGCATACTTTTTTTGTTCTAGGATCCAGGCCAGAGTACTACATTGAGTTTAGAATTCATTCCTTATAATTGTGTAGTGTGATTTACTACATGATTACAACAGAATTTGTTTAATTTTCTTATAGATTACCATGATTTATAACTTTTCACTGTGAAAAAACATTTTTATGAAATAAGCTGAACTCAGGTGCATTTATGAAGCAATTCTACTTTGTTCCATTGTCCCTTCATCTGTCCATGCAAGGAAATGTTAAGACTAATACTACCGTGTTTGTTTCACTGTTATTTTAAAACTAATCTCCTTTTAATTACTGAAGTGTATAATCCAGTCTTCCTAAAAACCTTGAATATTATTCAACTTAAATTGGCTCCCTTTCTTCCCTTTAGGGTCAGCATCAGGCTTGAAAGCACACCATGGGAAGTAGAGCATGTCTCCTGAGTGTTTTTTTTAAGCCTTGTGGTTGGGCAGAGTGAAAGGAGTTTAACATGAGACTATGTTAAGAAAAAAAATCTTGAAAATAAGATTAAAGATGGGCAGATGGGCAACATGTTATTCTAAGATCATATGGGGGCACTATTTATCAGACTTATTTAAGAATTACCCAAGGGAAGGCACTTTGGCTTGCTTCTTGACTGCTGTAAACTAAGATTAGTGAGGGTGCCTATTAAACTGCATATTTTTGTCTAAGAAAGGTGCAAATAATTCCTCTGTTTCAAAATATAAGAACTGTCATTCTACAGAATTCTTCCAGTTTTGTAAGTAACAGAACAATCTTTATTGAATACTGCACTAAGTTATCTATAAAATTCATGTTTGGATACATCTTGAAGTAGGCATACCATCCCTTTGGTCTCCTCATTAACTACTTTCTCTTTGACAAATGTTTGTTTTATAATTCTTTGACTTATGTTTTTTAACATTTTGAAAATAGGATTTTAATAGGCAACCCCCCTCCCTGTTCTACTTGTTGGATTATATTTAATTTTCCCTTTATTTTGTCTGGGAAAATTAAGTTAATTTTCCCTTTATTTTGTCTGTTGCCCTTTTCAAGTGTGCTTTTTGTTGTCATTGTTGTTTTGTATTTTTAGAAATTCTCTTTTGGTGACTTATGACTTTAGTTTGGTAAATGATACTTGTCACTTTACACTCTCTTCTTCATTTTTTTTTTTTTTTGAGACACAGTTTCACTATGTTGCCCTCGGTTGAGTGCCGTGACATCACAACTTACAGCAACCTCACACTCATGGGCTTAAGCGATTTCCTGGCTCAGCCTCCCAAGTAGCTGGTACTGCAGGTGCCCAGCACAATGCTTGGCCTTTGTTGCAGTTGTCATTGTTGTTTTGAGCTGGCCCTGGCTGGGTTCAAACCCACCAGCCTCGGTGTACATGGCTGGTTTCATAACCACTGTGCTACGAGCACCGGTCTTCTGCTGAAATCCCACTGGCTTCGCAGATTCAAGCACCTCATTATGCATCCTTTTATATTCACTAATCCAGCACAGTAGTGCTAATTATAGTCAGCAGAGAAACTCTTCCCACAACTTGGGAAGTGTATAATCCAGTCTTCATAAAAACTTTGAACATTATTCAACTTAAATTGGCTCCCTTTCTTCCCTTTAGGGTCAGCATCAGGCTTGGAAGCACACCATGGAAATCCTTTTATCCTTCCCCAAATGAGACAGATATCTAGCCCTGTGATTCCCAAACCACAGGGAGTGCTTCCTCAACTCTCCAGTGGTCTCCCTGAAATATCCCCCTTTAGCTTGAGATGAAAATTAAACAGAGCTTTCTTTTCCTCCTTTTCTTTTCCTGGGGGGCGGCGGGAGGGGCTCTTTGTATTAGCATCTCTCAGGAAGAAATCTCCTCTGTAACTTAAGCACTCACTCTTGTGCAAGTTGAGTCTCGCCACCTTTCCTTCTTTCATATTTCCTTGTCCATTCTTGGCACTTGTACATACATAGTTTGTCCTTCAGCATATATAGTTGGAACTAGCTGTTTCAAATTGGCTAGTTCAGTATTGTAAAAATGCTACTAATATTTTCAATGGAAATTCACACATTTATAAATTAATTTTGGATAAATGGAATTTTCATAATTTTAAGGAATACTATTTATGAACATTTTTTACATTTAGATTTTCTTTTGTGTACTTCATTCTAATTTTTAATAAAAATGATATATGCCATTTTCCCTTTCTGTGTCCTTTATGCTTTGAAGTTTATATGGGGTCATCCAAATTTTACTTTCTCATTTAGTTGTGATTGTAAATTGTTCTGACATTTTAATATCAATTAATGCTGAACAACTTTACTTTTGTTAGTATCATTTCTCATGATTTCTGGATTCTTCAAAATTTTTCTGTCATGTATAAATAATGATAATTTTGTTTCTTTTTTCTAACTCTCATGCCATACGTTTCACTTTCTAGATTTTTTGAAATTGGCCAGATTTTGCTATCTGCACCCCCCTTCATGACACACAGCCAGAATGCAAAGTTAAATTGAAATAATGAAACTGAGCATCATTCTTTTTCTTATTTTATTAGAAATATGTCTAAAATGTTGCCTGTAAATATGATTCCAATTTAGGCATATGTATTTGTATGTTTGTTCATTCTCTTCATCAGTTTTAGGTTTTGTCTTTTGTTTGCTTTTGCCTATTTTACTAAAAATTTCCCTTTGGGTAACAACTGACTTTTTATGAGCTTTAGTTTTTCTTCATTTTTTGATATGATTATATTTTTTTCTGTTAAATACATCAAATCAGATTGAGATGAAGACTATATTCAAAAATCCCTGTTTTACGCTAAAGCACATTACATTCTTGTGAAGGAGTTTTATTCATTGTCTTCTGCATAAATGTCTTCCTGAATAAGCTTGAACAAACCACAGAAAACATAAAAATAATTTTGTAAACTATAATGAGTTAAAGGTAACAGGATTTGTAGAATTTTATGTTCTATATTAATTCTTTCATAACCCCAATTAATACTTCCTTTTTGCATTAAGATAGCTTTTATCCAGTGATGTTAAATACATAAAATTATATAACAGAGAATCTACGTTTATGCAAGCAGTTGACATACATTGAATGCTAAATGGATTTTTAAACTTGGATTTGATTAGATATTAGCAGTTTAGATCATTTTTCTTAATGTCAGTGGGAATGCAATCATTTCATTTTTGTTTTCCATGTGGTTATCAAGGGAATTAAAAGATTCAGGAAAATTATAAACATACATTGCAGTTGTGTTATTAAAGCAGAGTTTTTTGAGTATAGTAACTCCTGAAATGTGCTCTCCATGAACATCAATCAACTTCTCTGACTATGCCAAGGTTTGCCAAGGATAGCAAGATAAACACAAGCAGCTTTGCTACCTACACATTATCTAAAATATACGGCTTGAATATGATTCATGCAACTAATTAGACAATTTCTTTTAAGTTATTTTTATTTATATACATGTTAACATAAGGGTAATTTCATTACCTATAAATTTTCTCTGAAACACTCAGAGCCTGTAGCACAGAATCAGGTGCATGGTGGATACTCAATAAATCCTTATTGAATATTTGGCAACCTTCTTTTCATTAACAGTTAAGATCCATATTAACTGACCATCTAATAAACATTAAATTATGGTCAGTGTGATCACTGGTGAACAAATTTTCTATCTGTTCCTAGTCCTACTTTTTAGGTATTTCTTTTGTAGTAGAGAACAGGGCACGTTGTGCTGCCTGGTTATTATTAGCAACAAAGTAGGTCATGACCAGGAAACTGTCTGTTAATACATCTATTTCTGTGCGTCCAATAACATTTCAAACAACAACTGAAAAAAAATATAAGCTGACTTACCCCCAATTCTTGACATACTAATAAAATTCCTAACTCTTACATTGGATTGCACGGCTTTCACAGATGATGCTTAAATTGATTCATGAAAAAGCACCTGTGTTACTGTAGCTAGGAGATATTTATGATGTTACAAAGAAAAAGCAAATAGAAGCTTTTGATAAAAATCTGAGTGGGGCATAACCCTTCACAATGTTAGAATCTATAGCAGTCCAAAGGAAAGAAAGAAAAAGCAGAGAGAACTACCAACACACACGCACAGCACATGCTCTGCTTCTTTTTGATTCCCGAATAACAACATCGAAACACATAAAAATTCCAGTGACATGTGGCCAAGTGCTCAGATTACAGGCGTGAGCCACTGCACACGGCCCTGAGTACAAGAAATTTACTGGAAAATATAAAGTAACTAGGAGAAAATATCTGACATACAAAGAATAAAAGGTAGAGAGATATTTTAATATACCAACAGATAACTACAAATTTATAAGTACAATGAAGGCTATAACAAATATAAAAAATAGTAAAGGGTATGGCAAGAATACACAAAAGTAATAGAGACTGTCAGTTCAAATTTTCAGGAGGTAGTATGTATGAAAATATGTACAACCACTTAATCCGGTAAGGACTAATGAGAACTGATGTTTGTTGATAATATTGGTAAGTTAAAATTTAATAGCAACCAATGCCAGACAAGGTGGTGAAAATGAGCACTCTCATTCATTTCTAATGAAAGTGCTAATTCTCAGTGACCTTTTGAAAAACAATTTGGCAGAATCTGAAATATGCCTTCCATTAGACTCAAAAATCTCATTTTTGAATTAAAGATATGAAAAAAATCTTCAGTGTATATGTATTAAACATAGTTTCTTCAGAATTATTTGAAATGATAAAAAATAAAATCATACTAAATACCTACAAACAGGAAAATGGCTAAATAAAACATGGCGTATTCATAAAGATCTAGAACTCCACAGACATGTAGGGAAATGAATTAGGCTTCTCCGGCTCCACGTCCTGCAGACTGCTCATCCCTCCACGTTGTCCATGTACAGAGGCCTCTTTGGGTGCAGGCACTTCTCTAAGACGGATGAGCTGCTTCAGAAGTCTGCCAAGAAGCCCATTGACTGGAAACATCTCTGATCTCAACTGAGGCCTAGTCTGTCTCCACTGGCAGTTTCTGAGAAGCTGTTGGTGAAAAATTTGTCAGTCACAAAGTCAAATCGAAGATATCCCTATTCTTAGAAACTCTGCATAAGGGGGAGAAACTTCTATAAAGTTGCCATGAACCAGGTTGTCCAGGAGCGGCAGCTTGATCCACCCAGAGACAGCAGGGACTACTGTTGGGCCCAATGTCTTCTGCTGCACTATGAGGTCAGATGCTCATGTGGTTGTCATCTCCCTTTAGGCTAAAGAGGGGAGGTGCTCAGCCTTTAGGTGCAGCCAGTACTTCAATGCTAGTTGTTGCCTGGTAGGTCAGTTGTTCAGTTATAAGTGGTGGGTTATTTTACTCTTGTTTACAGGACATTCCTCCCTTCCAACGCTGTACTCAGCCAAGTAGGCGTTCTGAGCGCTTTTCCGCCCCGTGAGGGGCCCTCAGGCCACTCGTGGAAGGAAGCATAAGGATGATTTGCAGGTTTCTAGAGAGCTAGTCCAGAAATGAGAGATCAATTACTTGTTTGTAGTAGAGGTAAAGGTCATTAAGGAATAATTATTGGGGATAGGGGCTAAGGGAAGTGAGCTGGATGTTGTTTATCTTGTTATTCTTTGGCTGTTTGGAGGATGAAGCAGTGAAAGTTGAATAAGAGGAGAAAGGGAGATTTTGTTTGTTTTGTATTAATTGGAGGCGGTGATTTTCTTCTAGGGTTACCCTAAATTGGGGCTTTTAGGGAAGCATAGACTGCTAAATGCTGTTTTGTTTTTTAATTTTTTTATTAAAAACTTCTCTTTTTTTATTGTTGGGGATTCATTGAGGGTACATGAAACCAGGTTACATTGATTACATTTTTTAAGTAAAGTCCCTCTTATAATGGTATCCTGCCCCCACTAAATGCTGTTTTTTATGGACTGAAATAACATTGGGATATTTTTTCTATAACACTTGAAAATTTTACTTTAAGAAAACCCACACAGATGTATATTTTTGCAATCTTCTAAGAGACAATTTTTACTGGGTCTGTTACCTCTATGCTTGATCTTCTCAGGCATGCTGTTTTTGCTGTTAGGTGGGGCTAAATAGTTAAGCTGTAGTGAGTTTGGTAATAAAGATGGTTGACATTGAAAAATAAATAAATAAATGAGGCTTCTCTATACATATAATGCTTTTTAAATTAAGCAAATTGCAGGGTAATGAGTATAATAGCATGTTCGTAAAAACAAACTTTTGTTTGTATGTATTTTAATGGACATAGAAAATTACTTGTAAACGTGCAACATACAGTTAAAATTTTCTTCTTGTGAAGTGAAAGAGAAGGGCGTGGGTGCTGAATTTTATCGTATCCTTCTTTTTGCCATCTATTGCAGTGAGCATATTATGCTTTGGTAGTTTGAAAGGACAGAGTATAATTGTTTATTTTTACTGAAATATGCATACAACCTTTATAAAGATTGTCTCACTTTCTTGTGGAAAAGAAATAATTTTCTGCTCCCTGTTTCACAATTAATTCAATATCAGTTCAAGAGGTGATATTGAGCTTTACCAAGGTTTATAAAATTTCCAAAAATGCTAGAGAACCTTCAGAGGCAAGTAATGTTTCCTTTAAGGGCATTTTAGCTATTTGGATGAGAGTTAACAGATTGTAGCTGTTGGAACATTGTGATCTAGTCTGAGTGATAAAGTGAAGTACTATAGTTCATGGCAATAAATGCCAACAGCAGTGACTTTATCAGTCAACTAATATTAAGAACATATTCGAGGGCACAGTATCATTCCTCAGTACTTGACATCCAGTTCCAGAATATTTTCTAATGTTTATTAGCACAATATCACTTGATAAAAGAAGGTGGCTTTGCTGGTTTCAAAAGTGCTTTTATCCAGGACCATTACATACTGCTGCCTTTGACAAAACAGACACTCAGGTTTTGTAAAACTATTAAATGTTTAAATTGAGTTGTGTGCATTTACTGAATATTCCCTATGTCCTTCAATTCATGAGGTAGTAGGAGGCATCTGAGTTAGTATTTATCCTAAATAGAAAATAAATTAATCAAACTATTACATATTTATTAATTAAAAATTATTAATCATATTAATAAAATTATTAATTTTAAACAATCAAATTAGATAGTAATTGAACAAACTGGCCATTCTGATCAGGTGTTAATAGCATCTATAACTACCATTGGTTAATGAAATTCAAATTGTTCAACAGAGGATATGCACAATTCTCATTCAATTAAAATAAATCCCATACACAAAAATAGTAAATATAATACTTGGTAAAAATATTTTCATATCAAAGCTGTGAGATTAAAAGCTTAATTGAAAATAAACATTAATAATGATACCATGAAAAATTTTGGGATCCTTATTCAGTTTACACATTGACTTTAGAAAAATACTTGCTTCAAAACCTCTCTGAACATCCTTGTCTCCTTTCGCCACCCATCTCATATTACTACAACTCCTATTTGGTGTAAATTTTTAAATATGTACTTCAGTGGATAATAACAGCTCTTCATGAAATATTCTTCTCTGAGTTTCTAATTTCTAGCTCTTATTTCTATTATTTCTCCTTTTCTTTCTGTCTTTCTAACAGCTCTGTTGAGGTATAATGAACGTGCAAGACGCTACACATATTTAATGTGTGCAATTGATGAGTCTGGAAATACACAAACCCTCATGACACCATCACCACAATCAAGGTAATATAAACAGCCAACACTTCCTGAAGTTTCCTTCCACCTGCCCTTTTTCTTTTTTTTTTTTGTAAAATCACTGAACATGAGGTCCACCCTCTCAGCAAATGTTGAAGTGTATAACACATTGTCTTGTCAACTGCAGGCCCTGTGTTGTGTGGCAGATCTCTAGAACGCATCATCTAGCATGGCAACTTTATACTCATTGGACAACTCCTGATTTCCTTTACTCCCCAATACCTGGCAACCACTGTACACTATTGTAGTCTCTGGATTTATGACACCTCGTAGAACTGGAAACATCCAGTATTTGTCCTTTTATGTTTGGCTTATTTTGCTTAACATAATAACCTCCAAATTCATCAATGCTGTTACCAATGGTGGGAATTTTTATTTTCTAATGACTGAATAATATCCTACTGGATGTACATACCACATTTTCTTTAGCCACTCATCTGTCTGTGAACACTTCTATGTACTTCCAAAACTTTTCACCAATATTTGCAGCAGAGATGATTCAAATTTCTCTCAGTGACTGACAGTGTTCATTTTAATCTGCTTTTGTGCCAAAGATTAAAATTTTACCCTAAGGCTTCCATTAATTTAAATCATTTTTGTTTACTTCTGCCAAGTTGTTTCATTTCTTATATTCCCTATTTGTATACTTGTATTCCGATTTTACTCATATTCCAGTTTCCTTGGGTGTTCATATGGGGCCTACGTTACATGGAGAAGATACGATTTAACTTATATACTATTCATTTATTTATATTTGTTCACTTGCATGTGCGAAATACACTCAAGTAAAGATAAATAATTATGTGAGTATAATATAAACCATGTGCAGGGCACAAGAATGTTTGTAAATAAATACTTCTTATCAGTTTATTCATCACATTTAGAATGACAACTGAAATTCAGAGGCTGTCTTTTAGTTATCAGAAATGTTAGTGTCTTCATATCAGGTTTGAAGGAAAAAAAGTGAAAATCCTAAAAATACACTCTGATTTATCTCCCTAAAGGTTGTTGCTTCCTTTTGAGTTTAGACTATAATTTATTGTAATTTACTTTGTTTTGTTCTTAAAGATATCCAAATTGATATGCCAATTAATATTTATATATTTTACTAAGTCTCTATAACTAAAAGCCCAAAGCTATTCTTGCAGAGTCCGTTAGGAATTCATTTTTCTTTTCTAGTTGTACGATATATGCATTTCAGTTTAATCATTTTACAAATGCATTTCTGAGGCCACAAAAACAAAATACAGCCTCTAGACATTGCTCCTCAATAAAAGAAGTCCTCAAGGCAAGCTGTCAGTTGACACTGTAGTTAAGAAAAAGTTTTAAAAACATTAGCCTCCATGTATAAAATTATAATAATAACATAAGAAACTCTAATATATACCCATATCACAGAATTACTTTGATTTATTTAAGTAGCACATATAGTATTACCTAGGGGGATGAACAATACAATTGAAACAGAGGAATGCTAAGTCTCAAATTGGGTCTCACAGTACTTTGCAGCAAAGATGCCTTGCTCAAGAGGGTCATAAACTGAGTTTAATGGACATCAGTAATGTGCCTACTGCATGTTGAGCCATCTAATTGTTGTTTATGTTGATGTGATTGCCATGATGAAAGTGGGGAAAAGGGTCCAAATCACATTTCCAATGTATGACTGTTTTCTGAATTTAGAGTGTTATTTGATTAAAGATGAATAATAAATGCTTTGACTAGCTACTAAATCACTTTTTAAACATTTTGTATAATGAAATGTGCTTTATACTCAGAGACTAAGAGATGGGGTGGGGTGAGAAAGGGGAAGAGAGGGAAAGAGAGAGAGAACAATGGCAAACTATGAATAGTATTATTGGGAAGGCTGATTATCACTGATAGTCCTTATCTTCGTTCTTTTCTGATTTCCTTATTCATAATTTAAGTTCATTTAGAAACATTTGATGTGGTATTACTGAATCAAAATCATGACTATGAAAAATGAGGTTGTATGAGTGAAAAGGAGATATATCACAGGAGATATAAGCAGAATAAGGAGTATGACAATAGTGCATGCACAATCTTTTCAACATCATGGTCAAAAACTTCAATATAAAAGTTAGATAAAGGCTTCAGTAATGATGAAAACAGGAAAAGATGGCATTCACTCTACAAAATTAATCAAGCTGCTTATATAATTAGAATTACATTCTATGATTTAAAAAATCCCCCAGATATAGTTTCAGAACACACAATTCTACTGTGGTATTTCAAGATACCTAAGAAGACTTGTCTAAAAAACTATATGAGCCAAAATGTTTAGTTCATAGCCCCAGTAGTTATATAACATTCATGAATCTTTTTGCTTCAAGTAACAAATTGTGTAATTAAATAAGACAAAGTGTATAATGAGTACAAGAAATATCAACATAAATATTCATTTAGGAAGTCTATTAAATTACTTTGCCTTTGAAAGAACAAGTAATTTAAAATGCATAAGTGGAAGTGGCAAAGCAAGATGGCAGAATACAACCATCCTGTGATTATTCTTCCACACAAGCACCAAATTTAACAACTATCCATCTAGGGAAGCACCATCAGGAGAACAAAAATTCAGATGAACAATCACAGTACCTGGTTTTAACATTATAACAAACAAACAGGTACAGAAGAGACAGGAAGGACAGCCTTGCATGCACTATTCCTCCCACCTCAATCAGCACAGGGCCCACATGTCAGGTGAACAGAAAAAGCTGTGTGCATAAGGGAGGGACAGTGAAGTTACTGTTCAATTTCGCTTTGGAACTCAGGGCCACTGTATCACAGGAGAATATATCATACAGCAGAATCTAGTGGTGTCCATGGAAGGGGCATTTAGACCTGGCCAGTTAGAGTGGAATCCTCCACCCTAGTGGTAGTAATGTAAGTTCTGGTTAGCTCCTTCATTGATTGAAGAAAGCAGCTTAAGACTCAGAATAAATTTCTAAGACAATCAGGCCACAAAGACTGCAATTCTGGTTAAGTCCAGCATCTGTACTGGCTCATAGCCAGTGGATTTCAAGAGCAATGGCCCAGTGAGACACTGGCTGTGACAGCTAAGTGGGTCCCTAGGTCACCCCTACCCCAACTATAGGCAATGATGCTCAGGAAACTTTTCTGCCTCTCTGGGAAAGGGAAAGGAATACTTCAGCAGACTTAGTTTTACAATGTTGATATCTGCTCACCCTGTTCAAATAAAGTACTAAGTAGACTCTTGAAGCCCCTGCATCCAGACCTTATTTCCTGTATGGTATTCCCAGACCCACCCCAGTGTCAGAAGGGAACTCATTGTCCTGAAGAGAAGGATCCGGTCTGTTAGGATTCACCACCTCATTACTAAAGAGGAAAAGGCTAGAATCAATATGAAAGGTAGCTAGGGAGCAGTTTCCACAGTCTTTTCTCAAGACTGGACTGGTTTTAGGTGTGACCTGGCACAGCCCCAGCTGTGGTGGCCACGAGGAAGTACCTATATCACTCCTTCCCAAACTCCAGCACCCCAGCGTGAAGAATGGGGGAGTGGAGGGAGAGATTTTTGCCTGATAATTCAATGAATTATCCTTATCTTACCCAAGCCCACCAAGGTGACAGCACAATAAGTTTTTATAAGCATCACAGCATGACTAGGTTTGAGGCACCCCCAGTACCAATATGTAAAAATTGACTAAAGACTTAGATTACAACACCCAATTTTCTGGAAAGTCTTTTCTAACAAAATGGATTCAAACAAGCTCAGACTCCAAAGATTAGCATTAATACCCAATTCTTCAATGCCAAGGATCCAAAGAACATCTACAACCATCAAGGACAACAAGGAAAATATTACCTCATCAAAGGAACTAAATAATTCATGAGTGACCTATCCCAGAGTGATAGAGATATGTGGTCTTTCAGAAAGAGAATTCAAGATAACTGTTCTGAGGAAGCTCAATGAACTTCAAGACAACACAAAAAGAGAATTCAAAAGCACAGCAGAGAAATTTAACAAAAATTTGAAATAATGAAAAAAAAGGTCAAGCAGAAGCTCAAGCTGAAAAATTCAATCAACAAACTGAGAAAAATGTTAAGTCTAACACCTGTAAAATACACATTTTTTCTCTTTATCACTTGGATCATTCTCAAGGGTAGATCATATGTTGGACCACAAAACAACTCTTAAAAAATTCAAAAAATTTTGAAATCATATTAAGTATTTTTTTCTGACTACAACAGAATAAAACTAGAAATTACTAACAACAGAAACTTGAAAATGATGCAAACACACGGAAATTAGCAATATGCTCTTGAATAACCTGTGGGTCAATGAAGAGATAAGGAATGAAATTTAAAATGTTCTAGGTACAAATGAAGATAAAAACACAATCTATAAAAACTTATGGAATACAATAAGAGAAGCAATGAGGAAATGTTTATAGTAAGAAGTGGCTACCTAAAAAAGTAGAAAAGCTTCAAATAAACAACCTAATGATTCATCCTAAAAAAACAAGAAAAATAAGAGCATATAAACAAACACAAATTACTAGAAGAAAATATGTAATAAGTATATGAGTGGAAATAAATATACCTATTTGAAAGGTATATTTCAACCCCCCCATGCCAAAGATGAATGAAATGAAGTTTTTTTTAATTAAATACAATTTACAAACTTTTATGCAGACTAAGAAAAAAGAAGATCCAAATAAATATGATCAGAGGTTAAAAAAGGATAATTTTTTTTTAGCCCACATACTCAAGTACCAATATATTTCTCTCCTCATATTCAAGAGGAGCAATTTGACAAAGGATAAAGATCTGGAAATGTAAACGTTATACTTGCCAAGAATGATAAGACAAAATATACTACCTTCTACTTTAGGTAGCACTATCTTAGAAATGGGCTGAATATCTCAGACAAATCAAATCTCTTTGTTCATAAAGTTCAAGAAATTGTCTCTCTTCAAATGCCTTTCTTTGCACAAGTATACATAAGCCTAAACAAATAATAGAAGGTAACTGTATGAAGGTTCCAAGTAAAATACCTGAAATGTACTAGTTAAAATTGCCTAAATTACAGTAATATGATATCATTTGAGATTTTATATGTTTGATCCTAACTAATAAATATAGTTACAATATTAAAAAGTATAAATTATCACTGATACATTAGAAATTCAAAGTATCATTAGAAATTACTATGAACAACTAAGTTAGAAAACATAGAAAAAGTCTCCCATCAAGGATATATCCAAGTCCTACTGACTTCACTGGTAAATTCTATCAAACATTGAAAGAGGTAATACCAATCCTACTTAAACTATTTCCAAAGACTAAGGATGAGGGAATACGCCCACTCATTCTACAAGGCCTGTGTCACTCTGATACCAAATCACCACAAAGAAATAGTAAAAGAAGAAAACCATAAGCCGTTTCTCTGATGAACATAGATACAAAATTTCTCAACAAAATATTATCAAGCCAAATTCAAGAAGACATTAAAAAGAATATTTGGCATGAGCAAGTGGGATTCATCCCTGGGATGTAAGAATGATTCAGTATATAAAGTTAATCAATGTGCCAGATCAGAGCAAAAGAAAGAAGAGAAAAAATCATATGAGCGATTTAATAAATCCTAAAAAGGCATTTTATACAACTCAACGTCACTTTATTATTAAAACTCTCAAAAAACTGGATATAAAAGCTACATCCACAACACTATAAAAGCCATCTATGACAGACTCAGAGCTCAGATAATATTGAATGGGAAAACTAAAGCCTACTCAGATTTGCAACAAGACAAGGATCCCCACTTTTTCCACTGTTATTTAACATAGTACTGGAAGTTCTAACTA
This sequence comes from Nycticebus coucang, assembly GCF_027406575.1. Lineage (NCBI taxonomy): Eukaryota > Metazoa > Chordata > Mammalia > Primates > Lorisidae > Nycticebus > Nycticebus coucang. Next base: position 56,458,671 of record NC_069794.1, on the reverse strand, counting down.
CAGCAATCAGACAAGAAAAAGAAATAAAGGTCATCTAAATTGGAAAAGAAGATCTAAATTTACCTTTGCTTGCCGATGATATGATCTTATATCCAGAGAAACCTAATGACTAAACACACACACACTCCTACACACACATATCCCTATTAGAAGATGCAAAATACAAAATCAGCATGTAAAAACTTAACATTTTTGTATACCAAAGTAAATAATCTGAAAAAGAAGCCAAGAAAATTTACAAACAAAATAAAATACCAAGGAATAAAGTTAACCAAAGAAGTGAATGATCTCTACAATGAAATAAACCATTGGTAAAGAAGACACAAAAAATGAGAATGGAATTTCATGTTCATTGATTGGAAGAATCAATATTATTAAAATATACATACCACCCAATGTGATCTACATATTCAATTCAATCCCATCATATTACCACTTACATTCTTCACAGAAATAGAAACAAAAAATTCTAAAATTTATATGGAAATATAAAAGACCCAGAACAATCAAAGCTATTCTAAGCAAAGTGAACAAAGCTGGAGGCATCACATCACCTGTCTTCAAATTATACTACAGACATCGTGTAATCAGGACAGCTTGGTTGGCATAAAAACAGATGTATAGACAAACAAAATAGAAAGAGAACTCACAGATAAATCCACACATTTATAGTAAATTCATTTTTGAGAAAGGACAGTGTCTTCAATAAATGGTACTGAGAAAACTGGATGTCCATATGCAGAAGAATGAAACTAGTTCATTATCTCTCAGTACATATGAAGAATCAAATCAAAATAGATTAAAAACTTAAATATGAAACTAGAAACTATGAAACTACCAGAAGAGAACATTGGGGAAATACTCCAGGACTTTGGTTTAGGTTATAATTTCTTGGGTAATACCTCAAAACCATAGGCAATGAAGGCAAAATTGGTCAAATGGTTGAAAGCTCTGCACAGCAACAGAAACAGTCAACAAAGTTAAGAGCCAACCCACATATGGGAGAAAATATTTGCAAACTACCCATCTGACAAGATATGTATTACTAGAAGAATAAACAGCTTGCACATCTCTATAGAAAACATAACCCCAAATAATCCAATTTAAAAGTGGGCAAAAGATCTGGATACAAATGGTCAACACTTCCATGAAGAAATACTCAACACCATTAGACATCATAGAAATGTAAAACTGCAATGAGTTATCATCTCACTCCAGTTAAAATGGCTTTTATCAAAAGGGTAGGGAATTATAATGCTCTCAAAGATGCGGAGAAAAGGGAACGACCCTCCACACTGTTAATGGAAATGCAAATAAGTACAACCACTGTGGAGAACAGTATGGATGTTTCTGAAAACAAATAATAAAACTATCACAAGACCCAGCAATCCTACTGGTAGGCATATATCCAAAAGAAAGAAAATCAGTGTATTGAAGAGATACCTGCACCCCTTTATATTACATCACTATTCATAATAGCCAAGATTTGGGATCGAGCTAAGAGAAATACATAAAGAATATGGGGTTCATATACACAATGGAATATTATTCAGCCTTGAAAATGAATGAAATCTTGTCATTTGCAACAATGTGGATGAAATCGGAGAACATATATTAATTGAAATAAGCCAAGGGCAGAGATAACAAATTTTGCATGTTCCCAGTCTTATGTGGGAGCTAAACATTAAAACAATTGATTTCATAGAGACAGAAAGTAGAATGATGGTTACCAGAGGGTGAGAAAGGCAGGGAGGGAGGAGAAAACAAGGTGAGAACGGTTAAAGGATGCAAGAAGGTAGTTAAATACATAGAATACATATTTGATAGTACAATAACATTATTTTAGTCAACAGTAAGTTATGGTACACTTTAAAATAACTAAAAGAGTAAAACTGCAATGTTCTTAACACAAAGAAATGACTGCTTGAGGGAATGAATACCTCAATTATTCTGAACCTCAATTATCCTGATTTGATTAATACACATTATGTGCTTGTATCAAAACATCACAGGTACACTATAAATATATACAACTATTATGTTCCCATAATGATTTAAAATTACCTTTTTTATTTTTAAAATTAAAAAAGAATATCTTATAATAATATAATTCATTAGTCTTAATTGACATTATATATAAAATAATGCAGACATATAAAATGATTTATATAGAAAGACAATTCTTCAAATACATAGCAGAATCAATTTTTATATAAGAAAGATCAATAAATAAGACCGCAATGATATTTCCCCAAATGAATGTGGAAATAGTATTTAAAGGCTACATTGAGGTTCATGGCAATAAAATTGGAGTTCAGTGGTGAGCAATTAACCATGAATCCAAAGTTATTGAACAATATGTATAGCTGAATAGATCAATAGCCTAGAGAAAGCTCAAAGTGTTTTAATATATAATCTTCAAATAAACCTTTAAAATTGCTATATTCCCTTTTATGTTAGTTTAAACTTTTAAAGAACAAATAATATCCACCCATTTAAGTAGTTCAAAAGTATTGAGAAAAGAAAAAAATTGTACCAGTAATTTTATGAAATGATGATAATCTCAACTTTAGTGAAGAGCAAGAAAAAGCGATTACACTCCTATCTTGTTAATCTGTAAAGTCTGAGGTCTGAACAGTGAGAAGGGTTGAACAACCATCATTGTTACTCTTGTTCTGAGAATGACGCCCCTCGTTGATGTGTGGAGGGTCATAGGAGTTAAACTAGAGGGGAGAGGAGGGGGAAAGCAGTTAAGGTTATAGCATTTGGGAACAAGGTGGCAGCAGTGAGAAATTATAGATTTGGTTGGTTGCTGGATATGCTGTATTTTGAAAACAATACTATTTTTTATTTTCTGAAAGTTTAGATGTAAAGTATCAAAAATAAGCAAGAAAGGGCTTTACATGGCTTTTAGCGGTGGTCTCCAGCCTTTTTGGCACCAGGGATCAGTTTTGTGGAAGACAATTTTTCCATGGACAGAGTGGAGGTGTGGAGGGGGTGGTGGCTGACAGGAGGTGGAGCTCAGGCAGTGATGCTGTGGTGGGGGAGTAGCTGGAAATACAGATGAAGCTTTACTCCCTTGTCTGACACTCACCTCCTGCTGTGAACCCCATTTCTAACAGGTTACCAACCGGTATCAGTCCACAGTTCGGGGGATGAGAGCCACAGGCTAATAGAATAAAATCTAATTTTCTTAGCTCTGGGCTATGCATAATTAGACGCCCTCCATCTGGTCAAACTCAGCATCTCTTCCCTTGGCCTGGTCTGCCGCATTAGTTCCCAACTTCACTAATCCTCAATTGTGAGTTGTAACCTCAAAATCGTTCCCCACCTGGGAGTCTTTGACAGAACATTTCCTAATGATTCTCTTCAGTTCTTATCCTTGTTGCTGTTGTTGTTGTTAAATCATCTTGAAGGTCTCACTTTAAATATGCTCTTTAATGAAAACTTGCCTGAGCACCAAATTATATCCCCACTTACTCTCTGCCTTCACCTTCCACCAAAATGACTGTCCATCATTTGTTTTCTTTGCAGTACTATGCATTTTGGAATCATGTATGTACATGTTTGATTTCTTACCTTATTTTGCCTATCTTAAAAAATTTCAGTGTGTTCTGTGAAGGCAGAGCCTAACTCTGAATTAACTTCTGATGGATTTTGGGAAACTGCTAAGGACTTGGTATGTTTGAATTTGCCCTCAAAGACACTTAAATTCATCAATAAACCCAAACGATTTTGCAGAAACTGAACATCTATTCCTGACTGATTAAAAATAGTTAATTAGTAATAGAGTAATAAGATTTCTTTAGTGAAATGATAGAGAATCTTTATTTTAATCATACTTACTGCGAAAGAGTAGAAACATACTAAAATGTCAGGACTTGATGACAACGCCCCTCAGCGGGTTATCTTTCACTTTCCTCTTCAGATACCACCTCTTCTCTGCTTCTTTCAAGATTAACACAAGTGAATGACATCGGAAGTTTCTTTATCCTCAGCCTTATACAAAGGTGAATTTCAGCAGAAATGCTGGAGGAGGAAGAGTTAAGTTATACTATCCTTTCCTTCCCTCAGTTTGCTTGACCCATTCATCGTCATTTCAGGCTGATTACATTTCTTCACACAACTCTTTCTGTCTCCTGGTTCTTGTAATTACTCTTTCCCTGGTATCTTTGACAGTAATGGTAGTACATTTTAACATTTGTAAAACACTCAGTTTGAATGTGCCTTCTTTCCCCCACCACCTTCAGGATCCCAGTTGACAAGGCAATGTTAAAACTGGTAAATATTCCATTTATGTAACCTCAAGAGACAGTGTTACTCATAAATCAGAAAGAAAAGGTATAATTGTTAGAAATAGAAAAAAGAATATTGTTGTATGTACATGACAAAAATACTTATTAAGCATAAAATTGAGTTAAAAAATCTTATAGCTAAAAGATATACTATTAAACAGCTCAGTAAGAAAATACACGTATAACATAAAAAGCTTTTCCAATATTTTTTCCCATTTCCATTGATTGCTTCTTAGAAGATAAAGATTTTTGTATGCTCTTTGGACAATATCAACTCCTCTAATCCATACTACAACTCAATGAGGTGGTTATTATAATTATATTACCTTAATCTTATGATCAGTTAACTTACACTCAGAAAGCATGTGATATTGCTTAATTGGAAAGCAGGAAAATCAAATTTGAACCTAGGCAGGATAGGTTTAGGTAGTCTATACTCTTTATCTCCACTCTATACAGCTTCCTGTTAACAGACACTGGTATACAAGATTAAACAGCTAGAACATATAAGGAAAAAGTGAAAAATGGCATCTGTAACAAAATAAACAGACATCAAAATACAAGAAAAGTTGTATAGGCACCTTGAAAAAAATTACTAAATTTTATTTAGGGAGCTATTTGAAAATATAAATAAATGGAAAAGATATTTTTATAAAATTTTCAATTATATTTAATTATTTAATAAATTAAGACCAAATCAATTCAGGCTCCCCCCTAGGATATTTTCACTTCAAATTTGACAAATAATTCTGAAACCCAGAATAAACAGAGCAGAGTATATATTAATAATAAAATGTTTACCATATATTAAAATATGATACAAAAATATGATAATTAAAATATGTACTAAATGGAAAAAATAAAAACGAGCAAATACATCATAGTATATTTAAGTATTTAACAGATAAAGAAACCTTTAAATATTTATTGTATTTTCAACAACATGTTTCTGGGTCAATAGACCATCTCAGTGAAAACTAAAAAAGTTGGATACCTACTTATACCAAATATTTTTTAAAAATAGGAATGGATCTGAATTCTAAATATAAAATGAATAAATCAACAAGTAAATGAAAGAAATAAAATTAGATTATTCATATGACGTGGTTGGTGGAAGGGACTTTGCTAAAGAAAATAAAATTGCACACACAGACAACTTCTCTCTCCATATATATAAATATATATGTATATATGTATCTATAAATTAAAACAGTATGTATAATGTTTTGCAAACAATACATTCAATAAATAACAGAAATGTATATGGCCCATAAAGGGCTAATTTTCATATACTGTGAATGATTTCTAAAAATTTGAACAAGAAAAATTCCCCAAAATAAAAAAAAATAGGTAATATTCACAACCAACTCAGAAAAGTAGATTTTAATCTCAAATGCCTAGACCAAAAATACTGTATTTAATTAGTAAGTACATACATTAAAATTAAAATGAGATATTTCTTTCATATAAAACTGGCAAAAGTCAAAAATGATAGAAATATTACAAGTTGTAATATTTAAAGGCTACTTGTAATTGTAGACAGATAACAAAGTTGTCTTTATCTCTGAACTATAATTATATTGAAAGTGAAGGATTGAGAGGAAAAGAATATTTCTGAGACTACCCAGTATAGATAAAAATAACAAGTATAAAAATAAAACTTCTACCAAACCCATGTTCTAGACAATTATGTTCTATAATATTTATATTTTTTTCAAAAAAAATCTGTTAGTATGTTCCAAAATGTTAGCAGTGTTTATATTGACAATATAAAGAAGACAATACTTGATAAAATATAAATATGCATCTTTTGTTGTATTTATAAAATAATGTTGAGATGTAACATTTATTTATTACTATCTAAATATTGCAAGTGTAATCACCTAGAAAAAAGAGTGGAATTTATGTTTGCTTACCATGAAGGATAGAAATGTGAGTTTTAAATTTTGATGCTTTAAATTTTACTTTCAAATATTTCCATAAGGATATAGTGCTTTAATACATGTTTAAAGATAACTAACATTTTAAAACTTTGGGTTTTAAAAAATTTTACATTTGTAGGATAACATATAAGATTCACTATAAATTCCCAGGTACAGGCGCGCTTTAGCCTAAGATAATTTCTATAAGGGTTTAAATTTCCAAGAGCTATTTGAATCATTTGGCAGCACCCCAAGCATATGAGAAGGATGAGGAGAAGCAGCAAGAGATCCAGACACCCTTGACCTTTACAAGAGCAGTGACTCCATCAGGGGAATTGAGATCTGGCAGCTTCTCAACACCTTCCCATCACAGGATTACACCAAGATTGTAAGGTTTCATTAAGATGATTTTGACATCTGTCTTAACTCCAGGAATCCTTCCATCACCCCCATATTTCATGTTCCAGCCTCATTCTTCTCCCCACTCATCCATGGATCTTTAGCTTGGAACTGAAGACTGTGAATTAATAATGCTTATTTTATTTTCCTAATCTTATGTCTCATAACTATGGAATAAGAAACTGTTGTTAGTCATCTCATGAATCTGTAAATATTGCATCAAAAATTTTGCCACTGCTTCTCTTTCTGTCTTTCCATAGTAATAGTCCAGCAGTTTTACAAAATCCAGATGTAATACTACCTATTTGATGTTCCTTTTGACTTTGATAACCTTAATATCTGACTTTCTAAAACATTAGTATCATCCAATAGTTAAAATATTTAATACAAAGTCATTAGCGTTGGAAAGTTGTGATGGCTATTTTGTAAACATTCCAGAGAATTTCACATTAAATACAAAGAAAACAATAACGAAATACAGGAAGTTCATGTGCAATTGCACACAAACTTTATGTCCACCTGTAAAAACTGATAAAAAGAAACTATTGTTACACTTTTTCTTATACCTCCTTGATTTTTATTTATGCCTTCTCAATTAAATTCTCACGAATAGTTCTTACTTGTGCCTCCAGTTCTTATGTACATACTCTGTGGGTTACTCAAATCTAGATACATTTATTTCCCCTGCTTTAATCAACACAGTTTTTGGAAGAAAATAAATGTTAAAAATAAACTTTTTTTAAAAATAAACTTTTTAAAACTCTCTCTGGTGACATCAGCAGAATGGAATAAAGTTGACCGCTCCCTCTTTCTTTAAACCCATTCTTTCCTTGGATGCTGTGATGCTTACCCATTCGTTCTGGTTTTTCACGATCACATCCGCAGAATAACTGCGCTCTCCTCAAAGTCTGAATGCAGGACTCTTAACTCTTTTTGCTTTTGTCTCTGTCACTAGGCAGCCTCTTCCAAGCACACAAATGCAATTTCTACATACAAGTCAAAGATAAGCAATTGTATCTTCTCCCTGGTCTTTCTTCTTCAACTTTCAAATTTATATTTCCACTACCCTCTTGATTTCATCACTTGAGTCCCCCAGATCAAAAAACAAAATCATATTCTTCCCAAAGCCAATTTTCCTCCAGTATTTCTTGTCACAATGAATGGCTCCTCTTAGAGAACCTTTGATAGAGTTGCTTTGATAACTCTTCCTTTACTAATCTGTATCTGAACTGTAACATTGTCCTGCTAACTTTATGTTCTAATTATATGTTGAATCTATCTAAATTTTTCTACCCCAATATTAAACACAGATCATTTATGCCTTACCTATGCAATATTATGATGGCTTTCCAATCATTTCTTTGTTTCTAGCCTCTGCCAACATCCTCTTCTCACTTTGATATAATGACATATTTCATAGAAGTGTTTTCAATTGTCTGTAGTTGATGCTTACAGTTGTGCAGGCTGTGTTCGAAAGACTTCAGCGGGTTTCTTTCACTAAGTAGTCTTGGTCATTTATATGGGTACTTGGACAATATTCCAGCAGAGGCCAACACAATGTCTGGAAAAAAGGAAATCTTTTTCAAATTTATACAAAGGAAATTGGGGCTAGAAGCAGAATGCCAGCTCTTCTTCCCAGGTTACAGTGCAGTGGTCTGATCATAGCTCACAACCTCAAATTCCTAGGCTCATGTGATCCTCCCACCTTAGCCTACCAAGTAGCTGAAACCACAGGCATGGGGCACCACATCCAGTTCCTTTTCCTATTTTTGTAGAGTCGAGGTCTGGCTATGTTGCTCAGCCTGATCCTTACTCTCTTGTTTAAAACCATTCAATTCCTCTTCCTTTTTTAAAAATTAGATATAACCTTCTAAACACATGCTAGAGGGTTTCACACATGAGCCGACCACACCTTTCTCTCCGACTTTATGTAACATCATATTCAGACTCTCTTTGGCTCAGCCATCCTGATTTTTCTCAATTTCATGCAGCATTGCATGCTGTCCTGCCACAGTAATTTTTAACTTTTTATTTATTTTGTTACTCTTTCCCTCTGTCTTCACCTGGTTAATGTCTTATCTTCCCTCACATCTCTGCTGCATTTTCACTTCTCCAGGAAGATATCCTCAGATCTTCTGTCGAGGTCAAATTGCCTTATCATATCCTCTGATAGAGTCATGAACCTCCCAACTCAGATTTTTTACCACAGTTATAGTTTCAGAATATTGTAGGGCCATTTGATTAATTAGTGTATTCTTATTAAACAAATATCCATAAAAAAGTAACCAAGTCAGTTTTGCCCAATATTCTGTCCATAATTCTATCTCAGACCATTGTCCTACATAAAATTGATCCTCAATAAATATGGAAGGAAGGAAAGAAAGAAAGAAGGAAGGGAGGGAAGGGAAGAGAGGAAGAGAAGGAAGAGTTTGTGTCTACCAACTGTGGGTAGCAGAAAAAATGGAGATGGTTAAGTGAATTTGTGGCAGGTTCGATTGGAAGTGCTCTAACAATGATAGTATTGTTCAGATAATAAATATTTCTGTTAAAAATTAGGATATAGAGAACATAACTATTTCTATTTAATGGAATAGAGTAATTAATATTTAATAGAGTAACTTTATTTTAAAATCACAATAAACGATTTATAAAGTATTCCTTAAACTTTCAAGAAATCGAAACTTTTTCAGTTGTATATGAATTTTTTAAAACATGTTATTGACAACAGAATGAGTTTAACTATTTAACACGTTAAGTAGTTAAATGTTTCACACATATTTCCATTGAGTATACATATAATTTTTTATAAAGTTTCCTAAGAAGGCAGTAATTAAGATTTTACACTTCAATAAATGGCAGCATTCATAACTGGTAAATATATCTTTTCATCATCAATTTTGATTTCATAAAATTAGTAAGAATGTCATATTTAAATAACACTCAATTTTGGTAATTGCCAATGAAATAGGAATTTCACCTGTGACTTCATTTATTTTATTATATCTAAATAATGTGTAAAATAAATGTTATCTAAATTCATATTTATTTAGATTTAAAATCTACAAAATTAGAAGGATGGGAGGATGAAATTTGTTAAAGAAACTAACTGTATTTCCTTTAGCCAACAAAAAGGGTGGTACATCAATGATTTTTTCAGTTGCTCAGTCAATAGATAGATTAGTAAAATATACTTATTGTATGCTAATTCATAGACTTGGTTATAAAGTAGTACTTGAGACATAGTCCTTATTCTTATAGAGCTCAGTTTCATGGTAGAGAAAACAACTAACAAGACAATAGCTAGAAATGAGTATAAAGACAAAATGCTACAAATGTATATTGGAGAAATTCCAGTATTTTGACTTCAAATTAAAATTTATGGAAGAAAAGTTAATCAGAGTAAAAAAATTTAATAGAATGAGAAGGAAATTATATTAGGGTAGACATGATCAAATCAATCAAATCTTGTTTTTTAAAGGACTAGGAAAAAATGTTTATAAATTAATGAAAAATTAATAATATTTATAAAAAATGAATAATAATTTGCCTTGGACCTAATACGTAGTTTGAGGAGAAAGCTAGTGTGAAATGAAGCCGAAAATTTCAAGTTAGAACCAGATATTAGCTATAATAAACAAATTTTCAAATTTGGATTTTTTTTTAAATGATTCATAAATTGAGATATTTTCAGAGAGAATTATAACAAAACGCAATTTTCTTTTACAAAAGATAATTATGGCTCTATAAAACATTCATGAAACAAAGTAAAATTATTGCAAGAGTCTCAAGTTTAATCAGAAACATACTAACGAGTACCAAAATCATAAGAAGGAATCTTATGTCAATTATAACATGAGCATTAACAGGCCTATCATGAAAAAAATGAGCCAATAAAAATCCTGACTTTTGAATCAGGATATAAGTACTTATTAACTTTTATTCAACGAATATATTCTTCTTAGTAAAGTATCTCAAGAATGGAAGAAAAAATATCCAATGTTCTCAGCCCTATTATGAAACTAATGTATGGCTTTCATATGAAAGCTATAACCCAGTTATAACTGAAGAATATGGGGAAGGGGGAGAGAGAGGGAAGGGAGGAGGGAGGATAGATGGAGGAAGGGTGATTGGAGGTATTACACCTATGTTGTATCTTACAAGGGTACATGTGAAACTTACTAAATGTAGAATATAAATGTCTTAACACAATAACTAAGAAAATGCCAGGAAGGCTATGTTAACCAGCACGATGAAAATATGTCAAATGGTCTATAAAGCCAGTGTATGGTGCCCCATGATCGCATTAATGTACACAGCTATGATTTAATAATAATAATAAAAAGATATATATATATATATATATATGACCAACCATTTTCTAGTCCCTGGGGATACTAGAGTAAACAAAACAAAAATCCCTACATTTACAAAGTTTATGTACTCTTCAGAGGAACAAAAATATTAACAAGACAAGTAAAACAAAGAATGTTGGGTGGTGATTATGATGAATAATTTGATGCGGCAACTTGACTGTGCCACAGAGTGCCTAGGTCAAACACTATTTCTGGGAAAATCTATGAGGTTGTTTCTAGATGATATTAATAATTGAACTGATGGACTCAATGAAGTAGATTGCACTGTCCATTGTGGATAGGCATCATATAATCCTGTCCTGAGGCCCTGAATAAAACAAGAAGACAGAGGACAGATTCACCCCTTTTGCTTCCTGCCTGTCTGCTTAAGCCAGTACATTAGTCTTCTCCTGCCCTTGTACTGAGATTCATGCCATTGGCTCTTCTGGTTCTTAAGCTGTTGTGCTTGGAATAGAATTACAATATCTGCTTTTCCTTGACTTTCAAACTGAAGTTGGCAAATCATGGAAATTCTTAGCCTCCATAACCATAAGAGCCATTCATCATATCTCTCTCACAAGATAAGCAGGGTATCCCAAAAGTCAACACTAAAGTTGGCAAACATAGGAAAATTTTACAAAGAGGTGGCCAACTTGTAGAGAACATTTTGTATATATTTTGTAAAATTTTGTAATGAATATTTTGAAAATAAAGGTACTTTTTGCTACAATTTCCTATTCTCCCTATGTATGGTGACTTTATGGGTGACTTTGGGACACTTGTGCCTGTGTATATACATAAAAGTTATGTACAAGTGTCCTATTGTTTTTTTTTTTTTTCCTCTGGAGAACCATGACTAACACAGTGATAGATAAATACTGAGACAAAATAATAAGTTGGAAAAGTGGACTAGGAAGAGGAGAGGGTGAATTATTTGACAGTGGGAAAGAAAAAACTTGCTTAGTAAATAATGATTAGATAAGAGCTGATTAGGAAAAAGAGTAACACATGAAGCTAACAAGAGAAAGTTTTACTTTAGAACTGGGAGAGATCTTATGCCAAGACTTCAAGGAAGAGGCAACCTAGTGGGTAAATAGCAGGTGTCTTTCAGAAACCTTCAGGAGGTCTGTATAAGAAGATTATGCGAGACCGTGGTAGGTACAAAAGTCAAAGAGGTAACAGTCAGATCCCACAGTGCATCTTGTCAAGGACTTCGTCTTCACTTTGAGGGAGATGGGAGACCTTGGAACTTTCTAAACATAGTAGTAGTATGACATGACTTATATTCTAATAGTTCTGGCAGATAAATGTAAAGAAATGGTGAAGCAGCAAGACAAGTTACATTTTACAGCAAATTACAGAAAATATAATAATGTCTTAGGCCAAGATTAAAGTAACAGAAGTTAAGGAGAAGTAGCAAGATCATTTTATACTATGGGAGAAGCAATCAGATGGCCAGCTTTTAGAATTCAACAGCATGGGTTTGTAATTCCTGCCATGTCACTTAATACATGTTAACTATAATCTTTTTAGTTTTTAGTCATTATCTATTTCAGGGTCCTCTTCTGTAAAAACAGGAATAATGGTAACTCGTAATTAAAAGAGTTAATAACTTAGAGGATTTAGAACCATACTAGAAAGTTTTTGCATACAAATTGCTGTACTTTTAGTAATAGAATGAAATTTTAGTAAATATCAAGAAAATGGGAAAATTCATAACTATGTGAACACTAAAAACAACACCCTTGAGCACCATTGGATAAAAGAAAAATCAAAAGAGAATTAAAATTATCTTGAGACAACCGAAAAACCTCCAAAAAGGGCTGGCGCCTGTGGCTCAAAGGAGTAGGGTGCTGGCCCGATATATCGGAGGTGGTGGGTTCAAACCTGGCCCCAGCCAGAAACTACAAAAAAAAAAAAAAAAATACCTCCAACAAGGAAATGCCTAGCAGTAAATGGTTTCATATAATGGCTTCATGAGTAGCCTACCATATAGTCAAACAAGAACTAATACTTATATTTTTAGACTATTCTGAAAAAAATAGAACAAAAAGAAAAATGTTCAAACTCTTTTTATGAGTCCTACATCATCCTGATACAAAAGCTAGACAAAAACACCATCACCACCACCACAACAAAAATACAGGTCAGTATCTCTGAAGAACTTACAAAAATCCTTAAGAGAGTAATAGCAAACCAAATTCAAGAGCACATCAAATATTAGATACCAAGACCAATTGACACTTTTTCCTGGACATAAGACTAGCTCAACATGTTCATATTACTCAATGTGATACACCACGTTAACAGAATTAAAGGTAAACACATGATTATCTCAGTAGATGCAGAAAAAGCATTTGACAAAGTTCAATGTCTGCTCATGATATAAAGTTTTAAACAAAGTAGGCATAAAAGGAACTCATCTCAACAAAATAAAAGTCACTTATGAAAAAGTCTCAAATGAGTTCCTAAATCAGAAAGAAGGAAGGAAGACACAAAATTACTGTTTGTAGGTGACATGATCCTATATGAAGAAAATTCTAAAGACTCTATAAAAACATTGGTAGAACTTACTCATGATTTTTTTTAAAGTTACATGACATAAAATTAACATTCAGAAATCTGTATTTCTTTGCACCAATAAGGAAATCAAGAAAACAATCCAATGTACATAGTATCAAAAATAATAAAATACCTAGTAGTAAATTTAAACAAAAAAAATGAAAGATCTGTATGTAGAAAACCATTGAATACTGATGAAAGAAACTGAAGATACAAAAGAATGGAAAGATATCATGTGTTCATGGATCAGAAGAATGAATACTATTAAAATGTCTATATTACCCAAAGTAATCGATCAACTCAATAAAATTCTTAACAAAATTTCAATGTTATTTTTCATAGAAAGAGAAAATTCTAAAAGTTATATGTAATCACAAAGGTCTGGAATGGTTAAATTCATCTTGATAAAGAAGAATGATATTGGAGATATCCCTTTCTGAGTTCAAATACATTAAAAACCTATAGTAATCAAAGTAGCATAACACTGGTATAAAATCAGACAGGTGGACCAATGGAACACAATAGAGTTGTGAAATAGAGAAATGAACCCATGAACCTATGTTTAATTAATCTTCAATAAAGGTGTCTGGAATAAAATGAGGATAGTCTATTTGACAAATGGTGATGGGGAAAGTAGATATCCAAATGTCAAGAATGAAATGGGTTTTTAATCTTATATCATACAACGAATCAGCTAAAAATATATAACACCTAAACATAAAACCTGAACCCATAAAACTCCTAAAAGTAAACATAGGAAAAAAGTTACTTGACATTGATAGGCAATTTTTTTTTTAAGCTACAACAACTAAACCATGAGCAAGAAAAGCAAAATAAAGTAAGTGGGACAAACTAAAAAGCAGAGGAAACAGTGAACAAAATGAAAATAGATTGGTAGGAAACATCTTCAAACCCCATGTATAATAAAAAGTTAAAATCCAAAATTTATAAAGAATTCATGAAACTCGATAAAAAAGAATAGCAATTTAATTAAAGAATGGGTAGACAATCTGAATAGACATTTAAATAGATACCTCCCCCAAACTCTTTACAAAGTTGCAGGATATAAAATCAACATATATGGCAGCGCCTGTGGCTCAAAGGAGTAGGGCACTTGCCCCATATGCCAGAGGTGGCCGGTTCAAACCTAGCCCTGGCCAAAAACTGCAAAAAAAGAAACAAACAAAAAAACCCACAATGAGTTATCAACTTATTTCAGTTTAGAATAATGGGAAAAGGGAAATCTTGGTGAGTGAGTTGGTGGGATGGGAATATAAATTAGTAGCCACTATGGAGAACAGTAGGGAGACACCCCCCAAAGCTACAAATAGAACTATCAAATGATCCAGCAATCCCACTGCTGGCCATTTACTCAAAGATGAGGAAATCAGTATATTGAAGAGACATCTGAAACTCTATGTTTACTGCAACATTACTCACAATAGCCATGATGTGAAATAAACCTAAGTGTCTAAGAACAGATGAATGGGTAAAAAAAGTGTAATATATCTACAGAATTGAGTACTGTTCAGCTGTAAAATAGAATGAAATCCTTTCATTTGTGACAACATGAATGAAACCGGAGGCTATTATGTTAAGTAAAATAGGGCAGGAATAGAAAGTTAAACACCACATATTCTCACTCAAATGTGAAAGCTAAAAAAACAGTAGTTGATCTCAATGAAGCATAAAATAGAAGAGAGGCTGGAAAGGGCAGGGGAATAGGAGGACAGGGAGAGCTTTGTTAAAAGGTGATAAACTTACATCTAGATAGGAAGAATAACTTCTAATATTCTATATCACTGTAGTGTGACTGTAGTTAAAAATAATCTACTATATCATTTCAAATAGCTAGAAGGAGAATGCTAAATGTTCCCAACATGAAAATGATAAATGTTTGAAATGATGAATATGCTAGATACACTGATCTGATCACTATGCATTGTCTGTATATTACATCACTATGTAC
The DNA here is from genome assembly GCF_027406575.1 of Nycticebus coucang. NCBI lineage: Eukaryota > Metazoa > Chordata > Mammalia > Primates > Lorisidae > Nycticebus > Nycticebus coucang. The sequence goes on along the minus strand of NC_069794.1, from coordinate 56,443,172 downwards.
CCTACATTTATACTATTATACATCAATGTAAAAAATTAAAAATAAATTAATAGTTGTGTCATCCTAATCACTTCTTTAAAATGGTAAGAATTAATACAGCCGCACTTACTAGTAGGTTAGTAATACACTGTCTTTAGAGCCAACAACAACAAAATGAGCTAATCCTAGAAAAAGGATGCAATGATTCTGAGAGACTATACCAAGCGATGGCTGCTTTAAAGGGGAGGAAGAATCAGCTTTGACAAAGAAATGAAAAGCAGATGTGTAGCTATCCTGAGGCTAAGAAGTAGCCCATGGGCTTACTAGTATATAAATCCACAAGATTAGAAAATGCGAAGACAAATAGCTCCCTGAAGGCTATTCAGGTTACAGAGAGCTGTAGACAGACAAGGAAAGAACTATTCATGAATGATGAGCAAGGCTCTTGCAGAAGTTACACTAGTTGACAGAGGACAAGGGAAACTGTTAGTGTTCTTCCTTTGACAGTGTGCATACGGTCAGCTAGTGAGCACAAAAACAAGAAAAAGGCCTGCAAAACTGGAGTACAGCCCTCCAATCATACAAATATCAGATTTGGATGACCAATATTGAAACTTTAAGTGCCAAGGAAAACACTGTGAAATCGGAATATCTGACTGTGATCTACAAGCTACCACACATGTTAACATATTGCTCTTATATTATTACGAAATGTATTTGGAGGATATGTAGTATGTACTTTAGGCCGTATAAATAATCTTGAAACTCTGAAATACTTTATTTAAAAAAATAATCCAGTGAAAAATCTCAGAAATCCCATAGAAGACCACATATTATATAGAAGAAATTAACAGAACATTTGTACACATTCTGATATATTTCAATGTGATAATTCCCTTTAGAGACAATCAAATAATGTAAGATTAAATGAAAGAAGCCAGTTTTATGCAGTTTTGGATTATTGTTCAGACTGTATTTAGAGGTATACAGATGTATGAATTTTAGTTTCAAAGTACAGCATCAAGATAGTCATTAACTAAAAATAAGGTAATTTACAAAGACATAATATTTTCTTTATTTGAATATAGTCCTAAAAAATAGAAAAACCAAACTCCTATCATTAGAATATGCAAAAAAAAAAAAAAAAAAGGTTGTACTTTGTTTCAGGGGAAAAAAACTATTGTGCATGCTTCTTTTAGAGAAATTGATTTGCTAATTCTTTCATATTTTCAACTTTTGGGGAAAAATGAAATACTATGTCATATTTCTTTTTTAAAATTATGTTCATTCATTGCTTCTAGCATGTTTGAGATGTTTTTGAGATGTAGAATATAGCATGCATCATTTGAGTATTCACCTTTTGCCAGAAATTAGCGATATGTGTGAACTGGAGACTTTATTCTTCATTATGAGGCAAAACTCAATACCCAGGACGTTGCCAGGACCCCCATGTCTGATGCACCTGAGTGGAGCTTGCAGCATCCATCTTTTATTATCAGTGTTTTCTATGTGCTTATTCCCCAATGCAAAAGGGTTTTCTTGACTTTTACTTTGTATACTGCAGTTCTTCACCAGCTTTGCCTTTTCAAGCTCTGTCACTCAAAGGCACAAGATTTTCCAAATCTTCTTGAGAAGTGCTTGGGTATTACTTCTACCTCAACAGGTTTGATAAGACAATAACAGATGACTGCATTCATTTCTTACATCTGCAATTTATCTATTTTTATATATCTCTTAGAAAATAATGCCACACCCTCAAACACTGTGATCTAGAAGGTAGATCTGGCTTTTCCTGAGGAAGCTAGTCAATACCACAGGTGAGTTGGATCAGAAATTCTTCAGTGATAGAAAACTGGGTGGTCTTTTGTCTACCAGAAAGGAAGTGATCCAATAATTTTTCAAATGTAATTTCTTTCACACAATTTTTAGTTTTTAAGAACTGAGATCCAGCATAGGTTCTACATATACTTAATTTTAATAATTATTACAAAAGTTCACTCTAAACGTCTAATTTGTTAGTCATATTGTTACCAGAATTTCTTTCATTAGTAGGTCCTTGGTCGAGGGGATTGGAAGTATGAATCATGGAGCAGTGGTAAAATGGGATTTATTAGACAGAAAGGAATACAGAAAAAGCACCAGAGCTTCTGGAAGAAGGAAAGATCCAAGTTGGAAAAGCAGCTGTGTTGTCTAGGTGTATATATGCCCTAAAAAGTGAATGGATACAGTCCCTTCCTCTTAGGGCAAGGTGAATAAGCCATTCTCTTCAAGAAATTTCTCAGGCCTAGGAAACTTTCATGAAATTGTCTGGGCCTAGGAAATGGGAGGTCCCAGTTGATCCCTGAATGGGGCAACTCTGCATCACCCTTAGGCCTGTGAAAAGCTCACAGGGGAGTAGTGCAGCCAGGGGAGGGCTCTCTAGATCCAAGGGTAGTTCTGAGGTTGGCATTGGATGTGCCAATAGTCTCCCCCAACTAACCAGGGATGCTTGGGCTTCTGGGGTGCTTTCCCCTCTCTGTAGCATTTGGCTTTCCAGCCCTTGCCTCCTTGCATATCACTGCACCAACCACCTCTCCACACCCACTGAGGTTCACAGAAGGAGAGGCAGGTCCTTCTTGATTCCAGGCAGGTACAAGCCAGGGTGCCACCTAACCTGTTTCAATGTTACACTCTATTTTTTGAGGGGGTACAATGTGCTGATTTTTATTTTATATAATCTGACGTGGTTAGATCAAAAAAATTAACATAGCTTTGACCTCATTTACTCGATTATTGTGTTAAGACATTTATGGTCTACATTTGACAGATTTGACTTGTACTCTTGTCATATGCTCCATAGTTATGGTCCCACCTTTTACCCTCCCTCTGTCAAACCTCCCCCTTACCTTCCCACTCCATTTCTCTCCATCCTGAGCTATAATTATGTTCTATCTTCCCTAAGAAAGTGTGAGTAAATATAAGTAGGTTTCATAGAAGTACTGAGTACATTGGATACTTTTCCTCCATTCCACACTTCACTCAGGAGAATATTTTCCAGATCCTTCTATGTAAACATAAAAGAAGTAAAGGCTGCATAGTATTCCATGGCATACATATAAACAATTTATTAACCCATTCCTATTAACTGTAGAGCATGTGTTCATCTTTTTTCCCTCCTCACTACCAAATGTTACACAACTTTCTATTTTTTTTTGCAAATCTGATTACATGAATTGGTATCTTGTTTGCTTTTTATTTGCATTATTTTATTTATTAGCAATAAATAAATGAGAATGAGCACCTCTCCGTAAGTGTGCTAGAGATTGTATTTTCAGTGTCTGCTGGATTCTGTGGCCCATGTGGTAGAGTATTTTGTATGATAACCTAGCTCTAGTGCACAACTTTTTCTTTTTGTGGGACTCAGACAAAATTGGCAGTTTTTCTGATTGCTTAGTAATAGCCCAGAATAGCATACTCAGGCAAAAAATATGTTGTCTACGAAAATCCAAAAAGACCCTCTAGACACTATGTTTCTCTTTTGGCTGAAGGGGAGACAAATGCCATAACTTACCCTACACCTTAGAAAGGACTGTTCAACCACTATACAAATAGGCCCCTGGAGAGTTTACTATGGCAGAGTACCTTGAATGAGACTTATTTCTTCCCTTCTAACATGCCATGTCTAGAGTAGTTTCTACTTCTTCTCACTGTATCTAATCGGAATAATATCATCAAAATAATGTGTCAGCGTTATGTGTTGAGTAAAAGAAAGTGACCAAGTTTCCTGCATACTTAATTATGAAATACAGCTGGATGTACCCCTGATGTAGAGCGCACCTCTTGGGGCAGGAAACAACTGTAAGAGGGACTTCACCTCCAAATGTAATCAGAGCAACCTGGTTCTTTGTACCCTCAACGAATCCCCAAAAATAAAAACAAAGAAAAAATGAATGAATAAAGTATGACTTCCCTAATAATGTCAGTTTAAATTATATATCATTTGAAATTAAAATATCTACACTCAATTATTTGAACAGTGTGGTTTCATAACTTCATATCCTTTTTCATTTCAATGAATTTCTTAAAGGCATTATTAGATGTTTTTCCCCTTACGTAATGTGGCTTTGGATTGATGGAGTTACCCCATATGGAGGAGTAAATGGTGACCACCCCCCAAAATATTACCTTATCCTTATCTCCAGGATCTGTGAATAGTGCCCTATGTGCCAAAAGAGTGAATATTACTTTGCATGGCCAAACATGTGATTAAATTAAGGCTCTTGAAGGGAGGAGTTTGTCCTGACTTATCCAGTGAGTCCTAAATACAACCTTATGTACCCTTATAGTGAAGAGCCTGAAGAAATTTGGGGACAGACACTTAGAGAAGAAGATATGGAGAAAGGGACAGGTAATGTTACCATGGAGGTGAATCTCGGAGTACTGTCTCTACAAATTAATGAATGCCTGGATTCACAAAAAGCTGGGGAAGGAAAGGAATACATTTCATCCCTCGGGCCTGTGGAGTGAATATGATGTTGATTTCAGACTTCAGTCCTCCAGAATTGTGAGAGAATACACTTCTGTCGTTTTGCCAAGGTTGCAGCAATTTATTGTGAAACTAATATACACCCTTGACATATGATAGTTATTCTTGTATTACTATTAATTTCTGCCCTCTTATTGGATATTTTTTCATTGAAACCTTTTTGATTATTTTATTGTTCAATTAAATAGATCTACTTTATTATACTTGGTTGAAATTTAAAAATCATTAAACTTCTCTGTGCCTCAGGTTTCTCAAATCTTAAGTTGTGAAATTAATGCCTGACCTGTCTTCCTTATAGCTTATTAATAGTTGGGAAAATTAAATAGGTCTCTGGGTTCACGCCATTTGGTTTTTCCATACGTGGCCCACTCCCCAAATTAGCTGAAAAACTTAGCTTAAGGCTTTGGGTAGCATAGACTCATATATTAGATACAAAGATATTTGATATAAAAGAACTTTTTTATGAGATTAATTTTTATGAAAACTCAGTTCTGTACTGTCAGAAATAACTGGGATATATATGGAATGCACTTATAAGAACAAAACTTAATATGGTAAAGTAGGTATGGAAACATAAAATGCATTACACATTTAGTAATTCAAGCTAACCAATACTCTCTAAATATACATATGTCAAAATGACAGTTAGCAATTATTTGTTATATTCCAATAAAGTAAAAGGTGTTATAAGTGCAAAAGTAGCCTTAGACCTGAATAACCAATACTGAGTAGAAACCTAATCAATAATGAAAGAATATATTCTACCTACCACCACCAATTTTTGAAAAGCCTTAAAGTTATTGCTGATCACAAGTATAATTACATTTTTATTTTTCAAATAAAATTATTATATGATATTTGAATGAAGAATTAAGAATAGTCTATGGTTTAATGGTTGGATGTGTCAGAAAATTATTTTATTCTTACTCGTTTTATTTGTATTAACTTGTATGGAACAATATAATTAAATAATAAATATCCATTAACCCTATATTTTTTGTGATATAAAATTTTATGTGTTGTTTTGAATTTGAAATAATTGAACATATGTAGAGTTCATGTTTTAACTCCAAGTAAATAAAAGCTTCATAAAAATATAGGAGCTAAAGTATTTGAAAATTGTTAAATTTAAATTAAAAATCCTTATTATGTTAAAAAGGGATGAGAATGTACATCTACATTTATACCAGTGGAATTAAAATGCTTAGACCTTAAAGTGGCACACACTTGAACACAAGTTGATAAGTATTCACTGATTTTTTTTCAATGTATATAAAAGTTTTAAATTAATCTCCAAACATAGGTAAACTAGCTAAGGAGAATATTACTGGGGATGCATTTACAAAAGGTACTACCATGAGTTTTAAAGAAGGCTTTATGATCCTGGCAGCTTCCAGTCTATATAGAATGTATGGTATAAGAGTCATGTGTGTACCTGTATTACAAAACATTCACTCTTTTTTTAATACTTATTAACATTTACTTATTACTTAAAAGGGGTTTAACCTGCTCTAATTGATTTAAATCAATTAGAGCAGGTTAAACCCCTTATTAATATTATTAATATAACTTATTATTATATAATATAGTTTATTATAATTAATATATATAAGTTTATTATAGTTTAATATAAGTTTATTATATATTAATATAATTTATTATTATATAATATAGTTTATTATATAATAAACTTATATATAAAATAATGATATATATATAAGTATATTATATAATAACCCCTTATTAATCTTATTAATATAACTAATACAATAAGCCTACAGGGTACCTACAGGGTATTCATCCACATTTACAAAAGAGGAAACTGCAGCAGAAAGAAGTTAAATGGTAGAGCCAAAGTCACACAACTAGTCATGGTTGTAGCCCAGATCAAAACTTGGGTGCTTTTTTTTTTTTTTATTAAATCATAACTGTATACATTGATATGATCATGGGGCATCATACACTCGCTTCATAAACCATTTGACACATTTTTATCACAGTGGTTAACATAGCCTTGCTTTGTTTTTAGCACCCACCCGTCCCTCTTCACAATTCTGTGAGACTGCTTCTGAAAAGTTATAAGAATGAAAGGCAGTTATTCGTTAAAACTGAAATAAATACAATATTTATACTCTAATCACTCATTATTTTTACCATATTCCTCTGCTCCTTAACCTATAAGTAGCTCTGACATTGCTGCTTTTTCTAATTACTCCCAGAATAACAATGATTAAAAGGAAAAAAAAATCACATATTTGTTACATGTGTATTTTAGTAATTATACTAGATTTATACACACAGAGGCAAAGAAATGATCTCAAATTATCAAAGTATCAAGGCAATACTGGTGACGGAGCTGGGGGTTGGCAGGGGCATAACTGTAAGTGGGGAATCCTATTTACTTTACATTTTTCTACACCACAGTGATGTTTATTCTTTTCTAGTCATGTTATGTAGCTAATCTTGAAAACATACTATTCTCACACATTGTGATAGCCATTTAAAAGCATCATTTAATTAATTTTCTGGTGTTTTGGAAAAATAAATTGTATTTAATCAATGTCTAAAATGACAACACCTTTGAACTAGAACCCTACTGAGATGTTTCTTGAAATGATCCCATGCTGTTTTGCAATTGTTCACAAAATAATTTTTTTAAGATTCTTTGCCAAATCCAGTATGTGGATATGCCACTTTCATCCCTGAAATATTCTGTGTTCTGACACATGGGAGACACAGCAGCCGTCACACAGAAAGGTTTTTCAAATGAGGTGAATGTATCCTGTGAGCCAAACCGGCGACTGTGTGGACAACCAAAGGCCTGTGACCTTTGCTATATAAGAAAAGTCTCCACAGACCCTTGGGCTCATTATTTCATACACAAAGCCACTTGGATTAAAGTCTCCTAGAATGAAAACACCACTTTCCAATACCAAATAACTTTTTCTATAGCAAAGACATGCTATTCCCATTTTCTCATTTTACTTCTACGTAATAAAATTACGAGCCACAGTGACTCTTTCCAAACAGGAATGGGAGATCCATTCCTGGATCTCCCAGGAATAGACAACATTGTGTAAAGACACATTTTTCAATAACTTCCAGGGCAAGCAGTAATGAGGGAAATTGGCAGCTCCATGAAATAATTTTACTTCCCTTATTCTAAAATCTAAGATAAAAATATTATGAGCCTTTTCAAATATATACGAAAAATATACACATTTATATTTTATATGAACATTCTACCTTATTTTCTAACTCCTAATTGTATATTGAATCACTTCTTAAATATATAATTTTACTATTTCCCCTTGGTTACAAATTGCAGACTTGAATTAGTTCCCATATTAAGACCATAAACTTGTTTATTTGAGTCCTTAGGGCTTTCCTCCCCTGTGTTTCTAAAGATACTTTATAAAACATTTAAGGGGGAGGGAGAGAGCAAGATGGCGGCTGAGTAACAGCTTCCTTGTATCTGGGCACTGTGAGTCTGGGGAGATAGGACTCCAGGCATCTCTGGCTGGTGGGATCTGCCTATCATCACCCCTGTGCGGATACAGGGAGTCAGCGAGAGACTTCTGGACCCCAAGAGGAGGACTAAAACAGTGGAAAAATGGCAAGTGGTCGCATGTGTTCAATTGGTCTAAACCTGCCCGCAACTGTAAGTTCAGTAGCAGCGAGACTGCAAACCGGAAAGGCCTTACCTGTGAACTGTTTTGGTGTCTTTGGACTTGGCACTCAGTTGAACTGCATTGGGGAGAGCCTGAGCGGGAGTGCGGAGAACTTTGGCCGTTGTCTAGGGCCCCAGTCTGAGCCACTGAGCCAGACGGAGCTAATAGTGTTTGGCTGTGGGCCACAGGGAGCCATTGTGAGCGATCTGCCCCAGCAAGCTCCGCCCTCAGGGTCGCAGAGCTAGAATCGGTTGGGAGCTGGTAACCTAGGGACTGAGCAGCCTAAGGGTGGGGTCTGAGCTGCCTTGCAGCCCTAACCCTAAGGGGCAGAGTGAGACCGGTTTTGGCACACTGCGTAAGTGGATAGCCACTTCAGCACTGATTCCAGCAACAAGCGCTTTCCTGGGAAAGCTTATGCTTAGCAAGTTTACAAGTTCAAAGTGCCTTTTAAGTGGGCTGAAGAGAGATTTTACCTGCTGGGGTTTGAGAAATCAGCAGCCTCCAGTCCTATCAGAACTGTGATTAACATCTCATACCCCAGAAGACCACGTGTTGCCCAGACAATATTCAACATATACATACTGCTTTGTTTTTGGTTGTGTGTGTGTGTGTGTGTTTTTTTTTTCCGTTTGGTTGTTTTTTTGTTTATTTTGATATTGTTGATGTTGTTTTGTTTTTTAATTTTAACCTTTTCCGTACAGACCTTTTTTCTTTCTCAATTTTTCTAGTTTAATTATAATTTCCCATTGCTGCCTTTTACAATAACTAGAACTTCATTTTTGCTAGTATTTCTACCGCTATTATTTGGTTTTTCACCCAATTTTATCCTGTAAAGTTTTCTATTTGATTGTTTTGGTTTGATTTGCAGCATTTTTGTCTTTCCTCTCTACTTGGAATAGATGGGGTACTGTGTCTGATCAGGTTAGCAAAGAGCTGCTGACCTCAAGGGAACCACCCAACTGGGCACCCCCAGAAGGTGGGTTTTTTTTAAGGTTGTGTCAAAATACCCTACTGTACCTCTATATTGCTCTGTCTCCCTATTTCTGTGCCTCTCTTCTTTTTGTCAATATTCCTTTTACCCACTTCCTCTCCTTTCTCTATTTTTTTTCCTTTTGACTCGGTCCTCCTTTCTTTCATCCTTTCTTGCACTTCAACCTTCTCACCCTTCTGGTCTTATAACAAAAGGACTCATCAAACCCTTAGTCCACAGGCATGAGAACTTAAAGAGCAAGAGGAAGTGAAAGGAAAATTAGGGCAAGGAAACAGATAAAAGAAATCACTCATGAGGTAGAATCAGCAGAAAACTCCAGGCAACATGAAGAACCAGTACAGAACAACCCCGCCAAGGGACTATGAGGTAGCTACTGCAGATGATTCCACCTATAAAGAAATGTTAGGAATGACAGAAAGGGAATTTAGAATACACATGATGAAAACAATGAAAGAAATGATGGAAACAATGAAGGAAACTGCTAATAAAGTGGAAAATAACCAAAGGGAAATCCAAAAACAGACTCAAGTAAGAGATGAATGATATGAAGAATATAAAAAGGATATAGCAGAGCTGAAGGAATTGAAACAGTCAATTAGGGAACTTGAACATGTAATGGAAAGTATCAGCAACAGGTTAGACCATGCAGAAGAAAGAATTTCAGAGGTAGAAGACAAAGTTTTTGAGATAACTCAGATAGTAAAAGAGGCAGAAAAGAAGAGAGAGAAAGCAGAACGTTCACTGTCAGAATTATGGGACTTTATGAAGCGTTCCAACATATGAGTTATAGGAATCCCAGAAGGAGAAGAAGAATGCCCCAGAGGAATGGAAGCCATACTAGAGAATATTATAAAAGAAAATTTCCCAAATATCACCAAAGATTCTGACACACTGCTTTCAGAGGGATATCAGACCCCAGGTCACCTCAACTCTAACCGAGCTTTTCCAAGACACATTGTGATGAACCTGTCCAAAGTCAAGACAAAAGAAAAGATTCTGCAAGATGCCAGGAGTAACTGCCAGTTGACCTACAGGGGCAAATCCATCAGAGTGACTGCAGATTTCTCTAATGAAACTTCCCAAGCAAGAAGACAATGGTCATCTACCTTTAATATACTTAAACAGAACAATTTCCAGCCCAGAATTCTGTACCCTGCTAAGCTAAGCTTCAAAATTGACAGAGAAATCAAATAATTTACGGATATACAAACATTGAGGAAATTCGCCACAACAAGACCAGCTCTACAGGAAATACTTCAACCTGTTCTGCAAACTGACCACCACAATGGATCAGCAGCAAAGTAAGAACTCAGAAATTAAAGGACAGAACCTAACCTCCACACTGAAGCAAAACATAAAACTAAGCAATGGACTCTCACAAAATAAGACGAATAGGATACTACGACACTTATCAATTACCTCAATAAATGTTAATGGCTTGAATTCCCCACTGAAGAGAAATACATTGGCTGACTGGATTAAAAAACATAAGCCATCAATTTGCTGTCTACCTGGCTTCAAAAGACAAATTAAAGCTCCGAGTCAAGGGTTGGAAGACAATTTTTCAGGCAAATGGAATTCAGAAGAAAAGAGGAGTTGCAATCTTATTTTCAGATACATGTGGATTTAAAGCAACTAAAGTCAAAAAAGACAAAGATGGTCACTTTATATTGGTCAAGGGAAAAATATAACAAGAAGATGTTTCAATTGTAAATATTTATGCACCCAAATTAAATGCTCCCAGATTCTTGAAACAGACCTTACTCAGTCTGAGCAATATGTAATCTGATAATACCATCATAACAGGGGACTTTAACACTCCTCTTACAGAGCTGGACAGATCCTCTAAACAGAAATTAAACAAAGATATAAGAGATTTAAATGAGACCCTAAAACAACTGTGCTTGATGGACTCATATAGAACACTCCATCCCAAAGATAAAGAATATACATTCTTCTCATCACCCCATGGAACATTCTCCAAAATTGATCATATCCAGGGACACAAAACAAATATCAACAGAATCAAAAGAATTGAAATTTTACCTTGTATCTTCTCAGACAATAAGGCACTAAAGGTGGAACTCAACTCTAACAAAAACGCTCCACCCGACACAAAGGCATGGAAATTAAACAATCTTCTGTTGAATAACAGATGGGTGCAGGAAGAAAAAAAACAGGAAATCACTAACTTCCTTGAGCATAACAACAATGAAGACACAAGGCACCAAAACCTCTGGGATACTGCAAAAGCAGTTTTGAGAGGAAAACTCATCACTTTAGATGCCTACATTTGAAAAACAGAAAGAGAGCGAATCAACAATCTCACAAGCCGGGGCGGCGCCTGTGGCTCAAGGAGTAGGGGCTGGTCCCACATGCCGGAGGTGGCGGGTTCAAACCTAGCCCCGGCCAAAAACCAAAAAAAAAAAAACAATCTCACAAGCCATCTTATGGATTTGGAAAAAGAATAATCTAAGCCTAAACTCAGTAGAAGAAAAGAAATATCCAAAATCAAATCAGAGATCAATGAAATTGAAAACAAAAGAATCATTCAGAAAATTAATGAAACAAGGAGTTGGTTTTTGAAAAAATAAATAAAATAGATAAACCATTGGCCAGACTAACGAGAAATAGAAAAGTAAAATCTCTAGTAACCTCAATCAGAAATGATAAAGGGGAAATAACAACTGATTCCACAGAGATACAAGAGATAATCTCTGAATACTACCAGAAACCCTATGCCCAGAAATTTGACAATATGAAGGAAATGGATCAATATTTGGAATCACACCCTCTCCCTAGACTCAGCCAGGAAGAAATAGAGCTCCTGAACAGACCAATTTCAAGCACTGAGATCAAAGAAACAATAAAAAAGCTTCCAGCCAAAAATTGCCCTGCTCCAGATGGCTTCACACCAGAATTCCATCAAACCTTCAAGGAAGAACTTATTCCTGTACTGCAGAAATTATTCCAAAAAATTGAGGAAGAAGGAATCTTCCCCAACACATTCTATGAAGCAAACATCAACCTGATACCAAAACAGGAAAAGACCCAAAGAAAATGGAGAATTTCAGACCAATCTCACTCATGAATATAGACACAAAAATTCTCAACAAAATCCTAGCCAATAGATTACAGCTTATCATCAAAAAAGTCATTCATCATGATCAAGTAGGCTTCATCCCAGGGATGTAAGGCTGCTTTAACATTAGCAAGTCCATAAACATTATCCACCATATTAACAGAGGCAAATATAAAGATCATATGATCCTCTCAATAGATGCAGAAAAAGCATTTGATAAAATCCAGCATCCTTTTCTAATTAGAACCGTGAAGAGTATAGGCATAGGTGGCACATTTCTAAAACTGATTGAAACTATATATGACAAACCCACAGCTAACATTTTACTGAATGGAGTAAAACTGGAAGCTTTTCCTCTTAGAACTGGAACCAGACAAGGTTGTCCTCTGTCACCTTTACTATTCAACATAGTGCTGGAAGTTCTAGCCAATACAATTAGGCAAGATAAGGAAATAAAGGGAATCCAAATGGGAGCAGAGGAGGTCAAACTCTCCCTCTTTGCTGACGACATGATCTTATACTTAGAGAACCCCAAAGACTCAACCACAAGACTCGTAGAAGTCATCAAAAAATACAGTAATGTTTCAGGATATAAAATCAATGTCCACAAGTCAGTAGCCTTTGTATACACCAATCAGTCAAGATGAGAAGCTAATTAAGGACACAACTCCCTTCACCATAGTTTCAAAGAAAACGAAATACCTAGGAATATACCTAAAAAGGAGGTGAAGGACCTCTATAAAGAGAATTATGAAATCCTCTGAAAGGAAATAGCAGAGAATATTAACAAATTGAAGAACATGCCATGCTCATGGATGGGAAGAATCAACATTGTTAAAATGTCTAAACTTCCCAAAGCAATCTACCTATTCAATGCCATTCCTATCAGAATACCAACATCGTACTTTCAAGATTTGGAGAAAATGATTCTGCGTTTTGTATGGAACCAGAAAAAACCCCGTATAGCTAAGGCAGTTCTTAGTAATAAAAATAAAGCTGGGGGCATCAGCATACCAGATTTTAATCTGTACTACAAAGCCATAGTGGTCAAGACAGCATGGTACTGGCACAAAAATAGAGACATAGACACTTGGAATCGAATTGAAAACCAAGAAATGAAACTAACATCTTACAACCACTTAATCTTCGATAAACCAAAGAAGAACATACCTTGGGGGAAAGACTCCCTATTCAATAAATGGTGTTGGGAGAACTGGATGTCTACATGTAAAAGACTGAAACTGGACCCACACCTTTCCCCACTCACAAAAATTGATTCAAGATGGATAAAGGACTTAAATTTAAGGCATGAAACAATAAAAACCCTCAAAGAAAGCATAGGAAAAACACTGAAAGATATTGGCCTGGGGAAAGACTTCATGAAGAAGACTGCCATGGCAATTGCAACACAACAAAAATAAACAAATGGGACTTCATTAAACTGAAAACTTCTATACAGCTAAGGAGACAACAACCAAAGCAAAGAGACAACCTACACAATGGGAAAGGATATTTGCTTATTTTCAATCAGACAAAAGCTTGATAACTAGGATCTATAGAGAACTCAAATTAATCCACATGAAAAAAGCCAACAATCCCTTATATCAATGAGCAAGAGACATGAATAGAAACTTTTCTAAATATGACAGATTAATGGCTAACAAACACATGAAAAAATGTTCATCATCTCTATGTATTAGAGAAATGCAAATCAAAAGAACCCTGAGATATCATCTAACACCAGTGAGAATGGTCCACATCACAAAATCTCAAAACTGCAGATGCTGGCGTGGATGTGGACAGAAGGGAACACTTTTACACTGCTGGTGGGACTGCAAACTAGTACAACCTTTCTGGAAGGAAGTATGGAGAAACCTCAAAGCACTCAAGCTAGACCTCCCATTTGATCCTGCAATCCCCTACTGGGCATGTACCCAGAAGGAAAAAAATCCTTTTATCATAAGGACACTTGTACTAGACTGTTTATTGCAGCTCAATTTACAATCGCCAAAATGTGGAAAGAGCCTAAATGCCCACCAACCCAGGAATGGATTAACAAGCTGTGGTATATGTATACCATGGAATACTGTTCAGCCATTAAAAAAAATGGAGACTTTACATCCTTCGTATTAACCTGGATGGACGTGGAAGACATTATTCTTAGTAAAGCATCACAAGAATGGAGAAGCATGAATCCTAGGTACTCAATTTTGATATGAGGACAATTAATGACAATTAAGGTTATGGGGGGGGAGGAAAAGCAGAAAGAGGGACAGAGGGAGGGGGGTGGGGCCTTGGTGTGTGTCACACTTTATGGGGGCAAGACATGATTGCAAGAGGGACTTTACCTAACAATTGCAATCAGTGTGACGTGGCTTATTGTACCCTCAATAAATCCCCAACAATAAAAAAAAAAAAAAGATAATCAGAGGAGGAAGACACTGAGGATTTTGAATACTGGAAATTCTAAGGATGGTCCTAATATAAATTATTCTTCTTCCTTTGAAAATGGTAATTAAAGCTCACATCTTAATGCTAACTCAAGACCAGAGCAAAGAGTACTTTTAGCAGATAACATGTAACAAGGTTCTGTTAACACTCCTATTATTAAAAATGTCCATTTCTTAAAAAAAAAAAAAAAACAAAACATTTAAGGGGAGAAGTTTCATCCTAGATTACCCGCATGTATAAAAGAAAACTTACGCCTGTAATCCCAGCACTGTGGGAGGCTGAGGAGGGAGAATTGCTTGAGCGCAGGAGTTTGAGACTTGCCTGAGTGAGAGTGTAACTCCAAAAAAAAAAAAAAAAAACCCAGCCAGGCGCCTCAGTGAGCACCCGTAATCCCAGAGGCTTCCAGAGGCTGAGGCAGTGGGATGCCCAACGCCAGAGTCTGAAGATGCAATGAGCTATGACACTACTGCACTCTGCTCAGGGCATAGGGTGGGACTCTGTCTCAACAACAACAACAGCAACAACAAAGAGATAAAAATAAATAAATAAAAGGAAATAAAAAATAAAATAAAATAAAACTTATAAGTCACCTTTAAAAACTGATGATAAAGAGACATTTTTGAACTTTAGGAACTCTCCTCATTCCCTTCTGCATGCAGATATTTTTCTTAAAAATAGCAAAAGTCATATATAAAAATAATCCTAATATATGATGCATTTCCAAGTTACCAGAAGCTGAAAAAGAAATATCCAGTTCTCTTTTTCTAGAACTGCATTAAAATGCCAAAAGCAATTTCCACAGCAAGAAAATGTCCATTCAACCTTAGAAATATAATACAGGAAAAGTCTCACCTTGACATCAGATTTTGTAGGCCAGGAATGGAAATGATCGCAGATTAAAAGAAAATGCTGAGAGGAGGCTCCCCTCATAAGTGCCACTGGGGAATAAATGGAGAAAAAGGAAAAAAATTGTTCAACTCTACTGTTGCTATCACCACTTACCTTAGTAGAATTCAATACGATTCCTGACTTGGAAGAAATAAATACTAATAATAGGGAAGTGGCAGGGAGGGGACAGATCTCTTGGAATCTTAGGATTTAAAACCAATTCTTCTGGAGCCTAGGTTTGGTGTGGTGAATATTTTGTGCAGGAAGCTGGTAGAGGTTGTCCAGTGCTGTTCTGGGACGCAGTGAGATCCTGCTAGAAAGAAAAGTAAGGAAGGAACCTAGATACAGTCAGTAGTGAAGAGGGAATGCAAAGGATGGTAGAAAATCTAACCGGATCTCCTGGATCTTTCACTTTACCTGGAAGAAACAGAGATATATCTTTTTCTCTGTTTGAATAGTTCATGGTCCTAAGCCATTCCACTCGATGTTTCATTTATTTTATTTATTTATTTATTTTTTTATTTATTTTTATTAAACCATAGCTGTGTACATTAGTATGATCGTGGGGCACCATACACTTGGTTCATAGATTGTTTGACACATTTTCATCACATTAGTTAACATAGCTTTTGTAGCATTTTCTTAGTTATTTTATCCTGCAAATAAAATACCAGTCTTATGCCTACATCACTGATAGCAACCATATAGAAAAGAGTAGGCCCAGAAGAAAATCCACTCATTATATTTGTGAGTTATAATCATATGTAGAAAGTATGCTCTTTGTTTAGATTTTAGTAAGTAGGAAGAAAAAGCAAGTGGAAAGAATTAGTAAATTATGAGCACATAGTATCAATGAAGGTAAGGAAAGAGAGTTTTTCAAGAGGAAAACTCTTCTTAAAATAGTTGTCAAATTATTCAAACGCTAGGAAGAATATAAGGACTAAAAGGTTTTAGGTTTTTTTCTTTGTTTGTTTGTTTTGGATTTGAGAAATTTAGATCTACAGTGAATTTCATCAGGGTGTTTTAGTGGGGAAGGGCAGAAATTAGGTTAGACAAAGTTCAAACATTAGTGGAAGGTGTTGGGTTAGTTGAAAAATGTCGTTAATTAAAGATGTCCATGTCCTAATCTCAGGAATTTGTGAACATGTTACTTTACATGATTCAGGTATTTTGTCAATGTGATTAAGTTAAGTATCATGAGATAGGAAGATTGTTCTGGATTATTCCAGTGTGCAATTCAATGTAAGCATATGAGCTTTAAAAGTGAGGTTTATAGAGGTTACAGAGTAGGAAACATAATTAAGCTAGCAAGATCAGAGAGATACTTGCTTGTTGACTTTGAAGATGGGGAAGGGACCACAAGCTAAGGAATGTGGGAAACCTCTGGTAACTGGAGAAGCCAAAGAAACAGATTCTCCCTAGAACCTCCAGAAGGTGTACAATGTTGCCAACCACCTTGATTTTAGCCCACGGAAACTCATTTTGAAATTCTGACTTCCAGAACTGTAAGATAATAAACTTGAGTAGTTTTAATTCATTACATTGTGATAATTTGTTATAACAGCAGTAGAGAATGACTGCAAAATGGAAAAAGGGAGAGAGAATATATGTCAATCTAGTGAATAATATGACCCTGATATGAAAGGGTCATATGTGTTTAATGAAGCCCTTTCTATTTTAATAAATTAGGTTTGGTTGTAATTAATCCTGTATTAATAGTTTGAGAGGGCTATGTTGATAATACAGGAGATAGAAAATATAATCAATAGTCTGCAATTCCTGAGAAGGCATGAAGGAACAGAAGGCAAGGAGAGATGCTTCTTCTGTGGCTGCACTGTGGGAACAGCTGCTTCCAGGGCTCACACCTTAATCAGGTGCAACTTAGCCTCAGGTAAAGAGAGGAACACAACATCCTAAACTGTACCTGTCACCTCTCCTCCTTCATCTTCTAATTCATCTGCATGCGTGAATGGAAGCAACCAAGTGCCAGGTCTATGTTCAAGGACAGAAGGATGAAAAAATAAAGTTTTCTACTCACAGGTTTTGTGTTTCTAATAGGGGAGAGGAAAGCCTCAGCATTCTTCCTTGACATCTAATTGGTCGGAATTATGTCACATAAATTAGTTCTGTGCAGTCATCGGAAGCAAGAAATCAGTTATGAACAACTGTCCCAGAAAAATAGAAATTGTATAGCTTCTCTGAGACTAGAGATTCCTACCAGACAGAAATTTAGTGTTTTAATATCAGAGCAAAAGGGAAATAGTTATTAGATTGGCAAAATTACTTACAAAAATATATTCGTGCATACAAATCAATTTAAGCTGTTTTTTAAATAAGTGGAAGTTATTTTCATGAATGCACTTTAGTTAAAAATGAAAAAAGTAAAAAAACTTTTCTAACTATGCTTTAGAATAATAACCAAAGAAGAACATAATCTGCTCAGTTATATATAGTCATAAAAATGAAACTAAAACGACCAAATTCATCTCCTGCTTCTCAGCGTGTAAGGCACTCAATTAATAGTAAATCTACCATATGCTTTTATCCTTCAATTGTGCTTAACTCCTATTGTGTCAAATTTACACAAATAAATTTAATTTAAAATTTATACACCATATGTTGATTTAAACTTGGAATCTCCCAGGAGTCCTGAGATAAGATAAATATTCAAATTAGTGAAGTAAATTTTCCCAGCGCAACCCCCACATCCCTTCATTGCATATCCAACCATTTTTATACAAGCTGCAGTGCGTGAAATACACATCACATCATCCTACCCTGCCAGTCACATTTCTTTAATGAATACATAAAATCTAATGTGAATCATACCTCAGCTAAAATACTCCACAAAGAGTTTCTCCAGGTACTCTACCAAGACTCGGTAGTACAGAACTTCACAGTATAAAATAAAGTAAAGTAAAAATAAAGTCACTTCCTGAGGAAGTAGCGCTTCACCCTGATTCAATGCATCGTCTGTCTTTTAGAGAGGAGAGCAAAAAACATAATTATCCTGAATGAGGAAGCAGATTTCTCCTATTTCAGGAATCATGTGGGGGTTCTCCGTTTATCTATGTTTTGCACAAAAAATGACCTAAGTTCTTCATTCTGGGAAGGAGTTGAGGATAACAACAAGGAAAGGCCAACTGAGGGGTCAGGTAGAGAGGAATAAGGGTGGAAGCAAAGAAAATAGCCCTCCTTAGGCTGGCTCAAGAAAATCAGCTTTTAAAAATTAGGTAACATTTTCTACTGAAAATAATATATCTCTTTGAACAGGGACACTGTTGGAGTTGCTAGAAGGACACACTTGTTTTATTGTTTTTGAAAAAGTAAACAAAATATCTGTATAAGATCTATTTTACAGCAAATCCAAGCCACGGGCAAACCAGCCTACTACTTATGTAATACAGGTCTGGAAGTTTCTGGGAGTGATGAAGGTTGTGCCTCTGACAAATCTCCAAGATGGTAATCACAGTCCACACCTCTAGGACTTTGGTATAAGGTTGTTTCCCCCTCAGAAAACAACTATTCTATGTTAGAAAAAAATCTCAATGGGCCGTAAGAGAAACTGAATTCTTGACCATGAATGGCCAAGGAGCTATGGAGACCAAACTGTCTATTGTGAGCCTGGTGTTTATATACCCTGTAAATCTAAAAGCAAACAAACAAAAACAAGGATAACAGAGCATCAACACATTCTTCACAAAGCTCTTTGTATTTCTCCCCATCATGACTGTTTCTCTTTGTTTGTTTTCCTTTTCATCATATAAAGGAGCACTGATGGTGGCTAGTGTGTCAATTCAGGTTTTGAATGGAACCTAGTTATATTAGTAACTGATGGATAGAGAAAGAATAGTGCATGCTGATGACCAAAGGGGAGTGCTGTGGCAGACAGTCCCATGATCCACTACAGATCCACTACATATGGTTCTCTGCTACTTTCTTTGCTCCTAGATGTTGTGCTCTGTTTAGAGCTTCAGATGAGATCCCTTGGATTTTAACTTCTGGTTGGGTTCGGAGCTGAGCTGTAGCTATACTCCCCAGGTTCAGAACGGGCGTGGGAACAGGTGTGCACGGCTGCCGTTTTCTGAATGTTCCGGCATCCCAGGTCACTCCCCTTCACCTTGCCTACGTATGTGAAAAACACCTTCCTCAAACTCTTCTTAATTACCTTTTGAGGTTACCATCTATTTTCTGACAGTCTCTAACAGATACAGCTGTTTTGATGCAGGTGTAACAAAATGGTTTGCTAAAAATGTTTGAAGTGTAAAGAAGCTATTCTTAGGAATTGCACCATATGTGTGCTGTACCTATCTGAACATCCTGATGTCTCTGAGCTTCACCTGTACATTTCCCCTTTCTTCCCTCCCATCCTTGATCAGATCTATCCACACTATACTCAAGTGAAGATTTTCATCGCAACTTTGATCCTGGTGGTGCTGGAGTCAGGAATATGACAAACTTGTAGTGGGGGGAGGCTCAGGAATGGAGTAAGGATGTCTGTAATGTGTACGACATGGCAATTAAAAAAAAAAGGTTAAGATAATCTTTCAAGGTCTGAACAAAATGATTCCTAGGTCCATTGTGTCTGTGTTAAAGCAGCTATATTCAAATGTTGTACACTATATTTAGAGGTAATTCAGTGTGTTGAAATCCAGGAGCATGAATAGAAAGGCTAACTTCTTATTACACATACAATAAAATCAATGAAAAGAGGTGAACTTATGAAATGTAAGTTTCACCATGAATAGGATGATGAGAGAGTTTTGTTTGATGAGAATACATTTTCTTCGTGGTTTCTTTGCTGCAGTTCAAATCCATAATATTACCTTTCAAGTATGAGAAATGCCTGTATTTACTCTCAGTGTTTATTTGATCATGATAGCCTGAAAATTCATAAGCACTTGGTCAAGTACACACCGGGAAAAACAAAGTTAGACTATATGAATAAATACAGGGCACATGAACTTTCAGAAAGCTGCAGATAAATGTTGGATTTAAAACAACTCTGTTTTTGTGAAATTCTATAACCATTTGCCAGGTTTTTAGAAAGCAAATACAAGTAAACATCCACTTTATGTATTTATCATTAAGTTTCTACACCTGCATCTTTCAGGTGAACGTATCAGTTTTGTTTCCAAGAGGTGTGATCCACAGAAATATGATATAATTGTGTGGTTTTTAAACTGGCGAGTGACTGGCTGAAAGTGAGGGCTTGATGATGTAGAGGCTATTGGGTGCTAGAGCTCTGAGTCCCAGACTGACTTTTCTGTCTTCAAATACATTCTATCTTTTAATACATAGTTCCAGTTTTGAGGCATAGAGGAATAATAACATTATAGGCATAACTACTTACTTGAAATCTTTTTGTTAGAGTGTTTGAGGCAATCTTTTTTTTCTGTAGATGCCATTAAAATCAATTCATGTTTCCATGTAAGGTTGAAAGTGGTCTTTGAATTGCCTCTAAACAACAGAGAAATGAAATGTTGATCTCCATCCATCTTTTTTTTTATGCTGTCTTTGATCTCTTTTTTAGGTTTTTTTTTTAGTGTTCTGCATTTTTAACTATTTTCATCAGTCCTTGGTTTGACGTTTTTATAACCTCCTCAAAAGCATGCTATAATAGAGAAATAATTTGAAGCAACTTTGTTTTTATTTTCCTCAATGTTGTAATGTTATTCTTCCCTCAATAATCCTAATTCCTCCTCTTTCGTAACCTTTCTCTCCTCTCTCTCTCTCTCATCCCCTCGCCATCTCATTCTTTGTTCTTACTCTCTCTGTCACTTCAGTAGAATGTGACTACTAGCATGGGAAGCAGAGTGAAAATATCATGTGTCGGAAGCCATATAAGGTACAGCTCGGCCTTACTTCCTCTTCAAGTAAAAAACAGTTTTACCTTTTCCCGGTAACTTTACCCGGCAACTAGCCAACCAATCACCTTATGCCCCATCTTACTTACTCTAGCCAATTCCCAGTTAACAACTCCTCTGAACCTCCCAACAAGACACACCCACCTTCCCCGTAATGCTTATAAGGCACAAGTTTTTCAATAAAGTTGGAGACTTGATCAGAAAACTGTCTTGTCTCCCTTTCTCGCGCCCCTTGTTTGTTTTTCTCCTTTAGGTGGTTCCTGCGTCCCCCGTTGCTGTCCCGCAGGTCGGGACATCCTGGTGCCCAACCAGGGGCAATCGGGACCCCCTGGAGGAGAACGCTTGCCTACGGAAGCCCCGGCCAGGCACCCTTCAGAGCTGCAGGGAGGACCCACGTGCACTCCCCATTCAGATTGCCTCGGTTCACCCGCCGTGAGACGGATCAGAAGAGAAGGTAGGCAAACGATAACTTACAAGATTTCAAACATTTCACCCCTTTGTCTTGGCTGTTATTATTGGCTCTCCCGGATCTAATCCACTTATCAACACTCACATCGCCAAAGCGGGGAAGGACGAGAGGTACCCGTTTCAGCAGTGAGAACTCCAAAACACTTGGACTAGTTTTTCTGCCTAACACTCTCTAACAAACTCTGAGCTCGCTACGTCTTATACAGTCATCCACCTCAAGGGCACTCCCAGGGACGCTGCCTTCCAAAGGCTATGCCTGAGGGCGGTAGGCAGCTGTCCTGCCTGAGAGGGTCCGAGCAGGCAGATTATACCTGCCAACCTATGACACGCGAGCAGAGATCGTAAGGCACAGAGAGAGTGGTCACAGAGAAACTTAAGTTCCGAGTCGACTGGAGACTTGCGTGAACCGAGATCTGAGAGAGCCATCCAGCCAACATAATGGGGAGTTCACTTAGTACACATGAAATGTTCCTTGACGGTTTCAAGGGATCACTCAGAGTGCGAGGAGTAAGGGTTAAAAGAAAGAACCTTAAACAATTTTTTAATTTTATTCATAACACCTGCCCCTTGTTCCCTTTAGAGGGAACAATCAGCCAAAAACGCTGGGAATGAGTAGGAGATGCCTTGCAGGACTTTTACCACACCTTTGGTCCTGACAAAGTCCCAGTTACAGCCTTTTCCTACTGGAATTTAATTCATGACATGTTAAAAGTTCATTCACTAGATCCTGACATTCGAGATGTCATCAAAGTAGGAGAAGAAGTCCTTAAAGAGGCTTCTCGCCCTCCTTCCACCTGCCCCTCTGTCACAGTAAAAATTCCTGACAACCCCCCAGTTTCCCCTAAACCCCCGGACAGCCCCAACAACACTCTTAAAACTCCAAAAACTATATGGGGCACCTTGTGACTATAAGGGAGGAACAACTACAATAATACCCACCTCCCATACTAGCCAAGTTGATTGCAGCGGCAAAACCACCTATTTAACTTTCACGTCACAGGTAGGAGGAGGACATAAACAAAACTGGCAGTGTGTTAATGCACCCAAAATAATACTCCCAGTTCAAAACGAACCAGGACCTTGTCCCACGGAGTGCAAAATAACCAATCAAATGCACTCTATGTGCTACAATAGTGTCCAACAGTGCACCCACACAAACGGCAACACATATCTAACAGCCATTTTACAAAGAACTTATTCTGGCTCCTTTGGAGGTGAGCTTGATTCTACTCATAACCTGGGACACTCCAAATATGCCCAAGCCTCCTGCTTAGGCACTATTGGCAAAAATGTTTGCTGGCCACTAAAACCACCAATTCACACATCTGATGGCGGTGGGCCATCAGATAGGGTAAGAGAAGATGCGGTCCAAAAACAAATTGAAAAAATAATTAAAGAAAAATATACTCCCCTACATTACCACCCCTTAGCTTTACCTAAATCTCGAGACATAGATCTCAACATCCAAACCTCTGATATTTTAGAAGCCACTTTCAAAGCTTTAAATAATTCCAACCCAACCCTCGCGGAAAACTGCTGGCTATGTCTAACTCTTGGCACACCTATGCCCCTAGCCCTACTAACAAACACCTCCACTTCACATCTAAATAACTCACATCTAAACTGTAGTGAAAGTCTACCTTTTAGAGTCCAACCTATAGAATTTACACAAACCCCTTGTATATACAAACCTCCCCAGAACAATGATTATGATGTAGACTTAGGAAGCATCACCTTCACAAACTGCTCCTCCATTTCTAACAACACCTCACACCGGTGCCCCCCTCCTGGACATGTTTTTGTATGCGGAGGAAATTTGGCCTACACGGCCCTACCAGGTAACTGGACAGGTTATTGCGTAACCTCCCAACTACTCCCTGATATCTCTATTATACTAGGAGATCAACCTGTTCCTCTCCCCAGTCTTGATTATATAGCTGGACATCCACGCTCTAAAAGAGCTATTCAACTTATCCCACTAATAGCAGGACTAGGCATCACTACAGCAGTAGCCACAGGAGTTACCGGAACAGGAATATCTATACTTTGCTACCACAAACTGTCTCATCAACTAATAGAGGATGTCTCAGCTCTTTCTGAAACAATTCACGATCTTCAAGATCAAATAGACTCCCTAGCAGAAGTAGTCCTACAAAACCGTAGAGGCTTAGATCTCCTCACGGCAGAGCAGGGAGGTATCTGTTTGGCTTTACAGGAAAAATGCTGTTTCTACGCCAACAAGTCAGGCATTGTTCGAGACAAGATAAAAAACCTGCAAGACCAGCTGGAAGAAAGAAGAAAGGAACTTCGTGATAACCCCCTTTGATCAGGACTCAATGGACTTCTTCCTTATCTCCTCCCACTCCTAGGCCCCCTATTAGGTTTTCTATTAGTCCTTTCCTTCGGCCCCTGGCTATTCAAAAAGGTCACCACTTTCATTAAACAACAAATAGACTCTGCCCTAGCAAAACCAATTCAAATTCACTACCATCACCTGGCTCTGTCTGACCAAGAAACCGACTCTCATGGCTTCCCCTCATAATGAGGGCAGTGTATAGATCAGAGGTACACTTACCCATTCCTAATAAAAGGAAAAAAGGGTATGGGCACCGAGTTGAGTGCACAGCAAGGCATTGCAAGAGAAGGTCCCATAATCCTTCGACCTCCCGATCCCAAGGAGAAGTCAAATGAAGGATCAGACCCCCTCTGATTTTTCTCTGAGAGCAAACCTGGCTTGCATAGAGGTTGGTATCAAAAATTTCACTTACCTCTCCTCTCCAAAAGATACCGCAAATAACAAATGTGGATCTGGGAAATCTATGAGAGGAGCCAGGTCACTACTCCCTCTCTCGGTTAATGCCCACCTCCTTAAAACAAAAAGGGAGGAGATGTCGGAAGCCATATGAGGTACAGCTCGGCCTTACTTCCTTTTTAAGTAAAAAACAGTTTTACCTTTTCCCGGTAACTTTACCCGGCAACTAGCCAACCAATCACCTTATGCCCCATCTTACTTACTCTAGCCAATTCCCAGTTAACAAACTCCTCTGAATCTCCCAACAAGACACACCCACCTTCCCCGTAATGTTTATAAGGCACAAGTTTTTTCCATAAAGTTGGAGACTTGATCAGAAAACTGTCTTGTCTCCCTTTCTCGCGCCCCTTGTTTGTTTTTCTCTTTTAGGTGGTTCCTGCGTCCCCCATTGCTGTCCTGCGGGTCGGGACAATCATGGTGATTGAGTCTTAGAAAAAAAATAAGAAATATATTTGTTACCTAGATTACACTCTCCTCTACAGTGTTGCAAATGAATAAACCAATCTCCCCCATAATTCCATACATGTATAATAATCTTATTAAGAACTATTCATAAATATTTCTTTTCCTTCTATCACAGTGGTGTGATTTTGAAGATTAGTCCTGTTAACTGCTAATATTTTTTAGGAATCATGCATACATTTTGAGGAATTTTTATGTGATTGATTATTTTTTAAATGTTGACACATCATCTAGGAGTTCTTCAATAAAATTATATAAGTATACATGTGGTTTCATTCATAACTATATTAATTATAGATTAATGTATACATTATAACATATATATAGGATGCAAAAATGTACACACATTTTAAGAATGAAAAACTGTATTAAAATTGTAATAATATACTCCTATAGCAACAGAAGAACGCAAGTCACATTTGAACACCTCTTGTAATTACAGAAGTCAAACATGGCTTAAGTATAACAATTTTAATACAGCTTTTTCCTTTCTTAAAATGTGTATGCATTTTTTTGGTACCCTCAAGTTATCAAAAATGCATGTCATTTTACTTCTTGTGATTTCACAAACAAAATTTATTTTTACTTCTAAATATTAATCATGTGCAAGTTAACTTGCAGTGTGACTTTTAACAGCTCATAGCTATCCTTAACCCAATGAGGATTTAGATTCCTTATTTATCAAAAAGAAACAATGATTCTGGCTTTGTGGGTTTACTGATGCATTTAAATATATTATACATGCAGGTAATTTTTGTAAAATGCTTTGTTATGCTAACCACCAAGCACATTGTGGTGGTGTGGTGGTGTGGTGGTGGTGGTGGTGATGGTGTTGGTGGTCGTGGTGATATTGTGGCAGCAGCAGTAAGTGTTGTAAGATTTTCTCTTTGTCCTTTTAGCAGTTCCCAAGGATTCAGTAACATAAAAGAGGTCCACAACAAGGTAAATATGCTTTTTGTTGTAAAGTATGTTTCCTATTGCTGCTGGAACAAATCACCACAAACTTAGTGGCATACATCTACTTTATGTATTTTTTTTTTTTACACTTCTAGGGGTTAGATGTCCAAAGTGGATGCTACTGGCCTAAGTCTGGGTGCTTCCAGGATTGTGTTCTTGTTTGGGGTGCTCTAAGAGGAATCTGTTTTCATGCCTTTTCCAGTTTCCAGAGGCTGTCTACAGTCTTCGGCTCCCGTTCTCTCCCTTTATCTTCAAAACCAAAGCCATATCTTCCTCTGACTCTCTCTTTTGTCTCCTTTTCCCTTCTTTAAGGGCCCTCGTGATAACCTGGAACATACCCAGTAATTTAGGATAATCTCTGGATCTCAAGATCCTTAAACACGCTCATAGGTTTTGGGGATTAGCACATGGGGTAATATTTGTGGGATCATTCCGCCTGCCTTAAGAGACTTCTCACATCTTTCAAAAATTTCAGGTGGACCTTATCTCTTCCTGTTAGTGAGATGGCTCTTCTCTTCCCACTAATAAACACCATGAGTTAAAATATGAGTATATAACTGATATATGTAAAGAATTATAATAAAATAAAAGCATTCATTTACTCATCATTCAGCTTAAGAAATTAAATATTATGGGTATATTTTAAGCCTACTGTGTTACCCTCAACCTCAATTTCAATTTGTCACTTAGTTCTAGAAGTAATTACTATGATAAATTTAGTAGCATAAATATTATTTTGATATTCTTTCTACTATACATATATATACACAAGCCAATTTTATTTGTTTTATTTATTTATTAGTTTCCTATGTAAATTTGGTTTTGTATAATATGTTTTTCAAGATTGGTCCATGTTGATACACATAGCTATTGTTTATTAATTTCATGGGTACATAATAGTTTTGAATGAACATGCTGAAAATTAATTATCTATTCCAATAAGCATTTGGGATTTTCATATTTCCCTGCTATTATAAACAATGCTGCTTCACGCGTGCTTACACCATTTCATGGTGTTCATGAGAGAACATTCCTCAGAGAAGATGCATAATATTAAAAGTGGCTACTGTCAATGCAACACTATTTTGAATACTTGCCAACATTTGTTGTCAGACATCTTAACTTCTGAAATGTGCTAAATACTCACTCACACTGGGATTTAATTTGCCATGATATGATGCACCTTTATGCATGTTGAGGCAAATTGTGTTTTCCATTGTTTATTTATGCCTATTTATACATTTTGCCTATGTTCTTGTTTTACTTATTCAAAAATTATTTATAAATTCTTGATACTATCCTGTTTCCAGTGTCTTATTTTAAGGTGTGCTCCCAAAGATGCACTAGGTCTTATTTTCAGGGGACGTCTTATCTTTCCTGTAAGTAGGTCTTATTTTCGGAGGATGTCTTATTTTCGGGGAAACAGGGTAATATTTTGCCAGTTACGAGTATTGTAAACATATGTTCCTTGAAGTTACTCTCTTGTATTTTAAACTTTTGCCAGTAGGATTAATCTTTTGCCTATCACTCAAGCTTACAAAGGCAGGACAGACAATACAAAAGGTCTTACTGATCTTACCCATCACCAGAACAGTAAGGTTCTAAGGTGTGCAGATGAATGTAATTTGTGGAAGATAATAAAATGAAGATCCCCAAGTGGAAGTGCATATAGATATTCCCCTTTCATCTTTCATAGTTTTGAGTGACAGAATGTCATGCTACAAGTTTGTTGAGTCAGATGATCTCTGTGAGTTCACATTCTGCAGAATCTGTCAATGGCATCATCAACACACAGGTTATAATGTCCTGTGAATGGATACGTTCACCAAGGTAAATCTGCAAGGAAGCTGAGAAGTAACACTCCAGGAAAAGAATAGAAGTCAGAAGCCCATAACACTGAGAAAGTTAAGGTAATCTAGTTTTTGAGGAGGAGGTCATGGTTTATAATATCAAACACTCCCTGGAGAGTAGATATATTCCCTGGCTATGACAAAAACAGAAGAAAAATTAGTAGAAGTCTTGCTAAGAGATTCCTCAGTAGATGATTAAGGAATGAAATTTATAATGTAGTGGTCTAAACAGCAAATGAAAACAGAAGAAGCAGAGGCAGGGAATTTTGGATGTCTTTCTTAGGAAGCTCTGCAATGCCAGGAAATAAGAAGAGATAAAACTGGGGAGGCATGAAGTGTAAGAACAAATGAGAGAGACAGGGCTTTTCAAAAATGCAAGTAGAAAAAGGGAGAAAGTATGAAAAAGAAAATCAAATGAGATCTAGTAATTGGACTATCACTCCTGGGGAAGCATTCATGGGAACCAGTGGAGGAGTTAACCTCAGCCACAATGAGATATTTGCTATCATAATGAGAGAAAGAAATTAGTTATAATACATTGTCACTTTTGTAGATGGGATGTCAGGAATTTGAAGGGGTTTTTATCTAAGTACTTTTATATTTCTGTGAATTAGGAGACAAGACATTCAGCTGAGAATGAGTGGGAAGGTAATAGGGTAGGCTGGTTAAGATAAGAAATAGTTTGATTAGATATTATGGAAAATGGAGAAAAATCTTATCAGAACAGAGAAGAAAATGATGAGCAGTGTAAATGGCCCTGTTGAGGTCAGAGACTATTACTCTGTAGAGGCAATTTTCTGAGGGATTTGTGATTTTCTCCAGTTGGATTCAACTAGGACCAGGACAAAGAAATCAGTCAGTTGAATTGCCTCAGCTCTGGGTTTGCTTGCTGGGTTCAAAAAACTGGAAAATGGAATTGAAAATATTCACAAAAGCTTTGTTGAAATTAATAAGGTTTGTAGGCTTAATGGGAAGGAAGTAAAGCTGAGGAAGAAATAAGACCTTATATGTAATTGATTGTACATCGTAAGAGTGGATCCAAGTTAGCTGGGTGAAATAAATTTTAAACTTTGTGCATACACTTACCCAACTTCAGCTGCTTGTAGGAAGCACTAGAAGACTAGAAAGTACCAAAGGCACAGTGTAACTTTCCTGTCCATTTGTTTGATTTTCCTATTGAGCTCTTTTGGAAGTCATTCTGATGGAAGAGTATTTTAAACACAGAAGAAGCATCAAGGGATATTTCTAAAGTCTTAGCTTCTTTTCCGTTGGGTCATCAGTTTATGATATATTGTCTCCCTGGGTCTTCCTTTTGTAAGTTTCCTGTGTGACATTTTTAATCTTATGTTTTCAAGCTCAAGTAACCAAGTATAAATATTAAGGGGTGATATAATTTTAGAAAATTGTTTGCCCCTTTGATTTACAAACTCTTATAAATTTAAACCAGATTAATACCACTTTTGACATTTCTTAGTAAGATCAAATGCTGCTTCTCATTTTTTAATTTATTCTCATTCTCTGTATGTGATGCTTTCCTCTAAACCCCTCACTTGTTGAACTTTAGTTCATTAAAGTAGTGATTCAGAATTTACTCAAAGGCTCAGGTTAAATCTCTAAGGCTTTATAATAAATTATTACATTGGCTTGCATGGCCCTGGGAAGTTTGTTAGGACAGGTTGTATCTCATTGCACAACTGAGAAACTTGGGAAGCAAGAGGAGAGAGGATTTTACCAACACTTTCCAAATCCTTATCTAGGTTTTTAAAAAAGTATTTCTTAGGATCATGCTGAAGGTATTACACTTCAAACATCTTCAGATTGTGATCCATCCTTCTGATTAACATAACTTTTATTGTACATGAATTTAAAAATTTCTGATTTATTTTAATCTTTATTTAATCTTAATCTTTAATTTTAATCTAGATTCCACTTTGTCAGAGTAAACAGAGAAGCTTAATTAAACTGTGTAATTACTCTAGGGTCCAGTATACCCTCTTGCTTGATTTTGTATCTTTATCTTTCCTATGGATTATTAAGTATTCAGTGTTTTTATTCTGAGATATTTTGCTCTTAACATAGTGGGCACAGAAGGTTATCTTTAAAATCCCCTCTACATCTCCCAAATTAATGTTCTGTGTAGTGAGCACCTGCCAGCTTTGGTACAGTTATGGAATTAGACATTTTTGAATGATTTTTTGACTCTGAAGATTGCTGTCATGCTGTTACTAAATTTGGCTGTATTTCAGCTCCATCATCTTCCATTTCATAAAGGATTTGCTGTGAACCCAATGCATGTTTTCGTGTAACTTTATAATTATCATACCTAGAAGCTGCCTCTATTAGAGCTTGGTACTATCCTGCACATAAAACTGCTGCTCCTGTAATTGACTTCAACCAAGTCAGGACTAATTCACAATATTTACCTGAAGGTGGGTTTGGCAGCAGAGGAAGATCTTGATTATACTATGTACTTTTATGTCTTTGATAAATCCTGATAAAATAAATAAAACTTTGTATATATATATATATAATGTATATAAAACTTTATATACATATAAAATTTGGTACCATGATGAGACAAAATTAACTTAACATCCATATGTTGTAACAGGTTATGACAATACTACTAAAGGGAGAGTTAAAACTGATCAGAGAAAAAACTTTAAGAAATAGACATTAAGCTAATGACAGCAACACCTTGTACATACCTCAAATAATCTGTAGATCTTATTTTCACAGTTTCTAACAAAGAAGATCTGATTCATTCTGTAATACAAAAGCATCATTTATCTGAAAATAAATGCTCTTAGAATCAATCTGTATGATATTTTCCCAATAAACCTCGAATAAACCAAAATGAGTGTCTATTTTCTATTATAAGCAAAAAAAGAAAACCTAAACAGCTACGTAAAAAAAATGCTAAATTTAAAATAAATTTAGATATAGAGAATTCATATTACAACTTCATTGTTTTTGAGCATTTTAGTTTTTGTATACCTAAAAGGAAGACATCTATATGTGTTCCAGACTCCTTTATCAGACCATATGGAAACATCAGAGAGGAGGTGTTAATTGCCTCGCTCACATTCCCATTTAACTTAGTGGGACTAATTTCCCCCAATTTCTCTTTAGCAAGATTCCCATTAATTTTAACTTATAGCAACAAATTTCCATGTTGGATTTTTCAACAATGGATATCTCAAAACTGGTACTTAACAATTAATACTCCTATGCATCAATCCATAAATTAGGTGAGTAAAATTTAACAATTAAACAATAAAATTAAACAATAAATAAAATTTAACAATAAATAACAAATAAAATTTAAACAATAAATACCAATAAATTTAACAATAAATTTAACAATAATAATAAGATACTCAAATAGAGTATCTTAAAAGAAAACAGCAAAGACAAATAGGTAAACTGGCCGTTGTGCTCAAATACATGATTGGTGTGTGAGGGGGTAAATAATATGATGCTATGAGAGCATAGGGAGTCTATTTTTAACCCAATTTTGTAGGGTTCAGGGAAAGGTTACTAAAGAGGTGAATGCTTTGCTGAATTTTCTAACAAGAGGCCAAGTGAACAAGGGTCAATCCAGACTGCTAAAGCAAGTAATTAAAAGATATAAAGGCCAAAAATATGAGGAAACATCTGTAAAAGGGGATAATTTGTTGATAGTTGTACCTTGCATTGAAGTAAGAATGAATACATTGTATGAGTAAGTTTATTTTAGAAACTTAAGCTTGGAAATACTTCAAATGTGAGAATTACTTAGCCTCAAATCCCATGATGCTACATTCAAACTCAGAAAAAAAAGTGAAAAAATTACATTTGTTACCAAACTATTTTAATTAATTATATGTGTGTGCTATTACTTTTCAGTTACACTAATTTCTTCTCTGTCTTCTATGAACTAGCCATCTCAATCTCATAGGAATTTCACTTATACTTTTCTTTCTGACGTCTATTTAGAAACCCATTACCACTTTTTTATGGAACTACATATACAACATTTTTTGTAACTCCAACCTAGTTCTTCCTTATCCATTAACACCTAACACTCATGATGAACGCTTTATTGGTTTTCATCCTGTCTCTTTGTTTGTCTCTTACCAAGTAGAAGAGGAGGTGAGGATGGCCATGCTGTTACCATATAGGCATTAAGCTCAGCACTGAGGATGCCAAGTGGAATAGTTTGCAACATCTTGTTCTCTTGGTTGGTTGCTTCCAGCCATTATGTGTAGAGTAAGGAGTATATTTAAACTACAGAGAAGCTTTAAAAGATTCTCAAGCTCGAAGCCTCATGCCTAGAAATGTCTGTTAAAGTAATGAGGTGAGATTTTGAAAAAAATTCTCCAAATTATGTTAATGTACATTCCTTTATTTAACATCACCCCACACTTCAGGAGCCACAACTTCTGCATTGCAGATGTATTTGTGGAGCTGTGTTCTGAGCTATAAACTTAGATGGTAAATAATAGGTAGAAACAACCATTTGGAGTAAACATTGAAACATTTATTTTTGGATCAACATGTAGTAGGAAGCCACTGCAAGTCTGTGAAGAAAGAAGTAATGTGAATGGCCAACTTAGGCATATGTGTAAAATGAGATAAACAAGGGGGAAGCTAAATGTTTGAAAACTTAGTAGACAAAGATGAACCTTACCTAGGGACAAATCTGTTAATTAAATATCTATAATACTCTAAAGTAAGTATATGAAAAGAGCATGAGATACATTTGAAGTTTAGAAAGATCTGAATTTGAATACCAGCTCTTTCTTTATGGGCTGTGTGACCATGAATAAATTGTAAAACTTATTAGTTTAATATTAATATCAGATCATGTATGTTCAATATATGAGCTTTTATTATTTTATTTTAGGTATCATATAAAAATAACACTAGAACCATGTTAAGAACTACAGAAAATACAGAAATCATGAAGTTTGTGCATTATTTTACATGTAAAATCTATTAGGAAGTCTCAACACAAATAAAACATCTAATTCTAATTAAAACATGTTCTAATATGTGACAGATTAATGATGTCAGTACTTGCACCGAGGTCATAATTTAGACATTAATATTCTCCATAAACTATAGCAATCTGAAAAAGTTTCTTTTCTTTTCCTACAAAAGATAAAACCTAGGTTCAAAGAGATGAAGTATTTTGAATATAGCCATCCACTAACATGAAAAGTCTAAGGTTTGGACTAGAGACAGCCTGCCTCTATAGCCCATCCCTTTCCATCATAATGCATGCCTAAAATAATAGTTTGTGATCAAATTTTAATCTTCTCATCTACTCTAATCCTACCAAAGTTTAACCATATTTACTTTCATATTCACTGTTTTAAAACACTTTTCAATTAACCTCCACCTTTAGTTTTCTTTCCATTTCATTCTTTCAAAACCTATTTGGGTAACTATTACATGTCCAACACTGTGCCAGGTGCTAGTAATACAGAGGTAATATGGAACTGCTTTCTTATAGAAGTCACTCAACTGTGGGTGACAGATGGTAAAAATAAGTAAGTAAATAAATAAATAAATATCTGGATATGAGAGGATGATAAGTTTGATAAATAAGAAGTAACTAAAGTAAGGGGGTTGAAAGTTGCAGAGAAATTATAATGAGGTAATCAGTTATAATGCTGTTTGGTATTAGAGCAGTGTGGCTGGAGTAGTATTTGAGAGAGAGAGAGAAGGGATGGTAGAGACTAAAATGAGGTCCTTAAAGGCCAGGTTTTTTAAGGTTTTGGTTAACTGAAATGAGAAGCTAATGCAAAGTAATAATTAGAAAAGTGACAGGATCTGGACTTGTTTTACAAAAATCACCCTATCGTCTCTGTTTTTACCCAAAACTTTGCTGGTGAAGTTAACCTTTATAAGGCAAAGAATAAATGAGGCTGCGTTTATTTTCATAAGCTCACAGCAATTTTTTTTTCCTATCCAATGGCTTTAGTTTGTATTTAGTAGCACCAGTGGCAGTGTTGGTGGTGGCAGTAGTAGAGGTCATAATGACAGTCTCTACTCCATGAGAATTAGTGCTATAGTTCTCTTGATCTTAATTCTAAATGCTTCCAGAGAATCTTTTCCTTCTCATGCTATATCCATTTACATCTCAACAGACATTGATATTAAAAAAAATTTTGAAAATCTGTTCTACAACATTAAATTAAAACTCTCTAGCATGCAAGTCCCTTTCATTGCTGATACATTTTTTTCCTTTGTGGATGGTCTTTTCTTTACCCAGTTCGCATGGATAAATATGTCGGTTCTTCAAACCTTGCTTAAATCCTACTCAAATCAAAGTCTTCTTTGATTTTACTTCATGAAAGGTATCATTTGTGTTCTTCCAGGATGTGGATTCCTACCTTTCAGCATTTACTATATTCCATACTATATATGGGTATCCATCTCCTATTTCTAGCATGAGGTTCTCTGTGAGAAATCTCTGTGCTAAATTTATCCTTATGCCTACCATAGTGGCTTAAATACAATAGGAAATCAAAGGTTATTCTTAATAGAGTACCATCTATTCTGGTATGTTTCATTTATTTTCATAATTCAGCTATAATTGCTTTTAAATCAGAAGATATTTTTGTTTGTTACAGCACTATTCACAATAGCCATGATATGGAATCAACCTAAGTGCCTAACAACAGATGAATGGTAAAGGAAACATGGTCCATGCATACCATGGATTATTATTTAGTCATAAAAAGAATGAAATCCTGTCATTCATGGCAACATGGATGGAATTAGACGACAATATAATAATGGAAATAAGCCTAGAAATGAAAGTTAAAACACTGCATGTTCTCATTCACATGTGAAAGTTAAAAAAAAAAAGTTGATTACAAAGAAGTAAAAAGTAGAATAAGAGATACTAGAGGCTGTGAATAGTATGGGAAAAGAGAGGTATAGGGAGAAATTTTCAAGGATATAAAATTATAGCTAGATAGGATTAAGTTCTAATGTTCATACCACTGTAGGATGACTATCATTAATAATAACATTTATTTAATAATATGTACTTTCAAATAGCTAAAAGGAAGCTATACAATGTTCCCAACACAAAGAAATGTAAATGTTTGAGATGGTGGGTATGCTAATTATACTGACCTGATCACTATATACTATGGTGGAACCTCCATAATTAACCACTTCCCCACATTGACAACCTCTTTAAGTTGACATAATTTTTATGGAACATACAAGCACCATATATACTCAATGGAAGATTGAACTCCATATATTGACCAACTTTGTAAATTATTTTTAACACTTGGACTGGGACACATAATATTAATTTACCCTCTATAACTTGACAGTCAAAGTCAACTCCACACCAAGGGGAAGAAGGTGTGGGCTTTGCCCTTTAGTTGTAATTACTTTTTCTACAGTATAAGTTCTTTTTTCATGTTTTATTATTACAACATGTTTAATTAGGCCTAAAATTCTATTGTTTATCATGTGTTGCTGAAGATTCTTTCAACATCAAGGACTGGTCTGTATTATAGGTACAGCCTACAATTACTGAAAAATTGTACAGTTAAGCAAGATGTGATGCCCCAAAGGAAAAATTCAAAATTCTGACATTGAAAGAAAAGGTTGATCTTCTACATTTTCTAGAAAGTAGCAGCCAAAGAAAGACAGTGGAACATTTTGGTGTTAGTCAGACCACAGTTAGCACATACAAAAATTATAAATATGAGTACTTAGAGAGATATGGTAAGGAAGTGGAGACCTATGGAGGAAAAGGAGGACAACCTCCCTCAGTGAAGTCAATGAAGCCACGGTAAGCTGTTTCAAACAAATGAAGGTAGTTAACACCTGAATTAATGTCCAGGCCAATGATGCAAGAAGTTGCTAAAAAAAAAAAAAAAAAACACAGGAATTCAAGGTGGTGGATTTCTAAGAATCCCATGGTAGGCTCAAGAAATGTAAACGGCAACATGAGATCTCCCAGAAAGTCTTATGTGGTGAATACAATGAAGTTCCAGTAGAAATTAAGGAAGAGTTGGGTGGCGCCTGTGGCTCAAAGGCGTAGGGCGCTGGTCCCATATGCTGGAGGTGGCAGGTTCAAACTCAGCCCCGGCCAAAAACTGAAAAAATAAATAAATAAAAAGACTGTGATTTAAAAAAAAAAGAAAAGAAATTAAGGAAGAGTTTACCAAAAAGTTCCCAGACTTCTCCAGAGGATTCAAAGATGACATCTTTAATACAGACAAGTACAGACTCGGTGTTGCCTGACAGAAGCCTGATCATGAAAGGTGACAAATGTAAAAGCAGAAAATGTTCCAAACTAGCTCAACTGAAGAGAAACTAAAGCCCTTGATCATTGGTAAATCAGCCATGGTAAAAAGCCATGTGCTTTTTTTTTTTTTTTTTTTTTTTTTTGTAGAGACAGAGTCTCACTTTATGGCCCTCGGTAGAGTGCCGTGGCCTCACACAGCTCACAGCAACCTCCAACTCCTGGGCTTAAGCGATTCTCTTGCCTCAGCCTCCCGAGTAGCTGGGACTACAGGCGCCCGCCACAACGCCCGGCTATTTTTTTTTGTTGCAGTTCGGCCCGGGCAGGGTTTGAACCCGCCACCCTCGGTATATGGGGCCAGCGCCTTACCGACTGAGCCACAGGCGCCACCCAAGCCATGTGCTTTCAAGAACCTGAAGCCCAGCTACCTCTTGTCACTTGGAGATCAAACAAATGTGCATGAATGCCTGCTGCTCCATTTGATGAATAGTTAAGGGGTATCATCTAAGAAATAAATAAGAGGAAATGGTCTAATTTACTGACAATAGACAACTGTCCTGGCCATCTTCAAGTGAATCATCTCACAATGTAACACTGAAATTTCTGCCTCCTAACACAACTTGAAAAATCCAATCTCTTGACCAAGCCATCGTCAAACCATTTAAAAGGCACTACTGAGCCCAGAACCTGCAGTACTAAAATACAAGCCTGTGATCCACTTGTGGAAGCAACTTCATCCACTCTGGATGCTGTCCTCTAGATCAGTTCTTCTTGGGATAAAGTTCAGCCAGAAAAGATACAGAAGTGTTTCAAGAAAGTTGTATTTGTTATAACTGAAGAGAATGATGTTTTGGCCCAATGAGACAGTCTCCTATGGCAGAATTCAAAGTAAATTTTGAAGGTTTGTTGCAATGGATCATGAAATGTCAACCTGTAAGGAACCTGATCCTGATGCAATATTCCAAGTAATACAGACCAAAGTGCAGACAGCATAAAAGTCCATGAAACAGCTGATGAAATGGAAGAAAAAAGCAAGGATGACACAGAAATTGCAGAGACTTCAACAGAGGGAGAAGTCAGACATCTGATAAGGCAGTTGAAGTCATTTTCTGTGGAAAAAATGCCCAGATATGTTGAGTGGTGTAGCTAGTGTCAGGCGTGCTTTCTCTCCCTACATTTGTAATAAAACAAGAAACGGACCAAGTTTGGCTTTTTTGAAGACAGAATGATTAGACAATGAGAAAACAGTAAGTGTACTGATTTTGTATGATACCATATGTATCATTTTACCGTGTTTTGATTATGCATTATTTCATAAAATATTCTCTAATAATAACGGCACAAGAAAGTGAAGTACTTGTACATACCAGCACAGGAAGCCTAGTACCTTATGTTGACCACCTTCCAATATTGACCACTTTGTTACAGTCCTTTGGGTGGTCAACTTACCGAGGTTCTACTGTATGTGTATTGACCATCACTATGTACACCATGAATATGTACAATTACTTGTCAATTAAAAATGAAATGAAATTTTTAAAAAAGTAAAAATAAAACAAGAAAAAAGAACATGTTTTTCTCCTTCAATGTTCCCCTATGTGTCCCATGTAGACTTCTATACTTTTTCCCTTCAAGTCTTCATAAGTTTATTGACTGAGTGGTCGATTAACCCTCTAGGTTGGAGAAATTTGCCAGTGGGCTAACGGATTTAAATCATCCCCAGAGCTGGATTCTGAAGGAAAGATTTCCTAGTTTCAAATGTTTGTGAAATACCTCATGCACTGACTGACTAGAGAAAGAAAGATAGGAAGGCCAGGCTCGAGGCCATTCTCTAGTGGCTCTGTAAAAAGCCAAGATACCACAAGTGGGGTCAGCAACCTTAATCTTTTCTATCATAGTTTTTATTGCTCTGGTGTGTTTTGATACACTCCAGAGGGAACTGTCATCTTATCTTGCTTATTCCACAGGTCAGGAAATAGGCTTGTAGAAGATGTTGAAGTAAGAGGAAGAGGTGAAATGTAATACCCATTTTACTCTGTCTTAGAATATTGCTTGAATCAACATTGTTAAAATGTCTATACTTCCCAAAGCAATCTACCTATTCAATGCCATTCCTATCAAAATACCAACATCGTTCTTTCAAGATTTGGAAAAAATTATCCTGCATTTTGTATGGAACCAGAATAAACCCCGTATAGCTAAGACAGTTCTCTGTAACAAAAATAAAGCTGGGGGCATCAGCATACCAGATTTTAGTCTGTACTACAAAGCCATAGTGCTCAAGACAGCATGGTACTGGCACAAAAACAGAGACACAGACACTTGGAATCGAATTGAAAACCAAGAAATTAAACTAACATCTTACAACCACCTAATCTTCGATAAAACAAACAAGAACATACCTTGGGGGAAAGACTCCCTATTCAATAAATGGTGTTGGGAGAACTGGATGTCTACATGTAAAAGACTGAAACTGGACCCACACCTTTCCCCACTCACAAAAATTGATTCCAGATGGATAAAGGACTTAAACTTAAGGCATGA
The DNA here is from genome assembly GCF_027406575.1 of Nycticebus coucang. NCBI lineage: Eukaryota > Metazoa > Chordata > Mammalia > Primates > Lorisidae > Nycticebus > Nycticebus coucang. The sequence continues at coordinate 56,404,359 of NC_069794.1, read as the reverse complement.
AACAATAAAAATCCTCCAAGAAAGCATAGGAAAAACACTGGAAGATATTGGCCTGGGGAAAGACTTCATGAAGAAGACTGCCATGGCAATTGCAACAACAACAAAAATAAACAAATGGGACTTCATTAAACTGAAAAGCTTCTGTACAGCTAAGGAGACAATAACCAAAGCAAAGAGACAACATACACAATGGGAAAGGATATTTGCATATTTTCAATCAGACAAAAGCTTGATAACCAGGATCTATAGAGAACTCAAATTAATCCACATGAAAAAAGCCAACAATCCCTTATATCAATGGGCAAGAGACATGAATAGAACTTTCTCAAGACGACAGACGAATGGCTAACAAACACATGAAAAAATATTCATCATCTCTATGTATTAGAGAAATGCAAATCAAAACAACCCTGAGATATCATCTAACCCCAGTGAGAATGGTCCACATCACAAAATCTCAAAACTGCAGATGCTGGCATGGATGTGGAGAGAAGGGAACACTTTTACACTGCTGGTGGGACTGCAAATTAGTACAACCTTTGTGGAAGGAAGTATGGAGAAACCTCAAAGCACTCAAGCTAGACCTCCCATTTGATCCTGCAATCCCATTACTGGGCATCTACCCAGAAGGAAAGAAATCCTTATATCATAAGGACACTTGTACTAGACTGTTTATTGCAGCTCAATTTACAATCGCCAAAATGTGGAAACAGCCTAAATGCCCACCAACCCAGGAATGGATTAACAAGCTGTGGTATATGTATACCATGGAATACTATTCAGCCATTAAAAAAAATGGAGACTACATCCTTTGTATTAACCTGGATGGACGTGGAAGACATTATTCTTGGTAAAGCATCACAAGAATGGAGAAGCATGAATCCTATGTACTCAATTTTGATATGAGGACAATTAATGACAATTATGGTTATGGGGGGGAAACAGAAGGAAGGAAGGAGGGAAGTGGGTGGGGCCTTGGTGTGTGTCACACTTTATGGGGGCAAGACATGATTGCAAGAGGTACTTTACCTAAGAATTGTAATCAGTGTAACCTGGCTTATTGTACCCTCAATGAATCCCCAACAATAAAAAAAAAAAAAAAAAAAAGAATATTGCTTGAAGCATGAAGGTGTAATATACTGGTTATTCAATTACAGACATATAGGTAAATTTCAAAAATAAAATCACTGTAATTATAGTATATAAATGTATTGTAGCTTTAATTTTTAATGTTAATTAACTTATAAAAATTAATATTTGAAACAAAAAGTTAGAAAAAAATGAATTCATAGTAATGTGTTTTAAATTTTAAATTTTAAATTTTAAAGTAAAATTTTACATGTAATAATTAAGACTATACTCTACATTTCAATAATGATATGTATTTGAACATAAAACAATCCGGCCTTTGTCTGCCTTAATCAGGCATTGATGTTTATTGCAAATTCTTATATTCAAATATCATTTTGCTGTGTAAATTGTATTATATGTTCTTATAATTTTATTATTTTCCCATTAATTACTGTACATCTCTACCTGATACTTAAAGACTTATTTGCAGCCTGATACCTTAAGACTTGTTTGAGATTCAGCATAAAAGACATTAAACGATTCACTGTCAGACTTCCTGCATCTTGGAGGGAGTAAAGAACTAGAATGAGAGACTAACAGACATAAATTTAGGGGGAAATGAGAAATGTAAAATTTTCACTCTAGATATATGAGTACGGATAAGACAGAAAATTTTATTAAAAGCTCTATTAAGCAAGGGGAGAAGAATAAATTTTCGATTCAAATTATAAAAATTATAGTAATAAGGTCTAATAATGTTGGTCTTCCAAAATATTATAGGTAGTGTTACTTCCACCCTTGGAATCATTTGCACTTACAATTCTAATAAGGGAATAAGCATTTGGCAAAATTTGAGTGGCATAACTTGATCATTTTTAAATCTAGTGGAAATGTCTTAATGTTTCTTTGAATCAAGAAGGAAGGCTAGAAGGTATTTAATTTGATGGATGGGAGATCAGCAAGAAGCATTTTTATTAGAATTGCACAGAGAAGAAATTGGCTAGGACGTATGTCAAAAAAGTAATTAATTGTAGAAATGAAGTACCTTTTCTTTTTTTCTTTTCTCTTTTTTTTGGGGGGGGGAGGAGGATGAAAGGAAGCCTTTAAATCTGTTTGAATAAATATCATTGGGTTTATTTATCTGATCTATGATGAGGCTTCATCTTGAACTTGTTCCTCCTGATCTGATAAAGTCTTTTTCATTTAGTCTGCCAATATATTCTTATTTATAATTCATTAAACTACCACTTTGTAAATATTAATCAAGTTTTTTGAAAGCCTTAGAAAACAGAAATAATTCTCTCTTGTAATAAAACTCATTGGCTGCTATTTTTATTCTTATTCATGTTGTCTTTAATTTCTGAAAAAAATTATAATAAATAAATAGAGTTCTCACATGTCTCAGAATGAAGTGAGAAGAATAAAAAGTAATTAAATGCCCAATTTTTGCTTGGGAAAAAACTGTTTTGCTTTTGTTGTATGAAATGCAAATTTCTCACATTAATCCTCATAATTCTGGAAGACTAAATGTTACTTCAGTATATCCAACAGAAACTCCTTATAAAATTTTTTTCATTTTTTTATTATGATTTAAAAATTTGTATCTTCTAATGAAAAGCTGGGACAATATTCACCTTGATATCTTCTCTTCAAAATTTATACTCCTAATTTAAAATGGAACTAAAAAAAGTAGTAACTTTTAAAATTTTTCTAAATTTGTAATTATTCAGTAATAGTCCCTTTAATTATGAAACAATTTTAAAATAAAACCATAAATATACATAACTAGTCATTCACAATTAAATAAATTTTAAAAAAGTAAAATGATGTAAGTTTTGATAAAAAATATACTAGTTAGTGACATAAACATATTATTTACATTAAGTATGGCCTAAAGCTGCCTCTTTAGCTTTAAGCTCCTACACAGCAAACTGCAATTTAATTTAGGATAGCGGGGAAACTACAACCTAATTAAGAGAATAAAGAGCAAATTCTTGTAAAAACTAGCTAAGCCTTAGCCAGTAACAGGCTTACTCATCATACCATGTCCATGTAAGAAAAATGCTGAGCTATCCCCAACAAGCTGTGTTGATACATTAATTCCTATTTCTGTTTATAAATACCGCCTGCCACACTGCTGGGTAGGACTCCCTGAACCTCCCTGGTTCAGAGTGCTGCTTGATTCATGAGTTGGTCTTTGCTTATATCACACATAAATCTCATTAAATTTAATTTGTGCAAAGTTTTTCTCTTAACAACACTAAATGAGAAATTCTTTTAAACTGAAAGGGGCATCTTTTTATTTGCAACAATTCTATGGTTTTGAAATAATTCATGGTAACTACAGAGTGCTATAGTTTGGAAAAATGTATGTTTTTAGTTTGGGACTTAAGTCCTCAGCTTTGCTGGAGAAGCTTAGATTAGAAGTATTTCTCTAGATGCCTGGAAGCATGAAGTGGGAGGATTAAAGCATTCATGCATTATGCTGGTTTAACATGAAGGCTTTTCATCCTCTACTTACGAAACTATGTACTAAGAATTGAAATTTAATGAAATATAAAAGGGCCAGGTTAATTATGAGACTTGAGCCTATGAAAGGTCAAATAGATGCAGCAGATAAGGTCAAACAAGAAAACAACACAGCCGCACTCAATGATTAAGCTTCTTGGTATGCAAAACACTGTGTGAGGTGCCAGGAATAATTACAGACACATGGGACATTCTCTCCACTCTCAGAAAGCTTCACAATTGTTAAGGAGACATTTACTTCCATTTATAAAGCATCAAAACCCAGAATAATGTGCATAGCAAAATATATTTAAAAGGGATATTAAAAAGATTTTTGCATGCATAGAAACAGCGAAAAACAATATAGAATAAAATAGCATCTTCTGAAATAGAGGATGTCAAATGTAATTTTTAACTTTCACTTTAAATTATTTTTCTTCATATATAGATTAAAAGAAACCTTGTCCTTTAGATTTTTTAACACTCTCCATTATCATTTTGGTGATATACTTCATTATCATCAACTTGTTTTCCTTTCAATTTACTAAGTCTGTCTGGTTTTTTACTTCCTAAAGGAAAAATAAGTAGTTCCTCATGCTATTTGGAACACTTCAACATTGACAGAGCAGATAAGGGTATGAAAGAGTTCATTTATAGCAGGCATCCTCAAACTGCAGCCCACTGGCCACATGAAGCGGTGTGAATTGTATTTGTTCCTGTTTTGTTTTTTACTTCAAAATAAGATATGTGTAGTGTGCATAAGAATTTGTTCATAGTTTTTTTTTTTTTTAACTATAGTCCAGCCCTCCAATGGTCTGAGGGACAGTGAATTGGCCCCCTGTTTAAAAAGTTTGAGGATGCCTGATTTACAGTGTTCTCTAACGTGCTTTATAGGTGTGGTATTCCTAAAGTGTTTGGATTTAATTACAATTATGTGCCACTTAGCAACAGGGATATGTTCTGAAAAATGTGTTGTTAGGAATTTTACTGTACAAACATCATAGAGTGTACTTACATAGTTAGATGGTACAGCCTCCTAAACACTTAGGCTATGTGGTATAGTCTATTGCTCCTAGACTACAAACCTGGATAACCTGGATAGCATGTCACTGTACTGAATATTATAGGCAACTATAACACAATGGAAAGCAATTATGTATCTAAATATATCTAAACATTGAAAAGTACTATAAAAAAATAATGTTGTAATCTTATGGGACACTGTCACACAGAAGTCCATGAGTGACCAAGACATTGTCATGTGGCTCATGACTGTATCTTCCATACTGTAACTTCACTCACTGAAATGATTTAAAAATTATTTTCATGTTTAAAATCTATTTAGGCAGACATGTCTCAGAGGGAAAATAATAAAATAAGAAAAGCTATGATTAGGTCATTAAATATGAAATGTCTGATTTCAAATCAAAAGTTAGCTTAGTTTATGTCATATTAGAAAATAACCCGAATTTCTGACTTTTCTGTGGTTTTACAAAAATTGTTCTAAATATGTTTTTGAGAGATAATCACAAGGCAAAATGTGCATTTGAAAGAATGAGAATGCATCTTTACCAAAAAACAAACTAACTAAAAATAAGAAGTGTCAAAGTGAAATGTCACAGATATCAACTGTCAAACTTAGGACTTTAGGAAACTGGACATTTCATACCGAATACCTAAGAGTAAGCCCGATAGAAATAATATAAACTAATACAGATAAGAAAGAAGACTTTTGAAAATTAGCATATTATGAATATTTTCAAAATCTATCATATCCTCTGTGAAAATTATATTTAGAAATATTTTCCATTACATGATCAGACTTAGAATCTCTCTCTCCCTCCCTCTCTGTATTCAGTACATTACATTTGACTTGTGCGGTTCATTTTCAAACAACACCCAACATAGGGAAAAGGTTAAAAGAATAGAATTTTATTGGAGAAAAGCAAGGTGGTTTTAATGTTTTCCTTCACTAGCTTTCAGTGAAAACTAAATTCTGGTGAAAACAAGTATGAAGAAGGCCAATTTTTGGAAAATAAATTTTTGAAGAACGTACAAATTTTTTTAAAATCTTATTTTGTCATTGGTATATATAAAGGCTACCAATTTATGAATGTTGATTTTGTAACCTGAGACGCTGCTGTATTCCTTGATCACTTCTAAGAGTTTTGTAGTAGAGTCCCTAGTGTTTTCCAGATATACTATCATATCATCCGCAAAGAGTGAAAGTTTGATCTCTTCTGACCCTATATGGATACCCTTGATCGCCTTTTCTTCCCTAATTGCAGTGGCTAAAACTTCCATTACAATGTTAAAAAGCAATGGAGACAATGGGCAGCCTTGTCTGGTTCCTGATCTGAGTGGAAATGATTCCAATTTAACTCCATTCAATATGATATTGGCTGCGGGTTTGCTGTAGATGGTCTCTATCAGTTTAAGTTGAAAAAACAGTTAAGGACTCTATCCCATTCACAGTAGTGCCAAAGAAGATGAAATATTTGGGAATTTTTCTAACAAAGGACGTGTAAGATCTCTATAAAGAGAACTATGAAACTCTAAGAAAAGAAATAGCTGAAAATATTAACAGATGGAAAAACATACCATGCTCATGGCTGGGAAGAATCAACATAGTTAAAATGTCTATACTACCCAAAGCAATATATAATTTCAATGCAATCCCTATTAAAGCTCCACTGTCATACTTTAAAGATCTGGAAAAAACAATACTTCATTTTATATGGAATCAGAAAAAAAACCTCGAATAGCCAAGACATTACTCAGAAATAAAAACAAAGCAGGAGGAATTACGCTACCAGACCTCAGACTATACTACAAATCAATAGTGATCAAAACAGCATGGTATTGGCACAAAAACAGAGAGGTAGATGTCTGGAATAGAATAGAGAATCAAGAGATGAATCCAGCTACTTACCGTTATTTAATCTTTGACAAGCCAATTAAAAACATTCAGTGGGGAAAAGATTCCCTATTTAACAAATGGTGCTGGATGAACTGGCTGGCAACCTGTAAAAGAATGAAAGTGGACCCACACCTTTCACCATTAACTAAGATAGACTCTCATTGGATCAAAGATTTAAACTTAAGACATGAAACTATAAAAATACTAGAGGAGAGTGCAGGGAAAACCCTTGAAGAAATTGGGATGGGCGAGTATTTTATGAGGAGGACCCCCCAGGCAATTGAAGCAGCTTCAAAAATACACTACTGGGGCTTGATCAAACTAAAAAGCTTCTGCACAGCCAACAACACATAAGTAAAGCAAGCAAACAGCCCTCAGAATGGGAGAAGATATTTGCAGGTTATGTCTCTGACAAAAGTTTAATAACCAGAATCCACAGAGAACTCAAACGCATTAGCAAGAATAGAACAAGGGATCCCATCACAGGCTGGGCAAGGGATTTGAAGAGAAACTTCTCTGAAGAAGACAGGCGTGCGGCCTTCAGACATATGAAAAAATGCTCATCATCTTTAATCATCAGAGAAATGCAAATCAAAACTACTTTGAGATACCATGTAACTCCAGTGAGACTAGCCTATATCACAAAATCCCAAGACCAGAGATGTTGGCGCGGATGTGGAGAAAAGGGAACACTTTTGCACTGCTGGTGGGAATGCGAATTAATACATTCCTTTTGGAAAGAGATATGGAGAATACTTAGAGATCTAAAAATAGATCTGCCATTCAATCCTGTAATCCCTCTACTGGGCATATACCCAGAAGACCAAAAATCACGTCATAACAAAGATATTTGTACCAGAATGTTTATTGCAGCCCAATTCATAATTGCTAAGTCATGGAAGAAGCCCAGGTGCCCATCGATCCACGAATGGATTAATAAATAGTGGTATATGTACACCATGGAATATTATGCAGCCTTAAAGAAAGATGGAGACTTTACCTCTTTCATGTTTACATGGATGGAGCTGGAACATATTCTTCTTAGTAAAGTATCTCAAGAATGGAAGAAAAAGTACCCAATGTACTCAGCCCTACTATGAGACTAATTTAGGGTTTTCACATGAAAACTATAACCCAGTTACAACCTAAGAATAGGGGGAAGGGGGAAAGGGAGGGGAGGGAGGGGGGTGGTGGGTATTACACTAGCGATGCATCTTACAAGGGTATATGTGAACTTGGTAAATGGTCTGTGAATCTAGTGAATGATGGCCCATGATCATATCAATGTACACAACTATGATTTAATAAAAAAAAATCTTATTTTGTCTATAAAATTAGGCATGGAACCAAAGATACAACAAAAATGGATCTGTTTTGTACTCTTTTATCCTTGAAGTTAAGTTTTAAATTTTGTTTCCTATGACAAGAGGCAACAGTGGGCAAGAATATCAATTATCTTTTACATTTATCAAGAATTTAACAGGATGTCAGGAAAGTCAGTCCCTTTAGAGATACATGATTGTTTGGACTAAAATAATTTTACTCACCTTTTTCATCCAACTTGTTCAATATGTTGAAATACAATTAAATTTAAATTTCTCCAATGCTGGAATGTTTATTTATAAGGCAAAAATATCATATTAGTCAGAAGGATTGTTTTTACTTGGGAGACAAACTGGCTTTAAATTGCTGATATGCTACACGATATTTTGTGAGCTTAGGCAATTTTCCTAAGTATCTGTGTCTCAGGTGTGTGAGTGAAATATGAAGATAGGATAATAACAGCTATTTCATAATTTTGTATGAGGATTAACTTATTGCAGTTTGAGAGGGAAGAAATTGACAAGAATGTTGACATAATAAGCTATAGTCAAATATTACTTGTATTAACACTCTGTTTTGAAACACACCTTTCAATATTCCGAATTAAATATAACATTACTGGCTTTGGCTACTACCTTCCACAGAAGTATTACTCTGGCCATGTATTAGTCACCTAATAATAAGAATTCCACATCTATCCTTTTTTACAGAAATGCAATGTAACCTTGAATTTCTGAACTAAAGTGATCCAACTGCTTCAGCTTCTGGAGTAGCTATGGCTACAGGTGTATACACCAATACACCTGGATATTTTCAAAATTTTTTGTAGAGATGAAGTCTTTCACTATGTTCCACAGGCAACACTTAATCTCCTGGCCTCAAGCAATCCTCCTGCCTTGGCCCCTCTCAAAACACCGGGATTAAAGATGTGAGCCACACCACTCAGCCAAGGACATATTTATAATATCCACACAAGGTCTGTGGGTCAAGAAGTCTGGGCACAGCTTAGCTGTTTCTCAGCTCTTCTTACCTCTGTGTCTTTTGATCATGGGAGCTGACAGGATCAGGGTTTCATCCGAAACTTAGGGTACTGTTTTATGCTCACACAATTGTTATTAGATAGCACTCCTCGCAGCTGCAGAATTTATGGTGGCTTATTTATTTTTTCAAGACCAGCAGGAGAGTCTCTGATCTCTGTCTGATCCGTGGACACTCTTTTATTGGTTTCACCTGATTGAGTTAGGCTCACCAAGGATAGCCTTTCTTTTGATTAGCTTAAGTCAACTAATCATGGGCCTTAATTATATCTGCAAAATACCTTCACCTTTGCCACACAATTTAATATAATCATCTATGACATTGATCGCCCGTCACCTTTGCCATATCCTATTCATCAAAAATAATTTAAAGGCTTCACTAATACTCAAAGGAGAAGGGATTAGTTGAAGTCATGAATTATTGAAGGTCGTCTTAAATCTCTGTCTACCACAGTGTTCCTGTGTTCCTGCCACCTGGATTAGCATATTTGAACTTCTTGTATTGTTTCATTGTTCATTTAATTTGACACTCTATTCTGACTCCATTTTTTTTTCTAATTTTGATTTTGGTTTTTGCATGTCCCTCATTGTGAAATGTTATACATGATCCTTTATGTCTGCTTTATGTGTGCCTATCAGAGAGTAAAAATCATGCAATAGCAAGTAAATGCACAACACATTTAGTTGTGATACTTTCATATTTGGTAATAATTTTAACGATAAATTTAAATGTTCAGTGCTTCTTGACTGACTTTTTGGTAAAAAAAAATAAAATCAGTTGTTGGATATTAGTGTTTCAACTCAGAGGGAAACATTTGTTACCATCACTTCAAACTTCTAGATCACTTTAGTTGTAGAGCATACTCAGTCTCCAATGGGAAATGATTTAAAAAATACTATGTGAAACTACTTAATTGTATGAACCTGGAATATCTGAAAAATCTGCTATCCAAGCAAGGTACAGAAAATGAATGCTTTATTAGCAACAGTCATCTACAAACTCTATGAGTGCAATGTTTTGGTCATTATTCTCTAATTGTTTTATTATTTGTTATAAGGATTAAAAAGTAAAAGTAAAATAATGTTATAAGGTTCTGTTTTTATTTACAGTAAGATGGGTGACTGAGTTCAGTGTTTTGCCTAAGAGTTTGCTTCATGAAAGTGTTTATAGCTTTTTAAAAGTTTGGAAGCCACAAAAAGAGTTTGAACAATGATAATATTGTAAAGGCTTAATCTATAGACAATAAATGAATCTAGCAAATTTAGGAGCCTCATCAAGTAATAATTAAATTCAATTATTTCTTTGATGTGAGCCATTTTACATTTGACCATATTCACCAATCTGATGACAGAACTATTGACATCACCTATTCCAACCAACTGTTAACTGGTTTTAGCCAGTTAAAACCCCATTCATGCTCTCTAACAGTGACAGATGATAATACTTCTGTGTGGCTGTGAAAAAATAACGCTCCTACTACCAAGGTCTAACCACACATTTTATCAAATAATTTCAGGTCTTCCAATGGCCTTCTATAATTTTAGTTAACTCTAGACTATATATGATCCATGATACTATTTTTCAAATGGAGTAGATACCTAGGTATAGTATTCCTATGTAATGAAGATTCCTCCCCTGGAATTGGGCCATGAAAGGACCTAAATCTAAAAAAGCACCTGAAGTGTTAGGTTTCTTAGGGCATTGTTGATTTCTAATCTTACTGAGGTATAGTTAAAGTATACCAGCCACATGCATTTACTGAGTACAATTTGATCAGCCTTAACATATGTACACCACAATCAAGATAATAAGAATTTCCATCAGCCTCAAAATTTTCCTTTTTCCCTTCAAAACTCTCTCTCTACCCCCTTCCTCAGAGAACCATTGATGTATCTTCTTTCATTATAGGTTAATTAACATCTCTGGATATTTAAATAAAGGGATCATAGGTGCTGTTTTTGTCTGGATTATCTCACTCAGCTGCTTATGTTAGGATTAATCTAGGTTGGGGAGAACATGAATAGTTAATTCCTCTTTATTGCTAAGTAGTATTCCACTGTATGGATGTAAAATACATCTTGATATATTTCTGGCAATATATCTAAAAGATATTTTAAATCAATTTCTTAAATCCACTTGCTTACTTTGTAAGGATTAAATAGTACTGAATCATATGCACATGCCATTGTAATCTCTTGGTGTTATAACAAACCCTACAGTATCTTTTGTGCATGTGGATATTTCTGCAGGAGAAATGGCAAGAAGTGAGAGAAATATCTCAAATGACATGCCCTACTAAATTTAGATCGTTATTATACTGTGGCCAGAAAAATTGTGACATTGCACACTGGTACAATTTTCTATGAGACCATATTTCCTACATCATATCTAAAAGTATTTCAATATTTGCTTGTCTGATGGGTGAATCATGAGATTTTAGTAAGAAATTATAATTTTCTATTTACTAGTGAATTTGTATCTTTGACTTTAATAACTACAATTGGCATTGCACAATTTTTTTAAATTGATTCTTCACAACATTTTATCTCAAATTTTGTTTTATTAGATAATGTTTATTTATTAGTAGGAACAGATATATTCTAGATATGTGTGTGTGTGTTAGAATTCTTCTTTGCTTTTTAAGTTGTGTTTAAACATGCTATTTTTCTCATAGAAACCTATCATTCCAGAATCTAGGACTCCGAGTACTAGATTTTTCATTATCTTAATGAAATAATGAATATTCTCAATTATAATTTAATTAAAACATTTCCTTTATTTTATTGAAACTTCTATAAGCATGTTTTTATTCAGGGAAAATTTAGGAGCATATGTTGTGGATGAACAACTAATTTTTTTAATACCACCTACTCCATGATCTTTTTTCAATTAATTGAACAACCAACTTATATCATTCTTAGGTCTTCAGTATTTTTGCATCTGCCTTCAATATCAGGTTCCTTAAAGATATAAAGTGGTCTAAGGAATTGAAAAGAAAGAAATTCAAATATTTTTTTTCAAATGGCATGCTTGTGTTCATAAAATACATCCCAAAAAGGTCAAAATATGAATAAAATAAATTAACAACAATAAGATTGCTGGTTTTTAAAATAATCAAATTATATTTCTAAAGATTTGAAATAATTTATGAGATAATTACTTTTGTAGTATAAAACCTTATGGAGAATTATAAAATATATTGAAAGAAAATAGACTGTAATTTTTAAAAGAAAGATGGGAATCATAAATGAGTTAATTCAGCTTTATCTTGCTTAGAAAAAAATATACACAAAATATAAAGAAAATTACAGGGTAGAAAGAATATAACAATGAAAACCTGATATGATTTTTTTTAAATCAGGAAAATTAGATGTTGCAGATCCAAATTCTTTAATGGAGATAGAATAACTACATAATAATAATTTTAAAAATCACAAAAGAGAATTTTTTGGAATGGGAAAAACCTATTTTTAAAATTTAAATGGAAAAACTAAGAACTAAAAAATGACAGGGCCTTATGAAAAAGTAGAGTAAGGAAAGAATATGACTTACCAAATATGAAAATTTAATTTGAATGTATAATCATGCATATATATTGGTAATAATGTGATTATAGACAAATGGACCAAATAGAAAGTCTAAAATGTACCTCTCTCTGTCTCCATTTATATGTACACGTACACATGTCTATAACACATACACATACATATATACATATATAGGTATGTATATATATATTTATATTTTATTTATAAATCTGTGGACATTGCATGTTTATAATAAAGGATGAAATGATACTGAGACAATTGCTGGGTCACATTTCAATAAATTGAAATACACTCCTAATCTGGCATCATACAAAGAAAAAATAAAGTCAATTCTAGGGGGAGATAAAAGTTTAGAAATTGCAAAACAAAATCTATTTTTTCAGCAAAGGATCATAAAAAACTGGGAGATACCTATGGAAAAATTAAAAGATTAGGAAATATTTTTTGGAAAGCTCAAAGATTCAAGAAAAGCAAATAAATAGAAAAGTAAGTCAAAGATATACACTAGAATTTCATAAAAGAGGAAACCAACATACACAACATCAAATCGTGAAACAATCTTTTCCACCTCTTAGGTAATGACATAAGTAAATACTAAAACTGCAGTAAGATACCTCTTCACACCCACCTAACCAAGAAAACTAAAAGAAGTGGAGCAATTCCTAATGTTGGTGAGCATGTTAGGCAGCATGACCTTTCATCCACTGCCAGGAGGAAAATTAACTGATAAAGCACTTTGAATGACAAGGTGAACTAAAATAAAATCTTATAGCCCCCAGAAAACTCAATGAACTCCACTCTTGGCCAAAGGGACTCCAGAAATACCCAAAACTGACTTTCTGGGCCATGAGAAGGGAGATCAGATATCTCATCATGCCTCCCCTTTTCCTGGAGATTTCCTCAGTAACTCATCAAGGGGCCTAAGACTATACAAGTCAAAGCTTGAACCACACAGGCAGGTTCTCAATTTACCCACTAGATCTCCTGTGTTTCAGTCTATGTCTGGTGACATGTCTCTGATTAATAGAGTTACTTATTTTACATTTAAACATTTCAAGCCTTTAGACAAAGCTTCATTCTTTTAGCCAATTACAAAGCTAAGAATCTTTAAACTCGCCTACAACCTGTAAACCCCCTCTTGGAATTGTCCTGCCTTTTGGGGCCAAGCCAGTGTATGCCTCCTATATGTTAATTTATAACTTGACATGTAATTCCTGTTTCCCTGAGATGTGTAAAACTGAAGTGTCATCCAACCTCACGGAGACCACTAGCTCAAGCTTTCTTGGGTGTGGCTCTGGACCATGGTCCTCAAGTTTGGCTCAGAATAAATCTCTTTAAATTATTTTACAGAATTTGAGTTCTTTTCCATTAACAACATTTTGGAGAAATGATAAAGCATTGGCCCACAATTCTGCTTTTTAAACACATACCCTAGAGAACTCTTGTAATGTGTCCCAGGAAATACATACAAAGATATTAACAGCAGGGGCATTGGTGACATACAAAGCAGCCTGGCATCCAGGTTTGTGTGTCTACAGCTGGGAATCCTGAGGTTTCCCACACAGGTGGTGACCCAGCTGGGCAGTGAGTGGACTAGGGCCAGGTGGCGAGGTCTCCTTCCTTCTGGCCATTGACTGCCGTGACCTGGCTGTGGATTGTAAGCCTGCAGAGCAGAGTGGACACTAGGCCCTGTTGGGCTAGAAACCCAATCAGCTGGCTCGCCTGTGGGCGTTTACCTGGCATCCATGATGGACGCCTTAGCAGAGAGCTTAGAGCTGTCCTGGTATTCTACTTCTGAGCTAAATATGATGGCTGTACTTGGATATTTAGAGAACATCATTATGGATGAGGAGTTTCAGTGATTACAAAGAAATTTCACAGACAAGTACTGCCAGGAATTGGAAAACACAGAAGAGAATAAACTCACACATTTATTTTTAATGAATATATTTCTTTGGCTTAAAAAAAGTATGTAAAAGAACACCTGCTAGCTAGAGCAGGTGGATTTAAAATGGTGACTTTCATCACAACATTATGGCACCATAAAGATCAAGTGGCTGGTGACATATTTGACATCCTGTTCACATTTATGGATGTTCTGGCTTTTAAAGAAATATTTCTTGACTATAGAGCAGAAAAAGAAAAAGAAGGCTGAGGACTGTACTTAAGCAGTGGGTTAGTGGTGACTTTGTTGTGTAAATCATCTTATTTGCCAGCTTCTCAGAGCAGTGTGTGATATCAGGTCCTACCTTCAGCCAATGAATGGGATCATTCTGGATGTCACTGGCCCAACAGGCCAATAGACTTAACAAATGATGATGGAAAAATACATCTTGGAAAAACTGACACCATCCTGTATTCATATTAAGTATTGTTGGATCAATAACAAAATGAGCTAACCCACCCAGAACTGTTTCTTCTGAAACAACTTCTTACATTCATTAAACAAAGTATTCTTCCTCCTCCCCATGAGGATGCTTTCCTCAGGAGCTTCTGAGTCAGACTCCTAAAGTAAGCCCATGTCACACATCCTATCTGGGGGACCCCTTCCCTAGCATACCTGTTGACATACCTACATTGTGGAATAATCCACAATTTCATGAATCCTATTTTTCCCATCAGGCTTTGCATGATTTTTTTGCACACTCACAGCTCCTTTTCACATGGGTCAAAGTTTTAATCTTTCAGCATCAATGGGGTTTTTGAGTATTTTCCTAAGGTGTTATTCAAGCCCATTCTGAAATTTCTAAATCTCCTATGATCACAGCTTGTTGTGGCTATGGGAATCAATGAATAATGAGATCCTTTACCTAAAGGCTGCATGTGAAGATCAACTCCCTGTTCGTAACATTTGTAGTCCTGTTATCACTATGTTCACTGTGTTTTCTGCTAGTCCTGATATAGTCCCACTGTTTCTAGAAGTCTATTTTAAGTATTATTTTTGAAAAAAATATTTTTTATAGATGAAATACACAAGCTAGGTAGTGGACATTACCATAATTACCCACTTAAAGATCAAGGTACTACATGCTATGTGCTTCTTAATTGTTAGTGCTATGAAGGCAAAACTATTTTCTGTGTTAGCATTTAATTCCTATTTTGCTGGGCAGGATGAATGTATGTCAGGTGCTGCAATTTGACTAAACAGAATTCTGTTCTTACAGCATTTTAAATGTGTGCATGTTTCCTGAAAATCTTTTCTGTACTAACTAGATTGTTAGGTTGTCTCTTATGCTCTTAAATTTCTTCTTCCTTTCAAAATCTCTCCTACCAAGATGGAGTTCCACTGGTCTAGCTCCAAATGACTAGGAACCAGTAAACAGCTTTGCTGGTCATTTGTTTGGTTCAGTTTAATATAATATTTGATAGACTATTACTTATTAGAATACATGTGTATCACATTTCTGGAGAGAAGAACACAGTAGCTCAATTTTAAAGTTTGTTTTGATTTTTAACAAAGTAATACGTTTAATAATTTTTTATGTATTTTATATACAGTGTGTCTATAAAGTTCATGTGCAATTTAAAATAGCGTGCACAACTTTATGAACACCCATATCAGCATGATTTAAAAAAAATAAATATTGGAAATAATCCAAATAGATGTCACAATAAAATGCATAAATAAATTGTGATATTTTTATTTCAATAGATAGTATTCAGCAATGGAAATTACCTCAATAAAGTTGATTTCAGACTCAAAATTTGAAAGATGGAAGCAACTTAGAGAAAAATGAAATATTGTCCTGATTGTATATAGTTCAAAATTGAGCTAAGGTTAAATATTTTATTGGTTAGTGATACACATATGGTAGGTTAAAAACGGTAATTATTAATATAGAACATGATGATGATGTCACTGGAAGGAGGGTGACACAGTTTTGAGAGAAATACACAAGAGATGAAATACACAAGAGATTCTTATGTACTGATAATATTCTATTTCTTAAATTGGATTGCAGGTACATGTATCTACATTTTCTTTCTTTTTTCTTTTTTTTTTTTTTTTTGCAGTTTTTGGCCAGGGCTGGGTTTGAACCCTCCACCTCTGGCATATGGGGCCAGTGCCCTACTCCTTTGAGCCACAGACACTGCCCTACATTTTATTTCTTAAAAATTAAGAAAAGGCCATTTTAGCAAAGACATAAAATTTTTACATTTTATTTCTTAAAAATTTTATGTCTTTGTTAAAATGGCCTGTCTTTTCATTAATATTCTTCATATTTTTTTTATTCTTTGGACATGGTCATAGACATTTTAAAGTCATCTTCTATTGCTTGTAATATTTTAAATCACTTGTTTGTCTTCTTTTATCATCTGTTATATATTCTTCCTCCTTCTTAGGTATTAATCACATGATCCTGTATAGCTAAATGACTATAAAATATTTAATAAATGATAGCTATTATGATTGATATGATTGAAAGAATTAAAGAGACTCCAGGAATATTATCTTCCTTCAGAGAAGACTCACCTTTATCTTTGTTAACAACGTAGAATGAAGGACTAATCACCTTAATCCAGTCTGGAACTGAAGTACGTTTAGGCTGCATTTAAGTTTTGATAAAAGTTAGTTGACTTCTACCTCTCTTCTGCTCCTTGAGCTCTGCTTATCACAGCTTGCAAAAGAGAATTGACAGTCTCTTCTCACCCATGCGCTCTAAACATTTCCACCCTTCTTGTAGATTGTTTTTAGTTTAGCTTTTTAGTATTCTGCCCAGAGCAACTCTAATAATTCCAAATGTCTATGGAGTAGACTGGCTATTTGTTTGTGTAATCTAAAGCACTGCCAATTCTTTGCTTCAATTTTCCCTTCTGCCTGGGACCTACACAATCTCCAGCTTTCTGCCTGCACAAAGAATTGGGAAATTTCCTCTCTGAAAAGGCAGTTGTAAATTTTAAGCTCAATTCTGAAAGATTCACATACACTGGAATTTTAATTCATCATATTCCATTTTTCCCAAAATTTCTGATGTCTTTAACAAATATGATTTCTGTGATTTGTTTTTTTTCTAGCAATTCTCAGTGGCAGCTCTGGCTTGCCATAAAGTATTTAATTCAATCTAAAAGTGAAATATCTACTTATTTTTTAATATGTATGTTCTTGATAATAATGTTGAGTATATGTTAATAGATGACTTCATTATTATCTTCAGTGAAATGTTTGTTGAAGTCTTTTCTGTTGTACTTCAATCCTTTTTCTTTGATTTTCATTAGTTCATTATGTAATCTTCCATTCTGTGACAATTTATAAACAGGTGTTCCTACTTTACCATTATCCATTTTTAAGTTAAAATGCAATTTTTAAAATTGGAATTTTTGTGTCATGTTCAATAATTTTTTGCCTAACTCAAGATTATTAGACAGTCTCTTAATTTCTTCTAAAACACTTATTCTTTTCTATTTCATGTTTATGTCAATCCATTGGGAATTGGTTTTAGTGTCCAGTGTGATGTTAGGGTTAACATTTATTTTGTTCCACTTATACTTTTGTGTATATGAAAAAATTCAAAAAAATAAAAACTAGGCAGAACTATTTGAATAAGAATAGGCTAAGGCTTTTACATTTTAAAAACATAATTATTAAAATTAAAACTCGATGAATGATTGTATTAGCTCTGAGGAGAAATCACCATGAAACCCAAATCTGAAGACATCAACACAATGCAGCATTAACCAAAAAGATACCCAACAGTGGTTAGATAGCGCAGTGTGTCAAGAAACAACTATCGACGTCTGTCTTTTCCAAAGGGATGAAAAAGAGCCCAATAAGAGAAATTGGAAAAGGAAATATTTATAATAATGCCTAAGATTTTTCAGATTTGATGCAAATCTCAGATTACAAACCTCAGAAAACAAATTACTGCAAGCAGGATAATTGAAACAAGTCTTCATGCAGAAACAGCCTAGGGAAGCAGGCCATGTTAGAAAGACATAAAGTAGATCTTAAGGTGAACCAGAAAATAAGATGGCAACCTGCAACACGTGATGAAAATCAAATAAAATATAATTATAAGTAGCAATTACATTGGTCATATTATCTATGTATTAATCATTGTCTATTTTACCTAACCCATCGATAATGCATTGACTTTAATAAGTTATTTTATAAAATATTTACTGAAATCACAATTATAATTATTGTCATTGAACTCATGATTACCGAGTTTTATCTAAGTTTCCTGTTTTCTTTGTGCTGGAATAAAACAAAACAGAGAGATGCTTTTTGATTTGTAAAAGGATAATACCCAGAGTTCTAATAGTGACACAAAGTGTGACAATAGAGTACAAACCAAAACCTAGTGCAATCAAAGGCTGAGGAAGAAAACACATTTTCTTTTTATAAGAAAAAAAACAGAATATAAAATTTAGTGAAACACAATGCAATTTTAGCATCATGATGGTTCTGTGATAATTACGAATATATATAAACGACAATGATGCTAAAGTGCTAAGATGTTCCCAAGAGTCTTCTGAATATTAAAAGACATTGGAGAATTTAAATTAATTTTAAAAGTTAGTGCTTTCAGATATTTTGAAAATTCCTTTGAAATTTTGTTATCCAAAATAGCTGACTCATGACATACTGTTTATTCTCTTACCATGGTCAACAACAGAGGAGAAAGAAAGAGAAAACTAAAAAAGAAATCAGAGAATATGAGAAACTTTTTCAAGTTGACAATACTTTTCCATGTTGCTCTAGGCTTTGAGTTGTAGTCTTTCTAATTCTAGTCTACTATACTTGTTATACAACTACATAGAGTCAAGTTCATTTAAATTACTTAGTTAACCAAAGTTTTGTCACTTTGTTTATATTACCACCTATTGAAATAACTTTTTTAGAAAAATGCTTAAGATTTCTTAATGGCTTTTTTTCTTCATGACTTTAATCACACAAACACACACATACCTCACACACAGGCAAAGATGATGGGAAAGTACTCTGTGTATAAATATTTAAAGCTTGCATTTTGTTTAGAGTGATTCTAAACACTTGACAATGTTACAATCTTTCTTTGATAACAAAATGACACACATTAAAAACACAATATAAAAAAGGCCTTCCCTCCTTATGTTGCTCTTTTCTACTGGTATAGGGAAGACCTGGCTTTTCAAATTTACTCTTCAATGCACCATTTGGGCGGTTAAGTAATCAGTGGTCTTTGTTTTGTATTTTTTTGACAGCAAAGCATGATGTGGAGAGACATACTCAGCTCTAATTTCTTACCCTTTCTCCAGGTTTTATAAATAAATAACCTTATTAAATAAAATATCGCAATAGTCCTGCATTTTGAGGATGGAAGTGCTGTTTTCTAAAAGGTCACTTCAATCTGGGAAATGTTTGTGGTTTAGACAATACATTATAAGGTGTAGAAAAGCGTGGCAATTTTCAGCACCACTAACAATGTGAAGTAAATATCAGTCACTCACAGTAAGATGGCAATGTGGTGACATTTGAAGCCCTGGACATGGGCTCTTATATTCATCGCAGAAGACGGACTGCTGTGCAGCAGGGGCCTTTTTCCAACTGCCAGATGAATTTTAGATATAAATGAAAAAGATGATCAAAATGCTTTACAAAATGAGCGAGACACCATAATCGAAGTGACAATATTCTTCCTTTAAAGCAGGCAAGGATTAAAATACATCAAATTAATAAATCCCTAGGAAACCAATAATCTCGCATTTGCTGAACAATTGTATCTTCTAGTAGCTATTATCTTTGAATTACAGTGAGCCACTATCTTTGTTCATTTTGCAGATATATGTCCTTGTCCGTCAAAAACTATGGCAGTTGCACAACTACACAGCCAGGCAATAAATTTATGAAACATCTCTCTGAAGTGCATAATCCTGATTCCATATCTTTATTTACTTCAAAATATATGGAACTGTCAGCATGAGGGTCAGAAGATTACAGCACTTTCTTTGTTTCTTTGCAAGTGTTTTTATTTAACTTGAAAAATAAACTGCAGCACCAAGAAAGTGATGAAGTAAAAGATACACAGAGTCACGATGGCATAAAAATAGTAAACACAAAACTACAGCTATAGTGTAAGAAAGACTGTTGTATCAAATCATAAAAAAAAAATGTTTACTTCAATAACTCAGGTAACTCAAACACCATCTTTATTAAAACTTCTAGAAAATATAAAATAATAGGCAGAAGTTATAAAACAAACAGAAAAAGCTTTTCTAAAATTTTTCATGTTATCACCCTGACTTTAACCTTGAGACATTGTTTACTTTGTGATTCTCTATTAGTGTTGGTAATAGATTCATTAAGCATTTTATCTACTGAGGAAAACAGCAAACCTCATGGAATGTCATATTCTGTAGAAGGCTGAGATTTATCTGGAAAAGCTATAAAGAAAAATTTCACAATTTTAAATTTAGAGAAACATCTCAACAAAAGGTATATCCAAGTCATCATTAATAACATTTCCTTACTTTGAGTGATCTGACTTTAACTACTTACAGTTTTACAGTTTTAGAGTTCAAAGTATTTTTTAGCTTAATTCCATTTATTAAAAAAGCTTGCCGTTTTTAAAAATTTCCTCTCTGTATAAGCTATTACATGGATTAAATATGTTGAAATCATTTTTAGTTATATGATAAATGTCCAGAGATGATGGAAACATATCAACTGTATGTTTATTTATTTATTTTATTTTTCTAAGAGATAGAGTCTCACTGTATTTCCCAGGCTGGAGGACAGTGGCACTATCATTACTCACTGTAGCCTTGAACTCCTGGGGGGGGCTGGGGGGGGGTGGGGGAGGTAATCATCCAGCCACAGCCTCCTGCATTGCTGGGATTACAGAAATGAGCCATTATGCCCAGCTCTCAACTCCATATTTCTGGGATTAATTTCTATTATTAAAATCTGTAAGTTGTTTTGGGGTTTGGAGAATTAAGAAATTCTTTTTGTTATTTGATTTTTTTAATACTTCTATCATCACTAATATTTTGTAAATGTGGAATTGTGCCTTCTGATTTTTCATTCCAAATATAAATTTGTATAATATTTTTGCCAATATTTAAATCATCTTTACAATTTTTTGAAGACAACTTTGAAAAATCTCTAAGGACTTCCATAACAAGAATAAATATACTAAATGTGCTTCATGTTCCTTTTATAATTTGCCAGCATTTCCCTAAGACCAGGGAGAGTTATTTAATTTCTTGAAAGCCTGGTTCACAACTTGATTATCTGGTTTTACCACCTACGTTCTGTTCCATGTCTTTGGGAATGCCGTGTTGGTCATTCAATACACTTAGAGGTGAGTGCAATTTTCATTCACAAGCAGAAAACAAATATGAAATGCCCTGAGGCTTTTTGTTCTCCATGCTTAGAACAAAAATGGTCACAGAGTCTCATGTGAGTTTTAGGTCAAAACTTCACTGGTAACATTTTCTGAGCAAAATACAATTGGTTTAGGGGCAGCTACCCTTGCTCCTAGTTAATGACTACCTCTTGCTGCATTTTTACTAATCAGTTATATCATTCTTCAGAATTGAGGCCTGCCATGTTAAGATTTCCAGCTGGATGACTAACTAGGCATTTGGAACCTAACCAGATTCACAAGGACTAATAACTTTTATTTCCTCTACACTGCACTGCATCTTCAATCTCCTGAGATCTTGGACCAATAAGTGGCATCATCATGTGCCTATCAGACTGTCTTTTATTCTGCCCTTTCCCTCCTTTTACACAACAAATTCATCATGTGTCCTATAAAATTTGCTCCTAAAATATACCTTAAATTTTATTTTGACCACTGCCTGGCTCAAGACACTGCTTTTCCTTTGCTCCAACCTTGTCACCAGCTAGTCTCTCTGCTTTTTCTACACATTAAGTGCTCTCATATCACTGTCCAGTTTAAAACATTCCAGAAGATCCCCTTATGTTTAAAATAAAATCCAAAGCTTTTACGATTTCCTGTAAATCCTAGCTATATGCTTTGGCCCTGTCCTATCTGCAAACGTATTCCACTACTCTCTCCCCTACCTCCTATTCACTGTGTTCTAGAGACACTGGCTTTTCTGTGCTTGAATACTCCAAATGGATCCATCCCTGCCTCAGGATGTCTGTAATTGTTCTTTCAGAGCAGCTTTTTAAACCTTTCTCACATTACATTTTATCTTCTTAATAGGATACATCTGTACGTGTTAGTACTGTCATTATTTCATCAGATTATTTAAAAGACATAAATTCTGGAGGTCGGCAACTTAGTCTCTTATTCAACACTTAGAAGATGTTCAATAAATATTTATTTACTGAACGATTGATTCATAATATTCATCTTGAGCTTACATTGGAAAAAGAAAACATTGTCTCCTAAAACACTGTTGTGTTTAATTTCAGAAAACTAATAGGTCCAAGGGAAAACCTATTAAACTGAGAATTATTATACAGTTAACTTAGTTGCAATTACATCACTATTGCAAAACTTCACTTTGTAATAAAAATTAAAAATGTTAATTTTAATTAGTGATTGTCATGATATACATAATTTTTCATGACAAACATAGTAACATTTTCCCTCCAATGGAAAATAAATGATTTCTTCAGGAATAAATTGAGCAGAAAAATGAATCAACATCCTTATGTCTTCCATTTGAACTGAAGAATGCATTGACTCTCATACGTCTTTATGTCTTTTTAAATATTGGTATTGCAGCAATTACAAAGCACAATTAACTGTAGAATCTCAATGAAATGCTATATAATACCTACTTAAAACTTTCTCATATTTTTTAAAATAAAAAATATTGCTACTGAAGGAACTATTTCCAATGTAAAAAATATAAGTATTATATAAGCACATATTATATATTGGATAAAATGTGATGTTGATCTTTTGTTCTGTTTTTCTTAAAACATAATTACCAAACTTTTTTTTTTGAAACATTGCTGTTTTACTCATCAAAG
Source organism: Nycticebus coucang (assembly GCF_027406575.1). NCBI lineage: Eukaryota > Metazoa > Chordata > Mammalia > Primates > Lorisidae > Nycticebus > Nycticebus coucang. Next base: position 56,381,015 of record NC_069794.1, on the reverse strand, counting down.
TTTATCTACATAAAACTGTTGATATGGATCTAAATTATCATATCAATAGAGGGAGCAGAGACAAGATGGCTGACTGAAGCCAGCTTTCCACAGAGACTCCCATCCAGGAGAGTTAAGGACAGAAATTTAGCAAGTAATCTGGTTTATTAGAGCTGCACCAAGGTTGAAGAACACAAATCAACCCTGCTGAGGTGAGCTGTGACCTCAAGGATACAAACAAAAGGTACAAAATCCATCATCAAGCAGACGGGAATCCCATCTGCCATGAGAATGGCTCCGAGTGCTCCACAAACAAATGAGCAGAGTTCAAAGATCCTCCCACTACACTCCACGGGAAAGACCCTCTAAAAACTGGACCTACCTCCCCTACTAGGGTGCCATGGCATTCTCTTGCCAGGCATAAAACTGTATAAAACTATATATATTCTCTATCTGCAATTCTGAGCTCCTATCACGCCCCTCCACTCTCACTCTGAGGTCTGGAGGCCTGTCCCCCAGGAGTCCAGATTCTTGGGTGATTTCTTAAAGGGTGTGCACAGGGCCTAGAAATCAGCTTATCACTGCTGATTCTGCAGCATGTGAGTAAGGAGAGGACAGTCGGTTGAAAGTGAACACCGGAGTGGCGGTGCCCTCAGGTGCAGAGCAGCAGCCGTTTTTGGCAACAATAGAGCTAATTCTTGGATATTCCGAAGTCACATCCCTGTCTCTCTGGGCAACCAGAGGAGGCCAGGCATCTTCTCAGGTGGCAACCACCACAGAACAGATCTGGGATGGAAACGCAGGCCCTTTGAGTAAAGGGTTTGACTGAGGCGGTACCGACCTGGGTGGAGCGCAGGGATTAGAAAATGCAAGTGCAGTGCCACAGACTCCCAGGTTGGGATTGACCCAGAGGACCACTTTCCTGAGCCTAAGTAAGCACCCGGCCCTCAGGGGATCGTCAGCCTATAGACAAAGGAAGGCAGGAGGCTAGAACAGACAGCTAACTGTGCTGCGAATACAAACCTGAAGAAGCAAAGACAGAGCCTGAGGCGCAGGTTCTGGGAACTTAAAACAGCTTCTCTTCTGCAGGGGAATTTAGCAGGGACAGAAACAAACTCCTGCAAAGTTGTTCTGTTCTGTTCTGTTCTGTTCTGTTCTGTCAGTAACATCAATCAGGGGCAGGGCTGGAACTGAGTGAACACCCACCTGCCTCCATCAAGTGTCCGAGGTTGGCAGGCCTCAACTCCCCCTGCTGAATAGAAGCAGAGAGCAGAGGCCTGGTTGAACAGAGACAGATTTCTTGGTGATTCAGACAGGTGCAAATCCCTGGAGTATCTGCTCATTGGAGACATCTGGGTCACAGCCCTGCAGGGTTATCAGTGACTGGGTGTGACAGAGGTGCAAGGTTGCAAAGGAGGCATCAACCTTCCCAAACTAATCTATTTGCTGCATGGGTCCACCTGACTTCACGGAGCACTGGAGCAAGTCATATTTGAGTTGTCAACAGACCCCTGTGATCTAGTTGCCAGAGACCTTTTAAACTCTCCCACCTGAGACAGGTGCTGACTGAGACAATTGATTTGGACCTTTGAACTGAGCCAATCGCCCGAGGACTATTCAAGTGGTGCTCTAGGTGTATGGTTGTAGGAAGGTTTGATTTTCCTTTTCCAGTTATACCTGTGGGGGGCAGGGTGACGTAATTGCTGGTATTTCTCCATAGCTGAGACCTCAACCCACAGTAACTGTTTCACTAGAGTCAGACAGAGACCAGCTGAAAACAAGACAGAGCCACTTAGAACCAGCACACCAAACAGGTCCCCAGTTTCTCAGGCCATAGCACTGTATGGGTCCTCGGCAAAGCTCCAGGGGAAAAGTCAAACAGTGTAAAATAATCATGGGGTGGAATCAGCGGAAAAAATCTGGTAACATGAATAACCAGAATAGATCAAACCCCCCCCCCCCCCAAGGAAAGATATGGCAGATGTAACTGAAGATCCCATTCATAAACAGCTGGCCAAGATGTTAGAAATCGAATTCAGAATTTGGATTGCAAATGATATTAATAGAATGGAGGAAAATTTAAAATTAGAAATTCGAGGAGCAATTCAAAAGTTGTCTCAAGAATTTCATGACTTTAAAGACAAAACCACCAAAGATTCTGATACACTGAAGCAAGAATTTGCAGCCCTCAAAGATCTGAAAAATACAATAGAATCCCTCAGTAACAGAGTGGAGCAAGCAGAAGAAAGGATTTCTGACATTGAAGACAAAGCTTTAGAATGCTCCCAAACTCTCAATGAGAAAGAGAAATGGAGAGCAAAAATGGAACTTTCTCTCAGACAGCTCTGGGATAATTCGAAGAAGGCTAATATATGCCTCATTGGAATCCCTGAAAGTGATGAAGTGGCT